>NC_084789.1:33230880-33877547 GCF_028858725.1 Colius striatus
CCATCTTTATACAAGCTGGCTGGTTAAAGCTACATCTGTGCCTACATATCGTAGAGAGAATCGAGGACGCCTCCATTAAGGAAGTGCAGAATCCCAGACTATTTGAATTATTAATACAGCTGCAGAAGGCAATAAAGCTTAGGGAGCATGTTTATGCCATTATACATATCAGGAGCAATAAATGGGACATTGGACTGGGAGAAGGTAATGCTAGGGCAGATAAGTTGGTCACAGTGACACATAACACGCCTCTGTCCAAACAGATACTAGCCAGAGAAGCGCACTCCCTGTTTCATCAGAATGCACGGGGCTTACACCGAGAGTTTCATTTATCGGTAAAGGATGAAAAGGCTATTGTTAGAGCTTGTCCCACTTGTAGCCATCACAATGGAGGTGTTGGCTTAGGCTTGGGGGTGAACCCTAGAGGATTACCTGCAAATGAAATTTGGCAGATGGATGTCACTCGTGTGGCAGAGTTTAGAAGACTAAAATATGTGCATGTAACCATAGACACATGGAGCAAATTCGTTTCGGCAACAGCACAGACAGGTGAGAGGGCCATACATGTGGAGCGTCATTTATATAGTTGTTTTGCAACAATGGGAATTCCTCAGAAAATAAAGACAGACAATGGGCCGGCCTATATAAGTAGAAGCATAGAAGAGTTCACGAGTCAATGGGGAGTTAAACATGTAGCAGGGATTCCCCATTCCCCCACAGGACAGACCATAATAGAAAGAGCTAATGGGACTCTAAAAAGATATCTTGGTAAATATGGGGATGTGAAAGACCCACATAAGAAATTGTTAAAGGCTTTATTTGTTATGAACCACTTGTGTGTATTTGGGGTACAGGAGTTACCACCTGTAATAATGCATCATAATCCAAAGGTACAAAAGAAGAGAAAGAAGGAAATATGGGTTAAATATCGTGACCCTAAAACAGGGATATGGCAGCCTCCGGCCAAAGTATTATACTGGGGACGTGGGTGTTTGTGTGTTGATTCTCCCACAGGATCCATTTGGGTGCCAGCCAGGTGAACAAGAGCTGTCCTTGAAGCTGCGGAGATCAAACCATCTGCCAAAAAAGGACAGGAAGAGATTGGAGAAAAAATACACCCTCGTCTTGCGGTCGTTGGAGGATTGGCTAACAATCAAAAGACTGAAGGTTATATAACAAAAAGACAGTGAATTTAATGAATAATAATGAGGTGTTTTGTTATAACCATAGCTTTTAGTGTAACTATAATTTCTAACAGCTTGACGCATTTTAATCAGCCTAGAGATAATATTTGGATAACCTTTGCTAATCAAACTGGTCAATCATCTCTTTGTCTTAGTTTGGGAGGGGTTATTAATCCTTTTAAAACCTGTTGGATAGGATTGCCCGTATGGAATCCGGAGGAATTTTGTGGACTAGTAGACAATAACACCTGGTGTAATAGGACGGGGCTGAACACAATTAGCGATGATCACGATCATTTGGACGGGAAACGTCAATGTGAGATAATTAAGTCCCTTAATACCACATTAGCCTCACCCCCTAAGGAAATAGACATGTTTGGAAGTGCCAATGCAAGCTTCGGTACTAATGGAACTGGGGGAAATTGGATAAGTTTTATGTCACGGGATATCCATGACTTTAATAGAAATCGAAAATATTGGGCCACCTTAGACTCTTCTTTGAAGTCAGAAACAGTATTTAAGCAATTGTATTCCAGCTGTAATGTCTCTAGTATTACATCACCGAAGAAATTGCCCACGGGTATATTTTTAATCTGTGGAGAAAGGGTCTGGAACGGAATACCAGTAAATCCCCCGGGTGGACACTGTTATTTGGGGAAATCCTATTCCACCCTAACTTAACTACGCTAATGCAGCTTGCTGACCATAATAACAGCTCCCGCAAAAAAACGTAGCTATTATGAGTTTGATTGTACTGATATTGGTCCCCCACGATTTTGGAGTGAACTGAAGCAAGTCATAGTTGCCACCCTTTTGCCAGGAGGAGCAGCCAATAAGGCCATGAACTTGGCGAAACAGTTAGGATGTTGGACTAAAGACGAATTAAATAAAACTTCAGAAATGATTGATATGTTAACAGCTGACGTTCCAAGTGTAAATCATGCGGTGTTACAAAATAGAGCTGCCATAGACTTTTTATTATTAGCCCACGGACATGGATGCGAAGAACTTGAGGGCATGTGTTGTATGAACCTGTCGGACCATTCCACCTAGATACATGCCAAACTGAAAGAACTTCAACAGGGATTACATCAGTTGAAACAAGAAGAGGGATTAGGACTTGAAGGATGGTTTAAGGAATGGGGAATACGCTCTTGGTTGCAAAATGTTATAATGTATGGAATGGGCTTTATTGGTATTGTTTCATTTGTATTGTTAGTGTTTCGCTGTTTTATAAATTGTATTCAACAGACAATAGAAAGAACATTTGAGAGGATGAAATGTGGGGAGTTTTGTGGAGACTTTGCTAGAGGAAGAAGGACATGATAGAATACAACTGGTTATGCAGTAAGCATTAAGCGATAAGATATTTGGGTTAAGCAGCCACAAGTATCTGGAGTATCTTGAAACAAGGTCAAGGTTTGCACCTAACATGGAACCAATGATGAGCTTAGCTTTTGCAATATGTATGAGCCTGATTATTGTATCTATAAAAGAGTTGTATCTTTGCAAATAAATTTGAGACTTGTTGCACTACAGGGTGGGCTTGTCTCCCGTCGACTTCAGGATAATACCACTGCGTAGGGAAACTACAAGAAAGCAGGAAGTTAGACCGCACCTACAGTAGTAAGTAGGTCCCCATGTAGTCTATCAGCCAGCACTGTGTCATATTTGCAGCTTCTTTCCTGAGGGAGTTATCTCCAATCCTAAACTCTTGGCCTGGACAGCTCCCTTTGAAAAAATACATGCTGCCGGTAGGACTTACGCCACTGCATCTGGGCACTGCAACAAAGCAGGTATGCAGACCCCACCGACAGTGGTACATAGGTCATGTTGAAGTCTATCAGCTTTCGCTGTGCAACTTCTGCAGCTGTTTTCTTGTCGGAGCAATATCCAATCCCACGCTCTTGTCCTGCTCAACTCCCACTGCCTATAGGAGCTACAAGAAAGCAGGAAGGGAAACCCCACCTACAGTAGTAAGTACATTCCCATGTACTCTCTCAGCCAGCACAGTGTAACATTTGCAGCTGCTTTCCTGTGTCAGCTATCTCCAATCCCACTCACTTTCATTGCTCAACTCCCATTGAAAAAATATATGATGTCTGTTAAGTTATACCACTGCGTATGGGATCTACAAGAAAGAAGGAAGGCAGACATCACTTACAGTAGTAAGTAGACCCCATGTAGTCTATCAGCCAGCACTGTGTCACATTTGCAGCTGCTTTCCTCTGGGTTCTATCTCCAATCCCAGTCACTTGGACTGCTCAACTCCTTTTGAAAAAAATAAATGCTGTCGGTTAACTTATAGCACTGTGTATGGGAGCTACAAGAAAGTAAGAAGGCAGATATCACCTACAGTAGTAAGTAGGTCCCCATGTAGTCTATCAGTCAACAGTGTGTCACATTTGCAGCTGCTTTCCTGTGAAACCTATCTCCAGTCCCACTCACTTGGACTGCTCAACTTCCATTAAAAAAAACAGACTATCGGTAGAAGTTATAACACTGAGTATGGGAGCAACAAGAAAGCAGGAAGGAAGACCCAAACTACAGTAGTAAGTAGGTCCTCATGTAGTCTATCAGTCAGCACTGTGACACATTTTCAGATGCTTTTTTGTGGGAGCTATCCCCAAGAACACTCACTTGTACTGCTCAGGTCCCATTGAAAAAATATATGCTGTAGGTTAAGTTATAAATCTGCGTATGGAAGCTACAAGAAAGCAGGAAGGCAGATCCTATCTACAATACTAAGTTGGTCTCCATGTAGTCTATCAGCCATCATTTTGTCTCATTTGCAGCTGCTTTTTTGTGGGAGCTCTCTCCAATCCCAATAACTTGGACTGCTCAACTCCCATTGAAAAAATACAGACTGTCGGCAGAAGTTATAACACTGCGTAATGGAACTACAAAAAGGCAGGAAGGCAGACAACATCTACAGTACTAAGTCTGTCTCCATGTAGTCTATCAGTCAGCACTGTCTCGCATTGCAGCTGCTTTCCTGTGGGAGATATCTTCCATCCCACTCACTTGGACTGCTCAGCTCCTATTGAAAAAATAAACGTTGTTGTTAGAAGTTATAGCAGTGCGTATGGGAGCTACAAAAAAGCAGGAAGGCAGACACCATCTACAGTACTAAGTTCATCCCCATGTAGTTTATAGGGAAGCACAGTGTTACCTTTGAAGCTACTTTCCTGTGGGAGCTATCTTCAACCCCACTTACTTGGACTGCTCAGCTCCCATTGAAAAAATACATACTGGCAGTAGAACTTTTACCACTGTATATGGGAGCTGCAACAAAGCAGGAAGGCAGACCCCACCTACAGTAGTAATTAGGTTCCCATGCAGTCTCTTATCCAGCACTGTGTCATATTTTCAGCTTCTTTCCTGTGGGAGCTATATCCAATCCCATTCACTTGGAGTGCTCGTCTCCCATTGAAAAAATATATGCTGACGGTTAAGTTTTACATCTGCTTATGAGAGCTACAAGAAAACAGGAAGGCAGACGCCATCTACAGTAGAATGTAGGCCGTCATGTAGTCTATTAGCCAGCACTGTGTCACATTTGCAGCTGCTTTCCTGTGGGAGCTATCTCCAATCTCACTCACTTGGACTCCTCAGGTTCCATTGAAAAAATATATACTGTCGGTAGGAATTATACAACTGCGTATGGGAGGTACAAAAAAGGTGGAAGGCACACCCCACATACAGTAGTAAGTAGACTCTCATGTAGTCTATCAGCCAGCACTGCGTCACATTTGCATTTGCTTTCCTGTAAAAGCTATCTCCAGTCCCACTCACTTGGACATCTCAACTCGCATTGATAAAATACAGATTGTCAGTAGAAGTAATACCACTGCGTATGGGAGCTACAAGAAAGCAGGAAGGCAGACCCCAATTACAGTGTTAAGTAGGTCCCCATGTAGTCTATCAGCCACCACTGTGTCACATTTGCACCTGCTTTCCTGTGGGAGCTATCTCAATCCCACTCACTTGGACTGCTCAGCTCCCATTGAAAAAATACATGCTGGTGGTAGAAGTTATACCACTGCATATGTGTTGAAGACGACGGGAGAAAAGCCCACCCTGTAGTGCAACACGTGTCAACTTTATTTGCAAAGATACAGCTCTTTTATAGATATAATAATCAGGCTCATACATATTGCAAAAGCTAAGCTCATCATTGGTTCCCAGTTAGGTGCAAACCTTGACCTTGTTTCAACATACTCCAGATACTTGTGGCTGCTTAACCCAAACTAAGCTCCTGCTTTCTCATCCTGTTATCATACAACTCTCTTGCTCCCACGTCCTTGAGCAGGAGTCCAATATCTTATCGCTTAATGCTCACTGCCTAACCAACTGTATTCTATCATGTCCTCTTTCCTCTAGCCAAGTCTCCACAAATCTCCCCACATTTACCCCATTTTCTTTTTGGAAAATGATATTAGCCTGTCACATCCTCTCAAATGTTCTTTCTATTGTCCATTGAATACAATTTATAAAACAGGGAAACACTAACAATACAAATAAAACAATACCCATAAAGTCAATTCCATACATTATAACATTTTGCAACCAAGGGCCTATTCCTCACCCCTTAAGCCATCCTTCAAGTCCTAATCCCTCGTCTCGTTTCAACTGATGTAATCCCTGTTGAAGTTCTTTCAGTTTGGCATGTATCGAGGTGGAATGGTCTGACAGGTTCATACAACACATGTCCTCAAATTCTTCACATCCATGTCCGTGGGCTAATAATAAAAAGTCTATGGCAGCTCTATTTTGTAACACCGCATGATTTACACTTGGAACGTCAGCTGTTAACATTTCATTTTTTAATTTAACTTATCTTTAGTCCAACATCCTAACTGTTTCGCCAAGTTCATGGCCTTATTGGCTGCTCCTCCTGGCAAAAGGGTGGAAACTATGACTTGCTTCAGTTCACTCCAAAATCGTGGGGGACCAATATCAGTATAATCAAACTCATAATAAATACGTTTTTTGCGGGAGCTATTATTATGGTCAGCAAGCTGCATTAGCGCGGTTAAGTTAGGGTGGAATAAAGAGAGTTTCCCCAAATAACAGTGTCCACCCGGGGGATTTACTGGTATTCCGTTCCAGGCCCTTTCTCCACAGATTAAAAATATACCCGTGGGCAATTTCTTCGGTGATGTAATACTAGAGACATTACAGCTGGAATATGTGGTAGTTTGAGCCTGACTGGATGCCAGGTGCCCACCACACCGCTTTATCCCCCACCTCCTCAGCAAGCCAGGGAAGGGAAGAAAATAAGATGTGAGTCTCGTGGGTTGAGATAAAAGCAGTTTAATAAATAAGCAGCAAAGCCGCGCGTGCGGGAAGCAAAGCAAAAGCAGATAAGCTGTTACTCTCTACTTCCCATCAGCAGCGATGTTCGGCCATCTCCCGAGAAGCAGGGCTTCAGTACGCGTAGCGATTGCTTTGGGAAGGCCAGAAATGAATCTCGCCTCCCTTTCCTGCTCCTCTCCCCCAGTTTATATTACTGAGCTGACGTCATATGGTATGGAATATCTCCTTGGTCAGCCTGGGTCAGCTGTCCTGGCCATAGTCCCTCCCAAGATCATGCCCACTCACAGCTATTGGTGAAGGTGGGGGAAGGAATGTTGGAGGGACAGCCCTGATGTTGTGCAAGTGGTAGTCATAATATTGATATCAACAGTAAGCACAGCACTGCAGGAGCTGCTGTGGAAAATCACTATCATCCCAGACCCACTACAGTCTCCACCCCTTATTCCATACCATCTTTGTCATACTCAGACAAACCATCTTAACAACCCATATACATTCTTATATACTCTCATTAACCAGTACCCCCACTCTTCAACAGACATACATCATTCTTGTATTCCCTCTTGCATCTTGCATCAAATAAACAAACAACATTCTTATATCTTTCATCCTCTGTAGATGTTCACTGGAGCAGGTCATAACTTCTGTCTCATCCATCAAGATGGATATCCAGGCCAGGGGAAACAGTATTTTCAGTGTTGGGCACCAGCACTGGCTTGGTTTGTCCACTTGTCCGGTTTTTCTTGCAAAGTTCATCTACAACAGATAACTCACATAACAAGATATTTTTCCCCCAAGGTTAAGTCTCCTTGAGGTACACATCGAGTTTCCCCATCCTTTCTCATCACTCACCAAGTACACCCAGGCCCCTGAGCAAAGACAATCCCACGAATGGGTTTGCCTTTTCCCATGGGAGGTGCAACCCATACTGCCTTCCCCAGCCATTTCCCTGGGTGCACTACGGGGACCTTATCTCCTCCCACAGTTGTGGGTTATGTATGAATAGGACTTAGTAGAGCTTATAGGGTGTTAGTAATTATATAGATATATATAAGTAATAAAGTTGGTTTTGGCCGTTAGGCTTGTTGTGTCAGTATGGAGAAGTGCCGAGGGTGGTGGAGAACTGCAACATGCAGAAGTAAGCACAAAAGAACAGGATCTTGTGACCCTGCTAAGTAAACTTTGAAACTTATCTAGTTTTGCAACACAATAACCTCTTGGCAGGGTCATATGTTCTTTATTAGCCTATCAGGAGCTCAGCTTTTGTAATATGTATGAGATGATTAGTTGATTGTTCCAATCAGCATGCGACTCGTTGGCCTTCTGAATATATAAATATGTTGCCTGTATTCAATAAAGTGGACACTTTGCTTGCATAAAGTTGCGTCTCCGTCTCTCAATCGCGGCACACAGTATGTAGTGGTTTTGTTTGGGCAGGACCAGGACGGTTAGTTGAACCTCTGCTATTGACCAGCCAAGTGGCTTCTGCTAAATTTTTATCCCACTGCTTCCATGCCCCATTGCCCAGTGCTCTCAACATGGTCTTTAGTAACCCATTATATCTCTCAATCTTTCCAGAGGCTTGTGGGTGATAGGGTATGTGGTATATCCACTCAATGCCATGTTTCTTTGCCCAGGAGTTTATGAAATTATTTCGAAAATGAGTTCCATTATCTGATTCAATTCTTTCTGGAGTGCCGTGTCGCCACAAAACTTGCCTTTCAAGACCCAAGACAGTATTTTGGGCAGTGGCGTGGTTTACAGAGTATGTTTCCAACCAACCGGTAGTTGCTTCCACCATGGTGAGTATATACCGCTTGCCTTGATGTGTTCGTGGTAGTGGTCCAACATAGTCAATTTGCCAGGCCTCACCATACTGAAAACCCAGCCATCGGCCTCTGTTCCAGGGAGACTTGATTTGTGTGGCTCGCTTGACTGCGGCACACGTTTCACATTCATGGGTGACCTGTGTGATGGCTTCCATGGTCAAGTCCACCCCTCGATCACAAGCCCATCTATATGTTGCATCTCTTCCCAGATGTCCTGATGTTTCATGGGCCCATCAAGCTATAAATAGCTCACCTTTACCCTCCCAGTCTAGATCTACCTGAGCTAGTTCAATTTTAGCAGCTTTATCTACCTGTTGGTTGTTCCATTGTTCTTCATTGGCACTTCTTTTTGGCACGTGAGCATCTACATGACCTACTTTCAGAGTCATATTTTCCACCCGAGCAGCAATGTCTTGCCATAATGCAGCAGTCCAGATGGGTTTACCCTTGCGCTGCCAGTTGGTCTTCTTCCATTGCTGTAGCCATCCCCATAGAGCATTAGCCACCATCCAGGAGTCAGTGTAAAGATAGAGTACTGGCCACTTCTCTCGTTCTGCAATCTTTAGAGCTAGTTGGATAGCCTTCACTTCAGCAAACTGACTCGACTCACCTTCTCCTTCAGTGGCCTCAACAACTCGTTGTGTGGGACTCAACACAGCAGCTTTCCACTTACGATGATTTCCTACCACGCGGCAGGATCCATCAGTAAAAGCATAATGCCTCTCATCTTCTGATAGTTCTGATAGTTCCTGCTTCTCGGGAGGTGGATGACTGAATTCTTGAGGCAGATCTGACAGTCAGACCATCATCCCACACTGATGAGGAGGTGCAGAGGCTCTCTTCATAGTTCTGTAACCAAGAAGATACCCTCTCCACTGTTGGTATATCCATGTCTGGATGATACACCATTGCCAGGATATTCGAATATGTAGCTGAGGCACTCTGAATCACTTTTCTCAACATGGCCCGTGTACACTGGACATCGTCTGGATCTGTGGAAGCCTCGGCATTATCCAGATCACCATAGATGACGTCCAACACAGCTAATTCCCTTAGATATTGGATGCCTTCATCAGCTCTAGTCCACTTTCCTCAGGCATTTACAAGATCTTCCTTGAATGGGTATCTTGCCCGTACACTTGAGAGGAGTTGTTTCCAGAGACTACAAATTGAGGTCTTCTTTCCAATGCCTCTATCAATTCCCCGGTCCCTAGCAAGAGATCCTAGCTGTTGGGCTTCTCTGCCTTCCAATTGCTGACTGTCAGCCCCGTTATCCCATCATCGGAGCAGCCAGGCACCAATCCGCTCACCTGGCTGGCGACTGTAATCTTTTCGCATATCTCTAAGTTCTGTTGAGGTGAGGGACCGAGTAGTTTCCATTTCCTTTTCTGATTTCTTTCACTTCTTCTCCTGATCTCCTTACCGAAGGACCAGTTTCTTCTTCTAGCCTTTCCTCTTCCTTCTCTTCTGCCCTTACTAATCGATGATATGGACTTGACCTCCTTATCCACTGCTTCTTTTTCACTACTGGGGCAACCACTGTGGTTGTTGTTTGGTTCCCTGACTCAACCATGGTAGTCTCAGGTATAGTTTGAATTTCCACCTCGGCCATAGTTCTCTGAGAGGGCTGGACTGCGACTGACTCAACTATGTTGGTCTCAGGTACTACTTCCCATCAGCAGCGATGTCTGGCCATCTCCCGAGAAGCAGGGCTGCAGTACGCATAGCGGTTGCTTTGGGAAGGCCAGAAATGAATCTTGCCTCCCCTTCCTGCTCCTCTCCCCTAGTTTATATTACTGAGCTGACGTCATATGGTATGGAATATCTCCTTGGTCAGCCTGGGTCAGCTGTCCTGGCCATAGTCCCTCCCAAGATCATGCCCACTCACAGCTATTGGTGAAGGTGGGGGAAGGAATGCTGGAGGGACAGCCCTGATGCTGTGTGAGCGGTAGTCATAATATTGATATCAACAGTAAGCACAGCACTGCAGGAGCTGCTGTGGAAAATCACTACCGTCCCAGACCCACTACAGAATACAATTGCTTAAATACCGTTTCTGACTTCAAAGAAGAGTCTAAGGTGGCCCAATATTTTCGATTTCTATTAAAGTCATGGATATCCCGTGACATAAAACTTATCCAATTTCCCCCAGGTCCATTAGTACCGAAGCTTGCAGTGGCACTTCCAAACAAGTCTTTTTCCTCAGGGGGTGAGACTTATGTGGTATTAAAGGACTTAATTATCTCACATTGAGGTTTCAGTCCGAATGATCGTGATCATCGTTAACTGTGTTCAGCCCCGTCCTATTACACAAGGTGTTATTGTCTACTAGTCCACAAAATTCCTCCGGACTCCACACGGGCAATCCTATGAAACACGTTTTAAAAGGATTAGTAACCCCTCCCAAACTAAGACAAAGAGATGATTGACCAGTTTCATTAGCGAAGGTTATCCTAATATTATCTCTACGCTGATTAAAATGTGTCAAGCTGTTAGCAATTATAGTTACACTAAAAGCTATGGTTATAACAAAACACCTCATTATTATTCATTAAATTCACTGTCTTTTTGTTATATAACCTTCAGTCTTTTGATTGCTAGCCAGTCCTCCAATGACCGCAAGACGAGGGTGTATTTATTCTCCAATCTCTTCCTGTCCTTTTTCGTTAGATGGTTTGATCTCTGCAACTTCAAGGACAGCTCTTGTCCACCTGGCTGTGTTCAGGTTTAGCAAGGAGCAGCTTTTGGCTTAGTAACAGGGGGAGCGGGTTGCAGTGAAGACCAGGTAAAGAGTTTGCGGACTCTCCCCCGGCTCTTGGGTTCACACCCACCCCGGCCCAGCTGGGCCAATCTGGCTCCTCTGCGATCACTATTTAGGGGACGGGAATTTGAAATGTGATGCAGCAGGTGTAAGAGTGATACAAGATGGAGGCGACCACGTGGACCCTTCAGCCAGAGAGTGAAAAAGGAAGGAGAAGCAATAGACCAGAGACTCCTCTGCAAGCCGTGGCGAGAATGCAAGCTGTGCCCCTGCAACCTATGGAGATCCATGGCAGGACCGAGAGTTACCAGCAGCTCCATGTGAGTGAGCCGAACGGGCGAGGGACTGTGTGGGGAGACGGCCATGGCCCAGGCCGTGTTGGAGAGTCTGCACGTCGCAGAGTAGTCCCACACAAGAGGCAAAGAGGAGCTGCAGCCTTTGGAATAAGTGCGCGTCGGAGCAGCCCATGCAGGTCTGTCGTGTGTGTGAGTTACCCCACGGACTTGCAGGGAGGAATGGTGTGGAGTTCACCCGTCCTGAGGAGGGACAAACGGCAGAAGTTATCAGGAACAGACTAACTGAAATCCCCACTGCCTGCCCCCCGAATCGTTCAGGGGAGGACAGGGTAAAAACACAGGGATCAGGGCTCCGAGCCTGGAAAGAGGGGAGGTGTGGCAAGAAGGTTTTCTTAAAAAGGCTGGTTGGACTCTTCATTGATGCATTACTCTGTGTTGTTTCATTTTGGTTATGTTTTGGGTTTCTGGGAGTATGTTTTACTGGATGTTCCATTAAATTATTTTTCTGTTTTCTTCCCCAAACCGAGTAGCCTGGTCTGTTTTGTCCTGAAACTTAAGGGGCAATTAAGCTCTCCCTGCCCTTGAGCAATTCTCAGCCTCTTCTGTACTTGAGGCTAATCCTGGTCTTTGTTCCCTGATGGGCCTAAACCAGGACAGGCTGGTACCCAAATGGATCCTGTGGGAGAATCAACACACAAATACCCATGTCCCCAGTATAATACTTTGGCTGGAGGCTGCCATATCCCTGTTTTAGGGTCACGATATTTAACCCATATTTCTTTCTTTCTCTCCTTTTCTGCCTTTGGATTGATGTATTATTACAGGTGGTAGCTTCTGTTCCCCAAACACACACAGGTGGTTCATAACAAATAAGGCCTTTAACAATTTCATATGTGGGTCTTTAACATCCCCATATTTACCAAGACATCTTTTTAGAGTTCCATTAGCTCTTTCTATTATGGCCTGTCCTGTGGGGGAATGGGAAATCCCTGCTACATGTTTAACTCCCCATTGCCTCATAAACTGTTCTATGCTTCTACTTATATAGGCCGGCCCCTTGTTTACACCATGTGCTTACATCTGCTACCACCAGCACCTCCTCTCACTCCACCCCATGCCCACCTCTTCTGTACCTTCCAGGTCTCATGTTACAACCCGAGATCTTCCAGACGCCTACCACATCTCCCCCTCCCTATGCTCAATGACTCCAGTGTCCTGTGGCACGGGCATATGATCAGGTGCTGGTCATGTTCCACTTCACTATTCAATCTTGCCAATAGTTGAGTGACTCCATCTTGATCTGCATCACGGCGAGCACTCCAAGGAACACGTCAATCTGCAAGAGAGACTCAGTAGACCGTTATATCTTCTACGCCCTATGCTCTCCCCCTCCCTAAGATGGTTGAGCTGTACTTTTAAATAATTGTGAGGGCATTTAAAGACCGCCTGTCCCTGGCTAGTGTGAGGGATACCGTGGCTCAATGCATGGGGATAGCTGGTATGTCCATGACCCCTCCGGGCAGCCTTTTCCACTCTTTTTAATAACTCAAATTTTACTAACAAGCATCAGACCCTTACAATCAACAGCAAAGCTAGCATGTTTATAGGACTTCTAATTGGTCCTTTCTCCAAAAGCCAGCTGTAGTTTTCTGTGACAAGCCTTGCAGTTTCACACGCTTCCGCATCCTCCTCCTTGCTCCAAGTTGTTATCTCGTAGGTATTTTTGCTTCTTCGTTTCTCACAGTCGAGAGCAGCTCAAGGACAATCTGCACATTAGTTTAGCAACTCATGCCTGGTAAGCTTCTTCTCATCCACTGAAAAAAAACACAGCTGACAAACAAAGTTATTATACTTGTGCTAAAAGTAAAATCTCTAGCAGGTCTATGTTGCAAAGGTGTATGGCTAATACTACTTACATTACTAATCAAGTCTTCTAATATCATTGAGGTTTGGTTACTTTGTTTGCTAAGCCAGCATCCCAATCCGCATAGCTGAGTTAATAAAGCAGATACTCCTACACCTGGAGCAAATATACTAGTTGCTATTATTGCTGAGGGAGACCAAAGGTAATATAGTCATCACATTCGCCAGTAAATGCATGCACAAATTGTTTTGGACAATGATGTTTCTAAATCATTGTGTGATTAGACATCAAGATCGTCAGTTGTCTCAAACTGCATGGTCCCCTTTGTAATCTCGAGGGTATTCCAGGCCATGCCTGGTCCCCACAGATCAGAAAAATTCTCTTTGGTAGCTGTACAGGCACAAGACTAGACCTGGATGTTTTCGGTGAAGTATAATTGCACCAAGACGTTGTGTTCTTATACACGCCTAGGATGGGATCCAAATTCTGTCTGATCTTACCTACAGAAGCAAGTAGGTCCCCATGTAGTCTATCAGCCAGCACTGTGTCACATTTGCAGCTGCTTTCCTGTGAAAGCTATCTCCAATCCCACTCACTTGGACTGCTCAAATCCCATTGAAAAAATACAGACTGTCGGTTAAGTAACATTTCTGCTTATGGGTGCTACAAGAAAGCAGGAAGGCAGACCCCACCTACAGTAATAAGTAGGTTCCCATGTAGTCTCTCAGTCAGCACTATGTCACCTTTGAATCTGATTTCCTGTGGGAGCTATCTCCAATCCCACGCTCTTGGCCTCGTCAGTTCCCTTTAAAAATACATTTTGTCGGTAGACGTTATACTACTGCGTATGGGAGCTACAGAAACCAGGAAGGAAGACCCCACCTACAGTAGTAAGTAGGCCCCCATGTAGTCTGTCAGCCAGAACTGTTTCACATTTGCACCTGCTTTCCTGTGGGAGCTATCTCCATTCCCACTCACTTCGACTGCTCAGCTCCCATTGAAAAAAATACATACTTTCCGTTATGTTGTACCACTGAGTATGGGAGCTACAAGAAAGCAGGAAGGGAGACCCCACCTACAGTAGTAAGTAGGTCCCCATGGAGTCTATCAGCCAGCACTATGTCATACTTGCAGCTATTTTCCTGTAGGAGTTATCTACAATCCCATGCACTTGGCCTGCTCAGCTGCCTTTGAAAAAATACATGCTGCTGATAAAACTTACGCCACTGCATCAGGGCAGTACAAGAAAACAGGTATGCAGACCCCACCTACAGTGGTACGTAGGTCAAATTGGAGTCTATAACCTTGCACTGTGCAACCTTTGCAGTTGTTTTCCTGTGCGCGCTATCTCCAATCCCACGCTCTTGTCCTGCTCACGTCCCATTGAAAATACAGAGTGTCCCTAGAAGTTATACCACTGTGTATGGGAGCTACAAGAAAGAAGGAAGGAAGACCCCACCTACCGTGGTACGTAGGTCCCTTTGGAGTCTATCAGCTTGCACTGTGTCACATTTGCAACTGCTTTCCTGTGGGATATATGTCCAATCCCACGCACTTGGCCTGCTCAGTTTCCTTTGAAAAAATACAGGCTGTTCGTAGAAGTTATACCACTGCCTATGGGAGGTACAGGAAGACAGAAAGGCATACCCAAACTACAGTGTTAAGTAGGTCCCCATGTAGTCTATCAGCCAGCACTGTTTCACATTTGCAGTTCTTTTCTTGTGGGCGCTATCTCCAATCCCCGTCATTTGGACTGCTCAGGTCCAATTGAAAAAATATATGCTGTCGCTTGAGTTATACCACTGCGAATGGGAGCTACAAAAAGGGTGGAAGGTAGACCCCACCTACAGTAAAAGGTAGGTCGCAATGTAGTCTATCAGCCAGCACTGTGTTACATTTGCAGCTTCTTTCCTGTGAAAGCTATCTCAAATCCCACTCACTTGGACTGCTCAGCTCTCATTGAAAAAGCATGCTGGCAGTAGAAGTTATACCACTGCCTATGGGAGCTACAAGAAAGAACGAAGGGAGACCCCACCTACAGTATTAAGTATATCCCCACGTAGTCTCTCAGCCAGCAGTGTGTCACCTTTGCACATGCTTTCCTGTGGGAGCTATCTCCAATCACACGCTCTTAGCCTCGTCAGCTCCCTTTAAAAATACATTCTGTCGGTTAAGTTGTACAACTGCGTAATGGAGCTAAAAGAAACCAGGAAGGCAGACCTCAAGTACAGTGATAAGTAGGTCCTCATGTCGTCTATCAGCCAGCAGTGTGTCACATTTGCACCTGCTTCCTGTGGTAGCTACCTCCAATCCCACTCACTTGTACTGCTCAGGTCCCATTGAAAAAATACAGACTGTCGGTAGAGGTTATAAAACTGCTTATGGGAGTAAAAAAAAAGCAGGAAGGCAGATCCCACCTACATTAGTAAGTAGGTCCCCATGTAGTGTATCAGCCAGCACTGTGTCACATTTGCAGCTGCTTTCCTGTGGGAGCTATCTCCAATAACACTCACTTGGACTGCTCAACTCCCATTGAAAAAATACATGCTGGCGGTAGAAGATATACCACTGCCTATGGTGGTTACAAGAAAGCAGGAAGGCCGAACTCAATTACAGTGTTAAGTAGATCCCCATGTAGTCTATCAGACAGCACTGTGTCACATTTGCACCTGCTTTCCTGTGGGCACTATCTCCAATCCCAATCACTTGGACTGCTCAGGTCCCATTGAAAAAATAGAGACTGTCGGTTAAGTTATACCACTGTGTATGGGAGCTACAAGAAGGCAGGAAGGCAGGCCCTTCCTACAGTAGTAAGTAGGACCCAATGTAGTCTATCAGCCAGATATGTGTCACATTCGTACCTGCTTTCCTTTGGGACCCTTCTCCAATCCCACTCACTTTGACTGCTTAGCTCCCATTGAAAAAATACATGCTGGCGGTAGAAGTTATACCACTGCCAATGGGAGCTACAAGAAAGCAGGAAGGGAGACACCATCTACAGTACTAAGTAGGTCCCCATGTAGTGTATCAGCCAGCACTGTGTCATCCTTTAAGATGCTTTCCTGTGGGAGCTATCTGCAATAACACTCACTTTTACTGCTCAGGTCCCATTGAAAAAATATATCCTGTCGATTAAGTTATACCACTGAGTATGGGAGCTACAAAAAAGCTGGAAGGCAGATCCCAACTACAGTGTTAAGTAGGTCCCCATGTAGTCTATCAGTCAGCACTGTGTCGCATTTGCAGCTGCTTTCCTGTGAGCGATATCTCCATTCTGTAATGGAATAGGTCATGTTCGTTAATCAAATCATGAAAGAATAGTTGTGCAAGGAACCATTTAAAGTCATTGTAAAAGTCGTTTAAAAGTTTTACCGTAAAGTCTCTACAATGTGCACAGGTGCAGTTGGCTAAAGGTGCTTATAGCAGGCACAATAGGATGCGCATGAGCTGATAAGAGTCAAGAGATGATTTCATGAGCAGGCCACTAGAGGAAGGCTACTGATTTCACTTCAGTCACCACCCTACGACCACCAGGAGGAAGAAGAAGACCCCCTCGTAACAAGACGGGCACATGCGCAGAGTACACCAGGGAGCGATGCACTCGACCTATAAGGACTGTATAAAAGGACTCTGATACGGGGGAGTCGCGCGCCATTGTTGGAGCAGGATCTCCCGGCCGCCCAGCGCTGCTTTGCTTATTTGCCACTTGCTTAATAAATTTGATCTGTGAGTCATTTAAATTGGCCTGTGAACTTTTTCACAGCAACTTATAACAATTTGGTACCGTGACTCGGATACAGGTAAATTTGTTATTGGATTCCCAGACTAGGGGGGTGCCCCATCTGTAGATGGCCCTGGTGTGGGAAATTCCTCTGCCAAACTCTGTATTCTGAACCCCTTCTAAATTTGGAAAATAAGCAAATAAACCTGCAGTACCCCATAATTTTTGTGCACGAAGATCCCAACGAAGACTCTGGATTGAGTAAGTATTTGCGTGGTTCCGTTCGGTCGGGGTGGTTATCCTAGAGTGCGAGTGACTGAGAGGTCTCAAGGAGACCAAGTGAGTGGGGACCCTCCAGTAGTGCAGTTCCCATTGCCCGCGAGGGCGTGGGTCACAACCGAGGGGAACGGTTGTGAGGAGTCAAGGGCACTCTAGAAGTTGGGACAGAGGAAGAGCAAGCCCTCTGATCCCATGGGTGGCATAAGGATAGGCTGCCAGAAAGTCCTCTGGGGATGATGATAAAATTTTGGAATGATTCCCCCCTGTAGAAGTCAAAAGAGTGAGGAAAAGATGGTACATTACTGTATGGAAGTTTGGGGTGGGGGGAAAGAGTCATTAGGAAATCCCCATATTATTTGGCCCATATTTGGGTCTTTTGAGGACTGGTTATGAGCAGACCTCAATTTGTGGGTAAATGATAAGAAGACCATTACCCAAGAGGAAATTGAATATGCGACTCTCTGGATACCCCAACCTTCTGATAAAGTATCCTTGTTCGCTCTTAAGGAAAAGAAAGCTAAGAGCCCACCCGAAGAGGAGATTTGGTAGAGGATCCTCTGGGTGTGTCTGAGAGATTAGATCAGTTCTTAGGGCCGAATCTCTATACCTAGGATGAACTATATTATTCACAATGGAGGAAAGGGAAATGAATCGAAGAGCAGGAATGAGAATCTGGGATCAACAGCACCAGGCAGGACCAGACGCAGATGTGAAATGGCCCTTGCAAAGGCTCAATTGGAATAATCAGATGGCGGAGCACAGAGCCCATATGGCAGACCTCCGAGCCATCATTGTCCAGGGAATCAGAGAGTCTGTTCCCCGAGGACAGAATATTAACAAAGCATTCAATGACAGACAGAGAAAAGACAAAACCCCAACTGATTGGCTTGAGAGATTATGTAAAAGCCTGCAACTGTACTCTGGATTAGATCCAGTAGCTCCAGTGGGACAGGCATTATTAAAGACCCAGTTTGTGTCAAAATCATGGGTAGATATCTGAAAGAAACTAGAAAAATTAAAAGATTGGCAAGAAAAAGGGCTAGAAAGGGAAACAAAAGCCTGGGAGACAGGTGCATTCAACAGGAAAAAAAAAAAAAAAAGAAGGAATCAAAGGACGACGGAATGTTTTTAAGGAAGAATAGGGGGAGTCAGGGGCTCTATTTGCTGAGGACCACAAGAGTAATCGAGCCCTTGATAAAACTGAAGTTACGTCCTCAGCGTCAGGAAGTAGAATTTTTAGTGGACTGGGGTTGAGAGATCTACGATCCAGTGATTGCCCCAGGGGTGTAAGACAAGTAGTAGGGGCAAAAGGGGAAACATTTAAAGTATCTCTTGTGAAGGAGGTACTGATAGAATCTGAAGCAGCAAAATATGCTGTAGGATCGTTTTTGTTAGTTCCGGAGGCTGATCATAATTTATTAGGGAGAGACGTAATTATAGACTTACGAAAAACCCTGGCTGCCGGTAAGGGTAAAGCAGTGCCCCTTGTCACAAGAAGGTAGACGAGGATTAATCAGAAATAGAAAGACTAATATCTAAGGGACTACTTGAGCCCTGTATGTCCCCTTACAATACTCCCATATTGCCAGTAAAGAAATCTGATGGGACTTATAGATTAGTACATAACCTCCGGGAGATAAACAAGAGAACTATTACTAGACTCCCTGTGGTAGCTAACCCGCACACCTTATTGAGTCAGTTGAGTCCAGAGTACCAGTGGTATAGTGTGCTAGACCTTAAGGATGCCTTTTGGGCATGTTCCTTGAAAGGAGTGCAGGGATTATTCTGCTTTTGAATGTGAAGATCCTGACACCCATAAAAAACAACAGTTGAGATGGACTCTGTTACCACAGGGATTTACAGAGTCTCCCAATCTTTTTGGACAAGCACTAGAAGAGAGCTTGAGAAATTATGAGTTAGGCAAAGAAGCTATTTTAGTTCAGTATGGGGATGATTTATTATTAGCAGGGAGAGATGAAGAAGCTGTTAGACAGGAAAGTATTAAATTGCTTAATTTCCTGAGTTTACAAGGGTTGAAAGTGTCTAAATCTAAATTAGTGTTTCCTGAAGAAAAGGTAAAATATTTTGGGACACTGGTTTATAAAGGGAAGTAAGAAACTTGATCCAGATCGAGTAAATGGGATACTGTCCCTACAAGCTCCAAAGAGTAAGAGACAAGTTAGACAGCTTTTAGGTCTGTTGGATATTGCAGACAATGGATTGAAAATTTTATTAAGAAGGTGAAATTTTTGTACCAGAAATTAACTCGAGATGGATTAGTTAAATGGCCCAAAGAAGATGAAAGAGACTTTGTGAATTTAAAAGTGGATTTGATTAATGCTCCTCTGTCTAGCCTGCCTGATGTTAGAAAACCTTTTATTTGTTGCCTTTGGAGGGGAGTTAAAGGTGTTTTCTCCCCACAGCATTCGGGGGAGGTATTACAACAAAAGGCAGAAAAATGTATAACTGATGCTAGGCTCTTAAAATATGAAGGTATATTAATCCACTCTCCGAAATTAGAAATAGAAACCACCAGTATTAAGAGCCAATACCCCATGGTATCCCCAAAGTTCCGGAAGAGTGGACAGAATGAATGGAGAAATTAAGAAACAGCTAATGAAATTAATGTTGGAAACAGAAATGTCCTGGATTAAAAGTTTACCCTTAGCTTTGTTACAGACACGGGGACTTCTCTGTTTGAAATGTTGTAGAAAGGGAATGGTGGTACAGAGACCACCCTTAGATATTGCTATCCACACGGTTAATCCTGGGGACAAAGTCTTGATAAAAACCTGGAAAGAATCATCTTTAACCCCCCGATTGGAGGTTCCTTTTCTTGTCTTATTTAAGGACCAATTTCCCAGGATCAGTGGGAAGCTGCAGAGGTCCCAGGAGAAATGAAACTTCAGCTGCATAAAAAGTGACATGTTAACTGAGGAGTGGAGTGTAGGGATTTCCTTTTTGTAAAATATTAGAGTTTAATGTTTACATTGTGATCGTCAGAAAGGTGTAAGATAATCGATGTGGCTGTAATACCTATTTTAAAGTAACAGATTGTGGAATAGAAATACTTTAGAAGTATAGAACAATCTGAGTCCAGTGGGGACTGTAATTTAAGTTTATAAAGGGGTGCTTTATACATAGAAGGCCCGGAGAACCAAGACCTGGATGTGAAAGCCAGTGTTTCAGGCACCCCGTGGGTGCTGGAGGAAAAGGCAAGAGGAAAGAGGCCTATAAGGAGAAAGAGAATACCCCTGAAGATTACGACTGCTGTCGAGAAGATCATAAACCTCACTCCTCTAAGCAACAGAGTAGGTGAAGGAGGCAGAGGCGTACTGCGAGTGGGGTACAGAGCCTACCTCTAAGAAGGGCAAAAGCGTTGCACCTAAAAGAATGTGGGGTGAAAAACTAAAAAGGAAAGTACTATTTTAGTGATAAAGGCCCCATCCATTATCCGGGGATGGTATGTTGTTATCTGACTGATGGAGTGCTATCTATCCTGCTGCTGGCTATGTTACAGCATGAACTCCCCATTTTATGAGGCAATCGGACTGAACCAATCAGACCTGTGAAAAAGCTCAAAGTGGGTTTGCTCGAAAACCAGTGTAACCCCATGCCTCTTTAAAGGTATTTAATGCCAGCAGTGAATATTGTATTCAGGTAACCGTTGTTCCATGCATATTATAATCACCCTGAAGAGTTTGTCTATAATCATTGGAACACCAGCACTGCGTCACATTTGCAGCTGTTTTCCTGTGAAAGCTATCTCTAATCTCACTCACTTCAGTAGAAGTTATACACTGCCTATGGGAGCAACAAGAAAGCAGGAAGGCAGACCCCACCTGCAGTACTAAGTCGGTCCCAATGTAGTTTATCAGCCAGCACTGTGTCACATTTGCACCTGCTTTCCTGTGGGAGGAATCTCAAAAAACACTCAGTTGTACCGCTCAACTAGCAATGAAAGAACAAAAACTGCCGGTTAATTTATTACACATCGTATGGGATCTACAAGAAAGCAGGAAAGCAGACCTCACCTACAGTACTAAGTAGGTCCCCATGTAGTCTATCAGTCAGCACTGTGTCACATTTGCACCTACTTTCCTGTGGGACGTATCTCCAATCCCAGTCACTTGGACCACTCAACTCTATTGAAAAAAATATATGCTATACGTTAAGTGATACCAATGTGTATGGGAGCTCCAAGAAAGCAGGAAGGCAGAACGCACCTACAGTAGTAGGTAGGTCCCCATGTAGACTATCAGCCAGCACTGTGTCACATTTGCAACTGCTTTCCTGTGGGAGCTATCTCCATTCCGACGCTCTTGTCCTCGTCAGTTCCCTTTAAAAATACATTCTGTCAGTAGAAGTTATACAACTGCGTATGGCAGATACAGGAAATATGGAAGGCAGACCCCAACTACAGTGTTAAGTAGGTCCCAATGTAATCTATCAGCCAGCACTGAGTCATATTTGCAGTTGCTGTCCTGTGGGAGCTATCTTTAACCCCACTCACTTGGACTACTCAACTCCCACTGAAAAAATACAGACGGTCGGTAGAAGTTATACCACTGCGTATGGGACCTACAAGAAAACAGGAAGGGAGACCGCACCTACAGTAGTAAGTAGGTTCCCATGTAGTCTATCAGCCAGCTCTGTGTCACATTTGCATCTTCTTTCTTGTGGGAGTTATATCCAATCCCACACACTTGTACTGCTCAACTCACATTGAAAAAATATTTGCTGTCAGTTAAGTTATACCACTCCACATGGGAGCTACCAGAAAGCAGGAAGGCAGACCCCACCTACAGTATTAAGTAGGTCCCCATGTATTCTATCAGCCAGAACTGTGTCACCTTTGCAGCTGCTTTCCTTTGGGAGCTATCTCCAATCCCACTCACATGGACTGGTCAGCTCCCATTGAAAAACTACATGCTTTCCGTTAAGTTATACCACTGCGTATGGGAGCTACAAGAAAGCAGGAAGGCAGACCCCACCTATAGTAGTAAGTAGATCTCTATGTAGTCTATCCGCCAGCACTGTGTCACATTTGTAGCTGCTTTCCTGTAGGAGTTATCTCCAATTGCACTCTCTTGTCCTCACCAGCTGCCTTCAAAAATACATGCTGACGGTATAAGTAATACCACTGCGTGTGGGAGATACAAGAAAGCAGGAAGGCAGACCTCTCCTACAGTAGTAAGTAGGTCCCCATGTAATCTATCAGCCAGCACTGTGTCACATTTGCAGATGCTTTTCTGGTGGAGCTATCTCCATTTTCATGCTCTTGGCCTCGTCAGCTGCCTTTAAAAATACATTCTGTCAGTTATGTTATAACACTGCGTATATGAGCTATAAGAAAGAAGGAAGACCCCGTCTACAGTACTAAGTAGGTCCCCATGTAATCTGTCAGCCAGCACTGTGTCACATTTGCACCTTCTTTCTTGTGGGAACTATCTGCAATTCCACTCACTTGGACTGCTTTGATCCAATTGGAAAAATACATGCTGGCGGTAGAATTTACACCACTGCTTATGGGAGTAACAAAACCCAACTACAGTGTGAAGTAGGTCCCCATGTAGTTTATCAGCCAGCAGTGTGTCACATTTTCAGCTGCTTTCCTGTGGGAGCTATCTCCAATCCTACTCACCTGGACCGCTCAGCTCCCTTTGAAGAAATATAGACTGTTGATAGAAGTTATACCACAGCGTATAGCAGCTACAATAAAGCAGGAAGTCAGACCCCACCTACAGTAGTAAGTAGGTCCCCATGTACTCTCTCATCCAGCACTGAGTCACATTTGTACCTACTTTCCTGTGGGAGCTATCTCCAATCCAACTCACTTGGACTGCTCAACTCCCATTGAAAAAATATATGCTGTCACTTAAGTTATACCACTGCGTATGGGAGCTACGTAAAAGGTGGAAGGCAGACCCCACATACAGTAGTAAGTAGGTCCCCATGTAGTCTATTAGCCAGCACTGTGTCACATTTGCAGCTGCTTTCCTGTGTCAGCTATCTCTAATCCCACTTACTTGGACTGCTCAACTCCCATTGAAAAAATACAGACTGTCAGTAGCTTTAGGTATACCACTTCGTATGGGAGCTACAAAAAAACAGGAAGGCAGACCCAACGTACAGTGGCAAGTAGGTCCCCATGTAGTCTATCAGTCAGCACTGAGTCACATTTGTACCTGCTTTCCTGTGGGAGCTATATCCAGACCCAGTAACTTGGACTGTTCAACTTCCATTAAAAAAAGATATACTGTCGTTTAGGTTATACCACTGCGTACGGGAGCTACAAGAAAGCAGGAAGACAGGCACCAACTACAGTAATAAGTAGGTATCCATGTGGTCTATCAGTCAGCACAGTGTAACATTTGCAGTTTCTTTCCTGTGGGAGCTATCTCCAATCCCACTCACTTGGATTGCTCAGCTCCTATTGAAAAAATATATGCTGGCGGTAGAAGTTATATCATTGCCTATGGGAGCAACAAGAAAGAAGGAAGGCAGACCCCACCTACAGTAGTAAGTTGGTCCCCATGTAGTCTATCAGCCAGAACTGTGTAACATTTGCACCTGCTTTCCTGTGGGAGCTATCTCCAATCCCAAGCTCTTGACCTCGTCAGCTCCCTTTAAAAATACATTCCTTCATTACAAGTTATACCACTGCCTATGGGAGCTACAAGAAAGCAGGAAGGCAGCCCCCACCTAGAGTAGTAAGTAGGACCCCATGTAGTCTATCAGCTAGCAGTGTGTCACCTGTCGACCTGCTTTCCTGTGGGAGCTATCTCCAATCCCACTCACTTGGACTGCTCAACTCCCAAGTGCATTCCAGCTATAATGTCTCTAGTATTACATCACTGAAGAAATTGCCCACGGGTATATTTTTAATCTGTGGATTCTAGCTCTCATTTCTGCCACTCCTCCATGTAGATCGTTCATCTTCGGTGGCCAAAGAGGCAACTGAATTTTTCTCCTTTGTCCCGCCTCCATTTCTGTCAGGCGCCAACTTTGGCGGATCGTGGGGTGGCTGACTTTTCTCTTTTCTCGGTATCATCCGTCTCAGCGCCGCTCCCGGCACTACTCTCGGTGCTGCTCCTGGCGCTACACGCGAAGGGGGGGGGGGGGGGTGGAGGGGGAGGGGGGAGCATTACTTTTGAGATGGTAGGAGCCAGCGGGGGGGATTTGAACCAGTCAAGCTCATAGCTTTTATTCTTACTCTGTGCTGCTGATGCGTGCTCAGCAGCCTTCTTTTCTGCCTGACGTTGCAACAACTCGTGCAGTATCCTCCAAAGCTTCCCTAACTTTTCAGCTATCTCATCGTCCTCCAGGGTATCTTCCCACAGCAAATCCCCAAATTTACGCCATTCGCTCAATTCATGCACTGTATGTGGATTCTGAAACACTCCCTTAGCATACCCATAAGGTAACAACCCTGGTAGGTCCTTTTGCAGATCTATACCCTGTATCTGACGCTTCTGCAAGAATGCAGTAAATAAATCATACGCCGCTTGCCTTTCCATACCTATTATCTTCAGCACGCTGTTGCAGCCCTTCAAGGTCCGGCCGCATGTATCGGACAGGCTCGTCTATACCGTCACACAGGGCACAACGTGTTCCCAATTTTCACGCTTATTGCCGTCCTTCGTTGCTCCGCCGTGGCGCCCAGTTGGTATATCACGTCCTTCATGTATCACGTCGGGGTCAAGCCCACCCTGTAGTGCTGAGCAAGTCTCAACTTTATTTGCAAAGATACAACTCTTTTATAGATACAATAATCAGGCTCATACATATTGCAAAATCTAAGCTCATCAGTGGTTCCCAGTTAGATGCAAACCTCGCCCGTGTTTCAACATACTCCAGATACTTGTGGCTGCTTAACCCAAACTAAGCTCCTGCTTTCTCATCCTGTTATCATACAACTATCTTGCTCTCACGTCCTTGAGCAGGAGTCCACTATCTTATCGCTTAATGCTCACTCCCTAACCAGCTGGATTCTATCATGTCCTCTTTCCTCTAGCAAAGTCTCCACAAAACTCACCACAAGACCCCATCTACAGTAGTAAGTAGGTTCCCATGGAGTCTCTCAGACAGCACTGTGCCACATTTGCACCTGCTTTCCTGTGGGAGCTGTCTCCAATCCCACTCCGACTGCTCAGCTCCCATTGAAAAAAATACATGCTTTTTGTTAAGTTATACCACTGAGTATAGGAGCTACAAGAAAGCAGGAGGCAGACCCCATCTACAGTACTTAGTAGTTCCCCATGTAGTCTATCAGCCACCAATATGTCACATTTGCAGTCCCTTTACTGTGGGAGTTATCTCCAATCCCATGGTCGTTGCCTCGTCACCTGCCTTTAAAAATACATTCTGTCAGTCTAAGTTATACCACTGAGTATGGGAGCTACAAGAGAGCAGCAAGACAGACCCCACCTACAGTAGTAAGTAGGCCCCCATGTAGTCTATCAGCCAGCACCGTCTCACATTTGCAGCTGCTTTCCTTTGGGAGCTATCTCTTATCCCACTCACTTGGACTGCTCAGCTCCCATTGAAAAAAAAAAAAACGGTGTCGGTAGAAGTTACGCCACTGCGTCTGGGCACTACAAGAAAGCATGAAGGCAGACCCCATCTACAGGAATACGTAGATCCCTGTGTAGTCTATCAGCCAGCACTGTGTCATATTTGCAGCTACTTTTCTGTGGGAGTTATCTCCAATAACACTCACTTGGCGTGCTCAGCTCCCTTTGATAAAATGAATACTGCTGCAACAGTGCGCTGATGATAATAGGTATGGAAAGGCAAGTGGCATATGATTTATTTACTGCATTCTTGCAGAAGCGGCAGATAAAGTGTATAGATCTGCAAAAGGACCTACCAGGGTTGTTAGCTTATGGGTATGCTAAGGGAGTGTTTCAGAATCCACATACAGTGCATGAATTGAGCGAATGGCGTAAATTTGGGGATTTGCTGTGGGAAGCTACCCTGGAGGATGATAAGACAGCTAAAATGTTAGGGACGTTTTGGAGGATAGTGCACAATGAGTTGCTGCAACATTAGGCAGAAAAGAAGGCTGCTGAGCACGCATCAGCAGCATAGAGTAAGAATAAAAACTATGAGCTTGACTGGTTCCAGCCAATCCCACTGTCTCCTACCGTCTCAAAAGTAATGTTCCCCTCCCCGTATGTAGAAAATGGCCCTAGAGGCACGGACGGGGTACGAGAACCATGTGAGCCATCAGCCCCTCCTGAGGAACAGGAGTGCCGGCCTAAAGAGCCCCTGCCTCCCCCCTCCCCCACTTGGTGAGCCTGTCCCTGGGGCAGAGAGTGAACTGGCGGAGGCCATCGCAAGGGAGCGGAGGGAGACTTGGGCTGCACTTGCAAAGGATTGTCTGGGAAAAGGGGATGGCGATGCACTGGAAGCAGTCAGAACTTTGGCGTTGCCACTGGTATTCCAACCCATTGTGGGGGGAGGTATGCAAGCAACAATTTCTGCTCTGGACTTGAAGTTGTTATCCCAGTTGCGGTCCACAGTCAGCCAGTTCGGGGTAAATAGTGAACCAGTGAAACACATGATTGACTATGTATGGGGAACCCAGTTGCTACTGCCTGCTGGCTGTCAAGGCATAGTAAAATTTATTTATACACAACATCAGCAGCTGTTATTTAATGCACATTGGCAGGCATTAATGAATGAAAGTGTTGCAACTCAGCGTCAGCAAGGCGACCCTCTCTATGGTGTGACGGTGGAAGAGCTGATGAGTTTGGGATCCTTCCTCCGTACGGAGGCTCAGGCTTTGATAGGGCCTGATAAGTGTAGAGAGGCAACGCGATTAGTAAGGGAGGCTATGGAAAAGGTAAAGGACCCAGGTGGAGTGCCAATATATATGGGAATCAAACAAGGTCGGGATGAAACGTTCGGGACCTTTATTGATAAAGTTGCCTCCGCCATGGAGAGGGCTGGAGTTCCGGAATATATGTGTGGCATCTTGCTAAAACAGTGCACCCTACAGAACTGTAATCCAGCTACCAGGACAGTATTGAGTACGTTAGGAGCCAATTGGTCAATTGAAGATGCTTTAGAGCGTATGGCCCAGGTCCCGACAGGTCAACAAGCTTTTCTCGTGGAAGCTATTAAGGAATTGGGATTAGGATTAAAGGAACAGGCGAAAGCAACTCAGAATCACGTGTTAGCCGCCCTTGCACCCCTTCGAGCATCCGCTGTGACCACACAGCGGGGCTCTTCAAGTGGACGAATAAAGTGTTACCGGTGTGGCGGAATGGGACATTTCCGTTGTAAATGCAATGCTACAGGAATCTGGTGTCAAAAATTTCAAACGGACAATCACAACACCGGGACGTGTAGTCGCAGGTCTGCAAACTCCAATTCGAGCGAGTCGAACCGCACTGACCGTGCACAGACACAAGTCGCCGCTGCAGCTCAACAGATGTCAGCAGTTGCCTCCAGCCAGCCACAAGTGGGAGCCTCGGAATGGACCTGGCAGCAGCAGTAGATGTTACCATTATGACAACAAGCCCACAGAAGATACCCACCGGAGTGAAAGGTCCAATCACTACAGGGGGACAAACAGTGGGCACATTGTTGTTAGGACGCTCGTCAACTACCATACTTGGACTCTTTGTTCTCCCCGGAGTTATTGATGCAGATTATTTGGGAGAAATTATGATCATGGCCCACACCCCCTTTCCACCAATACAAATTATGAAAAATCAGAGAATTGCGCAATTAATACCATTGGAACAAATGTCAACACTGTTGACTATGGATCTCAGTGAAAGGCCTAGACGCAAAATAGACCTTGAATTTCAAGGACAAAAAAGGTCCTTGATGGGATTATTGGACACAGGGGGCAGATTCCAGCATTATCAGCCCAAGATGTTGGCCACAACACTGGCCCCTGCAACCGACAGCAATTACTGTGACTAGGGTAGGAGGACTTACTCTGGCTAGTCGCTCTCCACCCATCTTGGTTCATGTGGATGAGAAAACCATAACTGCTAGTTTTTCTGTTGTGCAGCTGCCTCCAACCGTGCAATGTCTTATTGGTCGAGACATACTAGCCCAGATAGGAATGGTCCTAACAAATGAGCACCCTTTGGCATAATGGCCGTTGCATGGACTTTCCCACTTCCTATTACCTGGAAAACAGCCGAGCCACTATGGGTTAAGCAATGGCCTTTAAAAGGGGAAAGTCTTGAGCATGCTCATGAGTTAGTGCTAGAGCAACTTGCCCAAGGACATTTAAAGTTATCTACAAGCCCGTGGAACACTCCTATATTTGTTATTAAAAAGAGATCTGGCAAGTATCGTTTGTTACATGACCTACATGCAGTAAATGAACAAATGGAACCTATGGGAACATTGCAGCCAGGACTACCCAGTCCGGCTATGATTCCGCAGGGTTGGCCACTGTTAATCGTAGATCTAAAGGACTGCTTTTTTACCATTGCCTTACATCAGCAGGATACACAACGGTTTGCTTTTACCTTGCCTGCAATAAATAGAGAAGGTCCCGACCATTGTTTTGAATGGACAGTTTTGCCCCAAGGCATGCGTAACAGCCCAACTATCTGTCAGCTGTATGTTGACGCAGCTTGACAACCCCTTCGATGACGATGGCCTAACGTTATCATCTACCATTACATGGATGATATCCTCTTTTCTCAGCCTGCACCATTTACGGAACAACAGGTGGAGGAGATTCGACAGGCACTGGCTCAATGCCACCTTGTGATAGCTCCAGAAAAGGCTCAGCATACAGCTCCATGGAAATATCTTGGATGGTCTTTATCAGAACAGCTCGTAGTACCACAGAAGCTACAGCTCCAACTACAAATAAAGACCCTGAATGATGCTCAGAAGCTTTTAGGAGATCTGCAATGGTTAAAACTAATAGTGGGAATACCCAACGAGTTGTTAGAAAAACTACGACCACTTTTGAAAGGAACCAACCCCACGCGTCAAATACAGGTGTCCTGGTTTGGGCTAGGATAGAGTTAACTTTGATGAGGAAGTAGGAAGGGGCACAGCATGGGCAGCTGACCTGGACTGGCCAACAGGTATTCGATACCATACTGACATCATGCCCAGTACCTAGAGGCAGGGAGCTAGTTGGGGGCGGGGTTTCGGGAGCACAGGCGGGGCTGCCGGTCGGAGGGGGGGAGGGTCGCGCTGGGTCCCGAGCAGTGAGCAGCCGCGGCACGCGCCATTCCTTTTGTATATTCCCCTCGTTTACTGTTAAAACGGTTCCTTTTTCCCCCTGAACCTGTTTCTTCTTATTGTTGTTCTATTAAACCACTCTTATTTCAACCTACGCAGGTTTTCCTCTTTTTCTCTGGTTCCCCTTCCCACTCCACCGGGAGGGGAGGAGTGAGCGAGCACCCTCGTGGCTCTTTGTCCCCGGCTGGGCAAAACCACGACATTATTTGGCGCTCAACGTGGGGCCCGCAGGGCTGAAATAAGACACAGTAGGCTGAAACAATTGTCACAATGTTGATGTATTTGCTTAACTGCTGTTGGCCCATAATTTGTCATATTGTCATGGTTTGACATGACAGCCTTTTCTGGTATGGGGGAAGGGGCTGCAAAGATGGCTCCTGCAAGAAGTTGCTCACAACTCTCCCCAGCTCAGAAAAGGCTCACTTCTGGGGCTGAGCCAATTAGACGCCTCCACGATCACTTTTTAAGAAGAAGCCGGAAGGGGAGGTGTCTTCCTCCATCTTCTTTCTTTCTTCTGCCCCTTCTTCTCTTCTTCTGGCTGGTGGTGGTGCAAGGAGTAGGAACGGTGAGAGAAACAACCATGCGGACTCCAAGGTCAGTGATGAAAGGGAGGAGGTGTACTGTAGCAGAGACTCCCCTGCATTCTATGGAGAGAACTGGTGAAGCTGAGATTTATTTTCATTTCTTTAAAGACCCCGCATCAGCGGTACAGACTCATTCTGATAATGAGCCCGCAACAGAAGCAGAAACTCATTTTGCTAAAGCTGACCCCGGACCAGGGGCAGCGATTCACTTCATTAAAGGCCCCGAGCCAGGGACAGTGATTTTGGCCGGAGGAGGCCTTGTCCCGAAGGAGGGGCCCTTTATCACTGTGGCCGGAGCAGGCCCTGTCCCGAGGAAGGGACCCAATATCCACAGCTGCAACTGTGGGGAGGAACTCACGACAAAGCAGCTCATTAAACTTATGCCCAGAAGAGGCCTTGTCCCGAGAGAGGGACCTTGCAACCGCGGTGAAGAATCCATGTCAGAGATATTCACCAAGGACTGTGTCCCGTGTGAGGGAACCTGTATCGGCAGAAGCCGCAGCTGCTGGGAACAACCCACACCAGAGAAGTTTGTTAAGGACTGTGTTCCGGGGGAGGAACCCCGTGTTGGAGCAGGGGAAGAATGCCAGGAGTCATCCTCATCTGAGAAGACAGAAGCGGCAAAGCCCATCTGTGAGAGACTGACCACATCCCCCACTCCCTGCCCCCCTGAGTTGTTGGTGGGGGGAGGAGGTAAAAATATCGGGAGCAGTGAGTTGGGCCCGGGAAGAAAGGAGGGATGGGGGAGGGAGATCTTAAAGTGCTGGTTGTAATTTTCTCATCATCCTACTCCCTTTTTGCTTTTATTCTGTTCTGTTTCTTGTAGAATAAACTTTCCTACTTTCCTCTCTAAGTCGAGTACTGGAGTCTGTTTTGCCCAGAACCATAATTGGCAGTGAGCCCTCCCTGCCCTTGTCTCAATCCACAACAATCTTGCTTATCTTTTTACTCCCATTTCACTGGGTCCTCCGCCATCTTAACGAGGGTGGAGGTGAATGGGGGCATCGAGCGAGAAACTGTCGTGGTGCTGTTGTGCTAGCTGGGCCAAACCACGACACATATGCACTATGTATTCTCTCTGATAGTGTTTATGTCCTTTGGAAAAGGGACGAAAGCACTCGTTCTGATATACTGGTTGTTACTGGCTTATGGTATGGTTGTATCACTGGGTATGGAGCTAGGCCAATACTTGTACATGACTTGATTGGCATTTCTGCAACTTGGACATTTATTTTCAGAATGTAGTGACAGTAATGACATTCAGTTCATGGGAAAAATGGAGGGACGTAATTTTTCCATTTTTTCCATCCTCCCTTACTCATTCAAGTTAACTGCAATAGCTTTTGACAATTCAGAATGCACTTGGGATGTCCCAGCCATTGTGGTTTTATTGCTCTGTCCTCTAGGTAGGGTGTTTTTCTTGGGTAGAGTTGTGAAACGTGTTTTCCAGACTGTTATGAGGTTAGGCAGCTATGGAGGGATTGATATACAGAAGAATATGAACAGGTATTGGAAGAGTTTTTTACTTGTACAGATTAGGAATGCCACCCTAGCAACCACTGTGGCTATTCAAACTGAGGCAACTGATGCTGTTGCTGCCCTAACTCCAACAGCAGACACTGATCCTGAATCAGAGGATCAACCTGTGGCAGTGTCAGTTGCTCCTGTACAGAAAAAGAAACACATAAAAAAATCAGTTCGCCTTGTGAGGGATGAAGATGAACCAGTGTCATCACGGGAACGGGAGGAAGAGTCAGAGCCAGAGCCAGAGATAATCACCCGATCCTTGTCCCTGAGCGAACTGCGAGAAGTGCGAAAAGATTACAGTCGCCACCCAAGCGAGCACCTTGTTGTCTGGCTTCTCCGATGCTGGGAGAATGGGGCCCACAGCTTGGACTTGGAGGGCAGGGAAGCCAGGCAGCTGGGCTCTCTGTCCCGGGATGGCGGCATTGACAAGGCGATTGGAAGGAAGACAGAAGTCCTCAGCCTCTGGAGAAGACTTCTGTCTGGTTTGAGGGAAAGAAAATATCATATGCCACCCAGGCAAGTGGACCACAATGGACAAAGGTATCCACTACCTGAGGGAGTTAGCTGTGCGGGAAATGATTTATAATGAGCAGTTACCAACAGACCCAGATGAGGTCCAGTGCACACAGTCTATGTGGCGAAGATTTCTGCAAAGTGCACCATCATCTTATGCTAATTCATTGGCAGTCATCTCCTGGAAAGAAGCTGAGGGGAAAACAGTGGGGGAAATGGGTGTTCAACTTCGGCAATATGAAGAAAGTCTGTCTTCCTCCCTACAGGCTGTTGTCTCGGCTGTAGATAAAATGTCAAAAGAGTTCCACCAATTCAAAGAAGATATGTCCCGCACTCCACCTGCCCAAGTCCATACTTCAGCTATTAGTAGATGTCCCTCTGTTCAAGAGAGGGAATATAGAGGGCAGACACCACGAGGTGCTTTGTGGTCTTACCTGCGGGACCAGGGAGAGAACATGAACAAGTGGCATGGACAACCTACTTCGGCCTTAAGGGCACAGGCACGGCAGTTACGGGGAAAAAACGCTACAAGGAGCAATATCTCTTGGAAAGATGCTGCTCCAGTTTCCAGTGAGCAACTCCCTAGACAGAATAGAAGGGTTGAGCTCTATTCTAGTCCCCTCAAGGGGACTTCTAGCTCTTTTCTACAAAAGGTATCCAATGACTGCCATGGCCAGTACTAGGGAGGCCCTGCCTCCAGCCAGGTGGAGGAGAGGGACAACCGAGTTTATTGGACAGTGTGGATCCGATGGCCTGGCACATCAAACCCACAAGAGTACAAGGCTTTAGTGGATACTGGAGCACAATGCACTCTGATGCCATCAAGTTGTAAAGGGACAGAATCTGTTTGTATTTCTGGAGTGACAGGGGGATCTCAACAGCTAACCTTGTTAGAAGCTGAAGTGAGTTTAACTGGAGATGAGTGGCACAAACACCCCATTGTAACAGGCCCAGAAGCCCCGTGTATCCTGGGCATAGACTACCTTAAGAGAGGGTAATTTAAGGACCCAAAAGGGTACCGGTGGGCCTTTGGTGTGGCTGCAGTGGAGACAGAGGAAATTGAACAACTATCCAGCATGCCCGGCCTCTCAGAGGACCCTTCTGTTGTGGGGTTGCTGATGGTTAAAGAACAACAGGTGCCAATTGCAACCACAACAGTGCACCGGCGGCAATATCGCACCAGCAGAGATTCAGTGATTCCCATTCATAAGTTGAATCGCCAACTGGAGAGCCAAGGGGTGATCAGCAAAACTCACTCACCCTTTAACAGTCCCATATGGCCCGTGCGAAAGTCTAGTGGAGAGTGGAGACTGACAGTGGACTATCGTGGCCTGAATGAAGTCACGCCACCGCTGAGCGCAGCTGTGCCGGACATGCTGGAACTCCAATATGAACTGGAGTCCAAGGCAGCCAAATGGTATGCCACCATTGATATTGCCAATGCATTCTTCTCAATTCCTTTGGCAGTAGAGTGCAGGTCCCAGTTCGCTTTCACTTGGAGGGGGGTTCAGTATACCTGGAATCGACTGCCCCAGGGGTGGAAACACAGCCCCACCATCTGCCATGGACTGATCCAGGCCATGCTGGAGAAGGGTGAGGCCCCAGAACACCTGCAATACATTGATGACATTGTTGTGTGGGGTGACTCAGCAGAGGAAGTTCTTGAGAAGGGAAAGAAGATAATTCAAATTCTTCTGAAGGCTGGTTTTGCCATTAAATAAAGTAAGGTCAGAGGGCCTGCACAGGAGATCCAGTTTTTAGGAGTAAAATGGCAGGATGGACGTCGCCATATCCCAATAGATGTGAACAACAAAATTGCAGCCATGTCTCCCCCAACTAGCAAAAAGGAAACACAAGCTTTCCTAGGTGTTGTGGGTTTTTGGAGGATGCATATTCCAAATTACAGTATGATTGTGCGCCCTCTCTACCACGTAACACGGAAGAAGAATGATTTTGAATGGGGTCCTGAGCAGCAACAAAGTTTTGAACAAATTAAACAGGAGATAGTTCATGCAATGGCACTTGGGCCAGTCCGGACAGGACCAGATGTTAAAAATGTGCTCTACACCGCAGCTGGGGAGAATGGCCCTACTTGGAGTCTTTGGCAGAGAGCACCTGGGGAGGGTCGAGGCCGACCCCTTGGATTCTGGAGTCGGGGATACAGAGGATCCGAGGCCCGATACACTCCAACTGAGAAGGAGATACTGGCAGCATATGAAGGGGTTCAAGCTGCATCAGAAGTGATCGGCACAGAAACACAACTTCTCCTAGCACCTCGACTGCCAGTGCTGGACTGGATGTTCAAAGGGAGGGCCTCCTCCACACATCATGCAACTGATGCTACATGGAGTAAGTGGATCGCATTGATCACACAACGAGCTCGTGTAGGAAGTTCTAGCCGCCCTGGAATTCTGGAACTGATCACGAACTGGCCAGAGTGTGAAGACAGTGAAATATCACCAGAAAAGGAGGCAACCCGTGCTGAAGAGGCCCCATCATATGAGCAACTTCCAGAAGATGAGAAGCGGTATGCCCTGTTCACCGATGGGTCCTGTCGTCTTGTGGGGAAGCATCGGAGGTGGAAGGCAGCTGTGTGGAGCCCCCTACGCAAAGTTTCAGAAGCTGCAGAAGGAGAGGGTGAATCGAGCCAGTTTGCAGAGGTAAAAGCCATCCAGTTAGCTTTAGACATTGCTGAACGAGAAAACTGGCCAAGGCTTTATCTCTACACTGACTCGTGGATGGCGGCAAATGCTGTGTGGGGGTGGTTACAGCAATGGAAGCAGAACAACTGGCAACGACGGGGCAAACCCATCTGGGCTGCCTCAATATGGCAAGACATTGCTGCTCGGCTGGAGAAGCTAGTTGTGAAAGTGCGCCATGTAGATGCCCATATACCTAAGAACAGGGCCACTGAAGAACATCTGCATAACCAGCAAGTGGACAAGGCTGCAAAGATTGGAGCAGCTCAGATAGATTTAGACTGGCAACACAAGGGGGAGTTATTTTTAGCTCGGTGGGCTCATGACACCTCAGGTCATCAAGGCAGAGATGCCACCTATAAATGGGCTCGTGATCGAGGGGTGGATTTAACCTTGGATGCCATTGCACAGGTTGTCCATGAGTGTGAGACGTGTGCTACAATCAGACAAGCCAAACGGTGGAAGCCCATATGGTATGGAGGACGATGGCAGAAATATAAATACAGAGAGGCCTGGCAGATTGATTACATCACACTGCCACAGACTCGCCAAGGCAAACGCCATGTGCTCACAATGGTGGAGTTGACCACCGACTGGTTGGAAACGTATCCTGTGTCTCATGCCACCGCCCGGAGCACCATCCAGGGCCTTGAAAGGAAAGTCCTCTGGCGACATGGCACCCCAGAAAGAATTGAGTCAGACAATGGGACGCACTTCAGGAACAACCTCATAGATGCCTGGGCCAAAGAGCATGGCATTGAATGGGTTTATCACATCCCCTATCATGCACCAGCCTCAGGAAAAGTGGAACGACACAATGGACTATTGAAGACCACACTGAGAGCAATGGGGGGTGGGACATTCAAACATTGGGACACAAATTTAGAAAAGGCCACCTGGCTAGTCAACTCCAGAGGATCTGTGAACAGAGCTGGCCCTGCCCAATCGGAACTTTTACATACTGTAGAAGGGGATAAAGTCCCTGTAGTGCACGTAAAAGATCTGTTAGGGAAAGCAGTATGGGTGAGTCCTACCTTGGGTAAAGGTAAACTCATTCGTGGGATTGTTTTTGCTCAGGGACCTGGGTACACTTGGTGGGTGATGTGTAAGGATGGGACAACCCAGTGTGTACCTCAAGAAAAATTGATTTTGGGTGAGAATAGCCTGTGAATTCCATGAATCAAATTGTATTATGTTAGTTGTTAAATAACATTGTTGTTGTATGTCGTCATTACCATAGTTGCTCTATGCCATATTACTGACACTACAGTAAGGACCACTCAGATCACTGAAAGATGGACATGGACAAGCAAGATACAGAATAGCAGAATGTGAATTGGTGCCCAGTGACATCCTCAAGATAGACGCTTTCAACTTACAGATAAGACACACCTAAAAGACCAACTGCAAAATCCTGATACTGCATGCAGTGAACTATCCCCCACACACACACCCCATCTACCCTGCTGTGAAAGATTTATGATGAATAAGACCTGACGTTATGGACTAAACGGCTAAATGGACTTAACGGGAATGTTAGGGGGGTGGCCTATAAACTGAGGGAATTATATACTTCTCTGTGTGTCCCCATATTTTTTCAGGGAGAGGAAATGTGGTGCTCAGATGTCGTATATTGTGAAACTAGGCATGATGTAGATGGTATAGAATAAGGGGTGGAATGTTCTGGTTTGGGCTAGGATAGAGTTAACTTTGATGAGGAAGTAGGAAGGGACACAGCATGGGCAGCTGACCTGGGCTGGCCAACAGGTATTCGATACCATACTGACATCATGACCAGTACCTAGAGGCAGGGAGCTAGTCGGGAGCGGGGCTTCGGGAGCACAGGCGGGGCTGCCGGTCGGAAGGGGGGGGGTCGCGCCGGGTCCCGAGTGGTGAGCAGCTGCGGCACGCGCCATATCTTTTGTATATTCCCCTCGTTTACTGTTAAAACTGTTCCTTTTTCCCCCTGAACCTGTTTCTTCTTATTGTTGTTCTATTAAACCGCTCTTATTTCAACCTACGCGGGTTTTCCCCTTTTTCTCTGGTTCCCCTTCCCACTCCATCGGGAGGGGAGGAGTGAGCGAGCACCCTCGTGGCTCTTTGTCCCCGGCTGGGCAAAACCACGACAACAGGTAACACCAGAGCTTCAGGATGCGCTTCAACAAATTATGGACTGTGTCAAACAAGGGCAGGTCCAACGTCACGATGTTGACTTGGTATAGCACAAAGTATTTGCTTGGGGCCTTGACACAATCTCAAAAGAAAACGGGGGAGATATGGGTTCTAGAATGGATTTCCCCAGCCTTACAACAAACAAAAACCCTTTTTCAAAAAATCGAGATGTTGGCGGGACTAATATAAAAAGGGTCGTGAAAGGGCATTAAAAGTAACTGGTGCTGAGCCGCATACCATAAGGATACCAATGAAAAAGGACTCTTTACAATGGTATTTAGACAATACAGAAGATCTTCAGGAGGCGCTCTTAGGTGGCGGCAGTATAGTAGCAACAGACAAAATAATAAAAGCACCATTACAATGGCTAGGAAAATGGAATTGGCTAGTACGACCCAAATGGGAGCCGGCCCCCATCGCGGATGCGTTGACAGCATACACGGATGCTGGAAGAAAGTCTAGAACGGCGGCAATAACCTGGCAAAAGGAAGGGGAGTGGAAGCACCAACTAATGAAAGCAGAAGAGAAAGACACATTACAAACCTTGGAACTGTTGGCAGTACTATGGGCCATGATGAACCTGAAAGGGCCCTTGAATGTGGTTACAGACTCGTTATATGCCGCGGGTATCGTAGAGAGAATCGAGGACGCCTCCATTAAGGAAGTGCAGAATCCCAGACTATTTGAATTATTAATACAGCTGCAGAAGGCAATAAAGCTTAGGGAGCATGTTTATGCCATTATACATATCAGGAGCCATAAATGGGACATAGGGCTGGGAGAAGGTAATGCTAGGGCAGGTAAGATGGTCACAGTGACGCATAACACGTCTCTCTCCAAACAGATACTAGCCAGAGAAGTGCACTCCCTGTTTCATCAGAATGAACGGGGCTTACACCGAGAGTTTCAGTTATCGCTAAAGGATGCAAAGGCTATTGTTAGAGCTTGTCCCATTTGTAGCCATCAAAATGGAGGTGTTGGCTTAGGCTTGGGGGTGAACCCTAGAGGATTATCTGCAAATGAAATTTGGCAGATGGATGTCACTCATGTGGCAGAGTTTGGAAGACTAAAATATGTGCATGTAACCATAGACACATGGAGCAAATGCGTTTGGGCAACAGCACAGACAGGGGAGAGGGCCATACATGTGGAGCGTCATTTACATAGTAGTTTTGCGGTAATGGGAATTCCTCAGAAAATAAAGACAGACAATGGGCCGGCCTATATAAGTAGAAGCATAGAACAGTTCACGAGTCAATGGGGAGTTGAATATGTAGCAGGGATTCCCCATTCCCCCACAGGACAGGCCATAATAGAAAGAGCTAATGGGACTCTAAAAAGATATCTTGGTAAATATGGGGATGTTAAAGACCCACATATGAAATTGTTAAAGGCTTTATTTTTTATGAACCACCTGTGTGTATTTCGGGAACAGGAGCTACCACCTGTAATAATGCATCATAATCCAAAGGCACAAAAGGAGGGGAAGAAAGAAATATGGGTTAAATATCGTGACCCTAAAACAGGGATATGGCAGCCTCCGGCCAAAGTATTATACTGGGGACGTGGGTATTTGTATGTTGATTCTCCCACAGGATCCATTTGGGTGCCAGTCAGGTGGACAAGAGCTGTCCTTGAATCTGCGGAGATCAAATCATCTGATGAAAAAGGACAGGAAGAGATTGGAGAATAAATACACCCTCGTCTTGCGGTCATTGGAGGACTGGCTAACAATCAAAAGACTGAAGGTTATATAACAAAAAGACAGTGAATTTAATGAATAATAATGAGGTGTTTTGTTATAACCATAGCTTTTAATGTAACTATAAAAACTAACAACTTGACGCATTTTAATCAGCCTAGAGATATTTGGATAACCTTTGCTAATCAAACTGGTCAATCATCTCTTTGTCTTAGTTTGGGAGGGGTTACTAATCCTTTTAAAACGTGTTTGATAGGATTGCCCGTATGGAATCCGGAGGAATATTGTGGACTAGTACACAATAACACCTTGTGTAACAGGACGGGGCTGAACACAATTAGCGGTGATCACGATCATTCAGATGGGTAACGTCAATGTGAGATAATCAAGTCTATTAGCCAGCACTGTGTCACATTTGTACCTGCTTTCCTGTGGCAGCTATCTCCAATCCCACTCACTTGCACTGCTCAACTCCCAGTGAAAAAGTACAGATTGTCGGTAGAAGTAATACCACTGTGTAGGGGAGCAACAAGAAAGCAGGAAGGCTGACCCAATTTAGAGTAGTAAGTACATCCCCATGTAGTCTATCAGCCAGCACTGTGCTATATTTGCACCTACTTTCCTGTGGGAGCAATCTCCAATCCCACACACATGGACTGCTCAACTCCCATTGAAAAAATACAGGCTGTTGGTAGAAGTTATATCACTGCGTATGGGAGATACAAGAAAGCAGGAACGCAGACTCACCCTACAGTAGTAAGTAGGTCCCCATGTAGTCTATCAGCCAGCACTGTGTCACATTTGCAGTTACTTTCCTGTAGGAGCTATCTCCAATAACACTCACTTGTACTGCTCAGGTCCCATTTCAAAAATCTATGCTGTTGCTTAAGTTATAGCACTGCATATGGGAGCTACAAAAAAGGTGGAAGGCAGACCCCATCTACAGTAGTAAGTAGATCGCCATGTAGTCTATCAGCCAGCACTGTGTCACTTTTTCAGCTGCTTTCCTGTGGAAGCTATCTCCAATCCTACTCAGCTCCCATTGAAAATGTATAGAATGATCGTAGAAGATATACCACTTCATATGGGAGGTACAAGAAAACAGAAAGGCAGACCCCACCTACAGTAGTAAGTAGGCCCCCATGTAGTCTATCAGCAAGCACTGTGTCGTATTTTCAGCTGTTTTCCTGTTGGAGCTATCTCCAATTACACACACTTGTATTTCAAAGGTCCCATTGAAGAAATATATGCTGTCGGTAAAGTTACACCACTACGTATGAGAGCTACAAAAAAAGCAGGTACGCAGACCCAACCTACAGTAGTAAGTAGGCCCCCATGTAGTCTATAACCCAGCACTGTGTCACATTTTCAGCTGCTTTCCTGTGGGAACTATCTGCAATAACACTCACTTGTACTGATCAACTCCCATTGAAAAAATAAAGACTGTCGGTTGAAGTAATACCACTGCGTATGGGAGCTACAGGAAAGCAGGAAGGCAGACCCCATCTACAGTACTAAGTTGATCCTCATGTAGTCTACAAGCCAGCACTGTGTCATATTTGCACCTGCTTTCCTATGGATGTGGAGAAAAAATGAGGACGCATGGACATGGATCCCGGGGTATAATGTTAGGTCTGTTTGGCAGCAGGCCGCTTTCTGTTCCCTCAAGGTCAGACTGTTTTCGACTAAAAGTGGTAAACAACTATGGAGAAAAACAAGATGGGAAAATGTGAGGGAGCTTGCTTATCGCAGAAATCACAAGTAGGATGAACAAGAAAGTGAAATTTATTAGCTGCTGTTGCTGAGCTAGCTTTGAAGCTGCTGTGTATATAAGTTAGAGCCTGCTCTCAATAAAGAAGAAGATTTCTGCTATCACTCACATTGAGTAGGACTGATTTCTTCCCACCCAGCTGAGAATCAGACCCTGGGTTGATCACCGCATGAAGTCACCTTACAGCTAGATTTTCAGGCTTCGAGTCTGGATTTTTAAGACTTCGAGTCTGGTTCATTTTTCAGGCTTCGAGCCTGGTTTCAGGCTTCGAGCCTGGTTTTCAGACTTCAAGTCTGGTTCATTTTTAAGGCTTCGAGCCTGGTTTCAGGCTTCGAGATTGGTTTTTACGCCAAGACCCGAAAATTTCGTGTCATAGTGGAGCTATCTCCAATCCCACTCACTTGGACTGCTGAGCTACCATTGAAAAAAATATAGACTTTCGGTTAAGTTATACCACTGTGTACAGGAGGTACAAGAAATCAGGAAGGCAGACCTCACCTACAGTAGTAAGTAGGCCCCCATGTAGTCTATCAGTCAGAACAGTGTCTCCTTTGCAGTTGCTTTCCTGTCAGAGTCAGAGCCATGGTTAAAGTAGTTGCTGTCACGTAGTCATGTAGACAGCAGGCCGCTTTCTGTTCCCTCAAGGTCGGGCATTTTTCAGCTAACGAGCTAACAGTTCAAGGTGGAAAACAACTTCGGAGAAAAACAAGATGGGAAAATGTGAGGGAGCTTGCTTATCGCAGAAACCGCAAGTAGGATGAACAAAAGAATGTAATCTATTAGCTGCTGTTGCTGAGCTAGCTTTGAAGCTGCTGTGTATATAAGTTAGAGCCTGCTCTCAATAAAGGAGAAGATTTCTGCTATCACTCACATTGAGTAGGACTGATTTCTTCCCACCCAGCTGAGAATCGGACCCTAGGTTGATAGCCGCATGAAGTATGGTTGGAGCTGGTTTTTCAGGCTTCGAGCCTGGTTTCAGACTTCGAGTCTGGGTTTTTCAGACTTTGAGTCTGGTTCATTTTTCAAACTTAATCCTGGTTTCAGGCTTTGAGCCTGGTTTTCAGACTTCGAGTCTGGGTTTTTCAAGCCAAGAGCCGAAAACTTTGTGGCAGAGTAACTTCTACCGACACCATTTATTTTTTCAATGTGAGCTGAGCAGTCCAGGTGAGTGTGATTGCACACAGCTCCCACAGGAAAGCAGCTGCAAATGTGAAACAACTCGGGGGTGAGAGACTACACGGAGACCTCCTTACTACTGTAGGTCGGGTCTTCCTTCCTGGTTTCATGTAGCTCCCTTACGCAGTGGTATAACTTAACAGAAAGCATGTATTTTTTCAATGGGAGGTGAGTAGTCAAAGTTATTGGGATTGGAGATACCTCCCACAGGAAAGCGGCTGCAAATGTGAAACACTTATGGCTGATAGACTACGTGGGGACCTACTTAGTACTGTAGATGGGGTGTGCCTTTCTGTTTTCTTGTTCCTCCCATATGCAGTGGTATAACTTCTACCGCCAGTCTATATATATTCAATGGGAGCTGAGCAGTCCAAGTGAGTAGGATTGGAGATAGCTCCCACAGGAAAGCAGCTGCAAATGTGACACAGTGCTGACTGATATACTACATTGGGGCCTACTTACTACTGTAGGTGGGGTCTGTCTTCCAGGTGTTTTTTAGCTCCCATTCGCTGTGGTATAACTTATACGGACAACATATATTTTTTCAATTTGAGTTGAGCAGTCAAAGTGAATAGACTTGGAGGTAGCTCCCACAAGAAAGCAGGTGCAAATGTGACACAGTGCTGGCTGATAGAGTACATGGGGACCTACTTACTACTGTATGTGGTTTCTGTCTTCCTGCTTTCTTGTAGCTCCCATATGCAGTGGTATAACTTCTACTGACAGTCTGTATTTTTTCAATGGGAGTTGAGCAGTCCAAGTGAGTCTTATTGGAAATAGCTCCCACAGGAAAGCAGCTGCAAAGGTGAGACAGTGCTGGCTGATAGACTACATAGGGACCTACTTACTACTGTAGGTGAGGTCTGCCTTCCTTCTTTCTTGTAACTCCCATACGCAGTGGTATAACTTAATCTACAGCATATATTTTTTCAATGGGACCTGAACAGTACAAGTGAATGTTATTGGAGATAGGTCCCACAGGAAAGCAGCTGTAATCTTGACACAGTGCTGGCTGATAGAGTACATGGGGACCTTCTTACTACTGTAGGTGGGATCTGCCTTCCTGCTTTCTTGTAGCTACCATACACAGTTGTATAATTTCTACTGACAGTCTGTATTTTTTTAATGGAAGTTGAGCAGTCAAAGTGAGTGGTATTGGAGATAGCTTTCACAAGAAAGCAACTGAAAATGTGACACAGTGCTGGCTGATAGACTACGTGGGGACCTACTTAACACTGTAGGAGGGGTCTGCCTTCCAGCTTTTTGTAGCTCCTATACGTAGTGCTATAATATAAAGCGACGGGATATATTGTTTCAATGGGACCTGAGCAGTACAAGATAGTGTTATTGGAGATAACTCCCACAAAAAAGCACCTGCAAAGGTGAGACAGTGCTTGCTGAGAGACTACATGGGGATCTACTCTACTATTGTAGGTGGGGTCTCTCTTTCTGCTTTCTTATAGCTCCCATAGGCAGTGGTATAACTTTTACTGCTAGCATGTATTTTTTCAACGGGAGCTGAGCAGTCCAAGTGAGTGGGATTGGAGATTGCTCCCAAAGGAAAGCAGGTGCAAATGTGACACACTGCTGGCTGATAGACTACATGGGGACCTATTTACTACTGTAGGTGGGATCTGCCTTCTTTTCTTCTTGTAGCTCCCATACGCAGTGGTATAACGTCTACAGACAGCCTGTATTTTTTCAATGGGAGTTGAGCAGTCCATGTGTGTGGGATTGGAGATTGCTCCCACAGGAATGCAGGTGCTTCTATTAGTTGGTGCTTCCACTGCCCTTCCTCTTGCCAGGTTATTGCCGCCGTTCTAGACTTTCTTCCTGCATCCGTGTATGCTGTCAACGCATCCGTGATGGGGGTCCGCTCTCGTTTGGGTCGTACTAGCCAATTCCATTTTCCTAGCCATTGTAATGGTGCTTTTTTTATTTTGTCTGTTGCTACTATACTGCCGCCACCTAAGAGCGCCTCCTGAAGATCTTCTGTATTGTGTAAATACCATTGTAAAGAGTACTTTTTCATTGGTATCCTTATCGTATGCGGCTCAGAACCAGTTACTTGTAATGCTCTTTCATGACCCTTTTTTATTAGTCCCGCCAACATCTCAATTTTTTGAAAAAGGGTTTTTGTTTCTTGTAAGGCTGGGGAAATCCATTCTAGAACCCATATCTTCCCCGTTTTCTTTTGAGATTGTGTCAAGGCCCCAAGCAAATACTTTGTGCTATACCAGATGGTTAAGTCAATAGGTAAGTCAACATCGTGAAGTCAGACCTGCCCTTGTATGACACAGTCCATAATTTGTTGAAGCGCATCCTTTAGCTCTGGTGTTACCTGTATTTGACGCGTGGGGTTGGTTCCTTTCAAAAGTGGTCGTAGTTTTTCTAACAACTCGTTGGGTATTCCCACTATTAGTTTTAACCATTGCAGATCTCCTAACAGCTTCTGAGCATCATTCGGGGTCTTTATTTGTAGTTGGAGCTGTAGCTTCTGTGGTATTACGAGCTGTTCTGATAAAGACCATCCAAGATATATCCATGGAGCTGTACGCTGAACCTTTTCTGGAGCTATCAAAGGGTGACATTGAGCCAGTGCCTGTCGAATCTCCTCCACCTGTTGTTCCGTAAATGGTGCAGGCTGAGAAAAGAGGATATCATCCATATAATGGTAGATGATAACGTTAGGCCATCGTCATCGAAGGGGTTGTCAAGCTGCGTCAACATACAGCTGACAGATAGTTGGACTGTTACGCATGCCTTGGGGCAAAACTGTCCATTCAAAACAATGGTCGGGACCTTCTCTATTTATTGCAGGCAAGGTAAAAGCAAACCGTTGTGTATCCCGCTGATGTAAGGCAATGGTAAAAAAGCAGTCCTTTAGATCTACGATTAACAGTGGCCAACCCTGTGGAATCATAGCCGGACTGGGTAGTCCTGGCTGCAATGCTCCCATAGGTTCCATTTGTTCATTTACTACACGTAGGTCATGTACCAAACGATACTTGCCAGATCTCTTTTTAATAACAAATATAGGAGTGTTCCACGGGCTTGTAGATAAGTTTAAATGTCCTTGGGCAAGTTGATCTTGCACTAACTCATGAGCATGCTCAAGACTTTCCCTTTTTAAAGGCCATTGCTTAACCCATACTGGCTCGGCTGATTTTCAGGTAATAGGAAGTGGGAAAGTCCATGTAACGGCCATTATGCCAAAGGGTGCTCATTTGTTAGGACCATTCCTATCTGGGCTAGTATGTCTCGACCAATAAGACATTGCACGGTTGGAGGCAGTTGCACAACAGAAAAACTAGCAGTTATGGGTTTCTCATCCACATGAACCAAGATGGGTGGAGAGCGACTAGCCAGAGTAAGTCCTCCTACCCCAGTCACAGTAGTTGCTGCGGGTTGCAGGGGCCAGTGTTGTGGCCAACATCTTGGACTGATAATGCTGGAATCTGCCCCCGTGTCCAATAATCCCATCAAGGACCTTTTTTGTCCTTGAAATTCAAGGTCTATTTTGCATCTAGCCCTTTCACTGAGATCCATAGTCAACAGTGTAAGTCCTCCCGTGGAGCCAAATCCCCCTTCTCCTCTTAAGTCCTCTTTTATTGGTCTTATTCCTTTTGACATTTGTTCCAATGGTATTAATTGCGCAGTTCTCTGATTTTTCATAATTTGTATGGGTGGAAAGGGGGTGTGGGCCATGATCATAATTTCTCCCAAATAATATGCATCGATAACTCCGGGGAGAACAAAGAGTCCAAACATGGTAGTTGACGAGCGTCCTAACAACAATGTGCCCACTGTTCGTCCCCCTATAGTGATTGGACCTTTCACTCCGGTGGGTATCTTCTGTGGGCTTGTTGTCATAATGGTAACATCTACTGCTGCTGCCAGGTCCATTCTGAGGCTCCCACTTGTGGCTGGCTGGAGGCAGCTGCTGACATCTGTTGAGCTGCAGCGGCGACTTGTGTCTGAGCGCTGCCACTGCCATTCGACCCGCTCGAATTGGAGTTTTCCGACCTGCGACGACAGGCCCCGGTGTTGTGATTGTGCGTTTGGCATTTTTGACACCAGATTCCTGTAGCATTGCATTCACGATGGAAATGTCCCATTTTGCCACACCGGTAACACTTTATTCGTCCACTTGAAGAGCCCCTTTGAGTGGTCACAGCGGATGCTTGAAAAGGTGCAAGGGCGGCTAACACCTGATTCTGAGTTGCTTTCGCCTGTTCCTTTAATCCTAATCCCAATTCCTTAATAGCTTACACGAGAAAAGCTTGTTGACCTGTCGGGACCTGGGCCATACGCTCTAAAGCATCTTCAATTGACCAATTGGCTCCTAACGTACTCAATACTGTCCTGGTAGCTGGATTACAATTCTGTAGGGCGCACTGTTTTAGCAAGGCGCCACGCATATATTCCGGAACTCCAGCCCTCTCTATGGCGGAGGGAACTTTATCAATAAAGGTCCTGAACGTTTCATCCCGACCTTGTTTGATTCCCATATATATTGGCACTCCACCTGGGTCCTTTACGTTTTCCATAGCCTCCCTTACTAATCGCATTGCCTCTCTACACTTATCAGGCCCTATCAAAGCCTGAGCCTCCGTATGGAGGAAGGGTCCCAAACCCATCAGCTCTTCCACCGTCACACCATAGAGAGGGTCGACCTTGCTGATGCTGAGTTGCGACACTTTCATTCACTAATGCCTGCCAATGTGCATTAAATAACAGTTGCTGATGTTGTTTATAAAGAAGTTTTACTATGCCGCGACAGTCAGCGGGCAGTAGCAACTGGGTTCCCCATACATAGTCAATCATTTGTTTCACTGGTTCACTATTTACCCCAAACTGACTGACCGTTGACCGCAACTGGGATAACAACTTCCAATCCAGAGCAGAAATTGTTGCTTGCATACCTCCCCCCACAATGGGTTGGAATAGCAGTGGCAACGCCAAAGTTCTGGCTGCATCCAGTGCATCGCCATCCCCTTTTCCCAGACAATCCTTTGCGAGTGCAGCCCAAGCCTCCGTCCGCTCCCTTGCGATGGCCTCCCAGAGTTCTCTCTCTGCCCCAGGGACAGGCTCACCATGTAGGGGGAGCGGAGGCAGGGGCTCTTTAGGCACTCTCGTTCCCCAGGAGGGGCTGATGGCTCATATGGTTCCCGTACTCCGTCCGTGCCTCCACGGTCATTTTCTACATGGTGGGGGGGGGGGGGAGCATTACTTTTGAGACGGTAGGAGCCAGCGGGGTGGATTGGAACCAGTCACGCTCGTCGTTTTTATTCTTACTCTATGCTGCTGATGTTGCTTAGAAGCCTTCTTTTCTGCCTAATGTTGCAGCAACTCATTGTGCACTATCCTCCAAAGCTTCCCTAACTTTTTAGCTGTCTTATCGTCCTCCAGGGTAGCTTCCCACAGCAAATCCCCAAATTTACGCCATTCGCTCAATTCATGCACTGTATGTGGATTCTGAAACACTCCCTTAGCATACCCATAAGCTAACAACCCTGGTAGGTCCTTTTGCAGATCTATACCCTTTATCTGCCACTTCTGCAAGAATGCAGTAAATAAATCATATGCCGCTTGCCTTTCCATATCTATTATCGTCAGCGCGCTGTTGCAGTCCTTCAAGGTCCGGCAGCACGTATCGGCCGGGCTCGTCTATACGGTCACCCAGGGCACGGCGTGTTCCTTATTTTCACACTTATTGCCATCCTTGCTGCATAGGACCCGAACCCCTTCGTCGCTCTGCCGTAACGCCAAGTGTCTATCACATCGGGGTCACCATTTTCTGAAGACAACGGGAGACAGTCACACCCTGTAGTGCTGAGCAAGTCTCAACTTTACAGTAATCAGGCTCACACATATTGCAAAAGCTAAACTCATCATTGATTCCCAGTTAAATGTCAATCCTGCCCCTGTTTCAACATACTTCGGATGCTTGTGGCTGCTCAACCAAAACTAAGTTCCTGTTTTCTCATCCTGTTATCATACAACTCGCTTGCTCAAGGACAGCACGTCCAATATCTTATCGCTTAATGCTTACTGCCTAACCAGCTTTATTCTATCATGTCCTCTTTCCTCTAGCCAAGTCTCCAAAAAACTCTCTGCACATACTCAGTGGTATAACTTCTACTGACAGCCTGTAGTTTTTCAAAGGCTAGTGAGCAGGCTAAGTGCGTGGGATTGGAGATAGTGCCCACAGGAAAACAACTGCAAAGGTTGCACAGTGCAAGCTGATGGACTCCAATGTGACCTACATACCACTGTAGGTGGGGTCTGCGTACCTACTTTCTTGTACTGCCCAGATGCACTGGCGTAAGTTCTAACGGCAGCATTCATTTTTTAAAAGGGAGCTGAGCAGGCCAAGTGCTTGGGATTGGAGATAGCTCCCACAGAAAAGTAGCTGCAAATATGACACAGTGCTGGCTGATAGACTACACAGGGATCTACGTATCCCTGTAGATGGGGTCTGCGTACCTCCTTTATTAAAGGTCCCAGAGGCAGAGACATAACTTTAAACATCAATTTTCAATGTATTTTCAATGGGAGCAGAGCAAGCCAAGCTCCCCGGATTGGAGGTAGGTGTAACGGGAGAGAAGCTGTAAAGGTTACACAGTGCTAGCTGATAGGTTTCATGGGGATCTACGTACCACTGTAGTTGGGGTCTGCCTTCATGCTTTCTTGTAGTGGCCGTAGGCAGTGGTATAACTTAGACCGACAGAATGTATTTTTGAAGGAAGGTGACGAGGCAAAGAGCGTGGGATTGTAGATAACTCCCACAGTAAAGCAGCTCCAAATGTGACATATTGCTGACTGAGAGACTACATGGGGACCTACTTACTACTGTAGGTCAGTCTGCGTATCTGCTTTTTTGTAGCTCCAATACGCAGTGGTATAACTTAACCGATAGCATATACTTTTACAATGGGACCTGAGACGTGCAAGTGAGTGTTATTTACCCACAGGAAAGCAGTTGCAAATGTGACACAGTGCTGGCTGATAGACTACATGGGGGCTTACTTATTACTGTAGGTTGGGTCTGTCTTCCTGCTTTTTTGCCAGTCCCTTACGCAGTGGTATAACTTAACTGACAGCATATATTTTTTCAATGGGAGTTGAGCAGTCCAAGTGACTGGGATTGGAGATAGCGTCTACAGGAAAGCAGGTGCAAATGTGACACAGTGCTGCCTAATAGACTACATGGGGACCAACATACTACTGTAGGTGGGGTCTGCCTTCTAGCTTTTTTGCAGCTCCCATATGCATTGGTATAACTTCTACCGACAGTCTGTATTTTTCAATGGGAGTTGAGCAGTCCAAGTGAGTTCGATTGGAGATAGCTCCCGAAGGAAAGCAGGTGAAAATGTGACACAGTTCTGGCTGATAGACTACATGAGGACCTACTTACTACAGTAGGTTGGGTCTGCCTTACTCCTTTTTTGTAGGTCCTATACGAAGTGGTATAACTTAAGCGACAGCATGTATTTTTTCAATGGGAGTTGTCCAGTAAAAGTGACTGGGATTGGAGATAGCTCCCACAGGAAAGCAGGTGCAAATGTGACACAGTTCTGGCTGATAGACTACATGGGGACCTACTTACTACTGTAGGTGAGGTCTTCCTTCCTTCTTCATTGTAGCTCTCATTCTCAGTGGTATAACTTCTACCGACAGTCTGTATTTTTTCAATGGGACCTGAGCAGTCCAAGTGAGTGGGATTGGAGATAGTGCCCACAGGAAAGTAGCTGCAAATGTGAAAGAGTGCTGGCTGATAGACTACATGGGGACCTACATAGTACGGGAGGTGGGGTCTGCCTTCCTGCTTTCTTTTAGTTCCATATGCAGTTGTATAACTGCAGTCTACCTGCAGTCTCTGTTTTTTCAATGGGAGTTGAGTAGTCCAAGTGAGTGGGATTGGAATTAGCTCCCACAGAAAAAGCAGCTGCAAATGTCATACAGTGCTGGCTGATAGACTACATGGGGATCTACTTACTACTGTAGGCTGCCTCTGCCTTTCAGCTTTTTTGTAGCTACCATACACAGTGGTATAAGTTAAGCGACAACATATATTTCTTCAATCGGACCTGAGCAGTTTTAGTGAGTGTTATTGGAGATAGCTCCCAAAGGAAAGCAGGTGCAAATGTGACACAGTGCTGGCTCATAGACTATATGTAGGCCTACTCACTACTGTAGGTGGGGTCTGCGTACCTGCTTTTTTGTAGCTCTCATACACAGTGGTATAACTTCTACCGACAAATTTTTTTTTTAAACGGAGCTGACGAAGCAAAGAATGTGGGATTGGAGATAACTGCCAAAGGACAGCAGCTGCAAAGTTGACACAGTGCTGGCTGAGAGACTACATGGAGACCTACTTACTACTGTACGTGGGGTCCTCCTTCCTGCTTTCTTGCAGCTCACCTACGCACTGCTAAAACGTCTACAGCCAGCATGTATTTTTTCAATGGGAGCTGAGCAGTCCAAGTGAGTGGGATAGGAGATAGCTCCCACAGGAAAGCAGCTGCAAACGTGACACAGTGCTGGCTGATAAACTCCATGGGGACCTACTTACTACTATAGGTGGGATCTGCTTTCCTGCTTTCTTGTAGCTAGCACTCGCAGTGGTATAACTTCTACCGACATTCTTTATTTTTAATTGAGCTGATGAGGCCAAGAGCGTTGAACTGGAGATAGCTCCCACAGGGAAAAAGCTGCAGATATAACAGTGGTGGCTGATAGACAAAATGGGTACCTACTTACTACTGTAGGTGAGGTCTGCCTTCCTGCTTTCTTATAGGTCCCATACGCAGTGGTATAACTTCTACCTGCAGTCTGTATTTTTTAAACGGGAGTTGAGCGGTCCAAGTGGTATTGGAGATAGGTCCCACAGGAAAGCAGCTGAAAATGTGACACAGTGCTTGATGATACACTACATCGGGACCTACTTACTACTGTAGGTAGGTGTCTTCCTTCCTGCTTTCTTGTAGCTCCCATACTCAGTGGTATAACTTCTACCGAAAGAGTGTATTTTTTCAATGGGAGTTGAGCAGTCCAAGAGTGTGGGTTATGAGATAGCTCCCAAAGGAAAGAACCTGAAAATGTGACAGTGCTGGCTGATAGACTACATGTTAACCTGCTTGATACTATAGATGAGATCTTCCTTCCTGCTTTCTTGTAGCTCCCATAAGAAGTGGTGTAAATTAACCGAGAGCATATATGTTTTCAATGGGACCTGAGCAGATTTAGTGAGTGTTATTGGAGATAGCTCCAACAGGAAAGCAGCTTCAAAGGTGACACAGTGCTGACTGAGAGACTACATGGGGACCTACTTACTAATGTGATAGAGTCTTGCTTCCTGCTTTTTTGCAGCTCCCAGAAGCAGTGGTATAACTTCTAACACCAGCTTATATTTTTTCAATGGGAGCTGAGCAGTCCAAGTGAGTACTATTGGAGATAGCTCCAAAAGTAAAGAAGCTGAAAATGTGAAAAAGTGCTGGCTAATTAACTACATGGGGTCCTACTTACTACTGTAGGTGGGGTCTGCCTTCCTGCTTTCTTGTACCTCCAATACGCAGCGGTATAACTAATACCGACAGTCTGCATTTTTAAAGAGCGTTGATGAGGCCAAGAGCGTGGAATTGGAGATAGCTCCCCCAGGAAAGCATCTTCAAAAGTGACACAGTGCTGGCTTGTACAATACATGGGGACCTACGTAGTACTATATGTGGGTTCTGCCTTCCTGCTTTCATGCAGATCCCATAAGTAGTGGTTTAACTTAACGGAAAGCATGTATTTTTTCAATGGGTGCTGAGCAATCCAAGTGAATGATATTGGAGATAGCTACCACAGGAAAGCAGCTGAAAATAAAACACAGTTCTGGCTGATAGACTACATGGGGACCTACTTACTTCTGTAGGTGGGGTCTGCCTTCCTGCTTTCTTGTAGCTCCCATAGGGAGTGGTATAACTTCTACCGGCAGCAGGTATTTTTTCAATGGGAGTTGAGCAGTCCAAGTGAGTGGGATTGGAGATAGCGCCCTCTGGAAAGCAGCTGCAAATGTGAAACAGTGCTGACTGGTAGACTACATGGGACTTACTTACTACTGTAGGTTGGATCTACCTTCCAGCTTTCTTAAAGTTGTAAGAGGCAGTGGTCTAACTACTCCCGGCATCCTGTAATTCTTCAATGAGAGGTGATGAAGCCAAGACCGTGGGATTGGAGATAACTACCACAGGAAAGCAATTGCAAAGGTGGCACAGTGCCTGGTGATAAACTACATGGGGACCTACTTACTCCTGTAGGTGGGGTCTGTCTTCCTGCTTTCTTTTAGCTCTCATACGCAGTGGTATAACTTCTACCGACAGTCTATATTTTTTTAATGGGAGTTCAGCAGTCCAAATAAGTGGGATTGGAGATAGCTCCCACAGGAAAGCAGCTGAAAATGTGACACCGTGCTGGCTGCTAGACTGCATGGGGACCTACTTACTACTGCAGGTTAGGTGTGCCTTCCAGCGTTTTTGTAGCTCCCATACCGAGTGGTATAACTTAACCGACAGCATATATTTTTTCAATTGAGACCTGAGCAGTACAAGTGAGATTTATTGGAGAAAGCTCCGGCAGGAAAGCAGCTGAAAATGTGACACAATGCTGACTGATAGACTACATGGAGATCTACTTAGTACTGTAGGTGGGGTATGCCTTCCTGCTTTCTTGCAGCTCACACACGCAGTGGTATAACTTCTACCGACAGTCTGTATTTTTTCAATGGGAATTGGACAGTCCAAGTGAGTGGGATTGGATATAGCTCCCACAGGAAAGAAGCTGCAAATGTGACACAGTGCTGGCTGATAGACTACTTGGGGTCCTACTAATACAGTAGTAATACAGTAGGTGGGGTCGGCCTTCCTGCTTTCTTGTAGCTCCCATTCGCAATGGTATGACTTAACAGACAGTCTATTTTTTGAATGGGAGCTGAGCAATCCAAGTGAGTGGGATTGGAGATAGCTCCCACCGGAAAGCAGCTGCAAATGTGACACAGTGCTGGCTGATAGACTACATGGGGACCTACTTACTACTGCAGATTGGGTCTGCTTTCCAGCCTTTTTTTAGCTCCCATACCCAGTGGTATAACTTATCTGACAGCATATATGTTTTCAATGGGAGCTGAGCAGTCCAAGTGAGTGGGATTGGAGATAGCGCCCACAGGAAAGCAGCTGCAAAGGTGACATAGTGCTGGCTTAGAGACTACATGGGATCCTACTTACTACTGTAAGAGGAGTCTGCCTTCCTGCTTTCTTTTAGATCTCATATGAATTGGTATAACTTCTACCGACAGTATGTATTTTTTCAATCGGAGATGAGCAGTACAGGTGAGTGGGATTGGAGACAGCGTCAACAGGAAAGCAGATGCAAATGTGACACAGTGCTGGCTGATAGACTACATGGGGGCCTACTTATTAAAGTAGATTGGGTCTGCCTTCCACCTTTTTTGTAGCTCCCATAAACAGTGGTATAACTGACAGCATATTTTTTCAGTAGGACCTGAGTAGTACAAGTGAGTGTTATTGGAGACAGCTTTCAAAAGAAAGCAGCTGCAAATGTGACACAGTGCTGGCTAATAGACTACATGGGGTCCTAGTTACTACTGTAGGAGGGGCCTGCCTTCCTGCTTTATTGTAGCTTCTATACCCAGTGGTATAACTTAACGGAAAACATGTAGTTTTTAATGGGAACTGAGTAGGTCATGTGAGTGGGATTGGAGATAGCTCCCAAAGGAAAGCAGGTGCAAATGTGACACAGTGCTTGCTGATAGACTACATGGGGACCTACTTAACACTGTAGTTGGGGTCTTCCTTCCTGCTTTCTTTTAGCTCCCTGACACAGTGGTATAACTTCTACCGACAAAATGTATATTTTCAATGGGAGCTGAGCAGTCAAAGAGAGTGGAATTGAAGATAGCTCCCACAGGAAAGCAGCTGCAATTGTGACACAGTGCTGGCTGATAGACTACATTGGGACCCACTTACTACTGTCGGTTTGGTCTGCCTTCCTGCTTTCTTGTAGCTCCCATACGTAGTGGTATAACTTAGACCGACAGAATGTATTTTTAAAGGGAGGTGACGAGGCCAAGAGCATGGTATTGGAGATAACTCCCACAGGAAAGCAACTGCACATGTGACACACTGCTGGTATTCCAATGATTATAGACAAAATCTTCAGGGTGATTATAAAATGCATGGAACAACGGTTACCTGAATACAATATTCACTGCTGGCATTAAATACCTTTAAAGAGGCATGGGGTTACACTGGTTTTCGAACAAACCCACTTTGAGCTATTCACAGGTCTGATTGGTTCAGTCCGATTGCCTCATAAAATGGGGAGTTCATGCTATAACATAGGCAGCAGCAGGATAGTTAACCACTCCATCAGACAGATAAAAACATACCATCCCCGGATAATGGGTGGGGCCTTTATCAAATAAAATGGTACTTTCCTTTTTAGTTTTTCACCCCACATTCTTTTAGGTGCAACGCTTTTGCCCTTCTTAGAGGTAGGCTTGGGATCTTAGGATTCCCAGTTTGAGGCTTTGAGAGACTCTGTACCCCACTCCCAGTACGCCTCTGCCTCCTTCACCTACTCTGTTGCTTAGAGCAGTGAGGTTTATGATCTTCTCGGCAGCAGTCGTAATCTTCAGGGGTATTCTCTGTCTCCTTTTAGGCCTCTTTCCTCTTGCCTTTTCCTCCAGCACCCACGGGGTGCCTGAAACACTGGCTTTCACATCCAGGTCTCGGTTCTCCGGGCCTTCTAAGTATAAAGCACCCTTTTATAAACTTAAATTACAGTCCCCACTCGACTCAGATTGTTCTATACTTCTAAGGTATTTCTATTTCACATTCTGTTACTTTAAAATAGATATTACAGCCCCACCGATTATCTTACACCTTTCTGACCTTTCTGACGACCACAATGTAAACATTAAACTCTAATATTTTACAAAAAGGAAATCCCTACACTCCACTCCTCAGTTAACATGTCACTTTTTATGCAGCTGAAGTTTCAGTTCTCCTGGGACCTCTGCAGTTTCCCACTGATCCTGGGAAATTGGTCCTTAAATAAGACAAGAAAAGGAACCTCCCATCGGGGAGTTTAAAGATGATTCTTTCTAAAATAACTAAAATAGCTTCTTTGCCTAACTCATAATTTCTCAAGATCTGTTCTAGTGCTTGTCCAAAAAAACTGGGGGACTCTGTAAATCCCTGTGGTAATACAGTCCATCTCAACTGTTGGTTTTTATGGGTGTCAGGATCTTCACATTCAAAAGCAGAATAATCCCTGCACTCCTCTTTCAGGGAACATGCCCAAAAAGGCATCGTTAAGGTCTAGCACACTATACCACTGGTACTCTGGACTCAAATGACTCAATAAGGTGTGCGGGTTAGCTACCACAGGGAACCTAGTAATAGTTCTCTTGTTTATCTCCCGGAGGTTATGTACTAATCTATAAGTCCCATCAGATTTCTTTACTGGCAATATTGGAGTATTGTAAGTGGACATACAGGGCTCAAGTAGTCCCTTAGATATTAGTCTTTCTATTTCTGGTTAATCCTCGTCTACCTTCTTGTGAAAAGGGGCACTGCTTTACCCTTACCGACAGCCCAGGGTTTTTCCTAAGTCTATAATTACGTCTCTCCCTAATAAATTATGATCAGCCTCCGGAACTAACAAAAACGATCCTACAGCATATTTTGCTGGATCGTAGATCTCTCAGCCCAAGTCCACTAAAAATTCTACTTCCTGACACTGAGGACCTAACTTCAGTTTTATCAAGGGCTCGATTACTCTTGTGGTCCTCAGCAAATAGAGCCCCTGACTCCCCCTATTCTTCCTTAAAAACATTCCATCGTCCTTTGATTCCTTTTTTTTTTTCCCTGTTGAATGCACCTTTCTCCCAGGCTTTTATTTCCCTTTCTAGCCCTTTTTCTTGCCAGTCTTCTAATTTTTCCACTTTCTTTCAGATATCTACCCATGATTTTGCCACAAATTAGGTCTTTAATAATGCCTGTCCCACTGGAGCTGCTGGATCTACTCCAGAGTACAGTTGAAGGCTTTTACATAATCTCTCAAGCCAATCAGTTGGGGTTTTGTCTTTTCTCTGTCTCTCATTGAATGCTTTCTTAATATTCTGTCCTCGGGGATCAGACTCTCTGATTCCTTGCGCAATGATGACTCGTAGGTCTGCCATATGGGCTCTGTGCTCCGCCATCTGATTATTCCAATTGGGCCTTTGCAAGGGCCATTTCACATGTGCGTCTGGTCCTGCCTGGTGCTGTTGATCCCAGATTCTCATTCCTGCTCTTCGAATCATTTCCTTTTCCTCATTTGTGAATAATATAGTTCATCCCAGGTATAGAGATTCAGCCCTAAGAACTGATCTGATCTCTCAGACACACCCAGAGAATCATCTACCAAATCTCCTCTTCGGGTGGGCTCTTAGCTTTCTTTTCCTTAAGAGCGAACATGGATACCTTATCAGAAAGTTGGGGTATCCAGAGACTCGCATATTCAATTTCCTCTTGGGTAACTGTCTTCTTATCATTTACCCACAAATTGAGGTCTGCTCATAAACAGTCCTCAAGAGATCCAAATATGGGCCAAATAATATGGGGATTTTCTAATGACTCTCCCCAGCACCCCAGACTTCCATACAGTAATGTACCATCTTTTCCTTACTCTTTTGTCTTCTACAGGGGGGAATCATTCCAAAATTTAATCATCATCCCCAGAGGACTTTCTGGGGAAATATCTGGCAGCCTATCCTTATGCCACCCATGGGATCAGAGGACTTGCTCTTCCTCCGAACGGAATCACGCAAATACTTACCCCATCCAGGGTCTTCGTTCGGATCTTCGTGGACAAAAATTATGGGGTACTGCAGGTTTATGTGCTTATTTGCCAAATTTAGAAGGGGTTCGGAATACAGAGTTTGGCAAGGAATTTCCCACACCAGGGCCATCCGTAGATGGGATGCCCCCCTACTCTGGGAATCCAATATCAAATTTACCTGTATTGGAGTGACGGCACCAAATTGTTATAAGTTGCTGTGAAAAAGTTAACTACCCAATTTAAATGACTCAAAGATCAAATTTATTAAGCAAGCGGCAAATAAGCAAAAAGGCACTGGGCGGCCGGGAGACCCTGCTCCACCAACGGTGTGCGACCCCGTCCCCCCCCCCCATCAGAGTAATTTTATACAGTCCTTATCGGTCGAGTGCATCGTTCCCTGGTGTACTCTGCGCACGTGTCCGTCTTGTTACTAGGGGGTCTTCTTCTGCCTCCTGGTGGTCGTAGGGTGGTGACTGGGATGAAGTCAGTAGTCTTCCTCTAGTGACCCACTCATGAACTCATCTCTTGGCACCTGTGCACATTGTAGAGACTTTACAGTTAAGGTTTTAAAAGACTTTTACAATTACTTTAAATGGTTCCTTGCACAACTATTCTTTCATGATTTGGTTAACAAACATGACCTATTCCATTACAGACTGGAGATAGCGCTCATAGGAAAGCAGCTGCAAATGTGACACAGTGCTGGCTGATAGACTACATGGGGACCTACTTAACACTGTAGTTGGGGTGTGCCTTCCAACTTTTTTGTAGCTCCCATACGCAGTGGTATAACTTAATCAACAGCATATATTTTTTCAATGGGATCTAAGCAGTACGAGTGAGTATTATTGAAGATAGCTCCCACGAGAGAAAAGCTAAAATTGTGATACAGTGCTGGCTGATAGACTACATGGGGACCTAGTTACTACTGTACGTGGGGTCTGCATTCTTTCTTTCTTGTAGTTCCCATACGCAGTGGTATAGCTTAATCGACAGCATATATTTTTCAATGGGAGTTTAGCAGTCCAAGAAACTAGGATTGGAGATAGCGCCCACAGGAAAGCCGCTGCAAATGTGACACAGTGCTGGCTGATAGACTACATGGGGACGTACTTAACACTGTAGTAGGGGTATGCCTTCCTACTTTATTGTAGCTCCCATACGCAGTCATATAACTTCTACCGACAGAATGTATTTTTAAAGGGAGCTGACGAGGCCAAGAGCGTGGGATTGGAGATAGTTCCCACAGGAAAGCAGCTTAAAAGGTGACACAGTGCTGGCTGAGAGACTACATGGAGACATACTTAATAATCTACTTGGGGTCTTAATACCTGGGGATCTACGTAACACTGTAATTGGGGTCTGCCTTCCTTCTTTCTTATAGCTCACATTCGCAGTGGTATAACTTAAGCGACTGGATATATTTTTTCAATGGGACCTGAGCAGTACAAGTGAGTGTTATTGAAGATAACTTCCACAAAAAAGCACCTGCAAAGGTGACACAGTGCTGGCTGATAGACTCCATGTAGACCTATTTAGACTGTAGGTGGGGTCTCTCTTCCTGCTTTCTTGTAGTTCCCGTATACAGTGGTATAAGCTAAGCGACAGCATATATTTTTTCATTGGGAGTTGAGAAGTACAAGTGACTGGGATTGGAGATAGCTCCCACAGGAAAGCAGGTGCAAATGTGACACGGTGCTTGCTGATATACTACATGGTGGCCTATTTACTACTGTAGGTGGGGTCTGCATACCTATTTTTTTGTAGCTCTCATACGCAGTGGTATAACTTCTACTGACAAAATGTATTTTTAAAGGGAGCTAACAAGACCAAGAGTGTGGGATTGGAGATAACTCCCAAAGGAAAGCTGCTGAAAAGCTGACACAGTGCTGGCTGAGAGACTACATGGAGACCTACTTACTGCTGTAGGTGGGGTCTCCCTTCCTGCTTTCTTGTATTATCCATAGACAGTGGTATAATTTCTACCGCCAGCATGTATTTTTTCAATGGGAGTTGAGCAGTTCAAGTGAGTGGGATTGGAGATAGCTACCACAGGAAAGCAGCTGCAAATGTGACACAGTGCTGGGTGATAGAATACATGGGGATCTACTTAATACTGTAGGTGGGGTCTGTCTCCCTGCTTTCTTGTAGATCCCATACGCACTACTATAACTTAATAAAAAGCATGTATTTTTTCAATGGGAGTTGAGCAGTCCAAGTGAGTGGGATTGGAGACAGCTCCCACAGGAAAGCAGCTGCAAATGTGACACAGTGTTGGCTGAGAGACTACATGGGGACCTACTTACTACTTTAAATGGGGTCTGCCTTCCTGCTTTCTTGTAGCTCCCACACGCAGTGGTATAACTTAACCTACAGCATATATTTTTGCAAAGGGCTTTTAGCAGTCCAAGTGACTGGAATTGAAGATAGCACCCAAATAAAAGCAGCTGCAAATGTTACACAGTGCTGGCTGATAGACTACATGGGAACCTACTTACTACTGTAGGTGGCATCTCCCTTCCTGCTTTCTTGTAGCTCCCATAGGCAGTGGTATAACTTCTACTGACAGCATGTATTTTTTCAATGGGAGCTGAGCAGTCCAACTGAGTGGGTTTGGAGATAGCTTTCACAGGAAAGTAGCTGTAAATGTGACACAGTTCTGGCTGGTAGACTACATAGGGGCATACTTTCGACTTTAGGCGGGGTCTGCCTTTCAGCTTTTTTGTAGCTCCCATACGCAGTGGTATAACTCAATGGACAGCATATATTTTTTCAACTGGATCTGAGCAGTCAAAGTGACTGTGATTGGTGATAGCTCCCACAGGAAAGCAGGTGGAAATGTGACACAGTGCTGCCTGATACACTACATGGGGACCTACTTACTTCTTTAGGTGTGGTCTGCCTTCCTGCTGTCTTGTTGCTCCGATAGGCACTGGTATAATTTCTACCGATAGTCTGTATTTTTTCAATGGGTGTTGAGTCGTCCAAATGAGTTAGATTGGAGATAGCTTTCACAGGAAAGGAGCTGCAAATGTTACACAGTGCTGGCTGATAGACTACATGGGGACCTATTTTCTACGGTAAGTGGGGTCTGCCTTACTGCTTTCTTGTAGCTTCCATAAGCAGTGGTATAACTTCTACTGAAAGTCTGTATTTTTAAAGAGAGCTGCTGAGGACAAGAGTGTGGGATTGGAGATAGCTCCTACAGGAAAGAATCTTCATAAGTAACACACTGTTGACTGAGAGACTACATGGGGGCCTACTTACTACTGTAGGTGTGGTATTCCTTCCACCTTTTTTGTAGCTCCCATACGCAGTAGTATAACTTGAACGACAGCATATTTTTTTTCAATGGGAGCTGAGCGGTCCAAGTGAGTAGGATTGGAGATAACTCCCACAGGAAAGCAGATGCAAAGGTGAAACAGTGCTGCCTGAGAGACTACATGTGGACCTTCTTACTACCTAGGTGGGCTCCCCCTTCCTGCTTTCTTGTAGCTCTCATAGGCAGTGGTGTAACTTAACGGAAAGCATGTATTTCTTCAATGGGAGGTGAGCAGTCCAAGTGAGTGTGATTGGAGATAGCTCCCACACGAAAGAAGCTGCAAATGTGACACAGTGCTGGCTGAGAGACTACACGGGGACCTACTTACTATTATACGTAGGGTCTTCCCTCCTGCTTTCTTGTAGCTCCCATACGCAGTGGTATATCTTCTACCCACAGTCTGTATTTTTTCAATGGGAAATGAGCAGTCCAGGTGAGTGGGATTGGAGATAGCTCCCACAGGAAAGCAGGTGCAAATGTGACACAGTGATGGCTGATAGACTACATGGGGACCAACTTACGACTGTATTTGGGTTCTGCCTTCCTCCTTTCTTGTAGCTCCCATACACAGTGGTATAACTTCTACCGACAGAATGTATTTTTAAAGGGAGCTGACGAGGCCAAGAGCGTGGGATTGGAGATAGCTCCCACAGAAAAGCAGCTTAGAAAGTGGTACAGTGCTGGCTGAGAGACTACATGGGGAACTACTTGCTACTCTAAGTGGTGTCTCCCTTCCTGTTTTTTTGTAGATCCCATAGGCAGTGGTATGACTTCTACCGCCAGCATGTATTTTTTCAATGGGACCTAAGCAGCCCAAATGAGTGGGACTGGAGATAGCTCCCACAGGAAAACAGCCGAAAATGTGACACAGTGCTGACTGATAGACTACATGGGGACCTACTTACTAACGTAGGAGATGTCTGCCTTCCTGCTTTCTTGTAGATCCCATACGCAGTGCTATAACTTAACGGAAAAAATATATTTTTTCAATGGGTGCTGAGCAGTCCAAGTGAGTGGGATTGGAGAGAGCTTTCACAGGAAAGCAGCTGCAAATGTGACACAGTACTGTCGGATAGACTACATGGGGACCTACTTAGTATTGTAGGTTGGGTATTCCTTCCTGCTTTCTTTTAGTTCCCATAGGCAGTGGTATAACTTAACCGACAGCATACATTTTTTCAATGGGACATAAGCAGTACAAGTGAATGTTTTTGGAGATAACTCCCACAGGAAAGCAGCTGAAAATGTGACACAGTGCTGTCTGATAGAGTACATGGGGACCTACTTACTACTGTAGGTGGCTTCTGCCTTCCTGCTTTCTTATAGCTTTCATACGCAGTGGTATAACTTAAGAAACAGCATATATTTTTTCAGTTGGAGTTGAGCACTCCAAGTGAGTGGGATTGGAGATAGCTCCTAAAGGAAAGCAGGTGCAAATGTGACACAGTGATGGCTGATAGACTTCATGGGGCCTTACTTACTACTGTTGGTGGGGTCTGCCTTCCTGCTTTGTTATAGCTCCCTTACACAGTGGTATAACTTAACCGACCGCATATATTTTTTCAATGGGACCTAAGCAGTACAAGTGAGTGGGATTGGATATAGCTCCCACAGGAAAGCAGCTGCAAACGTGAAACAGTGCTGGTTGATAGTCTATATGGGGGCTTACTTACTACTGTAGGTGGTTTCTCCTTTCCTGGTTTCTTGTAGCTCCCATTTGCTGGCTAATAGACTACATGGGGGTGTACTTACGACTTTGATTTGGGTAAGCCTTCCAGCTTTTTTTTAGCTCCCATACACAGTGCTATAACTCAACAGAAAGGATGTATTTTTTTCAATGGAAGCTGAGCAGACTAAGTAAGTGGGACTGGAGATAGCTCCCACAGAAAGCCGGTGCAAATGTGACACAGTGCTGACTGATAGACTACATGGGGACCTACCTACTACTGTAGGTGGGGTCTGCCTTCCTGCTTTCTTGTAGCTCCCATACGCAGTGCTATAACTCAACAGAAAGGATGTATTTTTTTCAATGGGAGTTGAGCAGCCCAAGTGACTGGGATTGGAGATAGTGCCCACAGGAAAGCAGCTGCAAATGTGACACAGTATTGGCTGGCAGACTACATGGGGACCTACTTACTACTGTATTTGGGGTCTGCCTTCCATTTTTCTTGTACCTCCCATACGGAGTGGTATAACTTCTACCGATAGTCTGTGTTTTTTCTATGGGAGTTGAGCAGTCCAAGTGAGTGGGATTGGAGATAGCTCCCACAGGAAAGCAGGTGAAAATGTGACACAGTGCTGGCTGATAGACTACATGGGGACCTACTTAGTACTGTAGGTGGGGTCTCCCTTCCTGCTTTCTTTTAGCTCCCATCGGCAGTAGTATAACTTTTACCGCCAGCATGTATTTTTTCAATGGGCGGTCAGCAGTGCAAGTGAGTGGGATTGGAGTTAGCTCCCACAGGAAAGCAGCTGTAAATGTGACACAGTACTGGCTGATAGACTACATGGGGTTCTAATGGAAGAGGTGATGTTCGTTGATCAAATCATGAAAGAATAGTTGTGCAAGGAAAAATTTAAAGTAATTGTAAAAGTCTTGTAAAACTTTAACCGTAAAGTCTTAACTGTAAAGTCCCTCAATGTGCACAGGTGCAGTTGGCTAAGGTGCTTATAGCAGGTACAATACGTTGTGCATGAGCTGATAAGAGCCAAGAGAAGAATTCATGAGCGGGCCACTAGAGGAAGACTACCGACTTCACCGCAGCGACCACCTTACGACCACCAGGAGGCAGTGGAAAACCCCCTAGTAACAAGACGGGTACATGGGCAGAGTACACCAGGGAGCAATGCACTCGACCGAAAAGGACTGTATAAAAGGACTGTGATATGGCGGGGGGGGGGGGGGGGGGGCCGCACGTCGTTGGTGGAGCAGAGTCTCCCGACCGCCCAGTGCTGTTTTGCTTATTTGCTGCTTGCTTAATAAATTTGATCTGTGAGTCATTTAAATTGGGTAGTTATCTTTATCACAGCAACTTATAACAATTTGGTGCCGTGACTCCGATACAGGTAAATTTGATATTGGATTCCCAGAGTAGGGGGGCGTCCCATCTGCGGATGGCCCTGGTGTGGGAAATTCCCTTGCCAAACTCTGTATTCCGAACCCCTTCTAAATTTGGCAAATAAGCACATAAACCTGCAGTACCCCATAATTTTTGTCCACGAAGATCCGAACGAAGACCCTGGATTGGGTAAGTATTTGCGTGATTCCGTTCGGTCGGGGTGGGTATCCTAGAGTGCGAGTGACTGAGAGGTCTCAAGGAGACCAAGTGAGTGCGGACGCTCCAGTAGTGCAGTTCCCATTGCCCACGAGGGCGTGGGTCACCGAGGGGAACGATTGTGAGATCGAGTCAAGGGCACTCTGGAAGACTGGACAGAGGAAGTGTAAGCCTTCTGATCCCATGGGTGGTCATAAGGATAGGCTGCCAGGTATTCCCCCAGAAAGTCCTCTGGGGAATAATCAGATGGCAGAGCACAGAGCCCATATGGCAGACCTCCGAGCCATCATTGTGCAGGGAATCAGAGTCTGTTCCCCAAGGACAGAATATTAACAAAGCATTAAAAATTAGAAGATTGGCAAGAAAAAGGGCTAGAAAGGGAAACAAAAGCCTGGGAGACAGCTGCATTCATCAGGAAAAAAAAAAAAAAAAAAGGAATCAAAGGACAATGGAATGTTTTAAAGGAAGAAGAGGGGGAGTCAGGGTCTCTATTTGCTGAGGACCACAAGAGTAGTCGAGCCCTTGATAAAACCGAAGTTAGGTCCTCAGCGTCAGGAAGTAGAATTTTTAGTGGACTCTGGGGCTGAGAGATCTACAATCCAGTGATTGCCCCAGGGGTGTAAGATATCTTCAGAGAATGCACAAATAGTAGGGGCAAAAGGGGAACCATTTAAAGTATCTCTTGTGAAGGAGGTACTGATAGAATCTGAAGCAGCAAAAATATGCTGTAGGATCATTTTTGTTAGTTCCGGAGGCTGATCATAATTTAGTAGGGAGAGACTTAATTATAGACTTAGGAAAAACCTTGGGCTGCCGGTAAAGGTAAAGCAGTACCCCTTGTCACAAGAAGGTAGACAAGGATTAACCAGAAATAGAAAGACTAATATCTAAGGGACTACTTGAGCTCTGTATGTCCCCTTACAATACTCCCATATTGCCAGTAAAGAAATCTGATGGGACTTAGAGATTAGTACATAACCTCTGGGAGATAAACTATTACTAGGTTCCCTGTGGTAGCTAACCCGCACACCTTATTGAGTCAGTTGAGTAGACCTTAAGGATGCCTTTTAGGCATGTTCCCTGAAAGAGGAGTGCAGGGATTATTCTGCTTTTGAATGTGAAGATCCTGACACCCATAAAAAACAACAGTTGAGATGGACTCTATTACCACAGGGATTTACACAGTTCCCCAATCTTTTTGGACAAGCACTAGAACAGATCTTGAGAAATTATGAGTTAGGCAAAGAAGCTATTTTAGTTCAATATGGAAATGATTTATTATTAGAAGGGAGAGATGAAGAAGTTGTTAGACAGGAAAGTATTACATTGCTTAATTTCCTGAGTTTACAAGGGTTGAAAGTGTCTAAATCTAAATTACTGTTTCCTGAAGAAAAGGTAAAATATTTGGGACACTGGTTTATAAAGGGAAGTAAGAAACTTGATCCAGATCGAGTAAATGGGATACTGTCCCTACAAGCTCCAAAGTGTAAGAGACAAGTTAGACAGCTTTTAGGTCTGTTGGATATTGCAGACAATGTATTGAAAATTTTATTAAGAAGGTAAAATTTTTGTACCAGAAATTAGCTCGAGATGGATTAGTTAAATGGCCCAAAGAAGATGAAAGAGACTTTGTGAATTTAAAAGTGGATTTGATTAATGCTCCTCTGCCTAGCCTGCCTGATGTTAGAAAACCTTTTATTTGTTACCTTTGGAGGGGAGTTAAAGGTGTTTTCTCCCCACAACATTCGTGGGAGATATTACAACAAAAGGCGGAAAAATGGATAACTGATGCTAGGCTCTTAAAATATGAAGGTATATTAATCCACTCTCCGAAATTAGAAATAGAAACCACCAGTATTAGGAGCCAATACCCCATGGTATCCCCAAAGTTCCGGAAGAGTGGACAGAATGAATGGAGAAATTAAGAAACAGCTAATGAAATTAATGTTAGAAACAGAAATGTCCTGGATTAAATGTTTCCCCTTAGCTTTGTTACAGACACGGGGACTTCTCTGTTTGAAATGTTGTAAAAAGGGAATGGTGGTACAGAGACCACCCTTAGATATTTCTATCCACACGGTTAATCCTGGGGACAGTCTTGATAAAAACCTGGAAAGAATCATCTTTAAACTCCCCGATGGGAGGTTCCTTTTCTTGTCTTATTTAAGGACCAATTTCCCAGGATCAGTGGGAAGCTGCAGAGGTCCCAGGAGAACTGAAACTTCAGCTGCATAAAAAGTGACATGTTAACTGAGGAGTGGAGTGTAGGGATTTCCTTTTTGTAAAATATTAGAGTTTAATGTTTACATTGTGATCGTCAGAAAGGTGTGAGATAATCAGTAGGGCTGTAATACCTATTTTAAAGTAACAGATTGTGGAATAGGAATAGCTTAGAAGTATAGAACAACTGAGTCCAGTGGGGACTGTAATTTAAGTTTATAAAAGGGTGCTTTATACTTAGAAGGCCCGGAGAACCGAGACCTGGATGTGAAAGTCAGTGTTTCAGGCACCCCGTGGGTGCTGGAGGAAAAGGCAAGAGGAAAGAGGCCTAAAAGGAGACAGAGAATACCCCTGAAGATTACGACTGCTGCCGAGAAGATCATAAACCTCACTGCTCTAAGCAAAAGAGTAGGTGAAGGAGGCAGAGGCGTACTGGGAGTGGGGTACAGAGTCTCTCAAAGCCTCAAACTGGGAATCCTAAGATCCCAAGCCTACCTCTAAGAAGGGCAAAAGCGTTGCACCTAAAAGAATGTGGGGTGAAAAACTAAAAAGGAAAGTACCATTTTATTTTATAAAGGCCCCACCCATTATCTGGGGATGGTATGTTGTTATCTGGCTGATGGAGTGGTTAACTCTCCTGCTGTTGCCAAAGTTATATGAAACCCCCATTTTATGAGGCAATCCTGTGAAAGCTATCTCTAATCCCACTCACTTGGACTGCTCAACTCCCAATTCCAAAAATAGAGACTGTCGTTAGAAGTTATACCACTGCCTATGGGAGCAACAAGAAAGCAGGAATGCAGACCCCACCTACAGTAGTAAGTCGGTCCCAATGTAGTTTATCAGCCAGCACTGTGTCACATTTACAGCTGCTTTCCTGTGGGAGCTATCTCCAATAACACTCACTTGTACCGCGCAATTAGGAATGAAAAAAAACTTAACTGTCCGTTAAGTTATAGTACTGCGTATGGGAGCTAAAAGAAAGTAGGAAGAGAGACCCCACCTTCAGTAGTAAGTAGATCCCCATGTAGTCTATCAGCCAGCACTGTGTCACATTTGCAACTGCTCTCCTGTGGGCACTATCTCCAATCCCGGTCACTTGGACTGCTCAACGGTCATTGAAAAAATAGACACTGTCCGTTAATTTATACCACTGCATATGAGAGCTACAAGAAAGCAGGAAGACAGACCCCATCTACAGTACTAAGTTTACACACATGTAGTTTATCAGCCAGCACTGTGTCACATTTGCAGCTGCTTTCCTATGGGAGTTATCTCCAATTCTAATCACTTGGACTGCTCAACTCCCAGTGAAAAAATACATGCTGACCGTAGAAGTTATAGCACTGCGTATGTGACCTACAAGAAAGAAGGAATACAGATCCCACCTACAGTAGTAAGTAGGTCCCCACGTAGTCTATCAGGCAGCACTGTGTCACATTTGCACCTTCTTTCCGAAGGGAGCTATCTCCAATCCCACTCACTTGTACTGCTCAACTCTCATTGAAAAAATATATGCTGTCACTTAAATTATAGCACTGCATATGGGAGCTACAAAAAAGCTGAAAGGCAGACCACACCTACAGTAGTAAGTAGATCCCCATGTAGTCTATCAGCCAGCACTGTGTCACATTTGCACCTGCTTTACTGTGGGAGCTATCTCCAATCCCACTCACTTGGACTGCTCAGCTCCCATGGAAAAAACAGTTTCTTTCCGTTAAGTTATACCACTGTGTATGGGAGCTACAAAACTGCAGGAAGGCAATCCCCACCTAGCGAAGTTTTCGGCTCTTGGCCTAAAAACCAGACTCGAAGTGTGAAAACCAGGCTTGAAGCCTGAAACCAGGCTCAAAGCCTGAAAAATGAACCAGACTCGAAGTCTTAAAAACCCAGGCTCGATGCCTGAAAAACCAGCTCTAAGCCTGCTTCATGCGGCGATTAACCCACAGTCCGATTCTCAGCTGGGTGGGAAGAAAGCAGTCCTACTCAGTGTTAGTGATAGCAGAAATCTTCTGCTTTATTGAGAGCATGCTCTAACTTATATACACAGCAGCTTCAAAGCTAGCTCAGCAACAGCAGCTAATAGATTACATTTTCTTGTTCATCCTACTTGCGGTTTCTGCAATAAGCAAGCTCCCTCACATTTTCCCATCTTGTTTTTCCCCAACGTTGTTTACCACTTTTAGCCGAAAACAGTCTGACCTTGAGGGAACAGAAAGCGGTCTGCTGTCTGCGTGACAGCAACAGCTTTAACGATGGGTCTGACTCTGGTCTTCATTGTGCATTAAATTCATATAACTAGAGCTCAGGCTGCCTTGCCCCAACAGACCTAACATTATATCCCAGGATCCATGTCCATGCTCCCTCATTTTTTCTCCACAATTTCCCCTGTTTTGTTTTTGCACAATCAAGACTGAGTCAGTCAATTTATGCACTGCCTTCATAATACAACTATATATGATTCTAAACATTACAAGCAAAAGCAAACTAACCAATATACATCTTAACTCTTCTTTGATTAATATAGTCAACCCAGGTGACAACCCCCCAAAAGCTGATTGAAGCCAATTATCAAAAGGCTGATAACCTATCGTAATATTGTTAGCGTGAGCCTTTAAACATGCCAAAGCATTGTGAATAGATTCACTATGATCAGAAAGATGAAAACAACACATGCCTTCAAAGTCTTGACATCCGTGCCCTTCTGCCAATAGCAAAAAATCAATAGCTGCACGATCTTGCAATAAGGCATGTCTAAGGCTTTTCTGGTCTGCCAACAATTTTTCAATAACATCAGTAGTAACATTAGCTTGCTGCTCCGACCAACACACTAATTTTTCTTACTGCCGTAAGGCCTGGGCTGCAGCCGACCCAGGTACGAATGCTGAAGCAAATACATTTGTCGTAATGGACCACAATTGTACTTTACCATCACAATCTCCTTTTAAGTTGTGGGTATCTCTTGTTTTCCGTAAGTTGGTAATTTTTAACCAGTCGTGCTGTCGAGGAGCAAACAAACTTAGTTTCCCTAAATAACATGGCCCCCCATTTGGGTTAGCTGGGATTCCCTGCCACACTCGATCCCCACATATTAAGAAGATGTTATTGGGTAGAGCTTTAGCAGACCCATTGCTCCACAGAATAGGCGCATGAGGGTTTCCGCGTTCCCAACCAGCGTTACTTCCCCCATATATCAACCCAGATAAGTTGGCCATCCAAGTCCCACCAAATATTCTTATGGCCAATCCACAATATCCTCCTTTTGGATCTACAAATTGACTATATGCCCCTTCGGGGGAAACATCAGTCCACTGCTTAACCATATTTTTATATTGTTCCATTCCTCTTAGTCCTTGATATTTAGTCCCAAAGCTAAAACAAGTACGAGTCCAACTCCCATTCGTTATGTTTCTGATTGCTTGACTTCCCAGCAACTCCAACTCTTGTGGGTCCCAGGGAAGAGGGACTTTGAGCCGACTTAACGAGTCCACGGCACAGTCTGATGTCACTTTGCTGGAACAGGAGGCGCTCCCGTTGACATATTTCTGGAAATCACTAGGATCAAAATCTGGTATCCCAACCAGGCAGGTGCGGAATGTATCACTCACCGACTGAAGACTCAGACAAAAGTCAACTTGGCCTGTCTGATTCGCCCAGGTGACACACATGTTCTGACGTGGATTCACTTGATTCAATGGCGATGTGTGAACTGTCATCATCAGGATTATTAGGAGTAACAGCCACTCTAGTCCATTTCACAGGAACCCATATTGGACCTGTAGATGTAAGCACAGACATATAACCCCTGCCTAAATACCGCACTTTAGCTGGGCCCTGCCATATACCTGTTCGTGGATCTCTGTAAGTTACCCACATTGCCGACGGTCTTTTGGATGTTTCCACCATTCCTTGATGTAGTCGAGCTGGAGGTTCTTTCTCCTCCCCAAAGATACATAAATGATTTATAGTAAACAATACCTTAGACAACCATTCCTGAGGGTCCTGTATGTCGGACATCTTAAATATGATTTTAACACTTGATGAGCTCGTTCCACTATAGCCTGTCCTGTTGGTGAATGTGGTACCCCTGTAATGTGTTTCACTCCCAAGGTTTGGAAAAACTGTTTCACCCGTTGACTAACATATGCAGGGCCGTTATCAGTCTTAATGGTGCCTTGCACCCCCATAACAGCAAAATATGCAGTGGCATGTCGCATTACATGCGTTACCCTTTCTCCTGCTTAAGCCGTTGCCCATATATACTTACTGAATGTATCCACAGTTACGTGAACATATTTAAGCCTTCCAAATTCAAAAATGTGTGTGACGTTCATCTGCCAAAATTCTAATGGTCCCACACCCCTGGCGTTGACTCCCAGACCTAACCCTGGGCCGTAGTGGCTACACCGCGGGCAAGCCCTCACTATCGCTCAAGCATCCTCTATTGAGAGGTCAAAACTTCTCTTTAAGCCTCTGGCATTTTGATGAAAGGTAGCATGGGCCTCTCTTGCCTGATTGAATTTATTTACAGGCACTCCCAAAGCTACCAGCTTGTCCACTCTAGCATTTCCTGCTCCTAAACCAATGTCATACTTATGACTTCCGATGTGTATTACACAATATGGAGATGTGTGCTGCCGGATAGCGGCCTACATGGCTCTAAGTAGGTCAAAGAGGCATTAATTGCGCACTTCTTTAATGCGAGCATCTTCTATTTGCTGAGCAATTCCTGCAACATAAAAAGTCAGTTACAATATTCAACGGTTTACACCACCACATTTCAAGGGCCCGAACAACCGTACAAAGTTCTAAAGTCTGTAAAGAGTCCATTTCCGTGGCATGTAATAGCTGGTGTTTCCATTGTCCTGCCTCTTCCCAGACTGTTACAGCCCGCTGAGATTTCTTTCCTGCGTCTGTATATGCTGTAACGGCATTTGACAAAGGTTGCTCACTTAGCTTAGGACGAATAATCCACTGTTGTTGTGTCATACATGCCAGCACCTTAGATTTTAGGGACTGTATGTTTATTTTTTGGGCAGATGACAATAAACTAAGCTGTAGAGGCTCCGATGTTGCTATGATCCATTCCAGATCTCTTTTCGCTATAGGCACATATATTGTTCCTGGCTCTTGGCCGCTCACCTGTAAAATTCGAGTGCGTCCCTTTTTAATAAGCATTGCTAAGCCCACAGTTTTTTGTTCAATTGTCCATTTAGGCTGTAACGTGGTGAATAGCCATTCCAGGACGATTAGCCTCTCTTTTTGTTTTTTACACTGTGTTAATGCACCAAGAAACTGTTCTTTGCCCTACAAAATGGTCAAATCAATGGGGCAATCTGGATCACGACGATCGACTTGCTGAGTGGTAATGAAGTCAGAAATTTCAGTGATAGTTTGCAGTTGTTCTGCTGTCGGCTGTACTTTTGCCGATGGGTCTGTTCCCTTCAATAAGGGACGCAGCGGTTGTGGCATGTCATTAGTGATTCCAACAATAGGGCGCAACCATTGCAAATCCCCCATTAATTTTTGTGCATCATTTACAGTTTTTATCTTGGTATGAATATGGAGCTTTTGCGGCCTAATATGAGCCTCTGTAATACTCCAGCCCAAATACTGCCATGCTGGACGTCTTTGTACCTTTTCAGGAGCAAGAGTCAGTCCCTGTGCTTGTAATATGGTTTCTAGATCTCTCTCTTGATCTACAGTAAATGCCTCCTCCTGAGCAATGAGGATATCATGCATACAATGATACACAAGTGCATGCCTAATACTACTTACATCACTAATCAAGCCTTCTAATGTCATTGAGGTTTGGTTACTTTCTTTGCTAAGCCAGCATCCTAATTTGCATAGTTGAGTTAATAAAGCAGATACTCCTACACCTGGAGCAAATATACTAGTTGCTATTATTGCTGAGGGACACCAAAGGTAACATGGTCACCACATTCACCAGTAAATGCATGCACAAATTGTTTTGGACAATGATGTTTCTAAATCATTGTGTGATTAGACATCAAGATCGTCAGTTGTCCCAAACTGCGTGATCCCCTTTGTAATCTCGAGGGTATTCCAGGCCATGCCTGGTCCCCATAGATCAGAAAAATTCCCTTTGGTAACTGCATAGGCACAAGACTAGGCCTGGATCTTTTTGGTGAAGTATAATTGCACCAAGATGTTGTGTTCTTATACATGCCCAGGATTGGATTCACATTCTGTCCCAAATGCTTTGGTATTGCTGGTAAAATTAAACATAACACAAAAATACATCTTTATAGATCCCAATAATTCTAACTCCTGTGGCTCTGTTGTCATTATTGGCAACCATGAAATGATCAAATCCATACAAAATCCATCCATGACAAAATCCATTTGTTTACTCCTAATTAAAAAAAAAATCCTTCACCAATGAGTCTAAAACACAAACCACCTTTTAGCTTCTCAATGCCAAAATGTTCTGTTCCTGACACCTAAAACACCTTAGAAAGTTTCCACTGTAAGAAAACCACTGTTCATGATCACATTTACAGCAAAATGCATAACATCACGACCAACAGTTTTTACACTCTTTGAGGCAAGGGATTGACGATGAAAAGGACGAGCCCTGCAGTCCATGAGGGCTGGGGTCGGCCGTGTCGGCGCGCGGTGTGTGTGTGGGGGACTGCAGAGACTCTGACCGGGCGCGGGAAGCGGCTGCACGGCAGAGGCTGCAGATGGAAGGGACAGGGGGATCTGACTCACTCCGTGCCGTCCCCGTCGCTGGCGACGCAGTCGGTATTAGTCTCTCCTGTGTTTTCTTTTTCTTCCCTCGCATGCCCAATGGTGCCCAGTCTAACACGGGGTCGCGCTCCCCTACTCCTTTGATCGTCCTGCACTGCACCCCCATTCGACTCTGCCCACTTGGCATTCCCCTGCAAGTCGTCCCAGGGGTAACTCGGTGGGCTGGACTCGAATGGGAAGCAGCTCTCCCCCGGGGGGTCTGCTCCGAAGCCCCTTCGCCTCACTGACTTTGTAAAAACTCTTGTGTAGAGAAATGTTTTTTTTTTTTTTTTCCTCGCAGCACGCTTCGCTCAACGACGGGGTGCTCACCGGGATGGCTTTCAGTGGCGACAAGCTGTGTTTCGATGCTCTCTTGTTGCTCCAGTTTCTTTAATACTTCCTGCAGGAACCTGTCCATTCCCTTGTCTGTCTCCTTCGGCCTCGGTGCAAACGTCAACGCCTGGGCTGCAGGCATTTCTTTTAAAGTATTTATCATGTCTCTCCAAACGAGACCTTGATCTTTACTGATCTTACTATTGTCCTTATCATCACTAATATTTGCTTCCCAGAGAAGGTTTCCAATTTCTCGCCACTCACCAGAAAAGGGAGGTGAGGCATAATTAGTCCCGATACCAAACAGTCCAGCTGTTGGCTTGACTACAGTCTCAGGCATATCAAGCTGCTGAGTTACAGCAGCGGTCAAATTCTTTTCCAACTCATACTTTTTCAAACAGTTAATTACTTCTCTCCACTGTTTCATCAGTTTCCGAGCAGTCTTATCTTCGTCTATAACCAAGTCCCAAAGACAAGCCCCATATGCTCTCCACTCCTCCTCATCAAAATATTTCTCAGAGTCCTTAAAAAGCCTTTGCAATTACCATATACAAGTAGACCAGACAAATCGGTCAATTTAAAGTCCACCCCCTGCTTTTCTAAAAAGCGATGTAAAAGTGAGAGTGCTACCTCATTATCCATGTTGCCGGCCCCTCATATCATCGCAAACTGTAGTCACTCCCCCAGGTACAGCAACCTCTGCTTGGGATCCGGCAGGCTTCCACCTCCGACGACTGTCTCTGCCTCTGGATTTTCAAGTCTCAGCTCCCCGCAGGCAGGCTGTTTACCCTGTAACACACAGTGAGGGTTCCTGTTCGGGCGCCATTTGGGGCAAAGTTTTCTGCTCTTGGCCTAAAAACCAGACTCGAAGTCTGCAAACCAGGCTCGAAGCCTGAAACCAGGCTCAAAGTCTGAAAAATGAACCAGACTGTAAGTCTGAAAAACCCGGGCTCGAAGCCTGAAAAACCAGCTCTAAGCCTACTTCATGCGGCGATCAACCCAGGCTCCGATTCTCAGCTCGGTGGGAAGAAATCAGTCCTACTCAGTGTGAGTGATAGCAGAAATCTTCATCTTTATTGAGAGCAGGCTCTAACTTATATACACAGCAGCTTCAAAGCTAGCTCAGCAATAGCAGCTAATAGATTACATTTTCTTGTTCATCCTACTTGCGGTTTCTGCCATAAGCAAACTCCCTCACATTTTCCTATCTTGTTTTTCCCCAAAGTTCTTTACCACTTTTAGCCGAAAACTGTCTGACCTTGAGGGAACAGAAAGCGGCCTGCTGTCTACACGACAGCAACTGCTTTAACGATGGCTCTGACTCTGGTCTTGATTGTGCATTAAATTCATATAACTAGACCTCAGGCTGCCTTGCCCCAACACGTTGAACATTATATCTTAGGATCCATGTCCATGCTCCAGCATTTTTTCTCCACAGACCTAAAGTAGTAAGTAGATCCCCATGTAGTCTATCAGCCAGCACTGTGTCACATTTGCAGCTTCTTTCCTGTAGGAGCTGTACCCAATGCCACTCACTCGGACTGCACAGCTCCCATTCAAAAAATATATGCTGTTGGTAGAAGTTATACCACTGCCTATAGGAGCTACAAGAAAGCATGAAGGCAGACCCCACCTACAGTAGTAAGTAGGTCCCCATGTATTCTCTGACAGACAGCACTGTGTCACCTTTGAAGCTGTTTTCCTGTGGGAGCTATCTCCAATCCCACGCCCTTCGATTCATAATCTCCCTTTAAAAATACATTCTGTTGGTAGAAGTTATACTACTGCGTATGGGAGCTACAAGAAAGCAGGAAGGTAGACCCCATCTACTGTAGCAAGTAGGTCCCCATGTAGTCTCTTAGCCAGCACTGTGTCACATTTGCGCCTGCTTTCTTGTAGACGCTATTTCCAATCCCACGGTCTTGTCCTCGTCAGCTCCCTTTAAAAATACATTCTGTCGGTAGAAGTTATTCCAGTGCGTATGGACAGTACAAGAAAGCAGGAAGGCAGACCCGAAATACAGTGTTAAGTACGTCCCCATGTAGTCTATCAACCAGAACTGTGTCACTTTTGCAGCTGCTTTCCTGTGGGAGCTATCTCCAATCCCAGTCACTTGGACTGCTCAACTCCCATTGAAAAAATATATGCATTCGGTAGAAGTTATAGCACTGCGTATGGGAGCTACAAGAAAGCAGGAAGGCAGACCCCATCTACAGTAGTAAGTAGGTTCCCATGTAGTCTATTAGCCAGCACTGTGTCACATTTTCAGCGGCTTTCCTGTGGGAGCTATCTCCAAAAACACTCACTTGTACTGCTCAGGTGCCATTGAAAAAATATATGCTGTCGCTTAAGTGATACCACAGCATATGGGAGGTACAAGAAAGCAGGAAGGCAGACCCTACCTAAAGTAGTAAGTAGGCCCCCGTGCAGTTTGTCAGCCAGCACTGTGTCACATTTGCAGCAGCTTTCCCCTGGGAGTTATCTCCAATCCCACGCTCTTGGGTTTGTCACCTCCCTTTAAAAAAACATTATTTCGGTAGAAGTTATATTACTGTGGATGAGAGCTACAAAAAAGCAGGAAGGCAGACCCCACCTACAGTACTAAGTAGATCCCCATGTAGTCTCAGGTCCCCCGTGCAGTCTATCAGCCAGCACTGTGTCACCTTTGAAGCTACTTTCCTGTGGGCGCTATCTCCAATCCCACTCACTTGGACTGCTTAGCTCCCATTGGAAAAATACAGACTGTCGGTAGAAGTTATACCACTGCTTATGGGAGCTACAAGAAAGCAGGAACGCAGACACTAACTACAGAAGTAAGAAGGTCCACATGTAGTCTATCAGCTACATGGATGATATCCTCTTTTCTCATCCTGCACCATTTACGGAACAACAGGTGAAGGAGATTCGACAGGCACTGGCTCAATGCCACCTTTTGCTAGCTCCAGGAAAGGTTCAGCGTACAGCTCCATGGAAATATCTTGGATGGTCTTTATCAGAACAGCTCGTAGTACCACAGAAGCTACAGCTCCAACTACAAATAAAGACCCCGAATGATGCTCAGACGCTTTTAGGGGATCTGCAATGGCTAAAAACAATAGTGGGAATACCCAACGAGTTGTTAGAAAAACTATGACCACTTTTGAAAGGAAGCAACCCCATACGTCAAATACAAGTAACACCAGAGCTTCAGGATGTGCTTCAACAAATTATGGACCGTGTCATACAAGGGCAGGTCCGACGTCACGATGTTGACTTACCTATTGACTTAACCATCTGGTATAGCACAAAGTATTTGCTTGGGGCCTTGACACAATCTCAAAAGAAAATGGGGGAGGTATGGGTTCCAGAATGGATTTCCCCAGCCTTACAACAAACAAAAACCCTTTTTCAAAAAATCGAGATGTTGGCGGGACTAATAAAAAAGAGTCGTGAAAGAGCATTACAAGTAACTGGTGCTGAGCCGCATACGATAAGGATACCAATGAAAAAGGACTCTTTACCATGGTATTTAGACAATACAGAAGATCTTCAGGAGGCGCTCTTAGGTGACGGCAGTATAGTAGCAACAGACAAAATAATAAAAGCACCATTACAATGGCTAGGAAAATGCAATTGGCTAGTACGACCCAAACAAGAGCCAGCCCCCATCGCGGATGCGTTGACAGCATACATGAATGCAGGAAGAAAGTCTAGAACGGCGGCAATAACCTGGCAAGAGGAAGGGGAGTGGAAGCACCAACTAATAAAAGCAGAAGAGAAAGACACATTACAAACCTTGGAACTGTTGGCAGTAGTATGGGCCATGATGAACCTGAAAGGGCCCCTGAATGTGGTTACAGACTCGTTCTATGCCACGGGTATCGTAGAGAGAATCGAGGACGCCTCCATTAAGGAAGTGCAGAATCCCAGAATATTTGAATTATTAATACAGCTGCAGAAGGCAAGAAAGCTTAGGGAGCATGTTTATGCCATTATACATATCAGGAGCCATAAATGGGACATTGGGCTGGGAGAAGGTAATGCTAGGGCAGATAAGCTGGTCACAGTGACACATAACACGTATCTGTCCAAACAGATACTAGCCAGAGAAGCGCACTCCCTTTTTCATCACAATGCACGGGGCTTACACCGAGAGTTTCAATTATCGCTAAAGGATGCAAAGGCTATTGTTAGAGCTTGTCCCATATGTAGCCATCAAAATGGAGGTGTTGGCTTAGGCTTGGGGATGAACACTAGAGGATTATCTGCAAATGAAGTTTGGCAGATGGATGTCACTCATGTGGCAGAGTTTGGAAGACTAAAATATGTGCATGTAACCATAGACACATGGAGCAAATTCGTTTGGGCAAAAGCACAGACATGGGAGAGGGCCATACATGTGGAGTGTCATTTATATAGTAGTTTTGCGGTAATGGGAATTCCTCAGAAAATAAAGACAGAGCATGGGCCGGCCTATATAAGTAAAAGCATAGAACAGTTCACGAGTCAATGGGGAGTTGAATATGTAAAAGGAATTCCCCATTCCCCCACAGGACGGCCATAATAGAAAGAGCTAATGGGCCTCTAAAAAGATATCTTGGTAAATATGGGGATGTTAAAGACCCACATATGAAATTGTTGAAGGCTTTATTTGTTATGAACCACCTGTGTGTGTTTGGGGAACAGAAGCTACCACCTGTAATAATGCATCATAATCCAAAGGTACAAAAGGAGCGGAAGAAAGAAATAAATATGGGTTAAATATCGTGACCCTAAAACAGGGATATGGCAGCCTCCGGCCAAAGTATAATACTGTGGACGTGGGTATTTGTGTGTTGATTCTCTCACAGGATCCATTTGGGTGCCAGCCAGGTGGACAACAGCTGTCCTTGAAGCTGCGAAGATCAAACCATCTGACAAAAAAGGACAAGAAGAGATTGAAGAATAAATACACCCTCGTCTTGCGGTCATTAGAGGACTGACTAACAATCAAAAGACTGAAGGTTATGCAACAAAAAGACTGTTTAATGAATAATAATTAGGTGTTTTGTTATAACCATAGCTTTTAGTGTAACTATAATTGCTAACAGCTTGATGCATTTTAATCAGCCTAGAGATAATATTTGGATAACCTTTGCTAATCAAACTGGTCAATCATCTCTTTGTCTTAGTTTGGGAGGGGTTACTAATCCTTTTAAAACATGTTTCATAGGATTGCCCGTGTGGAATCCGGAGGAATTTTGTGGACTAGTAGACAATAACACCTTGTGTAATAGGACGGGGCTGAACACAGTTAGCGATGATCACGATCATTTGGACGGGAAACGTCAATGTGAGATAATTAAGTCCCTTAATGCCACATTAGCCTCACCCGCTGAGGAAATAGACATGTTTGGAAGTGCCAATGCAAGCTTCGGTACTAATTGAACTGGGGGAAATAGGATAAGTTTTATGTCACAGGATATCCAAGACTTTAATAGAAATCGAAGGTATTGGGCCACCTTAGACTCTGAAGTCAGATGTAAGTATTCCAGCTGTAATGTCTCTAGTATTACATCACCCAAGAAACTGCCCACGGGTTTATTTTTTATCTGTGGAGAAAGGGCCTGGAACAGAATACCAGTAAATCTCCCGGGTTGACCCTGTTATTTGGGGAAACTCTTTATTCCACCCTAACTTAACCACGCTAATGCAGCTTGCTGACCATAATAATAGCTCTCGCAAAAAATGTAGTTATTATGAGTTTGATAGTACTGATATTGGTCCCCCACGATTTTTGAGTGAACTGAAGCAAGTCATAGTTGCCACCCTTTCGCAATAGGCCCTTGGTTGCGAAATGTAATAATGTATGGAATTGGCTTTATGGGTATTGTTTTATTTGTATTGTAAGTGTTTCACTGTTTTATAAATTATATTCAACGGACAATAGAAAGAACTCTTGAGAGGATGTGGCAGACTAATATCATTTTCCAAAAAGAAAACGGGGGAAATGCGGGGAGTTTTGTGGAGACTCGGCTAGAGGAAAGAGGACATAATAGAATCCAGCTGGTTAGTCAGTAAGCATTAAGCGATAAGATATTGGACTCCTGCTCAGGGACGTGAGAACAAGATAGTTGTATGATAACAGGATGAGAAAACAGGAACTTAGTTTGGGTTGAGCAGTCACAAGCATCCGAAGTATGTTGAAACAGGGGAAGGATTGACATTTAACTGGAAACCAATGATGAGCTTAGCTTTTGCAATATGTATGAGCCTGATTATTGTATCTTTAAAAGAGTTGTATCTTTCCAAATAAAGTTCAGACTTGCTCAGCACTACAGGTTATGACTGTCTCCCGTCGTCTTCAGCAAGTATGGGACTTAAAAGAAAGCAGGAAGGGAGACCCCACCTACAGTAGTAAGTAGGTCCCCATGTAGTCTGTCAGCCAGCACGGTATCACATTTGCAGCTGCTTTCCTGTTGGCGCTATCTCACATCCCACTCACTTGGACTGCTCTACTCCAACTGAAAAAAAATATGCTGTCATATGAAGTTATAACACTGCGTATGGGAGGTACAAGAAAAAAGAAAGGCAGACCAAACCTACAGTAGTAAGTAGGTTCCCATGTAGTCTATCAGCCAGCACTGTGTCTAATTTGCAGCTGCTTTCCTGTGGGAGCTATATCCAATCCCACTCACTTGGACTGCTCAGGTCTGATTGAAAAAATAAATGCTTTCCGTTAAGTTATAGTACTGCGTATGGGAACAACAAGAAAGCAGGAAGTCAGACCCCATCTACAGTACTAAGTTGGTCCTCATGTAGTCTATCAGCCAGCACTCTGTCATATTTGCACCTGCTTTCCTATGGGTGTGGAGAAAAAATGAAAGAGCATGGACATGGATCCCGGGGTATAATGTTAGGCCTGTTGGGGCAAGGCAGCCTGAGCTCCAATTATATGAATTTAATGCACAATGAAGACCAGAGTCAGAGCCATGGTTAAAGCAGTTACTGTCATGTAGACAGCAGGCCGCTTTCTGTTCCCTCAAGGTCGGACTGTTTTCGGCTAAAAGTGGTAAACAACTTTGGGGAAAAACAAGATGGGAAAATGTGAGGGAGCTTACTTATTGCAGAAACTGCAAGTAGGATGAACAAGAAAATGTAATCTATTAGCTGCTGTTGCTGAGCTAGCTTTGAAGCTGCTGTGTATATAAGTTAGAGCATGCTCTCAATAAAGCAGAAGATTTCTGCTATCACTAACATTGAGTAGGACTGATTTCTTCCCACCCAGCTGAGAATCGGACCCTGGGTTGATCGCCGCATGAAGTAGGCTTGGAGCTGGTTTTTCAGGCTTCGAGCCTAGGTTTTTCAGACTTCGAGTCTGGTTCATATTTCAGGCTTCAAGACTGGTTTCAGGCTTCGAGCCTGGTTTTCAGACTTCGAGTCTGGTTCATTTTTCAGGCTTCAAGCCTGGTTTCAGGCTTCGAGCCTGGTTTGCAGACTTCGAGTCTGGTTTTTAGGCCAAGAGCAGAAAACTTCGCCCCAAATGGCGCCCGAACAGGACCATCACTGTGTGTTACCGGGTAAAGAGCCTGCCTGCTGGGAGTTGAGACTTGAAAATTCGGAGGCAGAGGCAGTCATAGGAGGAGGAAGCCTGTCGGATACCAAGCAGAGGTTGCTGTACCCGGGGGAGTGACTATAGGTTGCGGTGAGACGAGGAGTCGGCAACATGCATAAGGAGATAGCATTCTCACTTTTACATCGCTTTTTAGAAAAGCGGGGGGTGGACTTTAAATTGACCGATTTGTCTGGTCTACTTGTATATGGTAATTCTAAAGGCTTTTTTAAGGACTCTGAGAAATATTTTGATGAGGAGGAGTGGAGAGTATATAAGACTTGTCTTTGAGACTTGGTTATAGACGAAGACAAGACTGCTCAGAAACTGATGAAACAGTGGAGAGAGGTCATTAAATTTCTGAAGATATATAAGATGGAAAAGGATTTGGCTGCTGCTGTTACTCAGCGGCTTTATATGCCTGAGACTGCAGCCGAGTCAACAGCTGGACTGTTTGTTATCGGGACTAATTATGTCTCACCTCCCTTTTCTGGTGAGTGGCGAGAAATTGGAAACCTTCTTTATGAAGCCACTATTAGTGGTAATAAGGACAATAGTAAGATCAGTAAATATTTAGGTCTCCTTTGGAGAGACCTGATTAATGGAGACGGGACAAAGGGGAAAAGTCAGCCACCTCGTTGGCCACTGAAGATGAGTGATCTACGTGGAGGAGTGGCAGAAATGAGAGCTAGAAGATGGAGTCTGTTGAGGAGACGGGGGGTGGTGCGGTAACGCGGAGTAAAGAAAAACGTTCTTCTCTACACAAGAGTTTTTACAAAGTCAGAGAGGCGAAGGGGCGTCGGAGCAGAGCCCCCGCGGGAGAGCTGCTTCCCGTTCGAGCCCAGCCCGCCGAGTTACCCCTGGGACGACTTGCAGGGGAATGTCAAGTGGGCAGAGTCGGGCGGGGCTGCAGCGCAGGACGATCAGAGGAGTGGGGGAGCGCGACCCCGTGTTAGACTGGACACCATCGGACACGCGAGGGGAGACAAAGAAAACACAGGAGAGACTAATACCAACTGCGTCGCCGGCGCCGGGGACGGCACAGAGTGAGCCAGACCCCCCCCGCCCCTTCCATCCGCAGCCGCCGCCGCCACAGCGCAACCGCTTCCCGCGCCCGGTCAGTGTCTCCGGAGTGCCCCCCCACACACATACCACGCGCCGACACGACCGGCCCCAGCCCTCACGGACCGCTGGGCTCGTCCTTTCCATCCTCAGGCCCTTGCCTCAACGAGTATAAAAACTGTTGGTCGTGATGTTATGCATTTTGCTGTAAAGGTGATGATGAAGAGTGGTTTTCTTACAGTGGAAACTTCCTAAGTTGTTTTAGGTGTCAGGAACGGAACTTGGAAGAACAGAACATTTTGACATTGAGAAGTTAAAAGGTGGTTTGTATTTTAGACTCATTGGTGAAGGATTCTTTTTTTAAACAGGAGTGAAAAAATGGATTTTGTCATACTGTTGATGCTTCAAATGATTGTGGTAAATGGTTTTAGGCAATTTCAACAAACCAAGCAAAACATGTGGCTTACAATGGCCAAAGCAATCAATCAGTCTACAATATGTTTATCAATGGCCACTCCAGATAATTCTTTTTGTACCTATTTTTTTGGAGTTCCATCAGATGTGACACAATGGCCTGTACCAAATGCATTAAAACCAAATCCCTTAGTTAAGGGTAATGGCAAAGTTGACAGCTGGGATTTGATCATTTCATGGTTGCAAATAATGACAACAGAGTCACAGGATCCTGACCTAGCAAACAAACTAACCAAACCTCAATGACATTAAAAGACTTCATTAGTAATCTAAGTAGTATTAGCCATACAACTTTGCAACATAGACTTGCTAGGGATTTTCCCTTTAGCACGAGTATAATAACTTTGTTTGTCAGCTGTGCTTTTTTTTTTTCAGTGGATAAGAAGAAACTTACCAGGTATGAGCTGCTAAACTAATGTGCAGATTGTCCTTGAGCTGCTCTCGACTGTGAGAAACAAAGAAGCAAAAATGCATACGAGATAGCAGCTTCGGGCAGGGAGGAGGCTGGGACAGCGTGTGAAACTGCAAGGCTTATCACAGAAAACTACAGCTGCCTTTTAGAGAAAGGACCAATTAGAAGTCCTATAAACACGCTAGCTTTGCTGCTGATTATGGAGGTCTGATGCTTGTTAGTAAAATTTGAGTTATTAAAAACAGTGGAGCAGGCTGCCCGGGGGGGTCATGGACAGACCAGCTATCTCCATGCAATGAGCCACGGTATCCCTCACACTAGCCAGGGACAGACGGTCGTTAAATGCGCTCATAGCTCAATCGTCTAAGGGAGGGGGAGAGCATGGGGCGTAGAAGATATAACGGTCTACTGAGTCTCTCTTGCAGATTGACGTGTTTCTCGGAGTTCTCACCGTGATGCAGATCAAGATGGAGTCACTCAACTATTGGCAGGATTGAATAGTGAAGTGGAACACGACCAGCACCTGATCATATCTTCCTGCAATTCGCTCAGCTAGCATATGTGCTGGGCAGACACGTTATGTATCAGCCCGTGCCACAGGACACTGGAGTCATCGAGCATAGGGAGCGGGAGATGTGGTAGGGGTCCGGAAGATCTCGGGTTGTAACATGAGAGGTGGAAGGTACGGAAGAGGGGGGCACGGGGTGGAGTGAGAGGAGGTGCTGGTGGTGGCAGATGTGAGCACATGGTGTAAACAAGGGGTTGAAGTTTGGCAGATGGATGTCACTCATGTGGCAGAGTTTGGAAGACTAAAATATGTGCATGTAACCATAGACACATGGAGCAAATTTGTTTGGGCAACAGCACAGACAGGGGAGAGGGCCATACATGTGGAGCGTCATTTATATAGTTGTTTTTCAACAATGGGAATTCCTCAGAAAATAAAGACAGACAATGGGCCGGCCTATATAAGTAGAAGCATAGAACAGTTTATGAGGCAATGGGGAGTTAAACATGTAGCAGGGATTCCCCATTTCCCCACAGGACAGGCCATCATAGAAAGAGCTAATGGGACTCTCAAAAGATATCTTGGTAAATATGGGGATGTTAGACCCACATATGAAATTGCTAAAGGCCTTATTTGTTATGAACCACCTGTGTGTGTTTGGGGAACAGAAGCTACCACCTGTAATAATGCATCATAATCCAAAGGCACAAAAGGAGGAGAAGAAAGAAATATGGGTTAGATATCGTGACCCTAAAACAGGGATATGACAGTCTCCAGCCAAAGTATTATACTTGGATATTTGTGTGTTGATTCCCTCACAGGATCCATTTGGGTGCCAGCCAGGTGGACAAGAGCTGTCCTTCAAGCTGTCGAGATCAAACCATCTGACGAAAAAGGAGAGGAAGAGATTGAAGACCAAATACACCCTCGTCTTGCGGTCATTATAGGACTGACTAACAATCAAAAGACTGAAGATTATATAACAAAAAGACAGTGAATTTAATGAATAATAATGAGGTGTTTTGTTATAACCATAGCTTTTAGTGTAACTATCATTGCTAACAGCTTGACGCATTTTAATCAGCCTATAGATAATATTTGGATAACCTTTGCTAATCAAACTGGTCAATCATCTCTTTGTCTTAGTTTGGGAGGGGTTACTAATCCTTTTAAAACGTGTTTGATAGGATTGCCCGTGTGGAATCCGGAGGAATTTTGTGTACTAGTAGACAATAACACCTTGTGTAATAGGACCGAGCTGAACATAGTTAGCTATGATCACGATCATTTCGACGGGAAACGTCAATGTGAGATAATTAAGTCCCTTAATACCACATTAGCCTCACCCCCTGAGCAAATAGACTTGTTTGGAAGTGCCAATGCAAGCTTCGGTACTAATGGAACTGGGGGAAATTGGATAAGTTTTATGTCACGGGATATCCATGACTTTAATAGAAATCGAAAATATTGGGCCACCTTAGACTCTTTTTGAACTCAGAAACGGTATGTAAGCAATTGTATCCCAGCTGTAATGTCTCTAGTATTACATCACCCAAGAAACTGCCCACGGGTACATTTTTAATCTGTGGAGAAAGGGCCTGGAACGGAATACCAGTAAATCCCCCGGGTGGATCCTGTTATTTGCGGAACCTCTCTTTATTCCACACTAACTTAACCACACTAATGCAGCTTGCTGACCATCATAACAGCTCCCGCAAAAACCGTAGTTATTATGAGTTTGATTGTACTGATATTGGTCCCCCACGATTTTGGAGTGAACTGAAGCAAGTCATAGTTGCCACCCTTTTGCCAGGAGGAGCAGCCAATAAGGCCATGAACTTGGCTAAACAGTTAGGATGTTGGACTAAAGACGAGTTAAATAAAACTTCAGAAATGATTGATATGTTAACAGCTGACGTTCAAAGTGTAAATGATGTGGTGTTACAAAAAAGAGCTGCCATAGACTTTTTATTATTAGCCCACGGACATGGATGTGAAGAATTTGAGGGCATGTGTTGTATGAACCTGTCGGACCATTCCACCTCGATACATGCCAAACTGAAAGAACTTCAACTGGGATTACGTCAGTTGAAACAAGAAGAGGGATTAGGACTTGAAGGTTGGCTTAAAAAATGGGTAATAGGCTCTTGGTTGCGAAATGTTATAATGTATGGAATTGACTTTATGGGTATTGTTTTATTTGTATTGTTAGTGTTTCCCTGTTTTATAAATTGTATTCAACGGACAATAGAAAGAACATTTGAGAGGATATGGCAAGCTAATATTATTATCGAAAAAGAAAACGCGGGAAATGTGGGGAGTTCTGTGGAGACTTGGCTAGAGGAAAGAGGACATGATAGAATCCACCTCGTTAGGCAGTGAGCATTAAGCAGTAAGATATCGGACTCCTGCTCAAAGACATGAGAGAAAGAGAGTTGTATGATAACAGGATGAGAAAACAAGAGCTTAGTTTGGGTTAAGCAGTCACAAGTATCTAGAGTATGTTGAAACAGGGGCAAGGTTTGCATCTAACTGGGAACCAATGATGAGCTTAGCTTTTGCAATATGTATGAGCCTGATTATTATATCTATAAAAGAGTTGTATCTTTCAAAATAAGTTGAGACTTGTTGCACTCCAGGGTGGGCTTGTCTCCCGTCGTCTTGAACATTATACCACTGCGTAGGGAAACTATAAGAAAGCAGGAAGGGAGACCCCACCTACAGTAGTAAGTAGGTTCCCATGTAGTCGATTACCCAGCACTGTGTCACATTTTCAGCTTCTTTCCTGTGGGAGCTATCTCCAATAACACTCACTTGGACTGCTCAACTCCCATTGAAAAAATACATGCTTTACGTTAAGTTATACCACTGTGCATGGGAGCTACAAGAAAGTAGGAAGGCAGAGACCACCTACAGTATTAAGTAGGTCTTAATGTAGTCTGTCACCCAGCACTGTGTCACATTTGCAGCTGCCTTCCTGTGGGAGCTATCTCCAATAACACTCACTAGGACTGCTCAGGTCCCATGGAAAAAATACATGCTGTCGGTAGAAGTTATAGCACTGCCTATGGGAGATACAATAAAGCAGGAAGGGAGACCCCACCTACAGTAGTAAGTAGGTCCCCATGTAGTCTATCAACCAGCACTGTGTCACCTTTGAAACTGCTTTCCTATGGGAGCTATCTCCAATCCCATGCTCTTGGCCTCATCAGCTCTCTTTAAAAATAGATTCTGTCAGTAGAAGTTATATGACTACAGACTTCATCCCAGTCACCACCCTACGACCACCAGGAGGCAGAAGACCCCATAGTAACAAGACGGGCACATGCGCAGAGTACACCAGGGAGCGATGCACTCGACCGATAAGGACCGTATAAAAGGAAACTGACACGGGAGGGGGGCAGGATTGAGCGCCTTTGATGGAGCAGGGTCTCCTGGCCACCCACTGCTGCTTTGCTTATTTACCGCTTGCGTAATAAATTTGATCTGTGAGTCATTTAAATTGGCCTGTGAACTTTTTCACAGCAACTTATAACAATTTGGTGCCGTGACTCAGATCCAGGTAAATTTGGTATTGGATTCCCAGAGTAGGGGGGCGCCCCATCTGAAGATGGCCCTGGTGTGGGATATTCCTTTGCCAAACTCTGTATTCCGAACCCCTTCTAAATTTGGCACATAAGCAAATAAAGCTGCAGTATCCCATAATTTTTGTGCATAAAGATCCAAACGAAGACTCTGGATTGAGTATTTGCGTGGTTCCGTTCGATCGGGGTGGTTATCCTAGAGTGAGAGTGAGTGCGTACCCTCCAGTAGTGCAGTTCCCATTGCCCGCGAGGGCGTGGGTCACGACCGAGGGGAACGATTGTGAAAACGAGTCAAGGGCACTCTAGAAGTTGAAACAGAGGAAGAGCAAGCCCTCTGATCCCATGGGTGGCATAAGGATAGGCTGCCAGATATTCCCCCAGAAAGTCCTCTGGGGATGATGATAAAATTTTGGAATGATTCCCTCCTGTAGAAGACAAGAAAAAGTAAGAAAAGTAGAGTAAGAAAAAAAAAAGAGTAAGAAAAAAGATGGTACATTACTGTATGGAAGTCTGGGGTGCTGGGGAGTGTCATTAGGAAATCCCCATATTATTTGGCCCATATTTGGATCTTTTGAGGACTGGTTATGAGCAGACCTCAATTTGTGGGTAAATGATAAGAAGACCGTTACCCAAGAGGAAATTGAATATGCGAGTCTCTGGATACCCCAACTTTCTTCTAAGGTATCCATGTTCACTCTTAAGGAAAAGAAAGCTAAGTGCCCACCCAAAGAGGAGATTTGGTAGAGGATCCTCTGGGTGTGTCTGAGAGATTAGATCAGTTCTTAGGGCTGAATCTCTATACCTGGGATGAACTATATTATTCACAAAGGAAGAAAAGGAAATGATTCGAAGAGCAGGAATGAGAATCTGGGATCAACAGCACCAGGCAGGACCAGACGCACATGTGAAATGGCCCTTGCAAAGGCCCAATTGGAATAATCAGATGGCGGAGCACAGAGCCGATATGGCAGACCTCCGAGTCATCATTGCGCATGGAATCAGAGAGTCTGTTCCCCAAGGACAGAATATTAACAAAGCATTCAATGAGAGACAGAGAAAAGACAAAACCCCAACTGATTGGCTTGAGAGATTATGTAAAAGCCTTCAACTGTACTCTGGAGTAGATCCAGCAGCTCCAGTGGGACAGGCATTATTAAAGACCCAGTTTGTGGCAAAATCATGGGTAGATATCTGAAAGAAACTAGAAAAATGAGAAGATTGACAAGGAAAAGGGCTAGAAGGGGAAACAAAAGCCTGGGAGACAGGTGCATTCAACAGGGAAAAAAAAAAAAAAAGAAATCAAAGGACAATGGAATGTTTTTAAGGAAGAATAGGGGGTGTCAGGGGCTCTATTTGCTGAGGACCACAAGAGTAATCGAGCCCTTGATAAAACTGAAGTTAGGTCCTCAGCGTCAGGAAGCAGAATTTTTAGTGGACTCGGGCTGAGAGATCTATGATCCAGTGATTGCCCCAGGGATGTAAGACAAGTAGTAGTGGCAAAAGGGGAAACATTTAAAGTACCTCTTGTGAAGGAGGTACTCTTAGAATCTGAAGCAGCAAAATATGCTGTAGGATCGTTTTTGTTTGTTCCGGAGGCTGATCATAATTTATTAGGGAGAGATGTAATTATAGACTTAGGAAAAACCCTGGGCTGCCAGTAAGGGTAAAGCAGTGCCCCTTGTCACAAGAAGATAGACGAGGATTAACCAGAAATAGAAAGACTAATATCTAAGGGACTACATGAGCCCTGTATGTCCACTTACAATACTCCCATATTGCCAGTAAAGAAATCTGATGGGACTTATAGATTGGTACATAACCTCCGGGAGATAAACAAGAGAACTATTACTAGGTTCCCTGTGGTAGCTAACCCGCACACCTTATTGAGTCATTTGAGTCCAGAGTACCAGTGATATAGTGTGCTAGACCTTAAGGATGTCTTTTTGGGCATGTTCCCTGAAAGAGGAGTGCAGGGATTATTCTGCTTTTGAATGTGAAGATCCTGACACCCATAAAAACCAACAGTTGAGATGGACTGTATTACCACAGGGATTTACAGAGTCCCCCAGTCTTTTTGGACAAGCACTAGAACAGATCTTGAGAAATTATGAGTTAGGCAAAGAAGCTATTTTAGATATTTTAGAAAGAATCATCTTTAAACTCCCCGATGGGAGGTTCCTTTTCTTGTCTTATTTAAGGACCAATTTCCCAGGATCAGTGGGAAGCTGCAGAGGTCCCAGGAGAACTGAAACTTCAGCTGCATACCTTACACAGTGGTATAACTTAACCGACCGCATATATTTTTTCAATGGGACCTAAGCAGTACAAGTGAGTGGGATTGGATATAGCTCCCACAGGAAAGCAGCTGCAAACGTGAAACAGTGCTGGTTGATAGTCTATATGGGGGCTTACTTACTACTGTAGGTGGTTTCTCCTTTCCTGGTTTCTTGTAGCTCCCATTTGCTGGCTAATAGACTACATGGGGGTGTACTTACGACTTTGATTTGGGTAAGCCTTCCAGCTTTTTTTTAGCTCCCATACGCAGTGCTATAACTCAACAGAAAGGATGTATTTTTTTCAATGGAAGCTGAGCAGACTAAGTAAGTGGGATTGGAGATAGCTCCCACAGAAAGCCGGTGCAAATGTGACACAGTGCTGGCTGATAGACTACATGGGGACCTACCTACTACTGTAGGTGGGGTCTGCCTTCCTGCTTTCTTGTAGCTCCCATACGCAGTGCTATAACTTAACCTAGAGCATATATTTTTTCAATGGGAGTTGAGCAGCCCAAGTGACTGGGATTGGAGATAGTGCCCACAGGAAAGCAGCTGCAAATGTGACACAGTATTGGCTGGCAGACTACATGGGGACCTACTTACTACTGTATTTGGGGTCTGCCTTCCATTTTTCTTGTACCTCCCATACGGAGTGGTATAACTTCTACCGATAGTCTGTGTTTTTTCTATGGGAGTTGAGCAGTCCAAGTGAGTGGGATTGGAGATAGCTCCCACAGGAAAGCAGGTGAAAATGTGACACAGTGCTGGCTGATAGACTACATGGGGACCTACTTAGTACTGTAGGTGGGGTCTCCCTTCCTGCTTTCTTTTAGCTCCCATCGGCAGTAGTATAACTTTTACCGCCAGCATGTATTTTTTCAATGGGCGGTCAGCAGTGCAAGTGAGTGGGATTGGAGTTAGCTCCCACAGGAAAGCAGCTGTAAATGTGACACAGTACTGGCTGATAGACTACATGGGGTTCTAATGGAAGAGGTGATGTTCGTTGATCAAATCATGAAAGAATAGTTGTGCAAGGAAAAATTTAAAGTAATTGTAAAAGTCTTGTAAAACTTTAACCGTAAAGTCTTAACTGTAAAGTCCCTCAATGTGCACAGGTGCAGTTGGCTAAGGTGCTTATAGCAGGTACAATACGTTGTGCATGAGCTGATAAGAGCCAAGAGAAGAATTCATGAGCGGGCCACTAGAGGAAGACTACCGACTTCACCGCAGCGACCACCTTACGACCACCAGGAGGCAGTGGAAGACCCCCTAGTAACAAGACGGGTACATGGGCAGAGTACACCAGGGAGCAATGCACTCGACCGATAAGGACTGTATAAAAGGACTGTGATATGGCGGGGGGGGGGGGGGGGGGGGGGGGGCCGCACGTCGTTGGTGGAGCAGAGTCTCCCGACCGCCCAGTGCTGTTTTGCTTATTTGCTGCTTGCTTAATAAATTTGATCTGTGAGTCATTTAAATTGGGTAGTTATCTTTATCACAGCAACTTATAACAATTTGGTGCCGTGACTCCGATACAGGTAAATTTGATATTGGATTCCCAGAGTAGGGGGGCGTCCCATCTGCGGATGGCCCTGGTGTGGGAAATTCCCTTGCCAAACTCTGTATTCCGAACCCCTTCTAAATTTGGCAAATAAGCACATAAACCTGCAGTACCCCATAATTTTTGTCCACGAAGATCCGAACGAAGACCCTGGATTGGGTAAGTATTTGCGTGATTCCGTTCGGTCGGGGTGGGTATCCTAGAGTGCGAGTGACTGAGAGGTCTCAAGGAGACCAAGTGAGTGCGGACGCTCCAGTAGTGCAGTTCCCATTGCCCACGAGGGCGTGGGTCACCGAGGGGAACGATTGTGAGATCGAGTCAAGGGCACTCTGGAAGACTGGACAGAGGAAGTGTAAGCCTTCTGATCCCATGGGTGGTCATAAGGATAGGCTGCCAGGTATTCCCCCAGAAAGTCCTCTGGGGAATAATCAGATGGCAGAGCACAGAGCCCATATGGCAGACCTCCGAGCCATCATTGTGCAGGGAATCAGAGTCTGTTCCCCAAGGACAGAATATTAACAAAGCATTAAAAATTAGAAGATTGGCAAGAAAAAGGGCTAGAAAGGGAAACAAAAGCCTGGGAGACAGCTGCATTCATCAGGAAAAAAAAAAAAAAAAAAGGAATCAAAGGACAATGGAATGTTTTAAAGGAAGAAGAGGGGGAGTCAGGGTCTCTATTTGCTGAGGACCACAAGAGTAGTCGAGCCCTTGATAAAACCGAAGTTAGGTCCTCAGCGTCAGGAAGTAGAATTTTTAGTGGACTCTGGGGCTGAGAGATCTACAATCCAGTGATTGCCCCAGGGGTGTAAGATATCTTCAGAGAATGCACAAATAGTAGGGGCAAAAGGGGAACCATTTAAAGTATCTCTTGTGAAGGAGGTACTGATAGAATCTGAAGCAGCAAAAATATGTTGTAGGATCATTTTTGTTAGTTCCGGAGGCTGATCATAATTTAGTAGGGAGAGACTTAATTATAGACTTAGGAAAAACCTTGGGCTGCCGGTAAAGGTAAAGCAGTACCCCTTGTCACAAGAAGGTAGACAAGGATTAACCAGAAATAGAAAGACTAATATCTAAGGGACTACTTGAGCTCTGTATGTCCCCTTACAATACTCCCATATTGCCAGTAAAGAAATCTGATGGGACTTAGAGATTAGTACATAACCTCTGGGAGATAAACTATTACTAGGTTCCCTGTGGTAGCTAACCCGCACACCTTATTGAGTCAGTTGAGTAGACCTTAAGGATGCCTTTTAGGCATGTTCCCTGAAAGAGGAGTGCAGGGATTATTCTGCTTTTGAATGTGAAGATCCTGACACCCATAAAAAACAACAGTTGAGATGGACTCTATTACCACAGGGATTTACACAGTTCCCCAATCTTTTTGGACAAGCACTAGAACAGATCTTGAGAAATTATGAGTTAGGCAAAGAAGCTATTTTAGTTCAATATGGAAATGATTTATTATTAGAAGGGAGAGATGAAGAAGTTGTTAGACAGGAAAGTATTACATTGCTTAATTTCCTGAGTTTACAAGGGTTGAAAGTGTCTAAATCTAAATTACTGTTTCCTGAAGAAAAGGTAAAATATTTGGGACACTGGTTTATAAAGGGAAGTAAGAAACTTGATCCAGATCGAGTAAATGGGATACTGTCCCTACAAGCTCCAAAGTGTAAGAGACAAGTTAGACAGCTTTTAGGTCTGTTGGATATTGCAGACAATGTATTGAAAATTTTATTAAGAAGGTAAAATTTTTGTACCAGAAATTAGCTCGAGATGGATTAGTTAAATGGCCCAAAGAAGATGAAAGAGACTTTGTGAATTTAAAAGTGGATTTGATTAATGCTCCTCTGCCTAGCCTGCCTGATGTTAGAAAACCTTTTATTTGTTACCTTTGGAGGGGAGTTAAAGGTGTTTTCTCCCCACAACATTCGTGGGAGATATTACAACAAAAGGCGGAAAAATGGATAACTGATGCTAGGCTCTTAAAATATGAAGGTATATTAATCCACTCTCCGAAATTAGAAATAGAAACCACCAGTATTAGGAGCCAATACCCCATGGTATCCCCAAAGTTCCGGAAGAGTGGACAGAATGAATGGAGAAATTAAGAAACAGCTAATGAAATTAATGTTAGAAACAGAAATGTCCTGGATTAAATGTTTCCCCTTAGCTTTGTTACAGACACGGGGACTTCTCTGTTTGAAATGTTGTAAAAAGGGAATGGTGGTACAGAGACCACCCTTAGATATTTCTATCCACACGGTTAATCCTGGGGACAGTCTTGATAAAAACCTGGAAAGAATCATCTTTAAACTCCCCGATGGGAGGTTCCTTTTCTTGTCTTATTTAAGGACCAATTTCCCAGGATCAGTGGGAAGCTGCAGAGGTCCCAGGAGAACTGAAACTTCAGCTGCATAAAAAGTGACATGTTAACTGAGGAGTGGAGTGTAGGGATTTCCTTTTTGTAAAATATTAGAGTTTAATGTTTACATTGTGATCGTCAGAAAGGTGTAAGATAATCGATGGGGCTGTAATATCTATTTTAAAGTAACAGAATGTGAAATAGAAATACCTTAGAAGTATAGAACAATCTGAGTCGAGTGGGGACTGTAATTTAAGTTTATAAAAGGGTGCTTTATACGTAGAAGGCCCGGAGAACCGAGACCTGGATGTGAAAGCCAGTGTTTCAGGCATCCCGTGGGTGCTGGAGGAAAAGACAAGAGGAAAGAGGCCTAAAAGGAGACAGAGAATACCCCTGAAGATTACGACTGCTGCCGAGAAGATCATAAACCTCACTGCTCTAAGCAACAGAGTAGGTGAAGGAGGCAGAGGCGTACTGGGAGTGGGGTACAGAGTCTGTCAAAGCTTCAAACTGGGAATCCTAAGATCCCAAGCCTACCTCTAAGAAGGGCAAAAGCGTTGCACCTAAAAGAATGTGGGGTGAAAAACTAAAAAGGAAAGTACCATTTTATTTGATAAAGGCCCCACCCATTATCTGGGGATGGTATGTTGTTATCTGGCTGATGGAGTGGTTAACTATCCTGCTGCTGACTATGTTATAGCATGAACTCCCCATTTTATGAGGCAATCGGACTGAACCAATCAGACCTGTGAATAGCTCAAAGTGGGTTTGTTCGAAAACCAGTGTAACCCCATGCCTCTTTAAAGCTATTTAATGCCAGCAGTGAATATTGTATTCAGGTAACCGTTGTTCCATGCATTTTATAATCACCCTGAAGATTTTGTCTACAATCATTGGAATACCAGCACTGTGTCACATGTGCAGTTGCTTTCCTGTGGGAGTTATCTCCAATACCATGCTCTTGGCCTCGTCACCTCCCTTTAAAAACACATTCTGTCGGTCTAAGTTATACCACTACGTATGGGAGCTACAAGAAAGCAGGAAGGCAGACCAAACCGACAGTAGTAAGTGGGTCCCAATGTAGTCTATCAGCCAGCACTGTGTCACAATTGCATCTGCTTTCCTGTGGGAGCTATCTTCAATAACACTCACTTGTACCGCTCAACTAGCAATGAAAAAATAAAAACTGTCAGTTAAGTTTTAGTACTGACTTGGGAGCTACAAGAAAGCATGAAGGCAGACCTCAACTACAGTGTTCAGTAGATCCCCATGTAGTCTATCAGCCAGCATTGTGTCACATTTGCAGCTGCTTTCCTGTGGGAACTATATCCAATCCCAGTCACTTGGACTGCTCAACGCCCATTGAAAAAATATTTGCTGTCTGTTAATTTATACCACTGAGTATGGGAGCTACAAGAAAGCAGAAAGGAAGACCCCATCTACAGTACTAATTTGATAACCATGTAGTCTATCAGCCAGCACTGTGTCACATTTGCACCTGCTTTCCTTTGGGAGCAATCTCCAATCCCACTCACATGACCTACTCAGTTCCTATTAAAAACTACATGTTTTCCGTTAAGTTATACCACTGGGTATAGAAGCTACAATAAAGCAGGAAGGCAGGCCCCTCCTACAGTAGTAACTAGGACCCCATGTAGTCTATTAGCCAGCACTGTGTCACATTTGCAGCTGCTTTTTTTTTGAAAGCTGTCTCCAATAACACTCACTTGTACTACTCAGGTCCTACTGAAAAAATATGCTGTCAGTTAACTTATACCACTGCGTATGGGAGCTACAAAAAAGGTGGAAGGCAGACCCAATCTACTTTAGTAAGTAGGCCCCCATGTAGTCTGTCAGCCAGCAGAGTGTCACATTTGCATCTGCTTTCCTGTTGGCGCTGTCTCCAATCCCACTCACCTGGACTGCTGATCTCCCATTGAAAAAATACATACTGTCGGTAGAAGTTATACCGATTCATATGGGATCTAAAAGAAAGCAGGAAGGCAGACTCCTCTTACAGTAGTAAGTAGGATCCCATGTAGTCTCTAAGCTAGCATTATGTCACATTTGCAGCTGCTTTCCTGTGGGCGCTATCTCCAATCCCACTCACTTGGATTGCTCAGCTCCCATTGAAAAAATAGACTGTCTGTTAAGTCATACCATTGCGAATGGGAGCTACAAGAAAGCAGGAAGGCCGACCCCACCTACTGTATTACTACTGTATTAGTAGGACCCCAAGTAGTCTATCAGCCAGCACTCTGTCACATTTGCAGCTTCTTTCCTGTGGGAACTATATCCAATCCCACTCACTTGGACTGTCCAATTCCCATTGAAAACATACAGACTGTCGGTAGAAGTTATACCACTGCGTGTGTGAGCTGCAACAAAGCAGGAAGGCAGACCCCACCTACAGTACTAAGTAGATCTCCATGTAGTCTATCAGTCAGCATTGTGTCAAATTTTCAGCTGCTTTCCTGCCGGAGCTTTCTCCAATAAATCTCACTTGTACTGCTCAGGTCTCAATTGAAAAAATATATGCTGTCGGTTAAGTTATACCACTCGGTATGGGAGCTACAAAAACGCTGGAAGGCACACCTAACCTACAGTAGTAAGTAGGTCCCCATGTAGTCTATCAGCCAGCACTGTGTCACATTTTCAGCTGCTTTCCTGTGGGAGCTATCTCCAATCCCACTTATTTGGACTGCTGAACTCCCATTCAAAAAATATAGACTGTCGGTAGAAGTTATACCACTGCGTATGAGAGCTAAAAGAAAGCAGGAAGACAGACCCCACCTACAGTAGTAAGTAGGTCCCCATGTAGTTTATCACCAGGCACTGTGCCACCTTTGCAATTGCTTTCCTGTGGTAGTTATCTCCAATCCCACGGTCTTGGCTTCATCACCTCTCATTGAAGAATTACAGGGTGCCGGGAGTAGTTAGACCACTGCCTCTTACAACTTTAAGAAAGCTGGAAGGTAGATCCAACCTACAGTAGTAAGTAAGCCCCATGTAGTCTACCAGCCAGCACTGTTTCACATTTGCAGCTGCTTTCCAGAGGGCGCTATCTCCAATCCCACTCACTTGGACTGCTCAACTCCCATTGAAAAAATACCTGCTGCCGGTAGAAGTTATACCACTGCCTATGGGAGCTATAATAAAGCAGGAAGGGAGGCCCCACCTATAGTAGTAAGTAGATCCGCCTGTAGTCTTTGAGCCAGCACTGTGTCACCTTTGAATCTGATTTCCTTTGGAAGCTATCTCTAATCCTACTCACTTGGACTGCTTTGATTTCTCTGAAAAAATACATACTGGCAGTAGAAGTTATACCACTGCGTATTGGAGATGTAAGAAAGCAGGAAGGCAGACTCCACCTTCAGAAGCAAGTAGGTTCCCATGTAGTCTATCAGCCAGAACTGTGTCTCATTTTCAGCTGCTTTCCTGTGGTAGCTATCTCCAATACCACTCACTTGGATTGCTCAGCACCCATTGAAAAAATACATGCTTTCCGTTAAGTTAAACCACTACTTATGGGATTTGCAAGAAAGCAGGAAGGCAGAACCCACCTATAGTACTACGTAGGTACCCATGTAGTGTACAAGCCAGCACTGTGTCACTTTTGAAGATGCTTTCGTGGGGGAGCTATCTCCAATTCTACACTCTTGGCCTCGCCAACTCTCTTTAAAAATACAGACTGTCGGTATTAGTTATACTGCTGCGTATGGGAGGTACAAGAAAGCAGGAAGGCAGACCCCATCTACAGTAGTATCTAGGTCCCCATGTAGTCTATTAGCCAGCACTTTTTAACATTTTCAGCTTCTTTACTTTGGGAGCTATCTCCAATAAATCTCACTTGGACTGCTCAGCTCCCATTGAAAAAATATATGCTGGTAGTAGAAGTTATACCACTGCTTCTGGGAGCTGCAAAAAAGCAGAAAGCAAGAGTCCATCTACATTAGCAAGTAGGCCCCCATGTAGTCTCTCAGTCAGCACTGTGTCGCCTTTGAAGCTGCTTTCCTGTGGGCGCTATCTCCAATCCCACTCACTTGGAAGTCTCACCTCCCATTGAAAAAATACAGACTGTCGGTAGAAGTTATCTTGTATCGGAGCTACAAGAAAATAAGAATGCAGACCCTACCTACAGTAGTAAGTAGGTCCCCATGTAGTCTCTCAGCCAGCAATGTGTAACCTTTGAAATTGCTTTCCTGTTGGAGCTATCTCCTATCCCACGCTCTTGGCCTCGTCAGCTCCCATTGAAAAAATACATGCTTTCCTTTATAGTACTGTGTATGGGATCTATAAGAAAGCAGGAAGGCAGACCCCACCTACAGTAATAAATAGGTCCCCATGTAGTCTATTAACCAGCACTGTGTCACATTTGCAGCTGCTTTCCTTTGGGAGCTATCTCCAATCGAACTCACTTGGACTGCTCAACTCCCATTGAAAAATACAGACTGTCGGTAGAAGGTATACCACTACGTGTGGAAGCTACAAGAAACAAGCAAGGCAGACCCCACCTACAGTAGTATGTTGGTCCCCATGTAGTCTATTAGGCAGCACTGTGTCACATTTGCAGTTGCTTTCCTGTGGACGCTATCTCCAATCCCTGTCACTTGGACTAGTCAACTCCCATTGAAAAAATACGCTCTTTCGGTAGAAGTTATACCACTGAGTATGGGAGCTACAAGAAAGCAGGAAGGAAGACACCCACCTACAGTAGTAAGTAGGTCCCCATGTAGTTTATCAGCAAGCACTGTTTCACATTTTCAGCTGCTTTCCTTTGGGACCTATCTTCCATCCCACGCACTTGGAATGCTCAACTCCCATTGAAAAAATACATTCTGGCGGTAGAAGTTATACAACTGCTTATGGGAGCTACAAGAAAACTGGAAGGCAGACCCCACCTACAGTGTTAAGTAGGTCACCATGTAGTCTATCAGCCAGCACTGTGTCACATTTGCACCTGCTTTCCTGTGGGAGCTATCTCAATTCTCACTCACTTCGACTGCTCAACTCCCATTGAAAAAAAATATATGCTGTCTGTTAAGTTATACCACTGCGTATGGGAGCTACAAGAAAGCTGGAAGGCAGAATCCAAACTCGGTGTTAAGTAGGTCCCCATGTACTCTATCAGCCAGCACTGTCTCACATTTGCACCTGCTTTCCTGTGGGAGCTATCTCCAATCCCACTCACTTGGACTGAACAACTCCCATTAAAAAAATACAGACTGTTGGTAGAAGTTATAACACTGCGTATGGGAGCTACATGAAAGCAGAAAGGCAGACCACATCTACAGGGCTACGTAGGTCCCACTGTAGTGTATCAGTCAGCACTGTGTCACATTTGCAACTGCTTTCCTGTGGGAAAATAACACTCACTTGTACTGCTCAGGTCCCATTGAAAAAGTATATGCTGTCAGTTAAGTTATACCACTGCGTATTGGAGCTACAAAAAAGCAGATACGCAGACTGACCTACAGTAGTAAGTAGGTCCCCATGTATTCTATCAGCCAGAACTGTTTCACATGTGCACCCGCTTTCCTGTGGGAGCTATCTCCATTCCCACTCACTTCAATTGCTCAGTTCCTATTGAAAACAATACATGCTTTCCGTTATGTTTTACCACTGAGTATGGGAGCTACAAGAAAGCAGGAGGCAGACCCCATCTACAGTACTTAGTAGTTCCCCATGTAGTCTCTCAGTCAGCAATATGTCACATTTGGAGCTGCTTTACTGTGGGAGTTATCTACAATCCCACGCTCTTTGCCTCGTCACCTTCCTTCAAAAATACATTCTGTCGGTCTATGTTATACCACTGCCTATGGCCACTACAAGAAAGCATGAAGGCAGACCCCAACTACAGTGGTACGTAGATCCCCATGAAACCAATCAGCTAGCACAATATAACCTTTACAGCTACTCTCCCGTTACATCTACCTCCAATCCGGGGAGCTTGGCTTGCTCTGCTCCCATTGAAAATACATTGAAAATTGATGTTTAAAGTTATGTCTCTGCCTCTGGGACCTTTAATAAAGGAGGTACGCAGACCCCATCTACAGGGATACGTAGATCCCCGTGTAGTCTATCAGCCAGCACTGTGTCATATTTGCAGCTACTTTTCTGTGGGAGCTATCTCCAATCCCAAGCACTTGGCCTGCTCAGCTCCCTTTTAAAAAATGAATGCTGCCGTTAGAACTTACGCCAGTGCATCTGGGCAGTACAAGAAAGTAGGTACGCAGACCCCACCTACAGTGGTATGTAGGTCACATTGGAGTCCATCAGCTTGCACTGTGCAACCTTTGCAGTTGTTTTCCTGTGGGCACTATCTCCAATCACATGCACTTGGCCTGCTCACTAGCCTTTGAAAAAATACAGTCTGTCAGTAGAAGTTATACCACTGAGTATGTGCAGAGAGTTTTTTGGAGACTTGGCTAGAGGAAAGAGGACATGATAGAATAAAGCTGGTTAGGCAGTAAGCATTAAGCGATAAGATATTGGGCGTGCTGTCCTTGAGCAAGCGAGTTGTATGATAACAGGATGAGAAAACAGGAACTTAGTTTTGGTTGAGCAGCCACAAGCATCCGAAGTATGTTGAAACAGGGGCAGGATTGACATTTAACTGGGAATCAATGATGAGTTTAGCTTTTGCAATATGTGTGAGCCTGATTACTGTAAAGTTGAGACTTGCTCAGCACTACAGGGTGTGACTGTCTCCCGTTGTCTTCAGAAAATGGTGACCCCGATGTGATAGACACTTGGCGTTACGGCAGAGCGACGAAGGGGTTCGGGTCCTATGCAGCAAGGATGGCAATAAGTGTGAAAATAAGGAACACGCCGTGCCCTGGGTGACCGTATAGACGAGCCCGGCCGATACGTGCCGCCGGACCTTGAAGGACTGCAACAGCGCGCTGACGATAATAGATATGGAAAGGCAAGCGGCATATGATTTATTTACTGCATTCTTGCAGAAGTGGCAGATAAAGGGTATAGATCTGCAAAAGGACCTACCAGGGTTGTTAGCTTATGGGTATGCTAAGGGAGTGTTTCAGAATCCACATACAGTGCATGAATTGAGCGAATGGCGTAAATTTGGGGATTTGCTGTGGGAAGCTACCCTGGAGGACGATAAGACAGCTAAAAAGTTAGGGAAGCTTTGGAGGATAGTGCACAATGAGTTGCTGCAACATTAGGCAGAAAAGAAGGCTTCTAAGCAACATCAGCAGCATAGAGTAAGAATAAAAACGATGAGCGTGACTGGTTCCAATCCACCCCGCTGGCTCCTACCGTCTCAAAAGTAATGCTCCCCCCCCCCCACCATGTAGAAAATGACCGTGGAGGCACGGACGGAGTACGGGAACCATATGAGCCATCAGCCCCTCCTGGGGAACGAGAGTGCCAGCCTAAAGAGCCCCTGCCTCCGCTCCCCCTACATGGTGAGCCTGTCCCTGGGGCAGAGAGAGAACTCTGGGAGGCCATCGCAAGGGAGCGGACGGAGGCTTGGGCTGCACTCGCAAAGGATTGTCTGGGAAAAGGGGATGGCGATGCACTGGATGCAGCCAGAACTTTGGCGTTGCCACTGCTATTCCAACCCATTGTGGGGGGAGGTATGCAAGCAACAATTTCTGCTCTGGATTGGAAGTTGTTATCCCAGTTGCGGTCAACGGTCAGCCAGTTCGGGGTAAATAGTGAACCAGTGAAACAAATGATTGACTATGTATGGGGAACCCAGTTGCTACTGCCTGCTGACTGTCGCGGCATAGTAAAACTTCTTTATAAACAACATCAGCAGCTGTTATTTAATGCACATTGGCAGGCATTAGAGAATGAAAGTGTCGCAACTCAGCGTCAGCAAGGCGACCCTCTCTATGGTGTGACGGTGGAAGAGCTGATGGGTTTGGGACCCTTCCTCCGTACAGAGGCTCAGGCTTTGATAGGGCCTGATAAGTGTAGAGAGGCAATGCGATTAGTAAGGGAGGCTATGGAAAAGGTAAAGGATCCAGGTGGAGTGCCAATATATATGGGCAAGGTCGGGATGAAATGTTCGGGACCTTTATTGATAAAGTTGCCTCCGCCATAGAGAGGGCTGGAGTTCCGGAATATATGCGTGGCGCCTTGCTAAAACAATGCGCCCTACAGAATTGTAAACCAACTACCAGGACAGTATTGAGTACGTTAGGAGCCAATTGGTAGTGTATGGCCCAGGTCCCGACAGGTCAACAAGCTTTTCTCGTGGAAACTATTAAGGAATTGGGATTGGGATTAAAGGAACAGGTGAAAGCAACTCAGAATCAGGTGTTAGCCGCCCTTGCACCCCTTCAAGCATCCGCTGTGACCACTCAAAGGGGCTCTTCCAGTGGACGAATAAAGTGTTACCGGTGTGGCGGAATGGGACATTTCCGTCGTGAATGCAATGCTACAGGAATCTGGTGTCAAAAATGCCAAATGCACAATCACAACACCGGGGCATGTCGTCGCAGGTCGGGAAACTCCAATTCGAGCGTGTCGAACCGCAGCGGCCGCGCACAGACACATGTCGCCGCTGCAGCTCAACAGACTTCAGCAGCTGCCTCCAGCCAGCCACAAGTGGGAGCCTCGGAATGGACCTGGCAGCAGCAGTAGCTGTTACCATTATGACAACAAGTCCACAGAAGATACCCACCGGAGTGAAAGGTCCAATCACTGTAGGGGGACGAACAGTGGGCGCATTGTTGTTAGGACGCTCGTCAACTACCATGCTTGGACTCTTTGTTCTCCCCGGAGTTATCGATGCAGATTATTTGGGAGAAATTATGATCATGGCCCACACCCCCTTTCCACCAATACAAATGATGAAAAATCAGAGAACTGCGCAATTAATACCATTGGAACAAATGTCAAAAGGAATAAGACCAATAAAAGAGGACTTAAGAGGAGAAGGGGGATTTGGCTCCACGGGAGGACTTACACTGTTGACTATGGATCTCAGTGAAAGGCCTAGACGCAAAATAGACCTTGAATTTCAAGGACAAAAAAGGTCCTTGATGGGATTATTGGACACGGGGGCAGATTCCAGCATTATCAGCCCAAGATGTTGGCCACAACACCGGCCCCTGCAACCGTCAGCAACTACTGTGACTGGGGTAGGAGGACTTACTCTGGCTAGTCGCTCTCCACCCATCTTGGTTCATGTGGATGAGAAACCCATAACTGCTAGTTTTTCTGTTGTGCAGCTGCCTCCAACCGTGCAATGTCTTATTGGTCGAGACATACTAGCCCAGATAGGAATGGTCCTAACAAATGAGCACCCTTTGGCATAATGGCCGTTGCATGGACTTTCCCACTTCCTATTACCTGAAAAACAGCCGAGCCATTATGGGTTAAGCAATGGCCTTTAAAAAGGGAAAGTCTTGAGCATGCTCATGAGTTAGTGCAAGAGCAACTTGCCCAAGGACATTTAAAGTTATCTACAAGCCCGTGGAACACTCCTATATTTGTTATTAAAAAGAGATCTGGCAAGTATCGTTTGTTACATGACCTACGTGCAGTAAATGAACAAATGGAACCTATGGGAGCATTGCAGCCAGGACTACCCAGTTGGGCTATGATTTCGCAGGGTTGGCCACTGTTAATCGTAGATCTAAAGGACTGCTTTTTTACCATTGCCTTACATCAGCGGGATACATAACAGTTTGATTTTACCTTGCCTGCAATAAATAGAGAAGGTCCAGACCAACGTTTTGAATGGAAAGTTTTGCCCCAAGGCATGCGTAACAGCCCAACTATCTGTCAGCTGTATGTTGACGCAGCTTGACAACCCTTTCGATGACCATGGCCTAACGTTATCATCTACCATTACATGGATGATATCCTCTTTTCTCAGTGTGGTAGTTTGAGCCTGGCTGGATGCCAGGTGCCCACCACACCGCTTTACCCCCCACCTCCTCAGCAAGCCAGGGAAGGGGAGAAAATAAGATGGGAATCTCGTGGGTTGAGATAAAAGCAGTTTATTAAATAAGAAGCAAAGCCGCGCGCGCGGGAAGCAAAGCAGAAGCAGATAAGCTGTAACTCTCTACTTCCCATCAGCAGCGATGTCCGGCCACCTCCCGAGAAGCAGGGCTTCAGTACGCGTAGCGGTTGCTTTGGGAAGGCCAGAAATGAATCTCGCCTCCCCTTCCTGCTCCTTTCCCCCAGTTTATATTACTGAGCTGACGTCATATGGTATGGAATATCTCCTTGGTCAGCCTGGGTCAGCTGTCCTGGCCATAGTCCCTCCCAAGATCATGCCCACTCACAGCTATTGGTGAAGGTGGGGGAAGGAATGCTGGAGGGACAGCCCCGATGTTGTGCAAGCGGTAGTCATAATATTGATATCAACAGTAAGCACAGCACTGCAGGAGCTGCTGTGGAAAATCACTACCGTCCCAGACCCACTACAGTCTCCACCCCTTATTCCATACCATTTATGTCATGCTCAGACAAACCATCTTCACAATCCATATACATTCTTATATACTCTCATTAACCAGTACCCCCACTCTTCAACAGAAAAACATCATTCTTGTATTCCCTCTTGCATCTTGCATCAAACAAACAAACAACATTCTTATATCTTTCATCCTCTGTAGATGTTCACTGGAGCAGGTCATAACTTCTGTCTCATCCATCAAGATGAATATCCAGGCCAGGGGAAACAGTATGTTCAGTGTTGGGCACCAGCACCGGCTTGGTTTGTCAACTTGTCCGGTTTTTCTTGCAAAGTTCATCTACAACAGATAACTCACATAACAGGTTATTTTTCCCCCAAGGTTAAGTCTCCTTGAGGTACACATCGAGTTTCCCCATCCTTTCTCATCACCCACCAAGTACACCCAGGCCCTTGAGCAAAGACAATCCCACGAATGGGTTTGCCTTTTCCCATGGGAGGTGCAACCCATACTGCCTTCCCCAGCCATTTCCCTGGGTGCACTACGGGGACCTTATCTCCTCCCACAGTATGTAGTGGTTTTGTTTGGGCAGGACCAGGACGGTTAGTTGAACCTCTGCTATTGACCAGCCAAGTGGCTTCTGCTAAATTTTTATCCCACTGCTTCCATGCCCCATTGCCCAGTGCTCTCAACATGGTCTTTAGTAACCCATTATATCTCTCAATCTTTCCAGAGGCTTGAGGGTGATAGGGGATGTGGTATATCCACTCAATGCCATGTTTCTTTGCCCAGGAGTTTATGAGATTATTTCGAAAATGAGTTCCATTATCTGATTCAATTCTTTCTGGAGTGCCGTGTCGCCACAAAACTTGCCTTTCAAGACCCAAGACAGTATTTCGGGCAGTGGCGTGGTTTACAGAGTATGTTTCCAACCAACCGGTAGTTGCTTCCACCATGGTGAGTATATACCGCTTGCCTTGATGTGTTCGTGGTAGTGGTCCAACATAGTCAATTTGCCAGGCCTCACCATACTGAAAACCCAGCCATCGCCCTCCGTTCCAGGGAGACTTGATTCGTGTGGCTCGCTTGATTGCGGCACACGTTTCACATTCATGGGTGACCTGTGTGATGGCTTCCATGGTCAAGTCCACCCCTCGATCACGAGCCCATCTATATGTTGCATCTCTTCCCAGATGTCCTGATGTTTCATGGGCCCATCGAGCTATGAATAGCTCACCTTTACGCTCCCAGTCTAGATCTACCTGAGCTAGTTCAATTTTAGCAGCTTTATCTGCCTGTTGGTTATTCCATTGTTCTTCATTGGCACGGCTTTTTGGCACATGAGCATCTACATGACGTACCTTCAGAGTCATATTTTCCACCCGAGCAGCAATGTCTTGCCATAATGCAGCAGCCCAGATGGGTTTACCCTTGCGCTGCCAGTTGGTCTTCTTCCATTGCTGTAGCCATCCCCATAGAGCATTAGCCACCATCCAGGAGTCAGTGTAAAGATAGAGTACTGGCCACTTCTCTCGTTCTGCAATCTTTAGAGCTAGTTGGATAGCCTTCACTTCAGCAAACTGACTTGACTCACCTTCTCCTTCAGTGGCCTCAACAACTCGTCGTGTGGGACTCCACACAGCAGCTTTCCACTTACGATGATTTCCTACCACGCGGCAGGATCCATCAGTAAACAAAGCATAATGCCTCTCATCTTCTGACAGTTCATTATATGGTGGTGCCTCTTGGGCGTGAGCTACTTCCTCAGGCAATGCTCCAAAATCTCTGCCTTCTGGCCAGTCCATGATTTCTTCCAGGATTCCTGGGCGATTAGATTTCCCCAGTCGAGATCGTTGTGTAATCAACGCCATCCACTTACTCCATGTAGCGCTGGTTGCATGATGTATAGAAGGGGTTTTCCCTTTGAACATCCAGTGTAACACAGGCAGACGTGGTGCCAAGAGGAGATGAGCTTCTGTGCCAATGACTTCTGAAGCAGCTCGAAGTCCCTCATATGCTGCTAGTATTTCTTGTTCAGTTGGGGTGTAGTGGGCTTCCGATCCTCGATATCCTCGGCTCCAAAACCCTAATGGTCGACCTCGGGTTTCTCCAGATGTTTTCTGCCAGAGACTCCAGGTGAGACCATGCTCTCCAGCGGCAGTGTAGAGGATATTCTGCACATCTGGTCCTGTACGGATGGGCCCAAGGGCGACTGCACGAGCTATTTCCTGTTTAATTTGTTGAAAAGCTTGTTGTTGCTCAAGGCCCCACTCAAAACAGTTCTTTTTTCTGGTTACTCTAAAGAGAGGGCTCACAAGCTGACTATAACCTGGGATATGCATCCTCCAGAATCCCACAAGGCCCAGGAAAGCTTGTGTTTCTTTCTTATTAGTCGGTTGAGACATAGTAGCTATTTTATTCACAACATCCATAGGCACATGCCGACGCCCATCTTGCCATTTTATGCCCAAAAAGTGTATCTCTTGTGCAGGTCCCTTTACTTTGTTTCTTTTTATAGCAAAACCAGCTTTCAGGAGAATCTGTATTATTCTTTTCCCTTTCTCAAACACTTCTTCTGCCTTGTTGTCCCATACAATTATGTCATCAATGTACTGTAAATGTTCAGGGGCATCACCCGTTTCCAGCACAGTTTGGATTAGACCATGGCAAATAGTAGGACTATGTTTCCACCCCTGGGGCAATCGATTCCAGGTATATTGGACACCTCTCCATGTGAAGGCAAATTGTGGCCTGCACTCTGCTGCCAATGGAATTGAGAAGAATGCATTAGCGATGTCAATCGTAGCATACCACTTGGCTGCTTTTGACTCCAGTTCATACTGGAGCTCTAACATGTCTGGTACAGCAGCACTCAGTGGTGGTGTCACTTCGTTCAGGCCACGATAGTCTACTGTTAACCTCCACCCTCCATCAGATTTTTTCACAGGCCCTATGGGACTATTAAATGGAGAATGAGTTTTGCTAATTACTCCTTGAGCCTCCAGTTGATGAATCAACTCACGGATGGGAGCCAGGGAATCTCGGTTCGTGCGATATTGCCTCCGGTGCACTGTCCTGGTAGCAATTGGTACCTGTTGCTCTTGAACTTGCAGCAATCCCACAACAAAAGGGTCTTCTGAGAGGCCAGGTAAATTAGAGAGTTGTTTGATTTTCTCTGCATCTACAGTGGCTATACCAAAAGCCCATCGATACCCCTTGGGGTCTTTGAAGTACCCTCTCCTGAGGTAATCTATGCCAAGAATACAAGGGGCCTCTGGACCAGTCACAATGGGGTGTTTTTTCCATTTGTCCCCTGTTAAGCTCACTTCAGCCTCTAATACAGATAGTTCTTCACATCCCCCTGTCACTCCAGAGATCCAGACAGAATCTGTGCCTCTATACCTTGATGGCATCAGTGTACACTGTGCCCCTGTGTCTACTAAGGCTTTATACCTTTGTGGGTTTGATGTGCCAGGCCATCGAACCCACACAGTCCAGTAGATTCGGTCATCCCTTTCCTCCTCCTGGCTGGAGGCAGGGACCCTCTATTTCTGTTCTTCATCAGAGTATTCGCTATCTGATCCTTTCAATTGCAGACCTGAAGTCTCCTCATTGGCTTCGAAGGAAGTAGCTGCAGTTCTTCTATGTCTTGGAGATTGTTGATTGTCCTCTTTTGTTTTGGCAGTTACTATGCTGACAGCTCTCCTGGGCGGTCCTTTTCTAACAGCTGTCTTCCCCCTTAGTTCACGTACACGCGCTTCTAGCTTAAAAGTGGGTTCACCATCCCACTTCCTCATATCCTCTCCTTGGCCACGCAAAAAGAGCCAGAGTTCATTTCGCGGTGTACTCCTGCGTCTGGGACTTCCCTTTCCCCTGGTCGGGACAGTGGATGACTGAGTTCTTGAGGCAGATCTAACAATCAGGCCATCATCCCACACTGATGAGGAGGTGCAGAGGCTCTCTTCATAGTTCTGTAACCAAGAAGATACCCTCTCCACTGTTGGTATGTCCATGTCTGGATGATACACCATTGCCAGGATATTAGAATATGTAGCTGGGGCACTCTGAATCACTTTTCTCAACATGGCCCGTGTACACTGGACATCGTCTGGATCTGTGGAGGCCTCGACATTATCCAGATCACCATAGATGACTTCCAACACAGCTAATTCCCTTAGATATTGGATCCCTTCATCAGCTCTAGTCCACTTTCCTCGGGCATTTACAAGGTCTTCCTTGAATGGGTATCTTGCCCGTACACTTGAGAGGAGTCGTTTCCAGAGACTACAAATTGAGGTCTTCTTTCCAATGCCTTTATCAATTCCCCGGTCCCTAGCAAGAGATCCCAGCTGTTGGGCTTCTCTGCCTTCCAATTGTTGACTGTCAGCCCCGTTATCCCAGCATCGGAGCAGCCAGGCACCAATCCGCTCACCTGGCTGGCGACTGTAATCTTTTCGCATATCTCTAAGTTCTGTTGAGGTGAGGGACTGAGTAGTTTCCATTTCCTTTTCGATTTCTTTCACTTCTCCTGATCTCCTTACCGAAGGACCAGTTTCTTCTTCTAGCCTTTCCTCTTCCTCCTCTTCTGCCCTTACTAATCGATGATATGGACTTGACCTCCTTATCCACTGCTTCTTTTTCACTACTGGGGCAATCACTGTGGTTGTTGTTTGATTCCCTGACTCAACCATGGTAGTCTCAGGTATAGTTTGAATTTCCACCTCGGCCATAGTTCTCTGAGAGGGCTGGACTGCGACTGACTCAACTATGTTGGTCTCAGGTATCGTTTGAGTTTCCATTTCAATCACAGTTCTCTGAGAGGACTGGAATGCAGCTCGGTAGGCAGAGGCTAGGCCCCAGTATAGTGCCTGAACCTGATGGGCCTCATTAGGGTAGGTAAGACACCCTTCTATCAGGTAGCGTGTCAGTAAAGCAGGGTTTTTTATCTGTTCAGATGTAAAATCCCAGGTTACAGGAGGTGATAACCGTCCTAGGAATTTGCCTAAATTCATCCACATACCCTGCCACCCAGGGACTGGCCGCTTCAGGGGGCATTTTAACATGTTTCCATCACAAATTTGTACTCTCTGATACCCAGATGACTCCAGATTCCACAAGATATATAATATACCAACCATGTTAATTAGTAATATTAAAACTCTCGTATAAGGGTGACTAAGGACCTGGGAAGTCTGTGTAACAGAATTGTCTAGATCAGTCCGAGCTGAGGAGAAAGAGGTGCTTTGCCCCATGGCCTCCACAAGATAGCTCCCACAGCACACTAAATTCATCAGTAACAGAATGAGACTTGCTATTATTATTTGGGCCATCATGTTCCCAGGCCCTTTCATCCTCTTCACAAAATTATATAGCCAGCTTAGCAAAGCTATTAAGGTTAAAGCACAGCCGAGAGTCAATGTTAGGAGCATCGTGTTCCCAAACATTAGAAAGTGTAAGATAAGCTGCATAACAGCAAGGCTCCGTGACCAGCACAGGAACTTTGCTCTCATTGGTTTACTGTAATTGCAATGCATTTAATGTAAATCTGCTATTATCTCGCCCCACGTTGGGCGCCAAAAGGGCTGTGGTAGTTTGAGCCTGGCTGGATGCCAGGTGCCCACCACACCGCTTTACCCCCCCACCTCCTCAGCAAGCCAGGGAAGGGGAGAAAATAAGATGGGAATCTCGTGGGTTGAGATTAAAGCAGTTTAATAAATAAGCAGCAAAGCCGCACGCGCGGGAAGCAAAGCAGAAGCAGATAAGCTGTTACTCTCTACTTCCCATCAGCAGCGATGTCCGGCCACCTCCCGAGAAGCAGGGCTTCAGTACGCGTAGCGGTTGCTTTGGGAAGGCCAGAAATGAATCTCGCCTCCCCTTCCTGCTCCTTTCCCCCAGTTTATATTACTGAGCTGACGTCATATGGTATGGAATATCTCCTTGGTCAGCCTGGGTCAGCTGTCCTGGCCATAGTCCCTCCCAAGATCATGCCCACTCACAGCTATTGGTGAAGGTGGGGGAAGGAATGCTGGAGGGACAGCCCCGATGTTGTGCAAGCGGTAGTCATAATATTGATATCAACAGTAAGCACAGCACTGCAGGAGCTGCTGTGGAAAATCACTACCGTCCCAGACCCACTACACCAGCTACTTTCCTGTGGGAGTTATCTCCAATCCTACGCTCTCGGCCTCGTCAGCTCCCTTTAAAAATACATTCTGTCGATATAAGTTATACCACTGCGTATGGAAGGTACAAGAAAACAGGAAAGCAAACGCAAAATACAGTGTTAAGTAGGTTTCGATGTATTCTATTAGCCAACACTGTGTCAAATTTGCAGCTGCCTTCCTGTGGGCGCTATCTCCAATCCCAGTCACTTGGACTGCTCAACGCCCATTGAAAAAATATTTGCTGTCAGTTTAGTTATACCACTCTGTATGTGAGCTACAAGAAAGCAGGAAGGAAGACCCCACCCACAGTAATTAGTAGGTCCCCATCTAGTCTATCAGCCAGCACTATGTCACATTCCCAGCTGCTTTCCTGTGGGACATATCGTTAATCCCATGCTCTTGGCCTCGTCAACTCTCTTTAAAAATACATTCTGTCGGTTAAGTTATATCACTGCGTTTGAGAGTTACAAGAAAGCGGGAAGGCAGATCCAACTACAGAAGTAAGTAGGTCCCCATGTAGTCTATCAGCCAGCACTGTGTCACATTTGCAGCTGCTTTCTTGTGGGACTTATCTCCAATACCACGCGTTTGGACTCGTCAGCTCCCTTTAAAGATACATTCTGTCGGTATAAGTTATACCACTGCGTATGGGAGCTACAAGAAAAAAGATACGCAGACCCCACCTACAGTAGTAAGTAGGTCCCCATGTACTCTGTCAGTCAGCACTGTGTCACATTTGCAGCTGCTTTCCTGTGGGAATTATCTCTATTTGCACGCTCTTGGCCTCGTCAGCTCCCTTTGAAAATAAAGACTGTTGGTAGAAGTTATACCACTGTGTATGGGATCTACAAGAAAGCAGGAAGACAGACCCCACCTACAGTAGAAAGTAGGTCCTCATGGAGTCTATCATCCAGCACTGTTTCACATTTGCAGCTGCTTTCCTGTGGGAGCTATCTCCAAACCCACTCACTTAGTCTGCTTTGATCACACTGAAGAAATACATGCTGGCGATAGAAGTTATACCACTGGGTATGAGAGATACAAGGAAGCAGGAAGGCAGACCTCTCCTACAGTACAAAGTAGGTCCCAATGTAGTATATCAGCCAGCACTGTGTCACATTTGCACCTGCTTTCCTGTGGGAGCTATCTCCAATCCCACTCACATGGATTGCTCAGCTCCAATTCAAAAAATACAGAATGTCGGTAGAAGATATGCCACTGCGTATGAGAGCTAAAAGAAAGCAGGAAGAGAGATCCCACATAAAGTAGTAAGTAGGTCCCCATATAGTCTATGAACCAGCACTGTGTCACATTTGCAGCTGCTTTCCTCTGGGAGTTGTCTCCAATCCTACGCTCTTGGCCTTGTCAGCTCCCTTTAAAAATACATTCTGTCGGTATAAGTTATACCAATGCGTATGGGAGCTAAAAGAAAGCAGGAAGGTAGACCCCACCTTCAGTAGTAAGTAGGTCCCAATGTAGTCCATCAGTCAGAACTGTTTCACATTTGCAGCAGCTTTCCTGTGGGAGCGATCTCTAATCCTACTCACTTGGACTGCTGTGATCACCTTGAAAAAATACATGCTGCCGGTTAAGTTATACCACTGTGTATAGGAGGTACAAGAAACAGGAAAGCAGACCCGAACTACAGTGTTGAGTAGATTTCCATGTAGTCTATTAATCAGCACTGCGTCAAATTTGCAGCTGTTTTCCTGTGGGCGCTATCTCCAATCCCAGTCACTTTGACTGCTCAACGCCCATTGAAAAAATACAGGCTGTCGGTAGAAGTTATACCACTGCGTATGGGAGCTACAAGTAAGCAGGAAGGCACGCCCCATCTACAATACCAAGTAGGTCCCCATGTAATCTATCAGCCAGCACTGTGTCACATTTGCAGATGCTTTCCTGGTGGAGCTATCTCCATTTTCACGCTCTCGGTCTTTTCAGCTGCCTTTAAAAATACATTCTGTCGGTTATGTTATACCACTGCGTATATGAACTATAAGAAAGAAGGAAGGAAGACCCCATCTACAGTACTAAGTAGGTCCCCATGTAATCTGTCAGCCAGCACTGTGTCACATTTGCGCCTGCTTTCCTGTGGGAGCTATCTGCAATCCCTCTCACTTGGATTGCTCAGCTCCCATTGAAAAAATATATGCTGTCGCTTAAGTTATACCACTGCGTATGGGATCTACAAGAAAGCAGGAAGGCAGACCCCACCTACAGTAGAGGACTTTCTAGGGGAATGTCTGGCAGCCTATCCTTAGGGCCTTCTTTCTTCTGGGAACTATCTGCAGTCCCACTCACTTGGACTGCTTTGATCCAATTGGAAAAATACATGCTGGCGGTAGAATTTAAACCACTGTTTATGGGAGTAACAAAAAAACTGGAAGACAGACCCCAACTACAGTGTGCAGTAGGTCCCCATGTAGTTTATCAGCCAGCAGTGTGTCACATTTTTAGCTGCTTTTCTGTGGGAGCTATCTCCAGTCCTACTCACTTGGACCGCTCAGTTCCCTTTGAAAAAATATAGACTGTTGGTAGAAGTTATACCACTGTGTATGGGATCTACAAGAAAGCAGGAAGGTAGACCCCACCTACAGTAGTAAGTAGGTCCCCATGTACTCTCTCATCCAGCACTGTGGCACTTTTGAAGCTGCTTTCCTGTAAGAGCTGTCTCCATTCCCACTCGCTTGGACTGCTCAACGCCCACTGAAAAAATATTTACTGTAGAATTTATACACTGCATATGAGAGCAACAAGAAAGCAGGAAGGCAGACTCAACCTACAGTAGTAAGTAGGTTCCCATGTAGTCTATCAGCCAGCACTGTGTCACGTTTGCAGCTGCTTTCATGTGGTAGCTATCTCCAATGCCAGTAAGGTGGAATGCTAAACGTCGTTTGAAAAAATACATACTTTCCGTTACATTATCATCGGGGTCTTTACTTGTAGTTGGAGCTGTAGCTTCTGTGGTACTACGAGCTGTTCTGATAACGACCATCTGAGATATTTCCATGGAGCTGTACACTGAACCTTTCCTGGAGCTATCACAAGGTGGCATTGAGCCAGTGCCTGTTGAAACTCCTTCACCTGTTGTTCCGTAAATGGTGCAGGCTGAGAAAAGAGGATATCATCCATGTAATGGTAGATGATAACGTTAGGCCATCGTCATCGAAGGGGTTGTCAGGCTTCGTCAATATTCAGCTGACAGATAGTTGGGCTGTTACGCATGCCTTGGGGCAAAACTGTCCATTCAAAACGATGGTCGGGACCTTCTCTATTTATTGCAGGCAAGGTAAAAGCAAACCGTTGTGTATCCCGCTCATGTAAGGCAATGGTAAAAAAGCAGTCCTTTAGATCTATGATTAACAGTGGCCAACCCTGCGGAATCATAGCCGGACTGGGTAGTCCTGGCTGCAATGCTCCCATAGGTTCCATTTGTTCATTTACTGCACGTAGGTCATGTAGCAAACGATACTTGCCAGATCTCTTTTTAATAACTGGGTATGGGAGCTACAAGAAAGCAGGAATACAGACCCCACCTACAGTAGTAAGTAGGTACCCATGTGGTCTATCAGCCACCACTGAGTCACATTTGTACCTACTTTCCTGTGGGAGTTATCTCCAATCCCACTCACTTGGACTGCTCAACTCCCATTGAAAAAATATATGCTGTCACTTAAGTTATACCACTGCGTATGGGAGCTACGTAAAAGCTGGAAGGCAGACCCTACCTACAGAAGTAAGTAGGTCCCCATGTAGTCTATCAGTCAGCACTGTGTCACATTTGCAGTTTTTTTCCTGTGTGAGCTATCTCTAATCGCACTTACTTGGACTGCTCAACTCCCATTGAAAAAATACAGACTGTCAGTTGCTTTAGGTATACCACTTCGTATGGGAGCTACAAAAAAAAAAAAGGAAGGCATACCCAACGTACAGTGCCAAGTAGGTCCTCATGTAGTCTATCAGCCAGCACTGTGTCACATTTTCAGCTGCTTTCCTGTGGGCGGTATCTCCAATCCCACTCACTTGGACTGCCCAACTCCCATTGGAAAAATATGTGCTGTCGGTTAAGTTATACCAATGCATATGAGAGGTACAAGAAAGCAGGAAGGCATACCCCAACTACAGTATTAAGTAGGCCACCATGTAGTCTATCAGCCAGCACTGTGCCATCCTTGAAGCTGCTTTCCTGTGGGAGCTATCTCCAAACCCAGTCACTTGGACTGCTCAACTTCCATTAAAAAAATATAGACTGTTGGTAGAAGTTATACCACTGCGTATGGGAGCTACAAGAAAGCAGGAAGGCAGGCCCCACCTACAGTAGTAAGTAGGTATCCATGTGGTCTATCAGCCAGAACAGTGTAACATTTGCAGCTTCTTTACTGTCGGAGCTATCTCCAATCCCACTCACTTGGATTGCTCAGCTCCCATTGAAAAAATATATGCTGGCGTTAGAAGTTATAGCATTGCCTATAGGAGCAACAAAAAAGCAGGAAGGGAGACCCCACCTACAGTAGTAAGTAGGTGCCCATGTAGTCTCTCAGCCAGCACTGTGTCTCCTTTGATGCAGCTTTCCTGTGGGAGCTATTTCCAATCCAACGGTCTTGGCATCGTCACCTCCCTTTAAAAATTCATTCTGTCGGAAGAATTTATGGGAGCTACAAGAAAGCAGTTAGGCAGACCCCACCTACAGTAGTAAGTAGGTACCCATGTGGTCTATCAGCCGGCACTGAGTCACATTTGTACCTACTTTCCTGTGGGAGCTATCTCCAATCCCACTCACTTGGACTGCTCAACTCCCATTGAAAAAACATATGCTGTCACTTAAGTTATACCACTGCGTATGGGAGCTACGTAAAAGCTGGAAGGCAGACCCTACCTACAGAAGTAAGTAGGTCCCCATGTAGTCTATCAGCCAGCACTGTGTCACATTTTCAGTTGCTTTCCTGTGGGCGGTATCTCCAATCCCACTCACTTGGACTGCTGTGATCACCTTGAAAAAATACATACTGTCGTTTAAGTTATACCACTGCGTATGGGAGCTACAAGAAAGCAGGAAGGCAGACACCACCTACAGTAGTAAGTAGGTACCCATGTGGTCTATCACCCGGCACTGTGTCACATCTGCAGTTGCTTTCCTTTGGGAGCTATCTCCATTATCACTCACTTGTACTGCTCAGGTCCCATTGAAAAAATACATGCTGGCGCTTAAGTTATAGCATGAAAGAATAGTTTTGCAACGTACCATTTAAAGTCATTGTAAAAGTCTTTTAAAACTTTTACCGTAAAGTCACTACAATGGCACCAGTGCAGTTGGCTAAGGTGCTTATAGCAGATACAATAGGTTGCGCATGAGCTGATAAGAGCCAAGAGAAGAGTTCATGAGCGGGTCACTAGAGGAAGACTACTGACTTCATCCCAGTCACCACCCTATGACCACCAGGAGGAAGAAGAAGACCCCATGGTAACAAGAGGGGCACATGCTCAGAGTACACCAGGGAGCGATGCACTCGACCAAAAATGACTGTATAAAAGGACTCTGATACGGGGAGGGGGGGGATCACGCGCCGTTGGTGAAGCAGGGTGTCCTGGTCGCCCAGCGCTGCTTTGCTTATTTGCCGCTTGCTTAATAAATTTGTTCTGTGAGTCATTTAAATTGGCCTGTGAACTTTTTCACAGCAATTTATAACAATTTGATGCCGTGACTTGGATACAGGTAAATTTGGTATTGGATTCCCAGACTAGGGGGGCGTCCCATCTGCGGATGGCCCTGGTGTGGGAAATTCCCTTGCCAAACTGTATTCCGCACCTCTTCTAAATTTGACAAATAAGCAAATAAACCTGCAGTACCCCATAATTTTTGTGGAGGAAGATCCAAACAAAAACTCTGGATTGAGTAAGTATTTGCGTGGTTCCGTTCGGTTGGGGTGGTTATCCTAGAGTGTGAGTGACTGAGAGGTCTCAAGGAGACCAAGTGAGTGCAGACCCTCCAGTAGTGCAGTTCCCATTGCCCGCGAGGGCGTGGGTCACAACAGAGGGGAACGATTGTGAAAACGAGTCAAGGGCACTCTAGAAGTTGGGACAGAGGAAGAGCAAGCCCTCTGATCCCATGGGTGGCATAAGGATAGACTGCCAGAAAGTCCTCTGGGGATGATAAAATTTTGGAATGATTCCCCCCTGTAGAAGACAAAAGAGTAAGGAAAAGATGGTACATTACTGTATGGAAGTTAGGGGTGGGGGGGAAGAGTCATTAGGAAATGCCCATATTATTTGGCCCATATTTGGGTCTTTTGAGGACTGGTTATGAGCAGATCTCAATTTGTGGGTAAATGATAAGAAGACCGTTACCCAAGAGGAAATTGAATATGCGAGTCTCTGGATACCCCAACCTTCTGATAAGGTATCCTTGTTCGCTCTTAAGGAAAAGAAAGCAAAGAGTCCACCCGAAGAGGAGATTTGGTAGAGGATCCTCTAGGTGTGTCTGAGAGATTAGAACAGTTCTTAGGGCTGAATGTCTATACCTGGGATGAACTATATTATTCACAATGGAGGAAAGGAAAATGATTCGAAGAGCAGGAATGAGAATCTGGGATCAACAGCACCAGGCAGGACCAGACGCACATGTGAACAAAGCATTTAATGAGAGACAGAGAAAAGACAAAACCCCGACTGATTGGCTTGAGAGATTATGTAAAAGCCTTCAACTGTACTCTGGAGTAGATCCAGCAGCTCCAGTGGGACAGGCATTATTAGAGACCCAGTTTGTGGCAAAATCATGGGTAGATATCTGAAAGAAACTAGAAAAAATAGAAGATTGGCAAGAAAAAGGGCTAGAAAGGGAAATGAAAGCGTGGGAGACAGGTGCATTCAACAGGAAAAAAAAAAAAAAGAAAAGGAATCAAAGGACGATGGAATGTTTTTAAGGAAGAATAGGGGGAGTCAGGGGCTCTATTTGCTGAGGACCACAAGAGTAATCGAGCCCTTGATAAAACTGAAGTTAGGTCCTCAGCATCAGGAAGTTGAATTTTTAGTGGACTCGGGCTGAGAGATCTACGATCCAGTGATTGCCCCAGGGGTGTAAGACAAGTAGTAGGGGCAAAAGGGGAAACATTTAAAGTACCTCTTGTGAAGGAGGTACTCTTAGAATCTGAAGCAGCAAAATATGCTGTAGGATCGTTTTTGTTTGTTCCGGAGGCTGATCATAATTTATTAGGGAGAGACATAATTATAGACTTAGGAAAAACCCTGGGCTGCCGGTAAGGGTAAAGCAGTGCCCCTTGTCACAAGAAGGTAGACGAGGATTAACCAGAAATAGAAAGACTAATATCTAAGGGATTACTTGAGCCCTGTATGTCCCCTTACAATACTCCCATATTGCCAGTAAAGAAATCTGATGGGACTTATAGATTGGTACATAACCTCCGGGAGATAAACAAGAGAACTATTACTAGGTTCCCTGTGGTAGCTAACCCGCACACCTTATTGAGTCAGTTGAGTCCAGAGTACCAGTTGTATAGTGTTCTAGACCTTAAGGATGCCTTTTTGGGCATGTTTTGGGACACTGGTTTATAAAGGGAAGTAAGAAACTTGATCCAGATCGAGTAAATGGGATACTGTCCCTACAAGCTCCAAAGAGTAAGAGACAAGTTAGACAGCTTTTAGGTCTGTTGGATATTGCAGACAATGGATTGAAAATTTTATTAAGAAGGTAAAATTTTTGTACCAGAAATTAGGTCGAGATGGATTAGTTAAATGGCCCAAAGAAGATGAAAGAGACTTTGAGAATTTAAAAGTGGATTTGATTAATGCTCCTCTGCCTAGTCTGCCTGATGTTAGAAAACCTTTTATTTGTTACCTTTGGAGGGGAGTTAAAGGTGTTTTCTCCCCACAACATTCGGGGGAGGTATTACAACAAAAGGCGGAAAAACGGATAACTGATGCTCGGCTCTTAAAATATGAAGGTATATTAATTCACTCTCCGAAATTAGAAATAGAAACCACCAGTATTAGGAGCCAGTACACCATAGTATCCCCAAAGTTCCGGAAGAGTGGACAGAATGAATGGAGAAATTAAGAAACAGCTAATGAAATTAATGTTAGAAACAGAAATGTCCTGGATTAAATGTTTCCCCTTAGCTTTGTTACAGACACAGGGACTTCTCTGTTTGAAATGTTGTAAAAAGGGAATGGTGGTACAGAGATCACCCTTAGATATTGCTATCCACACGGTTAATCCTGGGGACAAAGTCTTGATAAAAACCTAGAAAGAATCATCTTTAACTCCCCGATGGGAGGTTCCTTTTCTTGTCTTATTTAAGGACCAATTTCCCAGGATCAGTGGGAAGCTGCAGAGGTCCCAGGAGAAATGATACTTCAGCTGCATAAAAAGTGACATGTTAACTGAGGAGTGGAGTGTAGGGATTTCCTTTTTGTAAAATATTAGAGTTTAATGTTTACATTGTGATCATCAGAAAGGTGTAAGATAATCGGTGGGGCTGTAATACCTATTTTAAAGTAACAGATTGTGGAACAGAAATACCTTAGAAGTATAGAACAATCTGAGTCCAGTGGGGACTGTAATTTAAGTTTATAAAAGGGTGCTTTATACGTAGAAGGCCCGGAGAACCGAGACCTGGATGTGAAAGCCAGTGTTTCAGGCACCCCGTGGGTGCTGGAGCAAAAGGCAAGAGGAAAGAGGCCTATAACGAGAAAGAGAATATCCCTGAAGATTCCGACTGCTGTCGAGAAGATCATAAACCTCACTGCTCTAAGCAACAGAGTAGGTGAAGGAGACAGAGGCGTACTGGGAGTGGGGTACAGAGTCTCTCAAAGCCTCAAACTGGGAATCCTAAGATCCCAAGCCTACCTCTATGAAGGGCAAAGATGTTGCACCTAAAAGAATGTGGGGTGAAAAACTAAAAAGGAAAGTACCATTTTATTTGATAAATGCCCCACCCATTATCCGGGGATGGTATATTTTTATCTGGCTGATGGAGTGTTTAACTCTCCTGCTGCTAGCTATGTTATAGCATGAACCCCCCATTTTCTGAGGCAATCAAACTGACGCAATCAGACCTGTGAACAGCTCAAAGTGGGTTTGTTCGAAAACCAGTGTAACCCCATGCCTCTTTAAAAGGTATTTAATGCCAGCAGTGAATATTGTATTCAGGTAACCGTTCCATGCATTTTATAATCACCCTGAAGAATTTGTCTATAATCATTGGAGTACCAGCACTGTGTCACATTTGCAGCTGCTTTCCTGTGAAAGCTATCTCTAATCTCACTCACTTGGACTGCTCAACTCCCAATTCAAACACTACAAACTGTCGATAGAAGTTATAGCACTGCCTATGGGAGCAACAAGAAAGCAGGAAGGCAAACCCCACCTACAGTAGTAAGTCGGTCCCGATGTAGTCTATCAGCAGGCACTGTGTCACATTTGCAACTGCTTTCCTTTGAAAGCTATCTCCAATATTACTCACTTGTACCGCTCAACTAGCAATGAAAAAATAAAAACTGTCGGTTAAGTTATAGTACTGCATATGGGAGCTACAAGAAAGCAAGAAGGTAGACCCCAACTACAGTGTTAAGGAGGTCCCCATAAAGTCTATCATCCAGCACTGTGTCACATTTGCACGTGGTTTCCTTTCGGAGCTATCTCCAATCCCAGTCTCTTGGACTGCTCAATTTCCATTGAAAAAATACATGCTTTCCGTTAAGTTATTGCACTGCGTATGGGAGCTACAATAACGCAGGAAGGCGCAGCCGAACTATGCCGCGAAGTTTTCGGCTCTTGGCCTAAAAAACAGACTCGAAGTCTGAAAACCAGGCTCGAAGCCTGAAAAATGAACCAGACTCGAAATCTGAAAAACCCAGGCTCGAAGCCTGAAAAACCAGCTCTAAGCCTATTTCATGCGGCGATCAACCCAGGGTCAAGTTCTCAGCTGGGTGGGAAGAAATCTGTCCTACTCAGTGTCAGTGATAGCAGAAATCTTCTTCTTTATTGAGAGCAGGCTCTAACTTATACACACAGCAGCTTCAAAGCTAGCTCAGCAACAGCAGCTAATAGATTTAATTTTCTTCTTCATCTTACTTGTGGTTTCTGCTATAAGCAAGCTCCCTCACATTTTCCCATCTTGTTTTTCCCCAAAGTTTTTTACCACTTTTAGCCGAAAACAGTCTGACCTTGAGGGAATAGAAAGTGGACTGCTGTCTACATGACAGCAACTGCTTTAACCATGGCTCTGACTCTGGTCTGTTATATCCCGGGATCCATGTCCATGCTCCCTCATTTTTTTCTCGACACACGTACAGTAGTAAGGAGGTCCCCATGTAGTCTATCAGCCAGCACTGTGTCACATTTCTACCTGCTTTCTTTTGGGAGCTATCTCCAATCCCACTCACTTGGACTGCTCAGCTCCCATTGAAAAAATACATGCTTTCCGTTAAGATATACCACTGCGTATGGGAGCTATAAGAAAGCAGGAAGGCAGACCCCACCTACAGTAGTAAGTAGGTCCCCATGTAGTCTATCATCCATCACTGTGTCACATTTGCAGCTGCTTTTTTGTAAGAGTTATCTCCAATCCCAGTCGCTTGGACTGCTCAACGTCCATTGAAAATATATTTGCTGTCGGTTAAGTTACACCGCTGCGTATGGGAGCTACAAGAAAGCAAGAAGGCAGACCCCAACTACAGTAGTAAGTAGGTCCCCATGTAGTCTATCAGCCAGCAGTGTGTCAATTTTCAAGCTGCTTTCCTGTGAAAGGTATCTCCAATCCCACTCACTCGTACTGCTCAGGTCCCATTGAATAAATATATGCTGTTGGTTAAGTTACACCACTGCGTATGGGCGCTACAAGAAAGCAAGAAGGCAGACCCCAACTACAGTGTTAAGAAGGTCCCCACATAGTCTATCATCCATCACTGTGTCACATTTGCACGTGCTTTCCTTTGGGATATATCTCCAATCTCACTCACTTGGACTGCACAGTTTCCTTTCAAAAAATACATGCTGTAGGTAGAAGTTATACCACTTCCTATAGGAGCTACAAGAAAGCAGGAAGGCAGACCCCCACATACAGTAGTAAGTAGGTCCCCATATAGTCTATCAGCCAGCACTGTATCACATTTGAACCTGCTTTCCCGTGGGAGCTATGTCCAATCCCACTCACCTGGACTGCTAAACTCCCAATGAAAAAATACAGACTCTCGGTAGAAGTGATACCACTGCTTATGGGAACTACAAGAAAGCAGGAAGGCAGACCGCACCTAAAGTAGCAAGTAGAACCCCATGTAATCTATCAGCCAGCACTGTGTGACATGTGCAGCTGCTTTCATGTGAGAGCTATCTCCAATAACACTCACTTGTACTGCTCAGGTCCCATTGAGAAAATATATGCTGTCGCTTAAGTTATACCACTGCGTATGGGACCGACAAAAAAGCTGGAAGGAAGACCACACCTAAAGTAGTAAGTAGACCTCCATTTAGTCTATCATCCAGCACTGTGTCACATTAGCAGCTAATTTCCTGTTGGAGCTATCTCCAATCCCATGCTCTTGGCCTCGTCAGCTCCCTTTAAATATACATTCTATCAATCTAAATTATACCACTGCGTATGGGAGGTACAAGAAAACAGGAAGACAGACCCCAACTACAGTGTTAAGTAGGCTCCCCTGTAGTCTTTCAGGCAGCACTGTGTCACATTTGAAACTGCTTTCCTGTCGGAGCTATCTGCAATCCCACTCACTTGGACTGTTCAACTGCTATTGACAAAAAATATATGCTGTCGCTTAATTTATACCACTGAATGGGAGGTAAAAAAAAACTGTAAAGCAGACCCCACCTACAGTAGTAAGTAGGTCCCCATGTAGTCTATCAGTCAGCACTGTATCACATTTGTAGCTGCTTTCCTGTGGGAGTGTGGTAGTTTGAGCCTGGTTTGATGCCAGGTACCCACCACATAGCTTTATCCCCCACCTCCTCAGCAAGCCAGGGAAGGGGAGGAAACAACATGGGAGTCTCGTGGGTTGAGATAAAAGCAGTTTAATAAAGAAGCAGTAAAACCGCGCGCGCGGGAAGCAAAGCAAAAGCAAATAAATAGTCCCTCCCAAGATCATGCCCATCCACAGCTGTGTGTGAAGGTGGGGGAAGGAATGCTGGACGGACAGCCCTGATGCTGTGCAAGCGGTAGTCAGAATATTGATATCAACAGTAAGCACAGCACTGCAGGAGCTGCTGTTGAAAATCACTAACATCCCAGACCGACTACAGTCTCCACCCCTTATTCCATACCATTTATGTCATGCTCAGACAAACCATCTTAACAACCCATATACATTCTTGTATACTCTCATTAACCAGTACCCCCACTCTTCAACAGACAAACATCGTTCTTGTATTCCCTCTTGCATCTTGCATCAAACAAACAAACAACATTCTTATATCTTTCATCCTCTGTAGATGTTCACTGGAGCAGGCCATAACTTCTGTCTCATCCATCAAGATGGATATCCAGGCCAGGGGAAACAGTATGTTCAGTGTTGGGCACCAGGACCGGCTTGGTTTGTCCACTTGTCCGGTTTTCCTTGCAAAGTTCATGTACAACAGATAACTCACATAACAGGTTATTTTTCCCCCAAGGTTAAGTCTCCTTGAGGTACACATCGAGTTTCCCCATCCTTTCTCATCACCCACCAAGTACACCCAGGCCCTTGAGCAAAGACAATCCCACGAATGGGTTTGCCTTTTCCCATGGGAGGTGCAACCCATACTGCCTTCCCCAGCCATTTCCCTGGGTGCACTACAGGGACCTTATCTCCTCCCACAGTATGTAGTGGTTTTGTTTGGGTAGGACCAGGACTGTTAGTTGAACCTCTGCTATTGACCAGCCAAGTGGCTTCTGCTAAATTTTTATCCCACTGCTTCCATGCCCCATTGCCCAGTGCTCTCAACATGGTCTTTAGTAACCCATTATATCTCTCAATCTTTCCAGAGGCTTGTGGGTGATAGGGGATGTGGTATATCCACTCAATGCCATGTTTCTTTGCCCAGGAGTTTATGAGATTATTTCGAAAATGAGTTACATTATCTGACTCAATTCTTTCTGGAGTGCCGTGTAGCCACAAAAATTGACTTTCAAGACCCAAGACAGTATTTTGGGTGGTGGCATGGTTTACAAGGTATGTTTCCAACCAACCGGTAGTTGCTTCCACCATGGTGAGTATAGAACGCTTGCCTTGATGTGTTCGTGGTAGCGGTCCAACATAGTCAATTTGCCAGGCCTCACCATATTGAAAACCTAGCCATCGGCCTCCGTTCCAGGGGGACTTGATTCGTGTGGCTCGCTTGATTGCGGCACACGTTTCACATTCGTGGGTCACCTGTGTAATGGTTTCCATGGTCAAGTCCACCCCTTGATCACGAGCCCATCTATATGTTGCATCTCTTCCCAGATGTCCTGATGTTTCATGGGCCCATCAAGCTATAAATAGCTCATCTTTACGCTCCCAGTCTAGGTCTACCTGAGCTGCTTCAATTTTGGCAGCTTTATCTACCTGTTGGTTGTTCCACTGTTCCTCATTGGCACGGCTTTTTGGCACGTGAGCATCTACATGACGTACCTTCAGAGTCATATTTTCCACCCGAGCAGCAATGTCTTGCCATAATGCAGCAGCCCAGATGGATTTACCCTTGCGCTGCCAGTTGGTCTTCTTCCATTGCTGTAGCCATCCCCATAGAGCATTAGCCACCATCCGGGAGTCAGTATAAAGAGAGTACTGGCCACTTCTCTCGTTCTGCAATCTTTAGAGCTAGTTGGATGGCTTTCACTTCAGCAAACTGTCTCGACTCACCTTCTCCTTCAGTGGCCTCAACAACTCGTCGCGTGGGACTCCACACAGCAGCTTTCCACTTACGATGATTTCCTACCACACGGCAGGATCCATCAGTAAACAAAGCATAATGCCTCTCATCTTCTGATAGTTCATTATATGGTGGTGCCTCTTGGGCATGAGCTACTTCCTCAGGCAATGCTCCAAAATCTCTGCCTTCTGGCCAGTCCATGATTTCTTCCAGGATTCCTGGGCGATTAGATTTCCCTAGCCGAGATCGTTGTGTAATCAACGCCATCCACTTACTCCATGTAGCGCTGGTTGCATGATGTATAGAAGGGGTTTTCCCTTTGAACATCCAGTGTAACACAGGCAGACGTGGTGCCAAGAGGAGATGAGCTTCTGTGCCAATGACTTCTGAAGCAGCTCGAAGTCCCTCATATGCTGCTAGTATTTCTTTTTTCAGTTGGGGTGTAGTGGGCTTCCGATCCTCGATATCCTCGGCTCCAAAATCCTAATGGTCGACCTCGGGTTTCTCCAGATGTTTTCTGCCAGAGGCTCCAGGTAAGACCATGCTCTCCAGCAGCAGTGTAGAGGACATTCTGCACATCTGATCCTGTACGGATGGGCCCAAGAGCGACTGCACGAGCTATTTCCTGTTTAATTTGTTGAAAAGCTTGTTGTTGCTCAAGGCCCCACTCAAAACAGTTCTTCTTTCTGGTTACTCTAAAGAGAGGGCTCACAAGCTGACTATAGCCTGGGATATGCATCCTCCAGCATCCCACAAGGCCCAGGAAAGCTTGTGTTTGTTTCTTATTAGTTGGTTGAGACATAGTCGCTATTTTGTACACAACATCCACAGGCACATGCCGACACCCATCTTGCCATTTTATGCCCAAAAACTGTATCTCCTGTGCAGGTCCCTTTACTTTGTTTCTTTTTACAGCAAAACCAGCTTTTAGGAGAATCTGTATTATTCTTTTCCCTTTCTCAAACACTTCTTCTGCCTTGTTGCCCCATACAATTATGTCATCAATGTACTGTAAATGTTCAGGGGCATCACCCATTTCCAGCACAGTTTGGATTAGACCATGACAAATAGTAGGACTATGTTTCCACCCCTGGACAATCGATTCCAGGTATATTGGACATCTCTCCATGTGAAGGCAAATTGTGGCCTGCACTCTGCTGCCAATGGAATTGAGAAAAATGCATTAGAGACGTCAGTCGTAGCATACCACTTGGCTGCTTTTGACTCCAATTCATACTGGAGCTCTAACATGTCTGGTACAGCAGCACTCAGTGGTGGTGTCACTTCGTTCAGGCCACGATAGTCTACTGTTAACCTCCACCCTCCATCAGATTTCTTCACAGGCCATATGGGACTATTAAACGGGGAATGAGTTTTGCTAATTAGTCCTTGAGCCTCCAGTTGATGAATCAACTCACGGATGGGAGTCAGGAAATCTCGGTTCGTGCGATATTGCCTCCGGTGCACCGTCCTGGTAGAAATTGGTACCTGTTGCTCTTGAACTTGCAGTAATCCCACAACAAAAGGGTCTTCTGAGAGGCCAGGTAAATTAGAGAGTTGTTTGATTTTCTCTGTATCTACAGTGGCTATACCAAAAGCCCATCGATACCCCTTGGGGTCTTTGAAGTACCCTCTCCTGAGGTAATCTATGCCAAGAATACAAGGGGCCTCTGGACCAGTCACAATGGGGTTTCTTTCCCATTTGTCCCCTGTTAAGCTCACTTCAGCCTCTAATACAGATAATTCTTCACATCCCCCTGTCACTCCAGAGATCCAGACAGAATCTGTGCCTCTATACCTTGATGGCATCAATGTACACTGTGCCCCTGTGTCTACTAAGGCTTTATACCTTTGTGGGTTTGATGTGCCAGGCCATCGAACCCACACAGTCCAGTAGATTCGGTCATCCCTTTCCTCCTCCTGGCTGGAGGCAGGGACCCTCTATTTCTGTTCTTCATCAGAGTATTCGCTATCTGATCCTTCCAATTGTAGACCTGAAGTCTCCTCATTGGCATCGAATGAAGTAGTTGCAGTTCTTCTATGTCTTGGAGATTGTTGATTGTCCTCTTTTGTTTTGGCAGTTACTATGCTGACAGCCCTCTTGGGTGGTCCTTTTCTAACAGCTGTCTTCCCCCTTAGTTCACGTACACGTGTTTCCAGCTTAAAAGTGGGTTCACCATCCCACTTCCTCATATCCTCTCCTTGGCCACGCAAAAAGAGCCAGAGTTCATTTCGCGGTGTACTCCTGCGTCTGGGACTTCCTTTTCACCTGGTCGGGACAGTGGATGACCGAATTCTTGAGGCAGTTCTGACAGTCAGACCATCATCCCACACTGATGAGGAGGTGCAGAGGCTCTCTTCATAGTTCTGTAACCAAGAAGATACCCTCTCCACTGTTGGTATATCCATGTCTGGATGATACACCATTGCCAAGATATTCGAATATGTAGCTGGGGCACTCTGAATCACTTTTCTCAACATGGCCTGTGTACACTGGACATCGTCTGGATCTGTGGAGGCCTCGGCATTATTTAGATCACCATAGATGACTTCCAACACAGCTAATTCCCTTAGATATTGGATCCCTTCATCAGCTCTAGTCCACTTTCCTCGGGCATTTACAAGGTCTTCCTTGAATGGGTATCTTGCCCTTAGACTTGAGAGGAGCCGTTTCCAGAGACTACAAATTGAGGTCTTCTTTCCAATGCCTCTATCAATTCCCCAGTCCCTAGCAAGAGATCATAGCTGTTGGGCTTCTCTGCCTTCCAATTGCTGACTGTCAGCCCCATTATCCCAACATCGGAGCAGCCAGGCACCAATCCGCTCACCTGGCTGGCGACTGTAATCTTTTCGCATATCTCTAAGTTCAGTTGAGGTGAGGGACCGAGTAGTTTCCATTTCCTTTTAGATTTCTTTCACTCCTTCTCCTGATCTCCTTACCGAAGGACCAATTTCTTCTTCTAGCCTTTCCTCTTCCTCCTCTTCTGCCCTTACTAATCGATGACATGGACTTGACCTCCTTATCCACTGCTTCTTTTTCACTACTGGGGCAACCACTGTGGTTGTCGTTTGATTCCCTGACTCAACCATGGTAGTCTCAGATACCGTTTGAATTTCCACTTCAATCATAGTTCTCTGAGAGGACTGGAATGCAGCTCGGTAGGCAGAGGTTAGACCCCAGTATAGTGCTTGAACCTGATGGGCCTCATTAGGGTAGGTAAGACACCCTTCTATCAGGTGGCATGACAGTAAAGCAGGGTTTTTTATCTGTTCAGATATAAAATCCCAGGTTACAGGAGGTGATAACCATCCTAGGAATTTGCCCAAATTCATCCACACACCCTGCCACCCAGGGACTGGCCGCTTCAGGGGGCATTTTAACATGTTTCCATCGCAAATTTGTCCTCTTTGATACTCAGATGAGTCCAGATTCCACAAAATATGTCATATACCAACCATGTTAATTAGTAATATTAAAACTCTCATATAAGGGTGACTAAGGACCTGGGAAGTCTGTATAACAAAATTGTCTAGATCGTCCGAGCTGAGGGGAAAGAGGTGCTTTGCCCCATGGCCTCCAGAAGATAGCTCGCACAGCACAGTAAATCCATCAGTAACAGAATGAGACTTGCTATTATTATTTAGGTCATCATGTTCCCAGGCCCTTTCATCCTTTTCACAAAATCATATAGCCAGTTTAGCAAAGCTATTAAGGTTAAAGCACAGCACAGAGTCAATGTTAGTAGCATCGTGTTCCCAAACATTAGAAAGTGTAAGATAAGCTGCATAACAGCAAGGCTATGTGACCAGCACAGGAACTTTGCACTCATTGGCTTACTGTAATTGCAATGCAGTTAATGTAAAACTGCTATTATCTCGCCCCACGTTGGGCGCCAAAAAGGGCTGTGGTAGTTTGAGTCTGGCTGGATGCCAGGTGCCCACCACACCGCTTTATCCCCCACCTCCTCAGCAAGCCAGGGAAGGGGAGAAAATAAGATGGGAGTCTCGTGGGTTGAGATAAAAGCAGTTTAATAAATAAGCAGCAAAGCCGCACGCGCGGGAAGCAAAGCTAAAGCAGATAAAACTGTTACTCTCTACTTCCCATCAGAAGCGATATCCGACCACCTCCCGAGAAGCAGGGCTTCAGTACGCGTAGCGGTTGCTTTTGGAAGGCCAGAAATGAATCTCGCCTCCCCTTCCTGCTCCTCTCCCCCAGTTTATATTACTGAGCTGACGTCATATGGTATGGAATATCTCCTTGGTCAGCCTGGGTCAACTGTCCTGGCCATAGTCGCTCCCAAGATCATGCCCATCCACAGCTATTGGTGAAGGTGGGGGAAGGAATGCTGGAGGGACAGCCCTGATGCTGTGTGAGCAGTAGTCATAATATTGATATCAACAGTAAGCACAGCACTGCAGGAGCTGCTGTGGAAAATCACTACCATCCCAGACCCACTACAGGGAGCTATCTTCAATAACACTCACTTGTAATGCTCAGGTCCCATTGAAAAAATACAGACTCGGTAGAGGTTATACCACTGCGAATGGGAGCTACAAGAAAGCAGGAAGGGAGACCCCACCTACACTAGTAAGTAGGTCCTCATGTAGTCTATCAGCCAGCACTGTGTCACATTTGCACCTGCTTGCCTGTGGGCACTACCTCTAATCCCACTCACTGTATCTGCTCAGCACCCATTGAAAAAATACATGCTGGCGGTAGAAGTTATACCACTGCCGATGGGAGCTGCAAGAAAGAAGGGAGACCCCACCTAAAGTAGTAAGTAGGTCCCCATGTAGTCTATCAGCCAGCAATGTGTCACATTTGCAGATGCTTTATTCTGGGAGCTATCCCCAATCCCACTCACTTGGACTGCTCAACTAACACTGAAAAAATATATGCTGTCAGTTAAGTTATACCACTGCTTATGGGAGCTACAAGAAAGAAGGAAGGCAGACTCCACCTACAGTAGTAAGCAGATCCCCATGTAGTCTATCAGCCAGCACTGTATCACATTTGCAGCTTCTTTCCTGTGGGAGTTATCTCCAATCGCACTCACTTGGACTGCTCAACTCCCATTGAAAAAATATATGCTGTCGGTTAAGTTATATCACTGCATATGGAAGCTACAGGAAAGAACGAAGGCAGATCCCAATTACAGTTTTAAGTAGTCCCCATGTAGTCTATCAGCCAGCACTGTGTCACATTTGCAGCTGCTTTCCTGTCAGAGCTATCTTCAATCCAACTCACTTTGGCTGCTCATCTCCCATTGAAAAAATACATGCTGGCGGTAGAAGTTATGTCACTGCCGATGGGAACTACTAGAAAGCAGGAATGCAGACCCCACCTAAAGTAGTAAGTAGGTCCCCATGTAGTCTATCAGCCAGCACTGTGTCACTTTTGCAGCTTCTTTCCTGTGGGAGCTATCTCCAATCCCACTCACTTGGACTGCTCAACTAACATTGAAAAAATATATGCTGTAGGTTAAGTAATATCGCTGCGTATGGGAGCTACAAGAAAGAAGTAAGGCAGACCTCACCTACAGTAGTCAGTAGGTCCCCATGTAATCTATCAGCCAGCACTGTGTCACGTTTGCATCTGCTTTGCTGTAGGAGCTATCTCCAATCCCACTCACTTGGACTGCTCAACTCCCATTAAAAAAATATATGCTGTTGCTTAATTTATACCACTGTATATGGGAGCTCCAAGAAAACTGGAAGGCAGATCCCACCTAGAGTAGAAAGTAGGCATTTGCAGCTGCTTTCCTGTGGGAGCTATCTCCAATCCCACTCACTTGGACTGCTCAATTCCCATTGAAAAAATACAGACTGTTGGTAGAAGTTATATCACTTTATACGGGAGCTACAAGAAAGCAGAAAGGCAGACCCCACCTACAGTAGTAATTAGATCCCCATGTAGTCGATCAGCCAGCACTGTGTCACAGTTGCAGCTGCTTTCCTGTGGGAGCTATTTTCAATAACACTCTCTTGGAGTGCTCAGCTCCAATTGAAAAAATGCATGCTTTCCGTTAAGTTATACCAGTGCGTATGGGAGCTACAAAAAAGCTGGAAGGCAGACCCCACCTACAGTAGTAAGTAGGTCCACATGTAGTCTGTCAGCCAGCACTGTGACACCTTTGAAGCTGCTTTCCTGTCAGAGCTATCTCCAATGCCACGCTCTTGGCGTCGTCAGCTCTCTTTAAAAATACATTCTGTCTGCAGAAGTTGTCTGCACTTGGACTGCTCAGTTCTCATTAAAAAAATACATGCTTTCTGATAAGTAATTGTACTGCATATGGGAGCTATGAAGAAAGCTTGAAGGCAGACCCTATCTAAAGTAGTAAATAGGTCCCCATGTAGTCTATCAGCCAGCACTGTGTCACATTTGCACCTGCTTTCTTTTGGGAGCCTGCAGAGGCTGGTTCATGCCAAGGCCACGCTGGAGCACGACCTCTCTGTCAAGGCCAATTCGCTCTTCCTGGACCAGGAGAAGTGCCTGGGGCTGTGCAAGGCCTTCCCCAGCACCGTGCGGCTGCTGAGCTACGTGTAGGCTGGACCCAGCAGCCCTCACTGCATCTCCTGTTGGAGCTGTTCCCAGTTTGGCCCGAGCGCACTCCCACTTTTGCTTTGATCTTTTTTGTGGCGTAGGTAGAGTCTGCTTCCTTCTGAAAGGCTTGAGTGGGAATTAAATGATCGTTTGGTGTGTTACATGGTCTGCCCGGGTTTTCTTTTGCCTTTGGTTTTTCTCTTTCTGCCGCTGCTCTTTCAAAGTGGGACAGAGAGCAGCCGAAAGGAGGTTGTAGCCAGGTGGGGGTCGATCTCTTCTCTCCAGTAAGGAATGACAGGGCAAGTTGCATCAAGTTGCAGCAGGGGAGGTTTAGATCGGAGATGAGGAAGAATTGTCAGGGACACGGGGACACAGTAAGAGTTCACTGGGGTGGGTTTCACCCAGTATCTATTAGGAAGAAGCCCAGTGGTTTTGGGAGAGCCACTCTGGACACTTTGCATCACCACGGGCTTGCAGGAGGGCCTGTACGCTCATAGAATCGTAGAACTGTAGGGGTTGGAAGGGACCTCTCGAGACCATCTAGTCCAACCCCCCTGCCAAAACACGTCCACCTAGATCAGGTCACAGGAACGCGTCCAGGCGGGTTTGGAAGTCCTCCCAGGGAAGGAGCCTCCACACCCTCCCTGGGCAGCCTGTGCCAGTGCTCCCTCACTTCAACTGTAACACAAGGTTTTTCTTGTGTTTAAATGGGATCTTTTGTGTTCCAGCTTCATCCCATTGCCCCTTGTCCTGTCACCAGGTACAACAGAAAAAAACTATGGACTATAGCACTTGGTTTTATTCCACCACTGCCCATAGAATTTGTCACCCTGGAGTCATAATTTTTGAAAGGTTCCTGTCTTGATGACTAAGCTGGGCTGTCTCCCAGAACACATAAGTTAATTTGGAAATGGCCACCACTGTTGGTACTTTGCAGAATTAATTGTTCCTTAGACTTTCAGGGAAATCGGAAACAGCGTTGTTGGGAGCCTATGGGCAGAAGTCCCACCTGGCCGTGAATTCAGCTTCTCACCTGCTGTTTCAGTGCATCCTGAATTCTGCAGAGGCTGTTCACGCTGTCTGCGGACACCCAGGTACTGATCACCTGGGCAGCCAGAGTTGAACTAGCAGTTCTAAGAAAGACCTTGAGATTTTGAAAGAAAGATGTTCAAAAGAAAGTCAAGTTGGCATGGAATTACCCGATTCCAGCAATTATTTACTGAAGCACAACTTCTCTGCGAGATCTAGGTACAGGGCACGTAACTCCCATTCTAGGACCAGTAACTTTCATAAATTGCCAACTCACAAAAATTTCTCTGCCCCTGATGCGCTTGCGGACTTTGATTTGTGAGATTTTTGAGATATCCTGAATTAGTTGCTGGGACTTATCTTTATTCATTATACAAAACCACTGGACTGGAACCTACTCAGAATTCTCCACCTGTCTGTAGGCAGTGTAAAAATCTATTTTGATGGCCTTGTTCATCGTGGTGAGAAATTCCAGTGCCCAATGCAGTCTAATTGCTCCCTCACAGAGAGAGCAACTCCATCTCCTTGAGAAGGGGAGAGTGAGGAGAGGCCGGGAGCAGGTTGCCCATTCCTGCATCCAGCCGCCCTCTCAGCTGCCGGGACTGGCCCACGCAGAATGAGGTCACAGAGCCCCCTGCGCCCCTGGCAACGCTCCCTGGGCCTGTGTCCCCGTGTCCCTGACAGGGCCACATTGGCCGTGGGGCCACTGAGCCGACAGCACACGGTGAGCAGCAGCTCCCAGGCACCGCCAGCCCCCCGGGCTGAGCCAGGCTGGGAGCAGCAGGGACGGGACGGGTTCGGGGAAGGACATGTCCCTGCAACACGGCAGCTGCCTGCAACTGCCACAGGGACTTTCTGTGCCAGGGGCTGACACCTGTACCCACACAAGAGCTTCATGCCCAGCTCAGCAGACCCTCCTGGTCGTTTGCCCTCAGCTGGGGTGTGTTGGGTACATTTGGTGGCCCTCTGCTCAGAAGGGGCTGAGAACCTCCACCTGGAAAGAGAAAGAGCCCCCAGAGTGCCATAGGCAGCTCTCAGGAGCTCAATCTTCCTGTGTGGTCTTTCCTCCCAGGGTTACTGCAAGGCTGCTGTTTACAAGACGCTCTGACAAGGCTGTGGGATCTCTCCCTTCCAAGCATGTTCCCTTGGCGTCAGGTGAGCCACAGACCGGTTTTCTTCCTTTGAGATCAAGAGATGGCTGTTCTGGGGGAGGAGGGGGTGGGTTGGTCACCTGTGGGCCCCGTCCTGCAAAGCTCAGCTCCCCTGCAGAGTCCTCAGCCCAGCATTTCATGCTGTGAAGACAGAGAGGATGAGGATGGAGTCCCTGGCCCACAGCTGGCGCTGAGCTGGGAGCGGCTGTGTCTTCACAGCCCTCGGGGCTGGCAATGGAGCTTTTCAAGTGAAAATGATCCCTGGAGGCCTCTGAGGTCAGCAGATACGCCAGCCAAAAGAAAGAGATGGGCAGTGGAGGAAGGGCAAGTGCACTTGCCCTGGACTGACAGATTGAAGGAAGATGAAGGCCCAGTGTCAGCCCTTCTCCTCAGCAGCCGTGGTTTGCTCCTCCGACCTGGTGCTGGATCCCAGCCCCACAGTCCAACCCTGACTTAGGCAAACGCTTGGGGAGGGATTTCTTTTCAAGGGCTTTAGCACAGGCCACGTGTGGGTGCCGTGTGCGTCGCCGTTTGTGCTCTCAGCTGTTGCTGTCAGGCAAGTGCAGGAGCTGACTGAGGGAAGTTGTCTTCTCCCGTCTCCTCTGTGCAGGACACGTCCCGGAAGAGAATGGACCTGCTTGGCTCTCCCTTAACCGTCACATCCGCTCACCCCAAGTCAACTCCTGCCCGCTTTCTGCCTGCCATCAGCCCCATGGCTTCGAGCTACAAGAACCGTGCTCCTCGCTACGCCGTGCTGCAGAGCTACGGCCTCCCCTGGATGCCCAGAGCCTACTATAAGGCCGCTGCCACCCACCCCACTCTGACTCCCTTGTCTGGCACCTGCCAGGGCTTGAGCCCCAGTGAGATGTTGCCTTCTGTGTCAAACAGAACGGCGCTTTTCACCCGCTACAGCCCTGGTACCGCTCCAACCAGAGCAACTACCACGAGGTGGAGACGTCCCGGCGCAAGGCGGAGCTGCTGACGGCGGATACCTCCCGCCTGGTGCAGGACAAATACCAACAGACCAGCAAGAGCCAGGCAGACAACACAAAGAAGCTGGGGCAGCGAGTCAGCGACATTGAGTTTTGGAAGGCGGAGCTCTGCCATGAGCTGGCAGAGATCATCAAGGAGAGCGATGCCCTGAGAGAGATGAAGGCACGGCTGGAGAGAGCTCTGGCCGAGACAGAGGCCCCTCTCCAGGTGAGCACCCTGTGCGTGGGCCGCAAGCTGTAGCCCACTGCTGCCGCTGCACCAGGGACACGTGTGCTCTCTCCTGGGGCTTTCATGTTGCCACTGCATGAAACGAGCTCTGCCACCCATTAGTCGTGGCCTAAACCGGCTGCCCAGGGCACTGCTTGCCCTTGTCCTCATCTCTGTGTCCACCTCCCCTTTCTTGTCTGCCCTGTCCTGAGCCGGGCAGCATCCCTGCGGGAAGCCCTGCAGCCGGCACCAACGGCCTCTCCCCAACAGGTTGCTCGGGAGTGCCTCCTGCAGCGGGAGAAGAGGATGGGCATCGACCTTGTCCATGACGAGGTGCAGAAAGAGCTTTTAACAGTAAGTCTGGACGCAGATCCCACCTTCCAGTTGAGGTCAGCAGAGCTGTCAGCTGTGACGCTGGAGCGTGGCCTCTGATGGCTTGTGCTTTGCCTCTCTCTGTCCAGGAAGTGGATGGCATCAGGGCCTGCCAGGAGAGGATACGGCTATTCCTGGAGAAGGCAAAAGCCCAGCTCATGTAAGGAGGAGCCCCGTATCTCCCTGGGGAGCGGGCAGTGATGTTGGTGGGAGCACAGAGCTGCCCGGGAGGGATGGAGGGGGGGGGTGGGAGGAAGGGAGAAAGGGAGCTGCGTGGCCATGGGAAGGGGAGGAGACCGTCCCACCCACACGTGGCCACCACGGCTGTCCCTGTGTGTTTAAGGACCAACTGGGGGGCCCAGCACGAGCTGGAGAAGGACCTGGCCAACAAGCAGGCAGCCCGCCGCATCAACGGCAAGTGCCACCAGCTGAGGAACTGCTCCGACGGCATCAGCTACTACCACGGGGTGCAGCGGGTAGATGCCACGTGAGTGCGCGCCTGGCAGCGCTGGCACCCGGCCGTCCCGGGATGCTCGGTGCCGCTCCCTTTCCCCGACAGGAAAGGCCACCAGGGAAGGCTGTGTCTGTGCAGGGCCTGGCCCTCCCAGCACGGGCTGACCGCGGGCCTCTCCTTTCCTCCCTCCAGCATCTCCGTGCCCGAGTCGTGGGCCAAGTTCAGTGACGACAACATCCTCCAGACGCAGAGAGAGCGGGTGGCCTCCGCCCAGCTGCGGGACTCCATTGAGAACCTGATGGAGGTGACAGCCACCGAGATGCGGTGCCAGTTCAACAGGGTGAACGTGACCCTCACCAACTGCATCGCCGAGATGCCAAGAACAAGCTTCGGGCCCACCTGGCCAAGGTAGCCCAACCCCTCCCTGTGTGTGTGACGCCCTCACCTCCCTGGGACACCGACCACCCTCCACGCAGACCTGGTCCGGGAAGAGGCCAATCCCACTCACTTGGACTGCTCATGTCCCATTGAAAATATATATGCTATCGCTTAAGTTATACCACTGCATATGGGAGCTACAAGAAAGTAGGAAGGCAGACCCAACCTACAGTAGTAAGTAGGTCCCCATGTAGTCTATCAGCCAGCACTGTTTGACATTTGCAGTTTCTTTCCTGTGGGAGCTATCTCCAATCCCACTCACTCGGACCGCTCAGCTCCTATTTAAAAAAATATATGCTGTCACTTTAGTTATACCACTGAGTATGGGAGGTACATGAAAACAGGAAGACAGACCCCAGCACAGTTTTAAGTAGGTCCCCATGTAGTCTATCAGCGAGCACCGTGTCACATTTGCAGCTGCTTTCCTGTGGGAGCTATATCCAATCCCACTCACTTGGACTATTCAACTCCCACTGAAAAAATAATGACTATCGGTAGAAGTTATACCACTGCGTATGGGAGCTACAAGAAAGCAGGAAGGCAGACCCCACCTATAGTACTAAATAAGTCCCCATGTGGTCTATCAGCCAGCATTGTGTCACATTTTCAGTTGCTTTCCTGTGGGAGCTATCTCCAATCCCACTTACTTGGACTGCTTAGGTTTTCAGGCTTCGAGCCTGGTTTCAGGCTTTCAGTCTGGGTTTTTCAGATTTTGAGTCTGGTCCATTTTTCAGGCTTCGAGCCTTGTTTCAGGATTCGAGTCTAGTTTTCACACTTTAAGTCTGATTTTTTCAGGCCAAGAGACAAAAAACTTCGCCAAATAGCTGCTTTCCTGTGAAAGCTGTCTCCAATCCCACTCACCTGGACTGCTCAACTCCCACTGAAAAAATGCAGACTGTGGGTAGAAGTTATACCACTGCATATGGGAGGTACAAGAAACCAGGAAGGCAGACCCCACCTGCAGTGGTAAGTAGGTCCCCATGTAGTCTATCAGCCAGCACTGTGTCACATTTGCAGCTGCTTTCCTGTGGGAGTGTGGTAGTTTGAGCCTGGCTTGATGCCAGGTGCCCACCACACCGCTTTATCCCCCACCTCCTCAGCAAGCCAGGGAAGGGGAGAAAATAAGATGGGAGTCTCGTGGGTTGAGATAAAAGCAGTTTAATAAATAAGCAGTAAAGTCGCGTGCGCGGGAAGCAAAGCAAAAGCAGATAAAGCTGTTACTCTCTACTTCCCATCAGCAGCGATGTCCGGCCACCTCCCGAGAAGCAGGGCTTCAGGACGCATAGCGGTTGCTTTTGGAAGGCCAGAAATGAATATCGCCTCCCCTTCCTGCACCTCTCCCCCAGTTTATATTACTGAGCTGATGTCATATAATATGGAATATCTCCTTGGTCAGCCTGGGTCAGCTGTCCTGGCCATGGTCCCTCCCAAGATCATGCCCACCCACAGCTATTGGTGAAGGTGGGGGAAGGAATGCTGGAGGGACAGTCCTGATGCTGTGCAAGTGGTAGTCATAATATTGATATCAACAGTAAGCACAGCACTGCAGGAGCTGCTGTGGAAAATCACTACCATCCCAGATCCACTACAGGGAGCTATCTCCAATAACACTCACTTGTACTGCTCAGGTCCCATTGAAAAAATACAGACTCGGTAGAAGTTATACCACTGCGAATGGGAACTACAAGAAAGCAGGAAGGGAGACCCCACCTACACTAGTAAGTAGGTCCTCATGTAGTCTATCAGCCAGCACTGTGTCACATTTGCACCTGCTTGCCTGTGGGCACTACCTCTAATCCCACTCACTGTGTCTGCTCAGCACCCATAGAAAAAATACATGGTGGCGGTAGAAGTTATACCACTGCCGATGGGAGCTACAAGAAAGAAGGCAGGCAGACACCACCTACAGTAGTAAGTAGGTCCCAATGTATTCTCTCAGCCATCACTGCATCACATTTCCAGCTGCATTCTTGTGGGAGCTATCTCAAATCCCAGTCACTTGAACTGCTCAGGTCCCATTGAAAAAATATATGCTGTCGGTTAAGTCATACCACTGTGTATGGGATCTACAAGAAAGCTGGAAGGCAAACCCCACCTAAAGTAGGAAGTAGGCCCCCATGTAGTCTATCAGCCAGCACTGTTTCACATTTCCAGCTGCTTTCCTATGGGCGCTATCTCCAATTCCAGTCACTTGGACTGCTCAACTCCGATTGAAAAAATATATGCTGTCGGTAGAAGTTATACGACTGCATATGGGAGGTACAAGAAAACAGGAAGACAGACCCCACCTACAATAGTAAGTAGGTCCCTATGTAGTGTATCAGCCAGCACAGTGTCACATTTGCACCTCCTTTCCTGTGGTAGCTATCTCCAATCCCACTCACTTGGACTGCTCAACTCCCATTGAAAAAATATATGCTGTGGGTAGAAGTTATACCACTGCATATGGGAGGTACAAGAAACCAGGAAGGCAGACACCACCTGCAGTGGTAAGTAGATCCCTATGTAGTCTATCAGTCAGAACTGTGTCACATTTACACTTGCTTTCCTGTAGGAGCTATCTCCAATCCCACTCATTTGGACTGCTTAGCTCCCATTTAAAAAATATATGATGGCGGTTAAGTTATACCAATGGGAATTACAAGAAAGCAGGAAGGCAAAACCTAATAACAGTGTTAAGAAGGTCCCCATGTAGTCTACCAGCCAGCATCGTGTCACATTTCTCCCTTCTTTCCTGTGGGAGCTGTCGACAATTCCAGTCACTTGGACTGCTCAACGCCCATTGAAAAAATACACGTTGCCGGTAGAACTTACGCAACTGCATCTGGGCACTACCAGAAAACAGGTACGCAGACCCCATCTGCAGTGGTACATAGCTCCCATTGAAGTCTATCAGACAGCACTGTGTCACATGTTTAGGTTCTTTCCTCTGGGAGCTATCTCCAATTCCACTCACTTGGACTGCTCATCTCCCATTGAAAAAATATAGGCTGTTGGTAGAAGTTATACCACTGCGTATGGGAGCAACAAGAAAGCAGGAAGGCAGAAACCACCTAGAGAAGTAAGTAGGTCCCCATGTAGTCTATCAGTCAGAACTGTGTCACATTTGCATCTGTTCTCCTGTGGGCGCTATCTCCAATCCCAATCACTTGGACTGCTAAACTTTCATTGAAAAAATATATGCTGTCCTTTAGGTTGTACCACTGCGTATGAGAATTACAAAAAAACAGGTACGCAGACCCCACCTACTGTAGTAAATAGGTCCCGATGTAGTCTTTCAGCCAGACTCTGTCACATTTTCAGCTGCTTTCCTGTTGGAGCTATCTCCAATAACTCTCACTTGTACTTCTCAGGTCCCATTGAAAAAAAAAAATGCTGTCGCTTAAGTTATACCACTGCGTATCGGAGCTACAAAAAAGTTGGAAGGCAGACCCAACCTATAGTAGTAATTTGGTCCCCATATTCTATCAGCCAGCACTGTGTCACATTTGCAGGTTTTTTCCTGAGGCAGCTTTCTCCAATCCCACACTCTCGTCCTCGTCAGGTCCCTTTAAAAATACATTCTTTCGGTAGAAGTTATACCACTGTGTATGGTAGCTACAAGAAAGCAGGAAGGCAGACACCACCTACAGAAGTAAGTAGGTCCCCATGTAGTCTATCAGCCAGCACTGTGTCACATTTGCAGCTGCTTTCCTGTGAATGCTATCTCCAATAACACTCACTTGTACTGCCCAGATCCCATTGAAAAAATACAGACTGTCGGTAGACGTTATACCACTGTGTATGGGAGCTACAAGAAAGCACGAAGGAAGACCCCACCTACAGTAGTAAGTAGGTCCAAATGTATTCTATCAGCCAGCACTGTGTCACATTTGCAGCTGCTTTCCTGTGGGAGCTATATCCAATCCCACTCACTTGGACTATTCAACTCCCACTGAAAAAATAATGACTATCGGTAGAAGTTATACCACTGCGTATAGGAGCTACAAGAAAGCAGGAAGGCAGACCCCACCTACAGTAGTACGTAGGTCTCCATGTATTCTGTCAGCCAGCACTGTGTCACGTTTACAGCTGCTTTCCTGTGCGAGCTATATAAAATCCCACTCACTTGGACTGCTCAAATCCCACTGGAAAAATACTTACTATCTGTAGAAGTTATACTACTGTGTATGGTTACTACAAGAAAGCAGGAAGGCAGACCCCACCTATAGTACTAAATAAGTCCCCATGTGGTCTATCAGCCAGGACTGTGTTAAATTTGCAGCTGCTTTCCGGTGGGAGCTATCTCCAATCCCATTCACATGGACTGCTCAGCTCCCATTAAAAGCTACATGCTTTCCGTTAAGTTATACCACTGCGTATGGGAGCTAGAAGAAAGCAGGAAGGCAGACCCCACCTACAGTAATAAGTAGGTCCACATGTAGTCTATCAGCCAGCACTGTGTTAAATTTGCAGCTGCTTTCCGGTGGTAGATGTCTCCAATCCCACTGACTTGGACTGCTCAGATCACATTGAAAAAAAATACGCTGTCGTTTAAGTTATACTGTGGGGAGTTATGTGGATACTTGGCTACAGGAATGAGGACATGATAGAATACAGCTGGTTAGGCAGTGAGCATTAAGCGATAAGATATTGGACTCCTGCTCAAGGACGTGAGAGCAAGAGAGTTGTATGATATCAGGATGAGAAAACAGGAGCTTAGTTTGGGTTAAGCAGCCACAAGTATCTGGAGTTTGTTGAAACAAGGGCGAGGTTTGCATTTAACTGGGAACCAATGATGAGCTTAGCTTTTGCAATACATATGAGCCTGATTATTGTATCTATAAAACAGTTTTATCTTTGCAAATAAAGTTGAGACTTGTTGCACTACAAGGTGGGCTTATCTGCCGTCGTCTTCAGCAAATGGTGACCCCGACGCGATACACGAAGGACGTGATATACCAACTGGGCGCCACGGCGGAGCGACGAAGGGTCCTATGCAGCAAGGATGGCAATAAGCGTGAAAATTGGGAACACGACATGCCCTGGGTGACCGTATAGACAAGCCCGGCAAATACGTGCCGCCGGACCTTGAAGGGCTGCAACAGTGCGCTGACAAATAGGTATGGAAAGGCAAGCAGCATATGATTTATTTACTGCATTCTTGCAGAAGCGGCAGATAAACGGTATAGATCTGCAAAAGGACCTACCAGGGTTGTTAGCTTATGGGTATGCTAAGGGAGTGTTTCAGAATCCACATACAGTGCATGAATTGAGCGAATGGCGTAAATTTGGGGATTTGCTGTGGGAGGCTACCCTGGAGGATGATAAGATAGCTGAAAAGTTAGGGAAGCTTTGGAGCATAGTGCACAATGAGTTGTTGTAACATCAGGCAGAAAAGAAGACTGCTGAGCACACATCAGCAGCACAGAGTAAGAATAAAAACGATGAGCATGACTGGTTCCAAACCACTCCGCTGGCTCCTACCTTCTGAAAAGTAATGCTTCCCCCCCCCCGTGTAGAGCGGTCAGCGCCAGAAGAGGCACCGACAGTAGTGCCGGGAGAGGCGCCGAGAGCAGCGCCCTGAGCAGCACCGAGAGTAGTGCCGGGAGCGGCGCTGAGGCGGATGATACCGAGAAAAGAGAAAAGTCAGCCAGCCCACGATCCGCCAAAGTTGGCGCCTGACGGAAATGGAGGCGGGACAAAGGGGAAAAGTCAGCCGCCTCGTTGGCCACCGAAGATGAGTGATCTACGTGGAGGTTTGGCAGAACTGAGAGCTAGAAGACGGAGTCTGGTGACGAGACGGGGGGTGGTGTGGTTAGAGAGGCGAAGGGGCTTCGGAGCAGAGCTCCCGCGGGAGAGCTGCTTCCCATTCGAGCCCAGCCCGCCGAGTTACCCTGGGACCACTTGCAGGGGAATGCCGAGCGGGCGGAGTCGGGCGGGGGTGCAGCGCAGGATGATCAGAGGAAAGTGGGGGAGCGCAAACCCATGTCAGACTGGGCACCATCGGTCACGCGAGGGACGAAAAAGAAAACACGGGAGAGAGTAATACCGACTGCGTCGCTGGCGCCGGGGACGGCATGGAGTGAGTCAGACCCCCCCCTCCCCGCCTCTTCCATCCGCCGCCACGCAGTCGCTTCCTGCGCCCGGTCAGTGTCTCCGGAGTGCCCCCCCACACACACCGCGCACCGACACCGCCGGCTCCAGCCCTCACAGACCGCTGCGCTCATCCTTTCCATCCTCAGTCCCTTGCCTCAAATAGTGTAAAAACTGTTGGTCGTGATGTTATGCATTTTGCTGTAAATGTGATGATGAATAGTCGTTTTCTTACAGTGGAAACTTTCTAAGGTGGTTTAGGTGTCAGGAATGGATCTTGGAAGAACAGAACATTTTGACATTGAGAAGCTAAAAGGTGGTTTGTGTTTTAGACTCATTGACTCATTTTGGCATTAAGTCAGTGACACGGTAAAAAAGAAAGAAAAAAGGGTTAAAAAGGTTTATAAAAACTGATCTGTGTTTTCGACTCATTGGTGAAGGATCTTTTTTTTTTAATCAGGAGTAAAAAAAAAAAAAAAGGATTTTGTCATACTATTGATGCTTCAAATGATTGTGGTAAACAGTTTTAGGCAATTTCAAGAACCCAAGCAAAACATGTGGCTTACACTGGCCAAAGGAATCAATCAGTCTACAATATGTTTTTCAATGGCCACTCCAGATAATCCTTTTTCTACCTGTTTGGTGGGAGTTCCATCAGATGTGTCACAGTGGCCTGTACCAAATGCATTAAAACCAAATCCATTAGTTAAGGGTAATGGCAAAGTTGACAGCTGGGATTTGATCATTTCATGGTTGCCAATAATGACAACAGAGCCACAGGAGTTATAATTATTGGGATCTATAAAGATGGACTGTTGTGTTATGTTTAATTTTACCAGCAATACCAAAACATTTGGGACAGAATGTGGATCCCATCCTGGGCATGTATAAGAACACAAAGTCTTGGTGCAATTATACTTCACCAAAAAGATCCAGGTCCTATCTTGTTCCTGTACAGTTACCAAAGGGAATTTTTCTGATCTGTGCGGACAAGGCATGGCCTGGAATATCCTCGAGATTACAAAGGGGACCATGAGGTCTGAGACAACTGACGATCTTGATGCCTAATTACACAATGATTTAGAAACATCATTGTACAAAACAATTTGTGCATGCATTTACTGGCGAATATGATGACTATGTTACCTTTGGTATCCCTCAGCAATAATAGCAACTAGTATATTTGCTCCAGGTGTAGGAGTATCTGCTTTATTAACTCAGCTATGCAAATTAGGATACTGGCCTAGCAAACAAAGTAACCAAACCTCAATGACATTAGAAGACTTGATTAGTAATATAAGTAGTATTAGTCATACAACTTTGCAACATAGACCTGATAGAGATTTTACCTTTAGCACGAGTATAATAACTTTGTTTGGTAGCTCTGCTTTTTTTTTCAGTGGATAAGAAGCTTACCAGGCATGAGTTGCTAAACTAATGTGCAGATTGTCCTTGAGCTGCTCTCGACTGTGAGAAACGAAGAAGCAAAAATGCATACGAGATAGCAGCTTCGGGAAGGGAGGAGGCTGCGGCAGCGTGTGAAACTGCAAGGCTTCTCACAGAAAACTACAGCTGGCTTTTAGAAAAAGAACCAATTAGAAGTAATATAAACATGCTAGCTTTGCTGCTGATTATGGAGATCTGATTCTTGTTAGTAAAATTTGAGTTTTTAAAATCAGTAGAGCAGGCTGCCCAGAGGGGTCATGGACATACCAGCTATCTCCATGCATTGAGCCACGGTATCCCTCACACTAGCGAGGGACAGGCGGTCGTTAAATGCACTCATAGCTCAACCGTCTTAGGGAGGGGGAGAGCATGGGGCGCAGAAGATATAACGGTCTACTGAGTCTCTCTTGCAGATTGACGTGTTCCTTTGGAGTGCTTGCCGTGATGCATATCAAGATGGAGTCACTCAACTATTGGCAGGATTGAATAGTGAAGTGGAACACGACCAGCATCTGATCATATCTTCCTGCAATTGGCTCAGCTAGCATATGTGCTGGGCAGACATGTTATGTATCAGCCCGTGCCACAGGACACTGGAGTCATCGAGCATAGGGAGCGGGAGATGTGGTAGGCGTCTGGAAGATCTCAGGTTGTAACGTGAGAGGTGGAAGGTACGAAAGAGGTAGGCATGGGGTGGAGTGAGAGGAGGTGCTGGTCGTGGCAGATGTGAGCACATGGTGTAAACAAGGGGTTGAAGTTTGGCAGATGGATGTCACTCGTGGCAAAGTTTGGAAGACTAAAATATGTGCATGTAACCATAGAAACATGGAGCAAATTCGTTCGGGCAACAGCACAGACAGGGGAGAGGGCCATACATGTGGAGCGTCATTGATATAGTTGTTTTGCAACAATGGGAATTCCGCAGAAAATAAAGACACACAATGGGCCGGCCTATATAAGTAGAAGCATAGAACAGTTTATGAGGCAATGGGGAGTTAAACATGTAACAGGGATTCCCCATTCCCTCACAGGACAGGCCATCATAGAAAGAGCTAATGGGACTCTAAAAAGATATCTTGGTAAATATGGGGATGTGAATGACCCACATAGGAAATTGATAAAGGCCTTATTTGTTATGAACCACCTGTGTGTGTTTGGGGAACAGAAGCTACCACCTGTAATAATACATCATAATCCAAAGGCACAAAAGAAGAGAGAGAAAGAAATATGGGTTAAATATCGTGACCCTAAAACAGGGATATGGCAGCCTCCGGCCAAAGTATCATACTGGGGACGTGGATATTTGTGTGTTGATTCTCTCACAGGATCCATTTGGGTGCCAGCCAGGTGGACAAGAGCTGTCCTTGAAGCTGCAGAGATCAAATCATCTGACGGTAAAAAGAACAGGAAGAGATTGAAGAATGAATACACCCTCGTCTTGAGGTCATTGGAGGACTGGCTAACAATAAAAAGACTGAAGGTTATATAACAAAAAGACAGTGAATTTAATGAATAATAATGAGGTGTTTTGTTATAACCATAGCTTTTAATGTAACTATAATAGGTAACAGCTTGATGCATTTTAATCAGCCTAGAGATAATATTTGGATAACCTTTGCTAATCCAACTGGTCAATCATCTCTTTGTCTTAGTTTGGGAGGGGTTACTAATCCTTTTAAAACGTGTTTGATAGGATTGCCCGTGTGGAATCCGGTGGAATTTTGTGGACTTGTAGACAATAACACCTTGTGTAATAGGACAGGGCTGAACACAATTAGCAGTGATCACGATCATTCAGATGGGAAACGTCAATGTGAGATAACTAAGTCCCTTAATACCATATTAGCCTCACCCCCTGAGGAAATAGACATGTTTGGAAGTGCCGATGCAAGCTTTGGTACTAATGGAACTGGGGGAAAATTGGATAAGTTTTATGTCACAGGATATCCATGACTTTAATAGAGGAATCGAAAATATTGGGCCACCTTAGAGTCTTCTTTGAAGTCAGAAACGATATTTAAGCAATTGTATTCCAGCTGTAATGTCTCTGAAGAAATTGCCCACGGGTATATTTTTAATCTGTGGAGAAAGGTCCTGGAACGGAATACCAGTACATCCCCCGGGTGGACCCTGTTATTTGGGGAAATTCTCTTTATTCCACCCTAACTTAACCACGCTAATGCAGCTTGCTGACCATAATAACAGCTCCCGCAAAAAACGTAGTTCTTATGAGTTTGATTGTACTGATATTGATCCCCCACGATTTTGTAGTGAACTGAAGCAAGTCATAGTTGCCACCCTTTTGCCAGGAGGAGCAGCCAATAAGGTCATGAACTAGGCTAAACAGTTAGGATGTTGGACTAAAGACGAGTTAAATAAAACTTTAGAAATGATTGATATGTTAACAGTTGACGTTCAAAGTGTAAATCATGTGGTGTTACAAAATAGAGCTGCCATAGACTTTTTATTATTAGCCCACGGACATGGATGTGAAGAATATGAGGGCATGTGTTGTATGAATCTGTCAGACCATTCCACCTCGATACATGCCAAACAGGGATTACATCAGTTGAAACAAGAAGAGGGATTAGGACTTGAAGGATTGTTTAAGGGATGGGGAATAGGCCCTTGTTTGCGAAATGTTATAATGTATGGAATTGGCTTTATGGGTATTGTTTTATCCATATTGTTAGTGTTTTCCTGTTTTATAAATTGTATTTAACGGACAATAGAAATAACATTTGAGAGAATGTGGCAGGCTAATATCATTTTCCAAAAAAGAAAATGGGGGAAATGTGGGGAGTTTTATGGAGACTTGGCTAGAGGAAAGAGGACATGATAGAATACAGCTGGTTAGGCAGTGAGCATTAAGCGATAAGATATTGGACTCTTGCTCAAGGACGTGAGAGCAGAAGAGTTGTATGATAACAGGATGAGAAAGTAGGAGCTTAGTTTGGGTTAAGCAGCCACAAGTATCTGGAGTTTGTTGAAACAAGGGAGAGGTTTGCACCTAACTGGGAACCAATGATGATCTTAGCTTTTGCAATATGTATGAGCCTGATTATTGTATCTATAAAAGAACTGTATCTTTGCAAATAAAGTTGAGACTTGTTGCACTACAGGGTGGGCTTGTCTCCTGTCGTCTTCAGCATTATACCACTGCGTAGGGGAGGTACAAGAAAGCAGGAAGGCAGACCCCAACTACAGTAGTAAGTAGGTCCCCATGTAGTCTATGAGCAGCAAAGTGTCACATTTGCAGCTGCTTTCCTTTGGGAGCTATCTCCAATCCCAATCACATAAACTGCTCAACTCCCATTGAAAAAATATATGCTGTCGGTTAAGTTATACCACTGCGTATGAGAATTACAAAAAAACAGGTACGCAGACCCCACCGATTGTAGTAAGTAGGTCCCCATGTAGTCTATCAGCCAGCACTTTGTCACATTTGCAGCTGCTGTCCTGTGAAAGCTATCTCCAATCCCACTCACTTGGACTGCTAAACTCACCTTGAAAAAAATACTAACTGTCGGTTAAGTTATACCACTGCGTATGGGAGCTACAAGAAAGCAGGAAGGCAGACCCCACATATAGTGTTAAGTAGGTCCCCATGTACTTTATCAGCCAGCACTGTGTCACATTTGCAGCTGCTTTCCTTTGGGAGCTATCTCCAGTCCCACTCTATTGGACTGCTTTGATCCCATTGAAAAAATACAGAATGTCGGTAGAAGTTATACCACTGCATATGAAAGCTACAAAAAAGAAAGAAGGCAGACCCCAACTACTGCATGAACTAGGTCCCCATGTAGTCTATCAGCCAGCACTGTGTAACGTTTTCAGCTGCTTTCCTGTGAAAGCTATCTCAAATCCTACTCACTTGGACTGCTCAACTCCCACTGAAAAAATAAAGGCTGTCATTTAAGTTATACCACTGCTTATGGGAGCTACAAAAAAGCAGCAAGGCAGACCCCACCTACAGTAGTAAGTAGATCCCCATGTAGTCTCTCAGACATCACTGTGTCACATTTGCAACTGCTTCCCTATGGGAGCTATCTCCAATCCCACTCACGTGGACTGCTCAACTCCCATTGAAAAAATACCGACTGTCGGTAGAAATTATACCAACACAAATGGGAGCTAGAAGAAAGGAGGAAGGCAAACTCCAGCTACAGTAAGTAGTAAGTAGCTCCCCATGTAGTCTATCAGTCAGCACTGTCTAACGTTTTCATCTGCTTTCTTGTGGGTGTCAGCTACAATCTTACTCAATTGGACTGCTCAGTTCCCATTGAAAAAATATATGCTGTCTCTTAAGTTATACCACTGCGTATGGGAGCTATAAAAAGGCTTGAAGGGAGACCCCACCTGCAGTAGTAAGTAGGTCCCCATGTACTCTCTCATCCAGCACTGTGGCACTTTTGAAGCTGCTTTCCTGTAAGAGCTGTCTCCAATCCCACTCACTTGCACTGCTCAGCTCCAATTGAAAAAATACATGCTTTCCGTTAAGTTATAGTACTGCATATAGGATCTACAAGAAAGCTGGAAGGAAGAACCCACCGAAAGTAGTAAGTAGGTCCCAATGTACTCTCTCAATAAGCACTATGTCACATTTTCAGCTGCTTTCCTGTGGGAGGTATCTCCCATCCCAAGCTCTTGGCATTGTCAGCTCCCTTCCAAAATACAGACTGACCTACTTACTACAGCAGTTGAGCTATCTCCAATCGAACTCACTTGGAGTACTCAACTGCCATTTAAAAAATATAGTGTCGGTAGAAGTTATACCACTGTGTATGGGAGCTACAAAAAACAGCAAGGCAGACCCCATCTACAGTACTAGGTTGGTCCCCATGTAGACTTGAAACCAGCACTATGTCACATTTGGAGCTGCTTTCCTGTGGGAGCTATCTCCAATCCTATGCACTTGGACTGCTCAACTCCCATTGAAAAAATTTATGCTGTTGGTTAAGTTATACCAGTGCGTATGGGAGCTACAAAAAAGCTGGAAGGCAGACCCCACCTAAAGTAGTAAGTAGGCCCCAATGTAGTCTGTCAGGCAGCACTGTGTCACATGTGCAGCTGCATTCCTATAGTAGCTTTTTCCAATCCATTCACTTGGAATGCTCAACTCCCATTGAAAAAATACATTTTGTCGATTGAAGTTATACCACTGCGTATGGGTACTACAAGAAAGCAGGGAGGCAGACCCCACCTAAAGTAGTCTGTAGGTCCCCATGTAGACTATCAGTCAGCATTGTGTCACATTTGCAGCTGCTTTCCTGTGGAAGCTATCTCATATAACACTCGTATTGCTCAGGTCCCATTGAAAAAATACATGCTCTTGGTTAAGTTATACCACTGCATATGGCAGCTGCAAGAAAGCAGGAAGACAGACCCCAACTGTGTTAAGTAGGTCCCCATGTACTCTATCAGCCAGCACTGTGTCATATTTGCAGCTGCTTTCCTATGGGAGTTATCTCCAATCCCACTCACTTGGACTGCTCAGCGCCCATTGAAAAAATACATGCTGGCAGAAGAAGTTATACCACTACCTGTGGGAGGTACAAGGAAGCAGGAAGGCAGGCGTCAACTACAGTGTTAAGTAGATCCCAATGCAGTCTATCAGCAAGCACTGTATCACCTTTGCATCTGCTTTCCTGTGGGCGCTATCTCCAATCCGACGCTCTTGACCTCGTCATCTCCCTTGGAAAAAATACAGTCTGTCGGTATAAGTTGTAGCAATGCATATGGGAGTTGCAAGAAATCAGGAATACAGTCCCCATTTACACTAGTAAGTAGGTCCACATGTACTCTCTCAACCAGCACTGTGTCACATTTGCTGCTGTTTTTCTGTGGGAGCTATCTCCAATCCCACTCACTTGGACTGTTCAACTCCTATTGAAAAAATACATGGTTTTTGTAAAGTTATAGCACTGTGTATGGGAGCTACAAGAAAGCAGGAAGGCAGACCCCACCTACAGTAGTAAGTAGGTCCCCATGTAGTCTATCAGCCAGCACTGTGTCACATTTGCAGCTGCTTTCCTGTGGGAACTATCTCCAATCCCACTCCCGTGGACTGCTCAACGCCCATTGAAAAAATACAGAGTGTCGGTAGAGGTTATACCACTGCTTATGGGAGCAACATGAAAGCAGGAAGGCAGACCCCACCTAGGGGTAGTCTGTAGGTCCCCATGTAGTCTATCAGCCAGCACTGTTTCACATTTGCAGCTTCTTTCATGTTTGAGTTTTCTCCAATCCTACACTCTTTATCTCATCAGCTCCCTTGAAAAATACATTCGGTCGGTTAAGTTATACCATTGTGTATAGGAGCTACAATAAAGAAGAAAGGCAGATCCCAATGATAGTGTTAAGTAGGTCTTCATGTAGTCTATCAGCCAGCACTGTGTCACATTTGCAGCTGCTTTCCTGTGGGAGCGATCTCTAATTCCATTCACTTGGACTGTTCAACTCCCATTGAAAAAATACATGCTTTCCTTATACCCCTGAATATGTGAGCGACAAGAAAGGAGCAGGCAGAACACAACTTCCGACTGCTCAACTCCAATTGAAAAAATATTTGCTGTCGGTTAAGTTGTACCACTGCGTATGGGAGCTTCAAGATAGCAGGAAGGCAGACCCCAATTACAGTTTTAAGTAGGTCCCCATGTAGTCTATCTGCCAGCGCTGTGCAAACTTTGCAGCTGCTTTGCTGTGGCACTTACACCCTATCCCGGGTTTTGGTTTCCTCAGCTCCCATTTAAAAGTTTGGTATTTAAAGTTACACCACTGCCTGTGGGACATTTAATAAAACAGGTACGCAGACGCCATCTACAGTGGTACGTAGGTCCCATTGTAGTCTATCAGACAGCACTGTGTCATATTTGCAGCTACTTTCCTTTGGGAGTTATCTCCAGTCCCACGCACTTGGCCTGCTCAGCTCCCTTTGAAAAAATACACGTTGCCGGTAGAACTTACGCAACTGCATCTGGGCACTACCAGAAAACAGGTACGCAGACCCCATCTGCAGTGGTACATAGGTCCCATTGACGTCAGCCAGCACTGTGTCACATGTTTAGGTTCTTTCCTCTGGGAGCTATATCCATTCCCACTCACTTGGACTGCTCATCTCCCATTGAAAAAATATAGGCTGTTGGTAGAAGTTATACCACTGCGTATGGGAGCAACAAGAAAGCAGGAAGGCAGAAACCACCTAGAGAAGTAAGTAGGTCCCCATGTAGTCTATCAGTCAGAACTGTGTCACATTTGCATTTGTTCTCCTGTGGGCGCTATCTCCAATCCCAATCACTTGGACTGCTAAACTTTCATTGAAAAAATATATGCTGTCCTTTAGGTTGTACCACTGCGTATGAGAATTACAAAAAAACAGGTACGCAGACCCCACCTACTGTAGTAAATAGGTCCCGATGTAGTCTTTCAGCCAGACTCTGTCACATTTTCAGCTGCTTTCCTGTTGGAGCTATCTCCAATAACTCTCACTTGTACTTCTCAGGTCCCATTGAAAAAAAAAAATGCTGTCGCTTAAGTTATACCACTGCGTATCGGAGCTACAAAAAAGTTGGAAGGCAGACCCAACCTATAGTAGTAATTTGGTCCCCATATTCTATCAGCCAGCACTGTGTCACATTTGCAGGTTTTTTCCTGAGGCAGCTTTCTCCAATCCCACACTCTCGTCCTCGTCAGGTCCCTTTAAAAATACATTCTTTCGGTAGACGTTATACCACTGTGTATGGTAGCTACAAGAAAACAGGAAGGCAGACACCACCTACAGAAGTAAGTAGGTCCCCATGTAGTCTATCATCCAGCACTGTGTCACATTTGCAGCTGCTTTCCTGCGGGAGCTATCTCCAATAACACTCACTTGTACTGCCCAGATCCCATTGAAAAAATACAGACTGTCGGTAGACGTTATACCACTGCGTATGGGAGCTACAAGAAAGCAGGAAGGCAGACCCCACCTACAGTAGTAAGTAGATTCCCATGTAGTCTATCCGCTAGCACTGTGTCACATTTGTACATGCTTTCCTGTGAGTGTTATCTCCAATCCCACTCACTTGGACTGCTCAACTCCAATTGAAAAAATATATGCTGTCCGGTAAGTTATACCACTGCGTATTCGAGCTACAAAAAAGCTAGAAGGCATACCCAATCCAAAAGTAGTAAGTAGGTCCTCATGTAGTCTATTAGCCAGCACTGTGTCATATTTGCAGCTACTTTTCTGTGGGAGTTATCTCTAATAACACTCACTTGGCGTGCTCAGCTCCCTTTGAAAAAATGAATACTGCCGTTAGAACTTACGCCACTGCATCTGGGCAGTACAAGAAAGCAGGTATGCAGACCCCACCTACAGTGGTAGGTTGGTCACGTTGGAGTCTATCAACTTGCACTGTGTCACATGAGCAGCTGCTTTCCGGTGGGAGATGTCTCCAATCCCACTGACTTGGACTGCTCAGGTCCCATTGAAAAAATACAGGCTGTCAGTAGAAGTTATACCACTGAGTATGTGTGGAGAATTTTGTGGAGACTTGGCTAGACGAAAGATGACATGATAGAATACAGCTGGTTAGACAGTAAACATTAAGCGATAAGATATTGGACTCCTGCTCAAGGACGTGAGAGCAAGAGAGTTTTATGATAATAGGATGTGAAAGCAGGAGCTTATTTTAGGTTAAGCAGTCACAAGTATCTGGAGTATCTTGAAACAAGGTCGAGGTTTGCATCTAACTGGGAACCATTCATGAGCTTAGCTTTTGCAATATGAATGTGCCTGATTATTGTATCTATAAAACAGTTGTATCTTTGCAAATAAAGTTGAGACTTGTTGCACTACAGGGTGGGCTTGTCTCCCATCATCTTCAGCAAATGGTGACCCCGACGTGATAGCGGCTTGGCGCCACGGCGGAGCGACGAAGGGGTTCGGGTCCTACGCAACAAGGACAGAAATAAGCGTGAAAATTGGGAATATGTCATGCCCTGGGTGATCGTATAGACGAGCCCGGCCAATATGTGCCGCCGGACCTTGAAGGGCTGCAACAGCGCGCTGACGATAATAGCTATGGAAAGGCAAGCGGCATATGATTTATTTACTGCATTCTTGCAGAAGCGGCAGATAAACGGTATAGATCTGCAAAAGGACCTACCAGGGTTGTTACCTTATGGGTATGCTAAGGGAGTGTTTCAGAATCCACATACAGTGCATGAATTGAGCGAATGGCATAAATTTAGGGATTTACTGTGGGAAGCTACCCTGGAGGACGATAAGACAGCTAAAAAGTTAGGGAAGCTTTGGAGGATAGTGCACAATGTGTTGCTGCAACATTAGGCAGAAAAGAAGGCTGCTGAGCACGCATCAGCAGCACAGAGTAAGAATAAAAACTATGAGCGTGACTGGTTCGAATCCATCCCGCTGGCTCCTACAGTCTCAAAAGTAATGCTCCCCCCCCCCGTGTAGAAAATTGCGCTGGAGGCACGGACGGGGTAAGAGAACCATGTGAGCCATCACACCCTCCTGAGGAATAGGAGTGCCAGCCTAAAGAGCCCACGCCTCCCCCCCCCACTTGGTGAGCTTGTCCCTGGGGCAGAGAGTGAACTTACGGAGGCCATCGCAAGGGAGCAGAGGGAGGCTTGGGCTGCACTCGCAAAAGATTGTCTGGGAAAGGGGGATGGCGATGCACTGGAAGCAGCCAGAACTTTGACGTTGCCAGTGGTATTCCAACCCATTGCTGGGGGAGGTATGCAAGCAACAATTTCTGCTCTGGATTGGAAGTTGTTATCCCAGTTGCGGTCCACGGTCAGCCAGTTCGGGGTAAATAGTGAACCAGTGAAACAAATGATTGACTATGTATGGGGAACCCAGTTGCTACTGCCCGCTGACTGTCGAGGCATAGTAAAACTTATTTATACACAACATCAGCAGCTGTTATTTAATGCACATTGGCAGGCATTAGTGAATGAAAGTGTCGCAACTCAGGGTCAGCAAGGCGACCCTCTCTATGGTGTGACGGTGAAAGAGCTGATGGGTTTGGGACCCTTCCTCCGTACGGAGGCTCAGGCTTTGATAGGGCCTGATAAGTGTAGAGAGGCAATGCGATTAGTAAGGGAGGCTATGGAAAAGGTAAAGGACCCAGGTGGAGTGCCAATATATATGGGAATCAAACAAGGTCGGGATGAAACGTTTGGGACTTTTATTGATAAAGTTGCCTCCGCCATAGAGAGGGCTGGAGTTCCGGAATATATGCGTGGCGCCTTGCTAAAACAGTGCACCCTACAGAACTGTAATCCAGCTACCAGGACAGTATTGAGTACGTTAGGAGCCAATTGGTCAATTGAAGATGCTTTAGACCGTATGGCCCAGGTCCCGACAGGTCAACAAGCTTTTCTCGTGGAAGCTATTAAGGAATTGGGATTAGGATTAAAGGAACAGGCGAAAGCAACTCAGAATCAGGTGTTAGCCGCCCTTGCACCCCTTCAAGCATCCTCTGTGATCACTCAAAGGGGCTCTTCAAGCGGACGGATAAAGTGTTACCGGTGTGGCGGAATGGGACATTTCCGTCGTGAATGCAATGCTACAGGAATCTGGTGTCAAAAATGCCAAACGGACAATCACAACACCGGGGCGGGTCGTCGCAGTTCGGGAAACTCCAATTCGAGCGCGTCGAACCGCAGTGGCAGCGCTCAGACACAAGTCGCCGCTGCAGCTCAACAGATGTCAGCAGCTGCCTCCGGCCAGCCACAAGTGAGAGCCTCGGAATGGACCTGGCAGCAGCAGTAGATGTTACCATTATGACAACAAGCCCACAGAAGATACCCACCAGAGTGAAAGGTCCAATCACTATAGGGGGACGAACAGTGGGCGCATTGTTGTTAGGATGCTCGTCAACTACCATGCTTGGACTCTTTGTTCTCCCCGGAGTTATTGATGCAGATTATTTGGGAGAAATTATGATCATGGCCCACACCCCCTTTCCACCCATACAAATTATGAAAAATCAGAGAACTCCGCAATTAATACCATTGGAAAAAATGTCAAAAGGAATAAGACCAATAAAAGAGGACTTAAGATGAGAAGGGAGATTTGGCTCCACGGGAGGACTTACACTGTTGACTATGGATCTCAGTGAAAGGCCTAGATGCAAAATAGACCTTGAATTTCAAGGACAATAAAGGTCCTTGATGGGATTATTGGACACAGGGGCAGATTCCAGCATTATCAGCCCAAGATGTTGGCCACAACACTGGCCCCTGCAACCGGCAGCAACTACTGTGACTGGGGTAGGAGGACGTACTCAGGCTAGTCGCTCTCCACCCATCTTGGTTCATGTGGATGAGAAACCCATAACTGCTAGTTTTTCTGTTGTGCAACTGCCTCCAACTGTGCAATGTCTTATTGGTCGAGACATACTAGCCCAGATAGGAATGGTCCTAACAAATGAGCACCCTTTGGCTTAATGGCCGTTGCATGGACTTTCCCACTTCCTATTACCTGGAAAACAGCCGAGCCAGTATGGGTTAAGCAATGGCCTTTAAAAAGGGAAAGTCTTGAGCATGCTCATGAGTTAGTGCAAGAACAACTTGCCCAAGGACATTTAAAGTTATCTACAAGCCCGTGGAATACTCCTATATTTGCTATTAAAAAGAGATCTGGCAAGTATCGTTTGTTACATGACCTACATGCAGTAAATGAACAAATGGAACCTATGGGAGCATTGCAGCCAGGACTACCCAGTCCGGCTATGATTCCACAGGGTTGGCCACTGTTAATCGTAGATCTAAAGGACAGCTTTTTTACCATTGCCTTACATCAGCGGGATACACAACGGTTTGCTTTTACCTTGCCTGCAATAAATAGAGAAGGTCCCGACCATCGTTTTGAATGGACAGTTTTGCCCCAAGGCATGCCCAACTATCTGTCAGCTGTATGTTGACGCAGCTTGACAACCCTTTCGATGACGATGGCCTAACGTTATCATCTACCATTACATGGATGATATCCTCTTTTCTCAGCCTGCACCATTTACGGAACAACAGGTGGAGGAGATTCGACAGGCACTGGCTCAATGCCACCTTGTGATAGCTCCAGAAAAGGTTCAGCGTACAGCTCTATGGAAATATCTTGGATGGTCTTTATCAGAACAGCTCGTAGTACCACAGAAGCTACAGCTCCAACTACAAATAAAGATCCTGAATGATGCTCAGAAGCTTTTAGGAGATCTGCAATGGTTAAAACCAATAGTGGGAATACCCAACGAGTTGTTAGAAAAACTATGACCACTTTTGAAAGGAACCAACCCCACCCGTCAAATACAGGTAACACCAGAGCTTCAGGATGCGCTTCAACAAACTATGGACTGTGTCATACAAGGGCAGGTCCGACGTCACGATGTTGACTTACCTATTGACTTAACCATCTGGTATAGTACAAAGTATTTGCTTGGGGCCTTGACACAATCTCAAAAGAAAACGGGGGAGGTATGGGTTCCAGAATGGATTTCCCCAGCCTTACAACAAACAAAAACCCTTTTTCAAAAAATTGAGATGTTGGCGGGACTAATAAAAAAGAGTCGTGAAAGAGCATTACAAGTAACTGGTGCTGAGCCGCATACGATAAGGATACCAATGAAAAAGGACTCTCTAAAATGGTATTTAGACAATACAGAAGATCTTCAGGAGGCGCTCTTAGGTGGCGGCAGTATAGTAGCAACAGACAAAATAAAAAAAGCACCATTACAATGGCTAGGAAAATGGAATTGGCTAGTACGACCCAAACGAGAGACGGCCCCCATCGCGGATGCGTTGACAGCATACACGGATGCAGGAAGAAAGTCTAGAACGGTGGCAATAACCTGGCAAGAGGAAGGGCAGTGGAAGCCGAAGAGAAGACACATTACAAACCTTGGAACTGTTGGCAGTAGTATGGGCCATGATGAATCTGAAAGGGCCCCTGAATGTGGTTACAGACTCATTCTATGTCGCGGGTATCGTAGAGAGAATCGAGGACGCCTCCATTAAGGAAGTGCAGAATCCCAGACTATTTGAATTATTAATACAGTTGTAGAAGGCAATAAAGCTTAGGGAGCATGTTTATGCCATTATACATATCAGGAGCCATAAATGGGACATTGGGCTGGGAGAAGGTAATGCTAGGCCAGATAAGCTGGTCACAGTGAAACATAATACGCCTCTGTCTAAACAGATACTAGCCAGAGAAGCGCACTCCCTGTTTCATCAGAATACACGGGGCTTACACCGAGAGTTTCAATTATCGCTAAAGGATGCAAAGGCTATTATTAGAGCTTGTCCCATTTGTAGCCATCAGAATGGAGGTGTTGTCTTAGGCATGGGGGTGAACCCTAGAGGATTATCTGCAAATGAAGTTTGGCAGATGGATGTCACATGTGGCAGAGTTTGAAAGACTAAAATATGTGCATGTAACCATAGACACATGGAGCAAATTCGTTTGGGCAAAAGCACAGACAGGGGAGAGGGCCATACATGTGGAGCATCATTTATATAGTTGTTTTGAAACAATGGGAATTCCTCAGAAAATAAAGACAGACAATGGGCCGGGCTATATAAGTAGAAGCATAGAACAGTTCACGAGTCGATGGGGAGTTGAATATGTAACAGGGATTCCCCATTCCCCCAGAGGACAGGCCATAATAGAAAGAGCTAATGGGACTCTCAAAAGATAACTTGGTAAATATGGGGATATTAAGGACCCACATATGAAATTGTTAAAGGCCTCATATGTTATGAACCACCTGTATGTGTTTGGGGAACAGAAGCTACCACCTGTAATAATGCATCACAATCCAAAGGCACAAAAGAAGAGAAAGAAAGAAATATGGGTTAAATATCGTGACCCTAAAACAGGGATATGGCAGCCTCTGGCCAAAGTATTATACTGGGGACGTGGGTATTTGTGTGTTGATTCTCCCACAGGATCCATTTGGGTGCCAGCCAGGTGGACAAGAGCTGTCCTTGAAGCTGCGGAGATCAAACCATCTGACAAAAAAGGACAGGAAGAGATTGGAGAATAAATACACCCTCGTCTTGCGGTCATTGGAGGACTGGCTAACAATCAAAAGACTGAAGATTATATAAGAAAAAGACAGTGAATTTAATGAATAATAATGAGGTGTTTTGTTATAACCATAGCTTTTAGTATAACTATAATTGCTAACAGCTTGTTGCATTTTAATCAGTCTAGAGATAATATTTGGATAATCTTTTTCTAATTAAACTGGTCAATCATCTCTTTGTCTTAATTTTGGAGGGGTTACTAATCCTTTTAAAATGTGTTTGATAGGACTTCCCATGTGGAATCTGGAGGAATTTTATGGACTAGTAGACAATAACACATTGTGTAATAGGACGGGGCTGAACACAGTTAGCGATGATCACGATCATTCAGATGGGAAACGTCAATGTGAGATAATTAAGTCCCTTAATACCACATTAGCCTCACCCCCTGAGGAAATAGACCTGTTTGGAAGTGTCAATGCAAGCTTCGGTACTAATGGAACTGGGGGAAATTGGATAAGGTTTATGTCACAGGATATCCATGACTTTAATAGAAATCGAAAATATTGGGCCACCTTAGACTCTTCTTTGAAGTCAGAAATGGTATTTAAGCAATTGTATTCCAGCTGTAATGTCTCTAGTATTACATCAAGTCATAGTTGCCACCCTTTTGCCAGGAGGAGCAGCTAATAAGGCCATGAACTTGGCTAAACAGTTAGGATATTGGACTAAAGACGAGTTAAATAAAACTTCAAAAATGATTGATATGTTAACAGCTGACGTTCAAAGTGTAAATCATGCGGTGTTAAAAAATAGAGCTGCCATAGACTTTTTATTATTAGCCCACAGACATGGATGGGAAGAATATGAGGGCATGTGTTGTATCAACCTATTGGACCATTCCACCTCGATACATGCCAAACTGAAAGAACTTCAACAGAGATTACATCAGTTGAAACAAGAAGAGGGATTAGGACTTGAAGGATGGCTTAAGGGATGGGGAATAGGCCCTTGTTTGCGAAATGTTATAATGTATGGAATTGGCTTTATGGGTATTGGTTTATTTGTATTGTTAGTGTTTGTTTTATAAATTGTATTCAACGGACAATAGAAAGAACACTTGAGAGGATGTCGCAGGCTAATATCATTGTCCAAAAAGAAAACGGGGGATGTATAGAGAGTATTGTGGAGACTTGGCTAGAGGAAAGAGGACATGATAGAATACAGCTGGTTAGGCAGTAAGCATTAAGTGATAAGATATTGGGCCCTTGCTCAAGGACGTGGTGTTCTTGAGCAAGAGAATTGTATGATAACAGGATGAGAAAACCGGAACTTAGTTTGGGTTGAGCAGCTACAAGTATCCAAAGTATGTTGAAACAGGGGCAGGATTTAACTGGGAACCAACGATGAGCTTAGCTTTTGCAATATGTATGAGCCTGATTATTGTATCTATAAAAGAGTTGTATCTTTGCAAATAAAGTTGAGACTTGCTCAGCACTACAGGGTGTGTCTGTCTCCCGTCGTCTTCAGCAAGTATGGGAGCTACAAGAAAGCAGGAAGGCAGACCCCACCTACAGTAGTAAGTAGATCCCCATGTAGTCTATCAGCCAGCACTGTGTCACATTTGCAGCTGCTTTCCTGTGGGCGCTATTTCCAATCCCAGTCACTTGGACTGCTCAACTCCCATTGAAAAAATATATGCTGTCTGTTACGTTATACCACTGCTTATGGGAGCTACAAAAAAGCTGGAAGGCAGACCCAACCTACAGTAGTGTATTGGGTCTGGGATGTTAGTGATTTTCCACAGCAGCTCCTGCAGTGCTGTGCTTACTGTTGATATCAATATTATGACTACCGCTTGCACAGCATCAGGGCTGTCCCTCCAGCATTCCTTCCCCCACCTTCACCAATAGCTGTGGGTGGGCATGATCTTGGGAGGGACCATGGCCAGGACAGCTGACCCAGGCTGTCCAAGGAGATATTCCATACCATATGACGTCAGCTCAGTAATATAAACTGGGGGAGAAGAGCAGGAAGGGGAGGCGAGATTCATTTCTGGCCTTCCAAAAGCAACCGCTACGCGTACTGAAGCCCTGCTTTTCGGGAGCTGGCCGGACATCGCTGCTGATGGGAAGTAGAGAGTAACAGCTTTATCTGCTTTTGCTTTGCTTCCCGCGCGCGCGGCTTTGCTGCTTATTTATTAAACTGCTTTAATCTCAACCCACGAGACTCCCATCTTCTTTTCTCCCCTTCCCTGGCTTGCTGAGGAGGTGGAAGATAGAGTGGTGTGGTGGGCACCTGGCATCCAGCCTGGGTCAGAGTACCACAGCCCTTTTGGCGCCCAACGTGGGGCGAGATATTAGCAGTTTTACATTAACTGCATTGCAATTACAGTAAGCCAATGAGTGCAAAGTTCCTGTGCTGATCACGGAGCCTTGCTGTTATGCAGCTTATCTTACACTTTCTAATGTTTGGGAACACGATGCTACTAACATTGGCTCTGTGCTGGGCTTTAACCTTAATAGCTTTGCTAAGCTGGCTATATGATTCTGTGAAAAGGATGAAAGGGCCTGGGAACATGATGGCCCAAATAATAATAGCAAGTCTTATTCTGTTACTGATGGATTTACTGTGCTGTGGGAGCTATCTTGTGGAGGTCATGGGGCAGAGCACCTCTTTCCCCTCAGCTCGGACTGATCTAGACAATTTTGTTATACAGACTTCCCAGGTCCTTAGTCACCCTTATATGAGAGTTTTAATATTACTAATTAACATGGTTGATATATGACATATTTTGTGGAATCTGGACTCATCTGGGTATCAGAAAGGACAAATTTGCGATGGAAACATGTTAAAATGCCCCCTGAAGCGGCCAGTCCCTGGGTGGCAGGGTGTGTGGATGAATTTGGGCAAATTCCTAGGACGGTTATCACCTCCTGTAACCTGGGATTTTACATCTGAACAGATAAAAAACCCTGCTTTACTGGCACGCTACCTGATAGAAGGGTGTCTTACCTACCCTAATGAGGCCCATCAGATTCAAGCACTATACTGGGGCCTAGCCTCTGCCTACCGAGCTGCATTCCAGTCCTCTCAGAGAACTATGATTGAAGTGGAAACTCAAACGGTACCTGAGACCAACATGGTTGAGTCAGTCGCGGTCCAGTCCTGTCAGAGAACTATGACCGAGGTGGAAATTCAAACTATACCTGAGACTATCATGGTTGAGTCAGGGAATCAAACAACAACCACAGTGGTTGCCCCAGTAGTGAAAAAGAAGCAGTGGATAAGGAGGTCAAGTCCATATCATCGATTAGTAAGGGCAGAAGAGGAGGAAGAGGAAAGGCTAGAAGAAGAAATTGGTCCTTCGGTAAGGAGATCAGGAGAAGGAGTGAAAGAAATCGAAAAGGAAGTGGAAACTACTCGGTCCCTCACCTCAATAGAACTTAGAGATATGCGAAAAGATTACAGTCGCCAGCCAGGTGAGTGGATTGGTGCCTGGCTGCTCCGATGTTGCTGGGGGTGACAGTCAGCAATTGGAAGGCAGAAAAGCCCAACAGCTAGGATCTCTTGCTAGGGACCGGGGAATTGATAGAGGCATTGGAAAGAAGACCTCAATTTGTAGTCTCTGGAAACGGCTCCTCTCAAGTGTAAGGGCAAGATACCCATTCAAGGAAGACCTTGTAAGTGTCCGAGGAAAGTGGACTAGAGCTGATGAAGGCATCCAATATCTAAGGGAATTAGCTGTGTTGGAAGTCATCTATGGTGATCTAGATAATGCCGAGGCCTCCACAGATCCAGACGATGTCCAGTGTACACGTGCCATGTTGAGAAAAGTGATTCAGAGTGCCCCAGCTACATATTCGAATATCTTGGCAATGGTGTATCATCCAGACATGGATATACCAACAGTGGAGAGGGTATCTTCTTGGTTACAGAACTATGAAGAGAGCCTCTGCACCTCCTCATCAGTGTGGGATGATGGCCTGACTGTCAGATCTGCCTCAAGAATTCAGTCATCCACTGTCCCGACCAGGGGAAAAGGAAGTCCCAGACGCAGGAGTACACCGCGAAATGAACTCTGGCTCTTTTTGCATGGCCAAGGAGAGGATATGAGGAAGTGGGATGGTGAACCCACTTTTAAGCTGGAAGCGCGTGTACGTGAACTAAGGGGGAAGACAGCTGTTAGAAAAGGACCACCCAAGAGGGCTGTCAGCATAGTAGCTGCCAGAACAAAAGAGGACAATCAACAATCTCTAAGACATAGAAGAACTGCAACTACTTCCTTCGAAGCCAATGAGGAGACTTCAGGTCTACAATTGCAAGGATCAGATAGCGAATATTCTGATGAAGAACAGAAATAGAGGGTCCCTGCCTCCAGCCAGGAGGAGGAAAGGAATGACCGAATCTACTGGACTGTGTGGATTCGATGGCCTGGCACATCAAACCCACAAAGGTATAAAGCCTTAGTAGACACAGGGGCACAGTGTACATTGATGCCATCAAGGTATAGAGGCACAGATTCTGTCTGGATCTCTGGAGTGACAGGGTGATGTGAAGAATTATCTGTATTAGAGGCTGAAGTGAGCTTAACAGGGGACAAATGGGAAAAAACACCCCATTGTGACTGGTCAGGGGCCCCTTGTATTCTTGGCATAGATTACCTCAGGAGAGGGTACTTCAAAGACCCCAAGGGGTATCAATGGGCTTTTGGTACAGCCACTGTAGATACAGAGAAAATCAAACAACTCTCTAATTTACCTGGCCTCTCAGAAGACCCATTTGTTGTGGGATTGCTGCAAGTTCAAGAGCAACAGGTACCAATTGCTACCAGGACGGTGCACCGGAGGCAATATCACATGAACCGAGATTCCCTGACTCCCATCCGTGAGTTGATTCATCAACTGGAGACTCAAGTAGTAATTAGCAAAAGTCATTCCCCATTTAATAGTCCCATATGCCCTGTGAAGAAATCTGATGGAGGGTGGAGGTTAACAGTAGACTATCGTGGCCTGAACGAAGTGACATCACCACTGAGTGCTGCTGTACCAGACATGTTAGAGCTCCAGTATGAACTAGAGTCAAAAGCAGCCAAGTGGTATGCTACGATTGACATCGCTAATGCATTTTTCTCAATTCCATTGGCAGCAGAGTGCAGGCCACAATTTGCCTTCACGTGGAGAGGTGTCCAATATACCTGGAATCGATTGCCCCAGGGGTGGAAACATAGTCCTACTGTTTGTCATGGTCTAATCCAAACTGTACTGGAAATGGGTGATGCCCCTGAACATTTACAGTACATTGATGACATAATTGTATGGGGCAACAAGGCAGAAGAAGTGTTTGAGAAAGGGAAAAGAATAATACAGATTTTCCTAAAAGCTGGTTTTGCTGTAAAAAGAAACAAAGTAAAGGGACCTGCACAAGAGATACAGTTTTTGGGCATAAAATGGCAAGATGGACGTCGGCATGTGCCTGTGGATGTTGTGAACAAAATAGCGACTATGTCTCAACCAACTAATAAAGAAACACAAGCTTTCCTGGGCCTTGTGGGATTCTGGAGGATGCATATCCCAGGTTATAGTCAGCTTGTGAGCCCTCTCTTTAGAGTAACCAGAAAGAAGAACTGTTTTGAGTGGGGCCTCGAGCAACAACAAGCTTTTCAACAAATTAAACAGGAAATAGCTCGTGCAGTTGCCATTGGTTCATCCGTACAGGATCAGATGTGCAGAATATCCTCTACACTGCTGCTGGAGAGCATGGTCTCACCTGGAGCCTCTGGCAGAAAACATCTGGAGAAACCCGAGGTCGACCATTAGGGTTTTGGAGCCGAGGATATCGAGGATCGGAAGCCCACTACACCCCAACTGAAAAAGAAATACTAGCAGCATATGAGGGACTTTGAGCTGCTTCAGAAGTCATTGGCACAGAAGCTCATCTCCTCTTGGCACCACGTCTGCCTGTGTTACACTGGATGTTCAAAGGGAAAACCCCTTCTATACATCATGCAACCAGCGCTACATGGAGTAAGTGGATGGCGTTGATTACACAACGATCTCGACTGGGGAAATCTAATCGCCCAGGAATCCTGGAAGAAATCATGGACTGGCCAGAAGGCAGAGATTTTGGAGCATTGCCTGAGGAAGTAGCTCGTGCCCAAGAGGCACCACCATATAATGAACTATCAGAAGATGAGAGACATTATGCTTTGTTTACTGATGGATCCTGCCGTGTGGTAGGAAATCATCGTAAGTGGAAAGCTGCTGTGTGGAGTCCCACAGGACGAGTTGTTGAGGCCACTGAAGGAGAAGGTGAGTCGAGACAGTTTGCTGAAGTGAAAGCCATCCAACTAGCTCTAAAGATTGCAGAACGAGAGAAGTGGCCAGTACTCTATCTTTATACTGACTCCCGGATGGTGGCTAATGCTCTATGGGGATGGCTACAACAATGGAAGAAGACCAACTGGCAGCGCAAGGGTAAACCCATCTGGGCTGCTGCATTATGGCAAGACATTGCTGCTCGTGTGGAAAATGTGACTCTGAAGGTACGTCATGTAGATGCTCACGTGCCAAAAAGCCGTGCCAATGAGGAACAGTGGAACAACCAACAGGTAGATAAAGCTGTCAATATTGAAGCAGCTCAGGTAGACCTAGACTGCCGTGAAGTTTTCAGCTCTGAGTCTGAAAAACCAGACTCAAAGTCTGCAACCCAGACTCTAAGTCTGAAAAACCCAGGCTCAAAGCGTGAAACCCAGGCCTGAAGCCTGAAACCAGACTCTAAGTCTGAAACCAGACTCTAAGTTTGAAACATCCAGGCTCGAAGCCTACTTCATGCGGCGATCAACCCAGGGTCCGATTCTCAGCTGTGTGGGAAGAAATCAGTCCTACTCAATGTGAGTGACAGCAGAAATCTTCTTCTTTCTTGAGAGCAGGCTCTAACTTATATACACAGCAGCTTCAAAGCTAGCTCAGCAACAGCAGCTAATAGATTACATTCTTATGTTCATCCTACTTGCGGTTTCTGCGATAAGCAAGCTCCCTCACATTTTCCCATCTTGTTTTTCTCCAAAGTTGTTTTCCACCTTGAGCTGTTAGCTCCTTAGCTGAAATCAGCCCGACCTTGAAGGAGCAGAAAGCGGCCTACTGTCTTCGCTGACTATGTGACAGCAACTACTTTAACCATGGCTCTGACTCTGGTCTTGATTGTGCATTAAATTCATATAACTAGAACTCAGATTGCCTTGCCCCATCAGGCCTAACATTATACCCTGGGATCCGTGTCCATTCTCCCTTAACCACTCCTCGACACTAGACTGGGAGCGTAAAGGTGAGCTATTTATAGCTCGATGGGCCCATGAAACATCAGGACATCTGGGAAGAGATGCAACATATAGATGGGCTCGTGATCGAGGGGTGGACTTGACCATGGAAGCCATTACACAGGTCACCCACGGATGTGAAACGTGTGCTGCAATCAAGCGAGCCATACGAATCAAGTGTCCCTGGAACAGAGGCCGATGGCTGGGTTTTCAATAGGGTGAGGCCTGGCAAGTTGACTATGTTGGACCGCTACCACGAACACATCAAGGCAAGCGTTCTATACTCACCATGGTGGATGCAACTACCGGTTGGTTGGAAACATACCCTGTAAACCATGCCACGGCCCGAAATACTGTCTTGGGTCTTGAAAGGCAAGTTTTGTGGCGACACGGCACTCCAGAAAGAATTGAGTCAGATAATGTAACTCATTTTCGAAATAATCTCATAAACTCCTGGGCAAAGAAACATGGCATTGAGTGGATATACCACATCCCCTATCACCCACAAGCCTCTGGAAAGATTGAGAGATATAACGGATTGCTAAAGACCATGTTGAGAGCACTAGGCAATGGGGCATGGAAGCAGTGGGATAAAAATTTAGCAGACGCCGCTGTGGTAGTTTGAGCCTGACTGGATGCCAGGTGCCCACCACACCACTTTATCCCCCACCTCCTCAGCAAGCCAGGGAAGGGGAGAAAAGAAGATGGGAGTCTCGTGTGTTGAGATTAAAGCAGTTTAATAAATAAGCAGCAAAGCCGCGCGCACGGGAAGCAAAGCAAAAGCAGATAAAACTGTTACTCTCTTACGTCCCATCAGCAGCGATGTCCGGCCACCTCCCGAGAAGCAAGGCTTCAGTACGCGTAGTGGTTGCTTTGGGAATGCCAGAAATGAATCTCGCCTCCCCTTCCTGCTCCTCTCCCCCAGTTTATATTACTGAGCTGACGTCATATGGTATGGAATATCTCCTTGGACAGCCTGGGTCAGCTGTCCTGGCCATGGTCCCTCCCAAGATCATGCCCACTCACAGCTATTGGTGAAGGTGGGGGAAGGAATGCTGGAGGGAAAGCCCTGATGTTGTGCAAGCGGTAGTCATAATATTGATATCAACAGTAAGCACAGCACTGCAGGAGCTGCTGTGGAAAATCACTGCCTTCCCAGACCCACTACAGCCTCTTGGCTGGTTAACAGCAGAGGTTCAACTAACAGTCCTGGTCCTGCCCAAAGAAAACCACTACATACTGTGGGGTGAGATAAGGTCCCTGTAGTGCACCCAGGGAAATGGCTGGGAAAGGCAGTATGGGTTGCACCTCCCATGGGAAAGGGCAAACCCATTTCTGGGATTGTCTTTGCTCAAGGGCCTGGGTGTACTTGGTGGGTGATGAGAAAGGATGGGGAAACTCGATGTGTACCTCAAGGAGACTTAACCTTGGGGGACAAATAACCTGTTATGTGAGTTATCTGTTGTAGATGAACTTTGCAAGAAAAACCGGACAAGTGGACAAACCAAGCCGGTGCTGGTGCCCAACACCGAACATACTGTTTCCCCTGGCCTGGATATCCATCTTGATGGATGACACAGAAGTTATGGCCTGCTCCAGTGAATATCTACAGAGGATGAAAGATATAAGAATGTTGCTTGTTTTTTTGATGCAAGATGCAAGAGGGAATACTAGAATGATGTTTGTCTGTTGAAGAGTGAGGGTACTGGTTAATGAGAGTATATAAGAATGTGTATGGGTTGTTAAAATGGTTTGTCTGAGCATGACAGAAATGGTATGGAATAAGGAGTGGAGACTGTAGTGGGACTAACAGCTAACAGCTTTATCTGCTTTTGCATTGCTTCCTGCGCGCGCGGCTTTGCTGCTTCTTTATTAAATAACTTTTATCCCAACCCATGAGACTCCCATCTTATTTTGTCCCCTTACCTGTCTTCCTGAGGAGGTGGAAGATAGAGCGGTATGCTGGGCACCTGGCATCCAGCCAGACTCAAACTACCAAAAGTAGTAAGTAGGCCCCCATGTAGTCTATCAGCCAGCACGGTGTAACATTTGCAGCTGCTTTCCTGTGGGAGCTATCTCCAAAAACACTCACTTGTACTGCTCAGGTCTCATTTAAAAAATATATGCTGTCGCTTAAGTTATACCACTGCATATGGGAGCTACATGAAAGCAAGAAGGCAGACCCCACCTACAATAGTAAGTAGGCCCCCATGTAGTCTCTCAGCTAGCACTGTGTCACCTTTGAAGCTGCTTTCCTGTGGGAGCTATCTCCAATCCCACGCTCTTGGTTTTGTCAGCTCCCTTTAAAAGCATATTCTGTTGGTAGAAGTTATACTACTGCGTATGGGAGCAACAAGAAAGCAGGAAGGCAAACCCCACCTACAGTAGTAAGTAGGTACCCGTGTAGTCTATCAGCCAGCACTGTGTCACATTTGCAGCTTCTTTCCTATAAGGGCTATTTACAATCTCACTCCCTTGGACTGCTCAACACCAATTGAAAACATATATGCTGTCAGTTAAGTTATACCACTGCGTATGGGAGCTACAAGAAAGCAAGAAGGCCCCCACTACAGTGTTAAGTAGATCTCCATGTAGTCTATCAACCAGCACTGTGTCACATTTGCACCTGCTTTCCTTTGGGAGCTATCTCCAATCCCACTCACTTGGACTGCTCAGATCCCATTGAAAAAATACATGCTGGCGGCAGAAGTCATACCTCTGCCTATGTGCTGAAGACAACGGGAGAGAAGCCCACCCTGTAGTGTAACAAGTCTCAACTTTATTTGCAAAGATACAGCTCTTTTATAGATACAATTATCAGGCTCATACATATTGCAAAAGCTAAGCTCATCGTTGGTTCCCAGTTAGATGCAAACCTTGTCCTTGTTTCAACTCTATATGTTTGTGGCTGCTTAACCCAAACTAAGCTCCTGCTTTCTCATCCAGTTATCATACAACTCTTCTGCTCTCACGTCCTTCAGCAAGGGTCCAATATCTTATCGCTTAATGCTTACTGCCTAACCAGATGTATTCTATCATGTCCTCTTTCCTCTAGCCAAGTCTGCAAAAAATTCCCCACATTTCCCCCGTTTTCTCGTTGGAAAATGATATTAGCCTGCCACCTCCTCTCAAATGTTCTTTCTATTGTCTGTTGAATACAATTTATAAAACAAGGAAATACTAACAATACAAATAAAACAATACCCATAAAGCCAATTCCATACATGATAACATTTCACAACATAGGGCTTATTCCCCATCCCTTAAGCCATCCTTCAAGTCCTAATCCCTCTTCTTGTTTCAACTGATGTAATGCCTGTTGAAGTTCTTTCAGTTTGGCATGTATCGAGGTGGAATGGTCTGACAGGTACATACAACACATGCCCTCATATTCTTCACATCCATATCCGTGGGCTAATAATAAAAAGTCTATGGCAGCTCCATTTTGTAACACCGCATGATTTACACTTTGAACGTCAGCTGTTAACATATCAATCATTTTTGAAGTTTTATTTAACTCGTCTTTAGTCCAACATCCTAACTGTTTAGCCAAGTTCATGGCCTTATTGGCTGCTCCTCCTGGCAAAAGGGTGGCAACTATGACTTGCTTCAGTTCACTCCAAAATCGTGGGGGACCAATATCAGTACAATCAAACTCATAAGAACTACGTTTTTTGCGGGAGCTGTTATTATGGTCAGCAAGCTGCATTAGCGTGGTTAAGTTAGGGTGGAATAAAGAGAGTTTCCCCAAATAACAGGGTCCACCCGGGGGATTTACTGGTATTCCGTTCCAGGCCCTTTCTCCACAGATTAAAAATATACCCGTGGGCAATTTCTTCGGTGATGTAATACTAGAGACATTACAGCTGGAATACAATTGCTTAAATACCGTTTCTGACTTCAAAGAAGAGTCTAAGGTGGCCCAATATTTTCGATTTCTGTTAAAGTCATGGATATCCCATGACATAAAACTTATCCAATTTTCCCCCAGTTACATTAGTGCCAAAGCTTGCATTGGGACTTCCAAACAAGTCTGTTTCCTCAGGGGGTGAGGCTAATGTGGTATTAAGGGACTTAATTATCTCACATTGACCTTTCCCATCTGAATAATCGTGATCACCGCTAATTGTGTTCAGCCCCATCCTATTACACAAGGTGTTATTGTCTACTAGTCCACAAAATTCCTCCGGATTCCACACAGGCAATCCTATCAAACACGGTTTAAAAAGATTAGTACTCCCTCCCAAACTAAGACAAAGAGATGATTGACCAGTTTGATTAGCAAAGGTTATCCAAATATTATCTCTAGTGTGATTAAAATGCAACAAGCTGTTAGCAATTATAGCTATACTAAAAGCTATGGTTATAACAAAACACCTCATTATTATTCATTAAATTCACTGTGTTTTCGCTATATAATCTTCAGTCTTTTGATTGTTAGCCAGTCCTCCAATGACCGCAAGTCGAGGGTGTATTTATTCTTCAATTTCTTCTTGTCCTTTTTTGTCAGATGGTCTGATCTCCGCAGCTTCAAGGACAGCTCTTGTCCACCTGGCTGTGTTCTGGTTTAGCAAGGAGTAGCTTTTGGCTTAGTAACAGGGGGAGCGGGTTTCAGTGAAGACCTGGTAAAGAGTTTGCGTACTCTCCCCCGGCTCCTGGGTTCACACCCACCTCCGGCCCGGCTGGGCCAATCTGGCGCCGCTGTGATCACTATTTAGGGGACGGGAATTCGAAATGCGAGGGGAGAGGTGTAAGAGTGATACAAGATGGAGGCAACCACGCGGATCCCTCAGCCAGAGAGTGAGGCAGGAAGGAGAAGCAATAGACCAGAGACTCCTCTGCAAGCCGTGGCGAGAATGCAAGCTGTGCCCCTGCAACCTATGGCGATCCATGGCAGGACCGAGAGTTACCAGCAGCTCCATGTGAGTGAGCCCGGACGGGCGAGGGACTGTGTGGAGAGATGGTCATGGCCCAGGCCGTGTTGGAGAGCCTGCACGTCGCAGAGCAGCCCCACACAAGAGGCAAAGAGGAGCTGCAGCTTTTGGAATAAGTGCGCGTCGGAGCAACCCGTACAGGTCTGCCGTGTGTGTTAGTTACCCCACGGTCTTGCAGGGAGGACTGGTGTGGAGTTCACCCGTCCTGAGGAGGGACAAACGGCAGAAGCTATCGGGAACAGACTAACTGAAACCCCATTGCCTTCCCCACCCAACCATTCAGGGGGGGACAGGGTAAAAACACCGGGATCAGGGCTCTGAGCCTGGAAAGAGGGGAGGTGTGGCAAGAAGGTGTTCTTAAAAAGACTGGTTGGACTCTTCATTGATGTAATACTCTGTGTTGTTTCATTTTGGCCATGTTTTGGGTTTTTGGGGGTATGTTTTAGTTGATGTTGCATTAAATTATTTTTCTGTTTTCTTCCCTAAACCCAGTAGCCTGGTCTGTTTTGTCCTGAAACTTAAGGGGCAATTAAGCTCTCCCTGCCCTTGAGCAATTCTCAGTCTCTTCTGTACTTGAGGCTAATCCTGGTCTTTGTTCCCTGATGGGCCTAAACCATGACAGGATGGCACCCAAATGGATCCTTTGGGAGAATCAACACACAAACACCCACGTCCCCAGTATAATACTTTGGCTGGAGGCTGCCATATCCCTGGTTTAGGGTCACAATTTTTAACTCATATTTCTTTCTTTCTGTTCTTTTGTGCCTTTGGATTATGATGCATTATTACAGGTGGTAGCTTCTGTTCCCCAAACACACACAGGTGGTTCATAACAAATAAGGCCTTTAACAATTTCATATGTGGGTCTTTAACATCCCCATATTCACTAAGATATCTTTTGAGAGTCCCATTAGCTCTTTCTATTATGGCCTGTCCTGTGGGGGAATGGGGAATCCCTGCTACAGGTTTAACTCCTCATTGCCTCATACACTGTTCTATGCTTCTACTTATATAGGCCGGCCCCTTGTTTATATCATGTGCTTATATCTGCTACCACCAGCACCTCCTCTCACTCCATCCCGTGCCCACCTCTTCTGTACCTTCCACCTCTCACATTACAACCTGAGATCTTCCGGACGCCTGGAGTGGCAATTGATAAACATATGGTAGAGTGATTGATTGCTTTGGCCAGTGTAAGCCACATGTTTTGCTTGGGTTGTTGAAATTGCCTAAAACCATTTACTCCAATCATTTGAAGCATCAATAGTATGACAAAATCCCTTTTTTTTTTTTTTTTACTCCTGATCAAAAAAAAAAAATCCTTCACCAAAGAGTTTAAAACATAAACCACCTTTTAGCTTCTCAATGTCAAAATGTTCGATTCTTCCAAGTTCCATTCGTGACACCTAAATCACCTTAGAAATTTTCCACTGTAAGAAAACCAGTATTCATCATCACATTTACAGCAAAATGCATAACATCACGACCAACAGTTTTTACACTCTTTGAGGCAAGGGACTGAGGATGGAAAGGATGAGGCCAGCTGTCCGTGAGGGCTGGGACTGGCGGTGTGCTTGTGGGGGGCACTCCGGAGACACTGACCGGACGTGGGAAGCGGCTGCGCGGCGGCGGCTGTGGATGGTAGGGCCGGGGGCAGGGGGAATCTGGCTCACTCCGTGCCATCCCCGGTGGCGCAGTCGGTATTACTCTCTCCCATGTTTTCTTTTTCTTCCCTCGCGTGCCCAATGGTGCCCAGTCTAACATGGGGTCGCGCTCCCCCACTCTCCTCTGATCATCCTGCCCTGTACCCCCGCCCGACTCCGCCCACTTGCCAGTCCCCTGCAAGTCGTCCCAGGGGTAACTCGGCGGGCTGGGCTCGAATGGGAAGCAGCTCTCCCGCGGGGGCTCTGCTCCGAAGCCCCTTCGTCTCTCGGACTTTGTAAAAACTCTTGTGTAGAGAAGAATGTTTTGCTTAACACCATGTTACCGCACCACCCCCCGTCTCCTCACCAGACTCCGTCTTCTAGCTCTCATTTCTGCCACTCCTCCACGTAGATCACTCATCTTCGGTGGCCAACGAGGCGGCTGACTTTTCCCCTTTGTCCCGCCTCCATTTCCATCAGGCGCGATCTTTGGCGGATGGTGGGCTGGCTGACTTTTTTCGGCATCATCCGCCTCAGCGCCACTCCCGGCACTACTCTCGGTGCTGCTCCTGGCTCTGCTCTCGGCGCCTCTCTCGGCACTGCTCCCGGCACCTCTCCCAGCGCTACTCTCGGCACTACTGTCGGTGCCTCTCCCGGCGCTTCTCCCGGCGCTGACCGCTCTACACGTGTGGTGGGGGGAGCATTACTTTTGAGACGGTAGGAGCCAGCGGGGTGGATTGGAACCAGTCACGCTCATCGTTTTTATTCTTACTCTGTGCTGCTGATGCATGCTCAGCAGCCTTCTTTTCTGCCTGTTGTTGCAACAACTCATTGTGCACTATCCTCCAAAGCTATCTCATCGTCCTCCAGGTTAGCCTCCCACAGCAAATCCCCAAATTTAGGCCATTCACTCAATTCATGCACTGTATGTGGATTCTGAAACACTCCCTTAGCATACCCATAAGCAAACAACTCTGTTAGGTCCCTTTGCAGATCTATACTCTTTATCTGCTGCTTCTGCAAGAATCCAGTAAATAAATCATATGCCGCTTGCATTTCCATACCTATTATCGTCAGCGCGCTGTTGCAGCCCTTCAAGGTCTGGCGGCACGTATCGGCTGGGCTCGTCTATACAGTCACCCAGGGCACGGCGTGTTCCTAATTTTCATGCTTATTGCCGTCCTTGCTGCATAAGACCCGAACCCCTTCGTCGCTCCGCCGTGGCTCCCAGTCAGTATATCAAGTCCTTTGTGTATCACGTCAGGGTCACCATTTACTGAAGACGACAGGAGACAAGCCCACCCTGTAGTGTAACAAGTCTCAACTTTATTTGCAAAGATAGAGCTCTTTTATAGATACAATAATCAGGCTCATACATACTGCAAAAGCTAAGCTCATCATTGGTTCCCAGTTAGATGCAAACCTTGCCCTTGTTTCAACATACTCGAGATACTTGTGGCTGCTTATTCTATCCTGTCCTCTTTCCTCTAGCTAAGTCTCCACAAAAATCCCCACACCTATGGGAGCTAAAAGAAAGCAGGAAGGGAGACCCCACCTACAGTGGTAAGTAGGCCCCCATGTAGACTATCAGCCATCACCGTGTCACATTTTCAGCTGCTTTCCTGTGAATGCTATCTCCAATCACACTCACTTGCACTGCTCAACTCCCTTTGAAAAAATACAGACTGTCAGTATAAGTAATACCACTGCGTATGGTGCACCTATGGGAGCTAAAAGAAAGCAGGAAGGGAGACCCCACCTACAGTACTAAGTAGGTCCCCATCTAGTCTATCAGCCAGCACTGTGTCACATTTTCATCTGTTTTCCTTTGAAAGCTATCTCCTATCCCACTCACTTGGACTGCTCAGCTCTTATTGAAAAAATACATGGTTTCTGTTAAGTTATTGAACTGCGTATGGAATATACAAGAAATCAGGAAGGGAGATCCCACCCACAGTATTAAGTAGGTCCCCATGTAGTCTATCAGCCAGCATTGTGTCAAATTTGTAACTGCTTTCTTATGAAAGCTATCTCTTATTACACTCACTTGTACTGCTCAGGTCCCAATTGAAAAAATATATGCTCTCGGTTAAGTTATACCACTGCGTATGGGAGCTACAAAGAAGCTGGAAGGCAGACCACACCTACATTAGTAAGTAGGCCCCCATGCAGGCTATCAGCCAGCACTGTGTCACATTTGCAGCTTCTTTTATATGAAAGCTATCTCCATTCCCACTCACTTGGACTGCTCAACTCCCATTGAAAAAATACAGACTGTCGGTAGAAGTTATACCACTGCATATGGGAGAAAAAATATAGGAGGAAGACAGACCCAATTTACAAGAGTAAGTAGATTCCCATGTAGTCTATCAGCCAGCACTGTGTCACCTTTGCACCTGCTTTCCTGTGGGAGTTATCTCCAATCCCACTCACTTGGACTGCCCACTTCCCATTTAAAAAATGCATGCTTTCCATTAAGTTATATTAATGCGTGTGGGATCTACATTAAAGCAGGAAGGCAGACTCCATCTACAGTAGTAAGTGGATCCCCATGTAGTCTATCAGTCAGCATTGTGTCACATTTGCAGCTGCTTTCCTGTGAGAGCTATCACCAATCCCATGCTCTTAGAATCGTCATCTCCATTTAAAAATACATTCTATCGAAGGAAGTTATACCACTGCGTATAGGAGGTACAAGAAAGTAGGAAGGAAAACCCAATCTACAGTACTAAGTAGGTCCTCATGTAGTCTATCAGCCAGCACTGTGTCACATTTGCAGCTGCTTTCCTATGGGAGCTATCTCCAATCCCACTCACTCTGAATGCTTAACTGCTATTTAAAATATAAAGATTGTCGATGGAAGTTATACCACTGCGTATGGGAGCTACAAGAAAGCAGGCAGGCAGAGCCCATCTACAGTAGTAAGTTGGTCCCCATGTAGTCTATCAGCCTGCACTGTTGTGTGGAGAAATGGTTAAGGGAGCACAGGCCTTACGGCAGTTAGAAAAATTAGTGTGTTGGTCGGAGCAGTAAGCTAATGTTACTACTGATGTTATTGAAAAAATTGTTGGCAAACCAGAAAAGCCGTAGACATGCTTTTTTGCAGGATCCTGCAGCTATTGATTTTTTTTTGCTATTGGCGGAAGAGCACGGATGCCAAGACTTTGAAGGCATGTGTTGTTTTAATCTTTCTGATCATAGTGAATCTATTCACTAAGATTTGGCATATTTAATGACTCACACAAAGAATATTACGGTGGGTTATAACCCTTTTGATAATTGGCTTCAATCAGCTTTTACAGGATTGTCACCTTGGTTGACTATGTTAATCAAAGAAGGGTTAAGATGGATTTTTGTTATTTTGCTTTTGCTTGTAATATTTAGAATAATATATAGTTGTATTATGAAGGCAGTGCAACGACTGACTCACTCAGTCTTGATTGTGCACAAACAAAACGGGGGAATTGTGGAGGAATGGTTAAGGGAGAATGGACATGGATCCCAGGGTATAATGTTAGGCCTAATGGGACAAGGCAATCTGAGCTCTACTTGTATGAATTTAATGCACAATCAAGACCAGAGTCAGAGCCATGGTTAAAGTAGTTGCTGTCACGTAGTCAGGGCAGACAGCAGGCCGCATTCTGCTCCTTCAAGGTCGGGCTGTTTTCAGCTAACGAGCTAACAGCTCAAGGTGGAAAACAACTTTGGAGAAAAACAAGATGGGAAAATGTGAGGGAGCTTGCTTATCGCAGAAACCGCAAGTAGGATGAACATAAGAATTTAATCTATTAGCTGCTGTTGCTGAGCTAGCTTTGAAGCTGCTATGTATATAAGTTAGAGCCTGCTCTCAATAAAGGAGAAGATTTCTGCTATCACTCACATTGAGTAGGACTGATTTCTTCCCACCCAGCTGAGAATCGGACCCTGGGTTGATCGCCACATGAAGTAGGGTTGGAGCTGGATTTTCAGGCTTCGAGCCTGTTTTCAGACTTCGAGTCTGGTTTGCAGACTTCGAGTCTGGTTCATTTTTCAGGCTTTGAGCCTGGTTTCAGGCTTCGAGCCTGGTTTGAAGACTTCGAGTCGGGTTCATTTTTCAGGCCAAGAGCCGAAAACTTCGAGGCATATGGCGCCCGAACAGGGACCATCACTGGGTGTTACCGGGTAAAGAGCCTGCCTGCGGGGAGCTGAGACTTGAAAATCCGGAGGCAGAGGCAGTCGTTGGAGGAGGAAGTCTGCCGGATCCCAAGCGGAGATTACTGTACCCGGGGCAGTGACTACAGGTTGCAGTGAGACGAGGATCCGACAACATGGAAAAGGACTCTCACTTTTAGAAAAAGCGGGGGGTGGACTTAAAACTGACCGATTTATCTGGTCTACTTGTATATGGTAATTGGAAAGGCTTTTTTAAGGACTCTGAGAAATATTTTGATGAGGAGGAGTGGAGAGCATATGGGACTTGTCTTTGGGACTTGGTTATAGACAAAGATAAGACTGCTTGGAAACTGATGAAACAGTGGAGAGAAGTAATTAACTGTTTCAAAAAGTATAAGTTGGAAAAGGATTTGGCTGCTGCTGTGACTCAGCGGCTTGATATGCCTGAGACTGCAGTCGAGCCGACAGCTGGACTGCTCGGTATCGGTATGTCTCTCCTCCCTTTTCTGGTGAACCTGTTGCAGTTCGTGGGACAGCAACTGCGGCTGTGGTTTCGGCAGCCTCGACGTCTGAGTCAGTCCCTGATTCATGTTGTACTCCAAGCACTCCCCCCGATCTGCCCTCTAGTTCGTCCGCTCCCTTAACAGCTGTGGGAAACGGTGCAAGGGAAAAGACAGATTCTGCTGAGAAAAAGGAATTGCCTGAATCTTCAGCTCCATGTGTTCCTTCAAAGGAGCAGAGTGGGGTCAAAAAGATTATTCAAGTGCGTTATTGTGGTGTTGACTGGCGACGTGTGGCTGAGCAGGCTAGTGGAGAGGGGGATTATGAAGCCGCCGTCACTTTGACTTGTCCAGCATTGTATATGAGAGATGCAGTGGGGAATGTGAATGGTGATTATCACCCCTTAAATTGGAAATTGCTCACCCAATTGCGAGCTACAGTTAACGAAGGAGGTATTCATAGTGAACCTGCCAAACAAATGCTAAACTATATTTGGAGCACCGGGATATTACTCCCGGAGGATATAAAAACTATCATGAGATTAATACTTACTCAGTCTCAACAATTATTATGGCAGGCTTATTGGCAACAGCAATGTGATGCCAGTCAGGCTATTCCCAGACAACAAAATGATCCTCTTTTTGGGGTCATCTCAGCACAATTAATGGGAACAGAACCTTTTGCCACTGTAGAAATGCAACTATATATGGGACCCGAGGTCAATCGAGAAAGTATGCGAACTGCCCGTCTTGCTTTAGATCATGTACGTGAATCTGCTCCTGTACCTTCTTATATGAGTATACGACAAGGGAGGAGCGAGGCTTTTGGGCCGTTTGTAGACAGAGTGGCTGAGGCTCTAAACAAAGCTGGGGTCCCCGATTACCTTAAAGGACCGCTGTTAAAACAATGCCTCCTTGAAAATAGCAATATACAAACTAAAGGGGTGCTGGTTACCTTGCCAATCGGGGCTTCGATAGAGGATATGCTGGAGCGAATGTCACGAGTTCCTGCTGGGGATCAAGCTATGTTGGTAGAGGTGTTGTCTCGCATGGGGGAAAAAATTGAGAATATGGGAAAAGATTTAGCCGCAGCTCAGGAAAGTGCATTCGCAGCAGCATTAGCCCCCTTAAGATCCAATAGTGGGGCAAGTAAAGGGGAGGAAAAATGGGTTAAGTGTTTTTGTTGTGGTAAAGAGGGTCACTACAAAAGGAATTGTAAAGCTAAAATACGGTGTGAGACCTGTCAAAATAATTCTCATATAACTGGTGGGTGTCGGTCGGGAAACGGACGAGTGAGCGCGACAGGCAGCCGTGCAAGGACAACAGTAGCGGCTCTGGCACAATATGTTCACCAAACGTTCCAGCCTGCAGCCCAGCAACCAAGGGGAGCCTGGGATTCGACCTGATTACAGCAGTAGATACCACTCTTATTACACGAGAACCTGTCAAGATACCATCTACTCTGACAGGACCATTACAATGTAACGGGAGCTCTTGTGGTGCTTTGCTTTTAGGACGATCATCATCAGCTATTAACGGTCTCTTGATAGTCCCCGGAGTGATAGATGCAGACTATACTGGGGTAATACAGATTGTGGCTTATACATTGTTTCCTCCTGTACACATTCCAGCAGGCAGCCGTATTGCCCAGCTTGTGCCTGTGCCTCACCTTTTAGCAGATGCTGCAGCAGAGGCACCATGGAGAGGAAATCAAGGATTTGGGTCCTCTGGTGGGATTGCACTGTTAGCACTGCCAATGAATCGACGCCCGATGACTATGGTAACTTTTAGCTATCAGACTGATTCAATTGTCTTGTGAGCTTTGTTGGACACTGGCGCAGACATTACTATTGTGTCATGAGACAGATGGCCTCGATCCTGGCCGTTACAGCCATCTGTTAGGGGGGTAGAGGGTGTCGGCGGCCCCTCTCCGATTATGCGTAGTTTTGACAGAATTTTGATTACCCTCGACCACCAAACAGCAGGACTATTTGTCACAGTAACGTCATTATCACAAGGAGTGGATGCTCTGATCGGTCGAGATTATCTCACCCAAATTCGAGCAGTCCTAACAACAGAACATACACCTTTTTAGCCTTGGGCACTGCTGGACTGTGGTCTTTCCCAATCCGGCTGACGTGGCATTCTAACACACCCGTCTGGATTGAGCAGTGGCCCTTGAAAGGAGAAAGACTACACCAGGCCAATCTCCCGGTACAGGAACAACTTCATTTGGGTCATATTAAGCCATCTACGAGCCCTTGGAATACTCCTATTTTTGTTATACCTAAGAAATCAGGGAAATTTCGCTTGTTGCATGATTTGCGAGCCATCAATGATCAGATGCAGGACATGGGGGCCCTACAACCTGGCATGCCAAATCCGGCAATGTTGCCTGAAAATTGGGCTATCTTAATAATAGATTTGAAGGACTGTTTTTTCTCGATTGCATTACATCCAGATGATCATCAGCGGTTTGCATTTACGATACCAGCAGTGAATAGAGAGAGTCCAGCACAGAGATATGAGAGGACTGTGCTGCCACAAGGGATGAAAAATAGTCCGACAACTTGTCAGCTGTATGTAGATAATGCCCTGCGACCCATTCGGCATAAGTCGCCCCATGCACTTGTGTATCATTATATGGATGATATCCTCATTGCTCAGGAGGAGGCATTTACTGCAGATCAAGAGAGAGATCTAGAAACCATATTACAAACACAGGGACTGACTCTTGCTCCTGAAAAGGTACAAAGACGTCCAGCATGGCAGTATTTGGGCTGGAGTATTACAGAGGCTCATATTAGGCCGCAAAAGCTTCATATTCATACCAAGATAAAAATTGTAAATGATGCACAAAAATTAATGGGGGATTTGCAATGGTTGCACCCTATTGTTGGAATCACCAATGACATGCTAGAACTGCTGCGCCCCTTATTGAAGGGAACAGACCCATCGGCAAAAGTACAGACGACAGCAGAACAACTGCAAACCATTGCTGAAATTTCTGACTTTATTACCACTCAGCAAGTCGATCGTCGTGATCCAGATTGCCCCATTGATTTGACCATTTTGCAGGGCAAAGAACGGTTTCTTGGTGCATTAACACAGTGCAAAAAACAAAAAGAGAGACTAATCATCCTGGAATGGCTATTCACCACGTTACAGCCTAAATGGACAATTGAACAAAAAACTGTAGGCTTAGCAATGCTTATTAGAAAGGGACGCACTCGAATCTTACAGGTGAGCGGCCAAGAGCCAGGAACGATATATGTGCCTATAGCGAAAAGAGATCTGGAATGGATCATAGCAACATCGGAGCCTCTACAGCTTAGTTTATTGTTATCTGCCCAAAAAATAAACATGCAGTCCCTAAAATCTAAGGTGTTGGCGTGTATGACACAACAACAGTGGATTATTCGTCCTAAGCTAAGTGAGCAACCTTTGTCAAATGCCGTTACAGCATATACAGACGCAGGAAAGAAATCTCAACGGGCTGTAATAGTCTGGGAAGAGGCAGAACAATGGAAACACCAGCTATTACATGCCACGGAAATGGACTCTTTACAGACTTTAGCACTTTTTGCGGTTGTTCGGGCCCTTGAAATGTGGTGGTGTAAACCGTTGAATATTGTAACTGACTCTTTTTATGTTGCAGGAATTGCTCAGCAAATAGAAGATGCTCGCATTAAAGATGTGTGCTATCGACGCCTTTTTGACCTACTTAGAGCCATGCAGGCCGCTATCCGGCAGTGCATATCTCCATATTGTGTAATACATATCAGAAGTCATAAGTATGACATTGGTTTAGGAGCAGGAAATGCTAGAGCGGACAAGCTGGTAGCTTTGGGGGTGCCTGTAAATAAATTCAATCAGGCAAGAGAAGCCCATGCCACCTTTCATCAAAATGCCAGAGGTCTAAAGAGAAGTTTTGACCTTTCAATAGAGGATGCTCGAGCAATACTGAGGGCTTGCCCGCAGTGTAGACACTACGGCCCAGGGTTAGGTCTGGGAGTCAACCCCAGGGGTCTGGGACCATTAGAATTGTGGCAGATGGACGTCACTCACATTTCTGAATTTGGAAGGCTTAAATATGTTCACATAACTGTGGATACATTAAGTATATATGGGCAATAGCTAAAGCAGGAGAAAGAGTAACACATGTAATCCGACATGTCACTGCATGTTTTGCTGTTATGGGGGTGCCAGGCACCATTAAGACTGATAACGGCCCTGCGTATGTTAGTCATTGGGTGGGACAGTTTTTCCAAACCTGGGGAGTGAAACACATTACAGGGGTATCACACTCACTGACAGGATGGGCTATAGTGGAACGAACTCATCAAGTGTTAAAATCATAGTTAAGTAAAATGTCTGACATACAGGACCCACAGGAATGGTTGTCTAAGGTATTGTTTACTATAATTCATTTATGTATCTTTGGGGAGGAGAAAGAATCTCCAGCTCGACTACATCAAGGAATGGTGGAAACATCCAAAAGACTGCCAGCAATGTGGGTAACTTACAGAGATCCACGAACAGGTATATGGCAGGGCCCAGCTAAAATGCAGTATTTAGGCAGGGGTTATATGTCTGTGCTTACACCTACAGGTCCAATATGGGTTTCTGCGAAATGGACTAGAGTGGCTGGTACTCCTAATAATCCTGATGATGACAGTTCACACATCGCCATTGAATCAAGTGAATCCACGTCAGAACATGTGGGTCACCTGGGCGAATCAAACAGGCCAAGTTGACTTTTGTCTGAGTCTTCAATCGGTGAGTGATACATTCCGCACCTGCCTGGTTGGGATACCAGATTTTGATCCTAGTGATTTCCAGAAATATGTCAGCGGGAGTGCCTCCTGTTCCAGCAAAGTGACATCGGACTGTGCCGCAGACTCGTTAAGTCGGCTCAAAGTCTCTCTTCCCTGGGACCCACAAGAGTTGGAGTTGCTGGGAAGTCAAGCAATCGGAAACATAACGAATGGGAGTTGGACTCGTACTTGTTTTAGCTTTGGGACTAAATATCAAGGACTAAGAGGAATGGAACAATATAAAAATATGGTTAAGCAGTGGACTGATGTTTCCCCCGAAGTTGCATATAGTCGATTTGTAGATCCAAAAGGAAGATATTGTGGATTGACCATAGGACAATTTGGTGGGACTTGGATGATCAATTTATCTGGGTTGATATATGGGGGGAGTAACACCGGTTGGGAACGCGGAAACCCTCAGGGGCCTCCTCTGTGGAGCAATGGGTCTGCTAAATCTCTACCCAATAACATCTTCTTAATATGTGGGGATCGAGTGTGGCAGGGAATCCCAACTAACCCAATTGGGGGGCCATGTTATTTAGGGAAACTAACTTTGTTTGCTCCTCGACAGCAGGACTGGTTAAAAATTACCAAGTTACGGAAAAAAAGAGATACCCAAAACTTAAAAGGAGATTGTGATGGTAAAGTACAATTGTGGTCCATTACGGCAAATGTATTTGCTTCAGCATTTGTACCTGGGTCGGCTGCAGCCCAGGCCTTACGGCAGTTAGAAAAATTAGTGTGTTGGTTGGAGCAGCAAGCTAATGTTACTACTGATGTTATTGAAAAAATTGTTGGCAGACCAGAAAAGCCTTAGACATGCCTTATTGCAAGATCGTGCTGCTATTGATTTTTTGCTATTGGCGGAAGGGCACGGATGCCAGGACTTTGAAGGCATGTGTTGTTTTAATCTTTCTGATCATAGTGAATCTATTCACAAAGCTTTGGCATATTTAAAGGCTCACGCTAAGAATATTACAGTGGGTTATAACCCTTTTGATAATTGGCTTCAATCAGCTTTTAGGGGGTTGTCACCTTGGTTGATTATGTTAATCAAAGAAGGGTTAAGATGGATTTTTGTTATTTTGCTTTTACTTGTAATATTTAGAATAATATATAGTTGTATTATGAAGGCAGTGCAGCGACTGACTGAGTCTTGATTGTGCAAAAACAAAACGGGGGAATTGTGGAGAAAAAATGAGGGAGCATGGACATGGATCCTGGGGTATAATGTTAGGCCTTTAGGGGCAAGGCAGCCTGAGCTCTAGTTATATGAATTTAATGCACAATCAAGACCAGAGTCAGAGCCATGGTTAAAGCAGTTGCTGTCATGTAGACAGCAGGCCGCTTTCTGTTCCCTCAAGGTCGGACTGTTTTCGGCTAAAAGCGGTAAACAACTTTGGGGAAAAACAAGATGGGAAAATGTGAGGGAGCTTACTTATCACAGAAATCGCAAGTAGGCTGAACAAGAAAGTGAGATACATCACAGCTGAGATACAATTGCTTAAATACCGTTTCTGACTTCAAAGAAGAGTCTAAGGTGGCCCAATATTTTCAATTTCTATTAGAGTCATGGATATCCCGTGACATAAAACTTATCCAATTTCCCCCAGTTCCATTAGTACCGAAGCTTGCATTGGCACTTCCAAACAAGTCTGTTTCCTCAGGGGGTGAGGCTAATGTGGTATTAAGGGACTTAATTATCTCACATTGACGTTTCCCATCTGAATGATCGTGATCATCTCTAATTGTGTTCAGTCCCGTCCTATAACACAAGGTGTTATTGTCTACTAGTCCACAAGATTCCTCCGGATTCCATATGGGCAATCCTATCAAACACCTTTTAAAAGGATTAGTAACCCCTCCCAAACTTAGACAAAGAGATGATTGACCAGTTGGATTAGCAAAGGTTATCCAAATATTATCTCTAGGCTTATTAAAATGCTCAAACTGTTAGCAATTATAGTTATACTAAAAGCTACGGTTATAACAAAACATCTCATTATTATTCATTAAATTCACTGTGTTTTCGCTATATAATCTTCAGTCTTTTGATTGTTAGCCAGTCCTCCAATGACCACAAGACGAGGGTGTATTTATTCTCCAATCTCTTCCTGTCCTTTTTCGTCAGATGGTTTGATCTCCGCAGCTTCAAGGACAGCTCTTGTCCACCTGGCTGGCACCCAAATGGATCTTGTGGGAGAATCAACACACAAACACCCACGTCCCCAGTATAATACTTTGGCCGGAGGCTGCCATATCCCTGTTTTAGGGTCACAATATTTAACCCATATTTCTTTCTTCCCCTCCTTGTGTGCCTTTGAATTATGATGCATTATTACAGGTGATAGCTCCTTTTCACCAAACACACACAGGTAGTTCATAACAAATAAGGCCTTTAACAATTTCCTATGTGGGTCTTTCACATCCCCATATTTACCAAGATATCTTTTGAGAGTCCCATTAGCTCTTTCTATTATTGCCTGTCCTGTGGGGGAATGGGGAATCCCTGCGACATGTTTAACTCCCCATTGCCTCATAAACTGTTCTATGCTTCTACTTATATAGGCCGGCCCATTGTCTACACCATGTGCTTATATCTGCCACCACCAGCACCTCCTCTCACTCCACCCCGTGCCCCCCTCTTCTGTACCTTCCACCTCTCACGTTATAACCTGAGATCTTCCGGACGCCTACCACATCTCCCGCTCCCTATGCTCGATGACTCCAGTGTCCTGTGGCACTGGCTGATACATATCGTGTCTGCCCAGCACATATGCTAGCTGAGCCAATTGCAGGAAGATATGATCAGGTGCTGGTCGTGATCCACTTCACTATTCAATGTTGCCAATAGTTGAGTGACTCCATCTTGATTCGCATCACGGTGAGCACTCCGAGAAACACGTCAATCTGCAAGAGAGACTCAGTAGACCGTTATATCTTCTACGCCCCATGCTCTCCCCCTCCCTAAGACGGTTGAACTGTGAGCGCATTTAACGACCGTCTGTCCCTGGCTAGTGTGAGGGATACCGTGGCTCAATGCATGGGGATAGCTGGTATGTCCATGACCCCTCCGGGCAGTCTATAACTCAAACTTTACTAACAAGCATCAGTCTTTTATAATCAGCAGCAAAGCTTGCATGTTTATAGTACTTCTAATTGGTCCTTTCTCTAAAAGCCAACTGTAGTTTTCCGTGACAAGCCTTGCAGTTTCACACGCTGCCTCAGCCTCCTCCTTGCTCGAAGTTGTTATCTTGTAGGTATTTTTGCTTCTTCGTTTCTCACAGTCGAGAGCAGCTCAAGGACAATCTGCACATTAGTTTAGCAACTCATTCCTGGTAAGCTTCTTCTTATCCACTGAAAAAACCACAGCTGACAAACAAAGTTATTATACTTGTGCTAAAAGTAAAATCTCTAGCAGGTCTATGTTGCAAAGTTGTATGGCTAATACTGCTTACATTACTAATCAAGTCTTCTAATATCATTGAGGTTTGGTTACTTTGTTTGCTAGGTCAGTATCCTAATATGCATAGCTGAGTTAATAAAGCAGATACTCCTACACCTGGAGCAAATATACTAGTTGCTATTATTGCTGAGGGAGACCAAAGGTAACATAATCATGACATTCACCAGTAAATGCATGCACAAATTGTTTTGGACAAAGATGTTTCAAATCATTGTGTGATTAGGCATCAAGATGGTCAGTTGTCTCAAACTGCATGGTCCCCTTTGTAATCTCGAGGGTATTCCAGGCCATGCCTGGTCCCCACAGATCAGAAAAATTCCCTTTGGTAACTGTACAGGCACAAGACTAGACCTGGATCTTTTTGGTGAAGTATAATTCCAACTAGATGTTGTGTTCTTATACACGCCCAGGATGGGATACACATTCTGTCCCAAATGTTTTGGTATTACTGGTAAAATTAAACATAACACAAAAATCCATCTTTATAGATCCCAATAATTCTAACTCCTGTGGCTCTGTTGTCATTATTGGCAACCATAAAATGATCAAATCCCAGCTGTCAACTTTCCCATTTCCAGTGTAAGAAAATCAGTATTCATCATCACATTTACAGCAAAATGCATAACATCACGACCAACAGTTTTTACACTCTTTGAGGCAAGGGACTGAGGATGGAAAGGATGAGCCCAGCGGTCCGTGAGGGCTCGGGCCGGCTGTGTCGGCGCGAGGTGTGTGTGGGGAGGCACTCTGGAGACACTGACCGGGCACAGGAAGCGGCTGAGCAGCGGCGGGGGCTGCGAATGGAAGTGGCGGGGGGGGTCTGGCTCACTCCGTGCCGTCCCCGGCGCCGGCAGCACAGCCGGTATTACTCTCTCCTGTGTTTTCTTTTCTTCCCTCGCGTGCCCGATGGTGCCCAGTCTAACATGGTGTCGCGCTCCCCCACTCTCCTCTGATCATCCTGCGCTGCATCCCCGCCCGACTCCGCCCGCTTGGCATTCCCCTTCAAGTCGTCCCAGGGGTAACTCGGCGGGCTGGGCTCGAATGGGAAGCAGCTCTCCCGCGGGGGCTCTGCTCCGAAGCCCCTTCGCCTCTCTGACTTTGTAAAAACTCTTGTGTAGAGGAGAACTTTTTTCTTCACTCCGCGTAGCCGCACCACCCCCCATCTCCTCACCAGACTCCGTCTTCTAGCTCTCATTTCTGCCACTCCTCCACGTAGATCACTCATCTTCGGTGGCCAACGAGGCGGCTGACTTTTCCCCTTTGTCCCGCCTCCATTTCCATCAGGCGTCAACTTTGGCGGATGGTGGGGTGGCTGACTTTTTTCTCGGTATCATCTGCCTCAGCGCCGCTCCCGCCACTACTCTCTGTGCTGCTCCCGGCACTGCTCTCGACGCCTCTCCCGGTGCTTCTGCCGGCGCTACTCTCGACGCCTCTCTGGGCACTACTGTCGGTGTCTCTCCCGGCGCTTCTCCCGGCGCTACACGCGGGGGGGGGGGAAGCATTACTTTTGAGAAGGTAGGACCCAGCGGGGTGGATTGGAACCATTCAATCTCATAGTTTTTATTCTTACTCTGTGCTAACATGCGAGGACATGATAGAATACAGTTGGTTAGGCAGTAAGCATTAAGCGATAAGATATTGGACCCTTGCTCAAGGACGTGGTGTCCTTGAGCAAGAGAGTTGTATGATAACAGGATGAGAAAACAGGAACTTAGTTTGGGTTGAGCAGCCACAAGCGTCCGAATTATGTTGAAACAGGGGCAGGATTGACATTTAACTGGGAACCAATGATGAGCTTAGCTTTTGCAATATGTGTGAGCCTGATTATTGTATCTATAAAAGAGCTTTATCTTTGCAAATAAAGTTGAGACTTGCTCAGCACTACAGGGTGTGACTGTCTCCCGTCGTCTTCAGCAAATTGTGACCCCGACGTGATAGCGACTTGGCGCCACGGCGGAGCGATGAAGGGGTTCGGGTCCTACGCAACAAGGACGGCAAAAACCGTGAAAATTGGGAACATGCCATGCCCTGGGTGACCATATAGACGAGCCCGGCCGATATGTGCCGCCGGACCTTGAAGGGCTGCAACAGCGCGCTGACGATAATAGGTATGGAAAGACAAGTGACATATGATTTATTTACTGCATTCTTGCAGAAGCGACAGATAAAGAGTATAGATCTGCGAAAGGACCTTCCAGGGTTGTTAGCTTATGGGTATGCTAAGGGAGTGTTTCAGAATCCACATACAGTGCATGAATTGAGCGAATGGTGTAAATTTGGGGATTTTCTGTGGGAAGCTACCCTGGAGGACGATAAGACAGCTAAAAGGTTAGGGAAGCTTTGGAGGATAGTGCACAATGAGTTGCTGCAACATTAGGCAGAAAAGAAGGCTGCTGAGCACGCATCAGCAGCATAGAGTAAGAATAAAAACTATGAGCGTGACTGGTTCCAATCCATACCGCTGGCTCCTACTGTCTCAAAAGCAATGCTCCCCCCTCCCGTGTAGAAAATGGCCCTGGTGGCACGGACGGGGTACGAGAACCATGTGAGCCATCAGCCCCTCCTGAGGAACAGGAGTGCCGGCCTAAAGAGTCCCCGCCTCCGCCCCCCCCCCACTTGGTGAGCTTGTCCCTGGGGCAGAGAGTGAAGTGGCGGAGGCCATTGCAAGGGAGTGGAGGGAGACTTGGGCTGCACTCGCAAAGGATTGTCTGGGAAAAGGGGATGGCGATGCACTGGAAGCAGCCAGAACTTTGGCGTTGTCACTGGTATTCCAACCTGTCCTGGTTTGAGCCAGGATACAGTTAATTCCCGTGAGGAACCAGGAAAGGGCACAGCCTGAACAGCTGACCCAGGCTGGCCAGCAGGTATTCGATACCATCCTAACCGTCATGCCCAGGGTACAGGTGGGGGCTGGCCGGAATAAGCTCTACCCCGGAATAAGCTCTTCCGGGGGGGTGCGGACTCTCGGTCGCCGGTCCGGAGCGGTCGCTCACGTCGGGTCCCGGGTGGTGAGCAACTGTATCACTCACCAGTTTTCTTTGTAATATCCCCTTGTCTTTCTTATAGTTCTTACTCTTCAATTTCCCCAGTAAACTCTTCTTATTTCAACTTACGCGGGCTCTTTTACTTTTTTTTCTCCCTCTCCGATCCCCTCCGCATTCCGTCGAGAGGGGGAGGGGGAGGAGTCGCGGTTTTCTTCCCCTTTGCTCCGGCTGGGCAAAACCACGACATTTATTGGCGCCCAACGTGGGGCCCGCGAGGTTGAAATAAAACAGAGTGGGTTTAAACAAAATCCTTGTGTACACTCCTGACACTAACTGATTGCTGATCACAATGTTGGTTGATATGCTTGTATGGTGGTATTACATGTCCTCTTATCTGCATCATGTATGTCTTGTGATAGTGTTTCTCGTCGGTGGAAAATGTATAAAAATTCCCATGCTACTGCACTGTATGGGATTGGCTTATGATATGATTTTGTCATGGGTTATTAAGTTGGGTTGGAATGTGTACATGGCTTTTCTGTCTCTTCCACACTTTCTCCTAGAACTTAATAATGGCACTCAATTTATGGGAAAAGCTGACGTGTAATTCCTCTCACTATGTCACCCTCATTTCTTCAAGATGCTTCTAATGGATTCTAACAATAATACTTGGAATGTTCTAATTACCATGTCTCTATTATTTTCCCATGTTTCTGCCTCGGCTTGGATTGTAAAATTTTTTTTGAGAGCTGTGAGGAAAGGCATACAGAATATGGGCAGGTGTCCAGGGAGCTTTTTACCTGTAAAGATTTGGAGAACACAGGAACCCATTCCTAACTCAGCTGTGCCAGAACCAGTTGCTGTTCCAACTTCAGCAGTGGATGTTGCAGTTGCAGCTGTGAACACTCATACCCAGACTGCTGACACCGTTGCTGTTACCACTGTGGACGCTCATACCCATACTGTGAATATCGTTGTTATGTCCACTCAGACTGCTGCTACAACTGTGGATGCTCAAACCCAGACTGTTGCTGTTACAACTGCAGCCACTCAAACGGAGACAACTGATACAATTGCTGTTGAATCAGAGTGTCAATTTGTGCCAGTATCAGTTGCCCCTGTACAGAAAAAGAAATACACAAAAAAACCAGTTTGCAGCACTAAGGATGAAGATGAACAAGGGATATCACAGAGGGAAGAAGAGTTCGAGCCAGAGATAATCAGCCGGTCCTTGTCCCTGAGTGAACTGCGAGATGTGCGGAAAGATTACAGTCGTCACCCAGGTGAGCACATTATCACCTGGATGCTCCGATGCTGGGAAAATGGAGCCCACAGTTTGGACTTAGAGGGCAAAGAAGCCAGGCAATTGGACTCCTTGTCCCGGGACGGGGGCATTGATAAGGCTATGGGAAGACCATCACAGACCCTCAGCCTCTGGAGGCGACTTTTGTTGGGCGTGAAGGAAAGATACCCCTTCAAGGAAGATATTACGAGCCCCCCAAGTAAGTGGACCACCATGGAGAAAGGCATTCAATATTTGAGGGAGTTAGCTGTGCTGGAGATTATTTATAATGACTATGCACCCACAGACCCAGATGAAATTCAATGCACACGAGTTATGTGGCGAAAGTTCCTACGAAGTGCACCACCAAACTATGCCAGTTCGTTGGCAGTTGTCTCCTGGAAAGAAGATGAGAGGCAAACGGTGGAACAACTAGCCGCTCAACTTCGGCAATATGAAGAAAATGTGTCTTCTCCCCTACAGGCTGTTGTTTCAGCTGTAGAGAAAATGTCACGGAAGTTTGACCAATTCATGTCTCGCTCTCCACTTGCCAGTACTCCAGCTTTTAAGAATAAGCGTCCCCGTGCTCAAGAGCAGGAACATAAGGAGTATACACCCCAGGATGTTTCACGGTCCCATCCACAGGACCAAGGAGAGAATATGAGCAAGTGGGATAGGCCACCTACCCCATCTACTCCAAGAGCACAGGCACAGGAGTTGCGTAAAGGAAGGGTTAAAAGAAGTAACTCTCCTTGGAGGAATGTCGCTCCAGTTTCCAGTGAGCAACCCCCTAGACAAGATAGGAGGGTTGATTTAAATTCTGATTCCCTCGAGGGAACCTCTGGTGTTTCCTGGGAAACAGTAAATGATGACTGCGATGACCAGTATTAGGGGGGCCCTGCCTCCAGCCAGGTGGAGGAAAGGGATAATCGGGTTTATTGGACTGTGTGGATTCGTTGGCCTGGAACATCAAATCCACAAGAATACAAGGCTTTAGTGGACACCGGTGCACAATGTACTCTGATGCCATCAAATTTTAAAGGGACAGAATCCATTTGTATTTCTGGAGTGACAGGGGGATCTCAACAGCTATCTGTATTAAAAGCTGAAGTGATTCTGACTGGCACAAATTGGCACAAGCATCCTATTGCAACAGGCCCCAAAGCTCCATGCATCTTAGGTATAGATTATCTTAAGAGAGGGTATTTTAAGGACCCAAAAGGATACAGGTGGGCCTTTGGTGTGGCTGCAGTGGAGGCAGAAGAGATTGAACAATTATCCAGCATGCCTGGCCTTTCAGAGGACCCTTCTGTTGTGGGGTTGCTGAAGGTTGAGGAGCAACAGGTACCAATTGCAACCACAGCAGTGCACCGTCGGCAATACCGCACCAACAGAGACTCTGTGATTCCCATTCATAAGTTGATTCGCCAATTGGAGAGCCAAGGGGTGATCAGCAAAACTCACTCACCCTTTAACAGCCCTATATGGCCGGTACAAAAGTCTACTGGAGAGTGGAGACTGACAGTAGACTATCGTGGCCTGAATGAAGTCACGCCACTGCTGAGCGCGGCTGTGCCAGACATGTTGGAACTCCAATACGAATTGGAGTCCAAGGCAGCCAAATGGTATGCCACCATTGATATTGCCAATGCATTCTTCTCAGTCCCTTTAGCAAAAGAGTGCAGGCCTCAGTTTGCTTTCACTTGGAGAGGGGTGCAGTATACTTGGAATCGACTGCCCCAGGGATGGAAACACAGCCCCACCATTTGCCATGGACTGATCCAGGCCATGCTGGAGGAGGGTGAGACCCCAGAAAATCTGCAATACATTGATGATATTGTGGTGTGGGGTGACTCAGCCGTGGAAGTCCTTGATAAAGGAAAGAAAATAATTCAAATTCTTCTAAAGGCTGGCTTTGCCATTAAACGCAGTAAAGTCAAAGGACCTGCACAGGAGATCCAGTTTTTAGGAGTAAAATGGCAGGATGGACGTCGTCATATTCCAATAGAGGTGATAAACAAGATTGCAGCCATGTCTCCACCAACTAACAAAAAGGAAACACAAGCTTTCCTAGGTGTTGTGGGTTTTTGGAGAATGCATATTCCAAATTACAGTATGATTGTTAGCCCCCTCTACCGTGTGACACGGAAGAAGAATGATTTTGAATGGGGTCCTGAGCAGCAACGAAGTTTTGAACAAATTAAACAGGAGATTGTTCATGCGATGGCGCTCGGGCCAGTCCGGACAGGACCACATGTTAAAAATGTGCTCTACACCGCAGCTGGGGAGAATGGCCCTACTTGGAGTCTTTGGCAGAGAGCACCTGGGGAGGGTCGAGGCCGACCCCTCGGGTTCTGGAGTCAGGGATACAGAGGATCCGAGGCCCGATACACTCCAACCGAGAAGGAGATACTGGCAGCATATGAAGGAGTTCAAGCTGCATCAGAAGTGATCGGCACAGAAACACAACTCTTCCTAGCACCTCGACTGCCAGTGCTGGGCTGCATGTTCAAGGGGAAGGCATTCCCTATGCATCATGCAACTGATGCTACATGGAGTAAGTGGATCGTGCTGATCACACAACGAGCTCGCATAGGGAAGCCTAGTCGCCCTGGGATCCTGAAGGTGATCATAAACTGGCCAGAGTGTGAAGATGGTGAAATATCAGCAGAGAAGGTGACACGTGTTGACGAGGCCCCATCGTATGATGAACTGTCAGAAGATGAGAAGCGGTATGCCCTGTTTACTGATGGGTCCTGTTGCCTTGTGGGAAGGCATCCAAGATGGAAGGCAGCTGTATGGAGTCCCCTACGCAAAATTTCAGAAGCTGTAGAAGGAGAGGGTGAATCCAGCCAGTTTGCAGAGGTAAAAGCCATCCAGTTGGCTTTAGACATTGCTGAACGGGAAAAATGGCCAAGGATCTACCTCTACACTGATTCGTGGATGGTGGCAAACGCTCTATGGGGATGGCTACAGCGATGGAGACAGAACAACTGGCAACGACGGGGCAAACCCGTCTGGGCTGCTCCACTATGGCAGGACATTGCTGCTCGAATGGAGAATCTAGTTGTGAAGGTGCGCCATGTAGATGCTCACGTACCCAAAAAGCGGGCCACAGAAGAACATCTGCATAACCAGCAAGCTGACAAGGCTGCTAAGATTTCTCAGATAGATCTGGATTGGCAACATAAGGAGGAGTTATTTTTAGCTCGATGGGCCCATGATACCTCAGGTCCTCAAGGCAGAGATGCTACCTATAAATGGGCTCGCGATCGAGGGGTGGACTTAACCTTGGACACTATTGCACAGGTTATCCATGAGTGTGAGACATGTGCTACAATTAAACAAGTAAAAGGATTGAAGCCCATATGGTATGGAGGACAATGGCAGAAATATAAATACGGAGAGGCCTGGCAGATTGATTACATCACACTGCCACAGACTCGCCAAGGCAAACGCCATGTGCTCACAATGGTGGAGGCGACCACCGGCTGGTTGGAAACGTATCCTGTGTCTCATGCCACCGCCCGGAGCACCATCCAGGGCCTTGAAAGGAAAGTCCTCTGGCGACATGGCACCCCAGAAAGAATTGAGTCAGACAATGGGACACACTTCAGGAACAACCTCATAGATGCCTGGGCCAAAGAGCATGGCATTGAATGGGTTTATCATATTCCCTATCATGCACCAGCCTCAGGAAAAGTTGAGAGATACAATGGGTTATTGAAAACCACACTGAAAGCGATGGGAGGTGGAACTTTCAAGCATTGGGATACACACTTGGAAAAGGCCACCTAGTTAGTCAACTCTAGAGGATCTGTCAATCGAGCTGGCCCTGCCCAATCAGAACCCTTACATATTGTAGAAGGGGACAAAGTCCCTGTGGTACATGTTAGGGAAGGCAGTCTGGGTGTGTCCTGCCTCAGGTAAAGGCAAACCCATCCGTGGGATTATTTTTGCTCAGGGACCTGGGTGTACTTGGTGGGTGATGTGTAAGGATGGGGAGACCCAATGTGTGCCTCAAGGGAATTTAATTCTGGGTGAGAATAACCTGTGAATTAAATTGTATAATGATAGCTGTTAAATGTCACGATTCCTATAGTTGCTCTAGGTTATGTATGTGTAGGTGATTATGATGTGAAAACCTAGACATGACGTGTAGATGGTATAGAATAAGGGGTGGAATGTCCTGGTTTGAGCCAGGATACAGTTAATTCCCGTGAGGAACCAGGAAAGGGCACAGCCTGAACAGCTGACCCAGGCTGGCCAGCAGGTATTCGATACCATCCTAACCGTCATGCCCAGGGTACAGGTGGGGGCTGGCCGGAATAAGCTCTACCCCGGAATAAGCTCTTCCGGGGGGGTGCGGACTCTCGGTCGCCGGTCCGGAGCGGTCGCTCACGTCGGGTCCCGGGTGGTGAGCAACTGTATCACTCACCAGTTTTCTTTGTAATATCCCTTTGTCTTTGTTATAGTTGTTACTCCTCAGTTTCCCCAGTAAACTGTTCTTATTTCAACTTACGCGGGCTCTTTTACTTTTTTTTTTTTCTCCCTCTCCGATCCCCTCCGGATTCCGTTGAGAGGAGGAGGGGGAGGAGTCGCGGTTTTCTTCCCCTTTGCTCCGGCTGGGCAAAACCACGACACCACTTTTAGCCGAAAACAGTCTGACCTTGAGGGAACAGAAAGCGACCTGCTGTCTACGTGACAGCAACTACTTTAACCATGGCACTGACTCTGGTCTTGATTGTGCAGTAAATTCATATAACTGGAGCTCAGGCTGCCTTGCCCCAACAGGCCTAACATTATACCCCGGGATCCATGTCCATGCGCCCTCATTTTTTCTCCACATCCATAGGAAAGCAGGTGCAAATATGACACAGTGCTGGCTGATAGACTACATGAGGACCAACTTACTACTGTAGATGGGGTCTGCCTTCCTGCTTTCTTGTAGCTCCCATACGCAGTGGTATTACTTTTACCGACAGTCTGTATTTTTTCAATGGGAGTTGATCAGTACAAGTGAGTGTTATTGCAGATAGTTCCCACAGGAAAGCAGCTGAAAATGTGACACGGTGCTGGCTTATAGACTACATGGGGATCTACTTACTACTGTAGGTTGTGTCTGCAACCATTGTGGGGGGAGGTATGCAAGCAACAATTTGGACTGCTCAACTCCCATTGAAAAAATAAACAGTGTCGGTAGAAGTTATGCCACTGCGTCTGGGCACTACAAGAATGCATGAAGGCAGACCCCAACTACAGTGGTACGTAGGTCCCCGTGAAACCTATCAGCCAGCACTGTGCCACCTTTGCAGCTACTTTCCTGTGGCACCTTCCTCCAATCCCGGGAGCTTGACTTGCTCAGCTCCCATTGAAAATACAGGTTGCTGTTTAAAGTTACGCCTCTGCCTCTGGGACCTTTAATAAAAGAGGTACGCAGACCCCATCTACAGGGACACGTAGATCCCTGTGTAGTCTATCAGCCAGCACTGTGTCATATTTGCAGCTACTTTTCTGTGGGAGTTATGTCCAATAATACTTGGCGTGCTCAGCTCTTTTTGAAAAGATGAATACTGCCGTTAGAACTTACGCCACTGCATCTGGACAGTACAAGAAAGCAGGTACGCAGACCCCACATACAGTGGTATGTAGGTCACGTTGGAGTCTATCAGCATGCACTGTGTCACATTAGCAGCTGCTTTCCTGTGGGTGTTATCTCCAATCCCATGCACTTGGCCTGCTCAGTTGCCTTTGAAAAAATACAGGCTGTCAGTAGAAGTTATACCACTGAGTATGTGTGGAGAGTTTTGTGGAGACTTGGCTAGATGAAAGAGGACATGATAGAATACAGTTGGTTAGGAAGTAAGCATTAAGCGATAAGATATTGGACCCTTGCTCAAGGACGTGGTGTCCTTGAGCAAGAGAGTTGTATGATAACAGGATGAGAAAACAGGAACTCAGTTTGGGTTGAGCAGCCACAAGCGTCCGAATTATGTTGAAACAGGGGCAGGATTGACATTTAACTGGGAACCAATGATGAGCTTAGCTTTTGCAATATGTGTGAGCCTGATTATTGTATCTATAAAAGAGCTTTATCTTTGCAAATAAAGTTGAGACTTGCTCAGCACTACAGGGTGTGACTGTCTCCCGTCGTCTTCAGCAAATGGTGACCCCGAAGTGATAGCGGCTTGGCGCCATGGCGGAGCGACGAAGGGGTTCGGGTCCTACGCAACAAGGACAGAAATAAGCGTGAAAATTGGGAACATGCCGTGCCCTGGGTGACCGTATAGACGAGCCCGGCCGATATGTGCCGCCAGACCTTGAAGGGCTGCAACAGCGCGCTGACGATAATAGGTATGGAAAAGCAAGTGACATATGATTTATTTACTGCATTCTTGCAGAAGCGGCAGATAAAGGATAACTGAACGGAAAGTATGTATTTTCTCAATGGGAACTAAGCAGTCCAAGTGAGTGGGACTGGGGATAGCTCCCACGGGAAAACAGCTGCAAATGTGACACAGTTCTTGCTGAAAGACTACATTGGGGCCTACTTTACACTGTAGGTGGGATTTGTCTTCCAGTTTTTTTTAGCTCCCATACGCAGTGGTATAACTTAAGCGACAGTATATTTTTTTTCAATGGGACCTGAGCAGTCCAAGTGAGTGTTATTGGATATAGCTCCCACAGGAAAGCAGCTGAAAATGTGACACAGTGCTGGCTTATAGACTACAAGGGGGTCTACTTACTACTGTAGCTGGGGTCTGCGTATCTGCTTTTTTGTAGCTCTCATACACAGTGGTATAACTTTACTGACAGCAAATATTATTCCAATGGGTGCTGAACAGTCCAAGTGACAGGGATTGGAGATAGCGCCCACAGGAAAGAAGCTGCAAATGTGACACAGTGCTGGCTGATAGACTACATGGGGACCTACTTAACACTGTACTTGGGGTCTGCCTTCATGTTTTTTTATACCTCCCATACGCAGTGGTATAACTTCTACCGACAATCTGTATTTTTTCCAACCCCAAGAACGTGGGGTTGGAGATTGCTCCCACAGTAAAGCAGCTTCAAAAGTGACACAGTGCTGGCTGACAGACTACATGGGGACCTACTTACTACTGTAGGCGGGCTCTCCCTTCCTACTTTCTTGTAGCTTCTATTGGCAGTGGTTTAACTTAACCGACAGCTTATATTTTTTCAATGGGACCTGAGCAGTACATGTGTTATTGGAGATAGCTCCAACAGGAAAGCAGCTGAGAATGTGACAAAGTGCTGACTGATAGACTACAAGGGGAACTACGTATGCCTGTAGATGGGGTCTGCGTACTTGTTTTATTAAAGGTCCCAGAGGCAGTGGCGTAACTTAAAACACCAATCTGTATTTTCAATGGGAACTTAGCAAACCAAGTTTCTGGGATTGGATGTAGGTGCCACAGGAAAGCAGCTGAAAGGCTGCACAGTGCTGGCTGATAGACTACATCAGGACCTACTTACTACTGCCTTCCAGCTTTCTTGTAGCTTCCATACGCAGTGCTATAACTTACGCAACAGCATATATTTTTTCAATGGGACCTGATCAGTACAATTGAGTGTTATTGGAGATAGCTCCCACAGGAAAGCAGATGCAAATGTGACAGAGTGCTTGCTGATAGACTACACGGGGACCAACTTAGTACTGTAGATGGGGTCTGCCTTCCTGCTTTCTTGTAGCTCCCATAAGCAGTGATATAACTTCTACCACCAGCATGTATTTTTTCAATGGGAGCTGAGCGGTCCAGGTGAGTGGGATTGGAGAGAGTGTCCACAGGAAAGCAGCTGAAAATATGACACAGTGGTTTCTGATAGACTACATGGGGACCTACTTACTTCTGTAGGTGGGGTCTGCCTTCCTGCTTTCTTGTAGCTCCCTTACACAGTGGTATAACTTCTACTGACAGTCTGTATTTTTTCAATGGGAGCTGGGCAGTCCAGGTGAGTGGGATTGGAGACAGCTCCCACAGGAAAGAAGATGCAAATGTGAAACAGCTCTGAGTGAGACACTGCATGGAGACTGCCTTACTACTGTAGGTGGGGTCTCCCTTTCTGCTTTCTTGTAGCTCCCATAGGCAGTGGTATAATTTCTACCGCCAGCATGTATTTTTTCAATGGGAGATGAGCAGTCCAAGTGAGTGTTATGGGAGATAGCTCTGACAGGAAATCAGCTTTAAAGGTGACGCAGTGCTGGCTAAGAGACTACATGGGGACCTACTTACTACTGTAGGTGGAGTCTCCCTTCCTGCTTCCTTGTAGCCCCCATACGCAGTGGTATAACTTAAGCGACAGTGTCATGGTTTGGACTAGGATAGAGTTAACTTTGATGAGGAAGTAGGAAGGGGCACAACATGGGCAGCTGACCTGGGCTGGCCAACAGGTATTCGATACCATACTGACATCATGCCCAGAACCTAGAGGCAGGGAGCTAGTCGGCGGCGGGGCTTTGGGAGCACAGACGGGGCTGCCGGTCGGAGGGGGGGTCGTGCCGGGTCCCGAGTGGTGAGCAGCCGTGGCACGCGCCATTCCTTTTGTATATTCCTCTCGTTTACTGTTAAAACTGTTCCTTTTTCCCCCTGAATCTGTTTCTTCTTACTGTTGTTGTATTAAACCGCTCTTATTTCAACCTACGCGGATTTTCCCCCTTTTTCTCTGGTTCTCCTTCCCGCTCCACCGGGAGGGGAGGAGTTAGCGAGCACCCTCGTGGCTCTTTGTTCCCGGCTGGGCAAAACCATGACATTTTTGGCGCCCAACGTGGGGCCTCGAGCTGCTGGAGATTGGGATTTGTGATAAGGATGGTGAATTGGGACTGGTAAAGGAGAAAACAGGCGACTGGGTGAGGCTACCTTGTGTCTAGGAGTGGATTTTTATTTATGTGTATTTATTGTGTTATGTGTATATCGTTTATTTTCAAAGGGAAGTGTTTGATTCTGTTTGATCTTAGTTACTGTGTGTTGATTTGTGAAGGTGGTTCAGATTCCCTTATGTTTTCTTGAATAAGTGATTCACAGAGGCGAGGGGTGGAATGTTCTGGTTTAGCAAGGAGCAGCTTTTGGCTTGGTAACAGGGGGAGCGGGTTGCAGTGAAGACCCGGTAAAGAGTTTGCGGACTCTCCCCCGGCTCCTGGGTTCAGACCCACCTCCGGCCCGACTGGGCCAATCTGGCGCCTCTATTTAGGGGACGGAAATTCGGAATGCAAGTCGGGAGGTGTACGAGTGATACAAGATGGAGACGACCACGCGGACCCTTCAGCCAGAGAAGGAGGAAGGAAGGAGAAGCAATAGACCAGAGACCCTTCTGCAAGCCGTGGCGAGAATGCAAGCTGTGCCCCTGCAACCTATGGAGATCCATGGCAGGACCGAGAGTTACCAGTAGCTCCATGTGAGTGAGCCCGGACGGGCGAGGGACTGTGTGGGGAGATGGTCATGGCCCAGGCCGTGTTGGAGAGCCTGCACGTCGCAGAGCAGCCCCACACGAGGCAAAGAGGAGCTGCAGCTTTTGGAATAAGTGCGCGTCGGAGCAGCCCATGCAGGTCTGCCACGCGTGTGAGTTACCCCACGGACTTGCAGGGAGGACTGGTGTGGAGTTCACCCGTCCTGAGGAGGGACAAACGGCAGAAGCTATCGGGAACAGACTAACTGAAACCCCCCACTGCTTGCCCCCCCCGAATCGTTCGGGGGGGACAGGGTAAAAACACTGGGATCAGGGCTCTGAGCCCGGGAAGAGGGGAGGTGTGGCAAGAAGGTGTTCTTAAAAAGGCTGGTTGGACTCTTTGTTGATGTATTACTCTATGTTGTTTCATTTTGGTTATGTTTTGGGTTTTTGGGGGTATGTTTTAGTTGATGTTGCATTAAATTGTTTTTTTCTGTTTTCTTCCCCAAACCGAGTGGCCTGGTCTGTTTTGTCCTGATCCTTAAGCGGCAATTAAGCTCTCCCTGCCCCTGAGCAATTCTCAGCCTCTTCCGTACTCGAGGCTAATCCTGGTCTTTGTTCCCTGATGGGCCTAAACCACGACAGACAGCATATATTTTTTCGATGGGAGTGAGCAGTCCAAGTGAGTGGGATTGGAGATAGCTCCTACATAAAAGTAGATGGAAACGTTACACAGTGCTGACTGAAAGACTACATGGGGACCTACTTTCTACTGTAGGTGGGATCTGCCTTCCTGCATTCTTGTAGCTCCTATACGCAGTTGTATAACTTACACTGACAGAATGTATTTTTAACGGGAGCTGACGATGCCAACAACGTGGGATTGGATATAACTCCCACAAGAAAGAAGCTGCAAATGTGATACAGTGCTGGCTGATTCACTACATGGGGATCTACTTACCAGTGTAGGTGGGGTCTGCCTTCCTGCTTTCTTGTAGCTCCCATACTCAGTGGTATAACTTAACAGACAGCATATATTTTTTCAATGGCAATTGAGTAGTACACGTGAGTGTTATTGGAGATAGTTCCCACAGGAAAGCAGCTGAAAAGGTGACACAGTGCTGACTGATAGACTACAAGGGGAAGTACGTATCCCTGTAGATGGGGTCTGCGTACCTGTTTTATTAAAGATCCCAGAGGCAGTGGCGTAACTTTAAACACCAATCTCTCCTTTCAATGGGAGCTGAGTAAGTCAACCTCCCGGGATTGGACGTACGTGCCACAGGAAAGCAGCTGCAAAGATTGCACAGTGCTGGCTGATAGGTTTCACGGGGACCTACGTAACACTGTAGTTGGGATCTGCCTTCATGCTTTCTTGTAGTGCCCAGACGCAGTGGAGTAATGTGGAGAAAAAATGAGAGAGCATGGACATGGATCCCGGGGTATAATGTTAGGTCTGTAGGGGCAAGGCAACCTGAGCTCTAGTTATATGAATTTAATGCACAATCAAGACCAGATTCAGAGCCATGGTTAAAGCAGTTGCTGTCATGTAGACAGCAGGCCGCTTTCTGTTCCCTCAAGGTCGGGCTGTTTTCGGCTAAAAATGGTAAACAACTTTGGGGAAAAACAAGATGGGAAAATGTGAGGGAGTTTGCTTATGGCAGATACCGCAAGTAGGATGAACTAGAAAGTGAAATTTATTAGCTGCTGTTGCTGAGCTAGCTTTGAAGCTGCTGTGTGTATAAGTTCGAGCCTGCTCTCAATAAAGGAGAAGATTTCTGCTATAACTCACATTGAGTAGGACAGATTTCTTCCCACCCAGCTGAGAACTTGACCCAGGGTTGATCGCCGCATGAAGTAGGCTTGGAGCTGGTGTTTCAGGCTTCGAGCTTGGGTTTTTCAGGCTTTGAGTCTTGTTTCAGGCTTCGAGACTGGGTTTTTAAAACTTAGAGTCTGGTTCATTTTTCAGGCTTTGAGCCTGGTTTCAGGCTTCGAGCCTGGTTTGCAGACTTTGAGTCTGGGTTTTTCAGGCCAAGGGCCGAAAACTTAGTGGCAGAGTAACTTCTACCGACACCGTTTATTTTTTCAATGGGAGCTGAGCAGTCCAGGTGAGTGGGATTGCACACAGCTCCCAAAGAAAAGCAGCTGCAAATGTGAAACAGCTCGGGGTGAGAGACTACACGGAGACCTCCTTACTACTGTAGGTCGGGTCTTCCTTCCTGGTTTCACGTCGCTCCCATACGCAGTGGTATAACTTAACAGAAAGCATGTATTTTTTCAATGGGAGCTGAGTAGCCAAAGTTAGTGGGATTGGAGATACCTCCCACAGGAAAGCAGCTGCAAATGTGAAACACTTATGGCTGACAGACTACGTGGGGACCTACTTAGTACTTTAGGTGGGGTCTGCCTTTCTGTTTTCTTGTTCCTCCCATATGCAGTCGTATAACTTCTACCGCCAGTCTATATATATTCAATGGGAGCTGAGCAGTCCAAGTGAGTAGGATTGGAGATAGTTCCCACAGGAAAGCAGCTGCAAATGTGACACAGTGCTGACTGATAGACTACATTGGAGCCTACTTGCTACTGTAGGTGGGGTCTGTCTTCCAGGTTTTTTTTAGCTCCCATACGCTGTGGTATAACTTATACTGACAGCATATATTTTTTTAATGGGATTTGAGCAATCCAAGTGAGTGGTATTGCAGATAGCGCCCACAGGAAAGAAGCTGTAATCTTGACACAGTGCTGGCTGATAGACTAAATGGGGGCCTACTTACTACTGTAGGGGGGGTCTGCCTTCCAGCTTTCTTGTAGATCCCATAGGCAGTGGTATAACTTTTACTGCTAGCATGTATTTTAAAAATGGGAGTTGAGCAGTCCAAGTGAGTGGGATTGGAGATTGCTCCCACAGGAAAGCAGATGCAAACACAGCACAGTGCTGGCTGATAGACTACATGGGGATGTACTTACTACTGTAAATTGGGTCAGCCTTCCTGCTTTCTTGTAGCTCCCATACACAGTGGTATTACTTCTACCGACAATCTGTACTTTTTCACTGGGAGTTGAGCAGTGCAAGTGAGTGGGATTGGAGATAGCTGCCACAGGAAAGCAGGTACAAATGTGACACAGTGCTGGCTAATAGACTTGATTATCTCACATTGACGTTACCCATCTGAATGATCGTGATCACCGCTAATTGTTTTCTGCCCCGTCCTGTTACACAAGATATTATTGTCTACAAGTCCACAAAATTCCTCCCGATTCCACATGGGCAATCCTATCAAACAAGTTTTAAAAGGATTAGTAACCTCTCCCAAACTAAGACAAAGAGATGATTGACCAGTTTGATTAGTAAAGGTTATCCAAATATTATCTCTAGGCTGATTAAAATGCGTCAAGTTGTTAGCTTTTATAGTTACATTAAAAGCTATGGTTATAAAAAAAATACCTCATTATTATTCATTAAATTCACTGTCTTTTTGTTATATAACCTTCAGTCTTTTGATTGTTAGTCAGTTTTCCAATGACCGCAAGACGAGGGTGTATTTATTCTCCAATCTCCTCCTGTCATTTTTCGTCAGATGATTTGATCTCCGCAGCTTCAAGGACAACTCTTGTCCACCTGGCTGGCACCGAAATGGATCCTGTGGTAGAATCAACACACAAATACCCACGTCCCCAGTATAATACTTTGGCCGGAGGCTGCCATATCCCTGTTTTAGGGTCACAATATTTAACCCATATTTCTTTCTTCCCCTCCTTTTATGCCTTTGGATTATGATGCATTATTACAGGTGGTAGCTCCTGTTCCCCCAAACACACACAGGTGGTTCACAACAAATAAGGCCTTTAACAATTTCATATGTGGGTCTTTAACATCCCTATATTTACGAAGATATCTTTTTAGAGTCCCATTAGCTCTTTCTATTATGGCCTGTCCTATGGAGGAATGGGGAATCCCTGCTACATATTCAACTTCCCATTGACTCGTGAACTGTTCTATGCTTCTACTTATATAGGCCAGCCCATTGTCTGTCTTTATTTTCTGAGGAATTCCCATTACCGCAAAACTACTATATAAATGACGCTCCACATGTATGGCCCTCTCCCCTGTCTGTGCTGTTGCCCAAACGAATTTGCTCCATGTGTCTACGGTTACATGCACATATTTTAGTTTTCCAAACTCTGCCACGAGTCACATCCATCTGCCAAATTTCATTTGCAGATAATCCTCTAGGGTTCACCCCCAAGCCTAAGCCAACACCTCCATTTTGATGGCTACAAATGGGACAAGCTCTAACAATAGCCTTTCAATCCTTTAGCGATAATTGAAACTCTCGGTGTAAGCCCCGTGCATTCTGATGAAACAGGGAGTGCGCTTCTCTGGCTAGTATCTGTTTGGACAGAGGCGTGTTATGCGTCATTGTGACCAGCTTACCTGCCCTAGCATTACCTTCTCCCAACCCAATGTCCCATTTATGACTCCTGATATGTATAATGGCATAAACATGCTCCCTAAGCTTTATTGCATTCTGCAGCTGTATTAATAATTCAAATAGTCTGGGATTCTGCACTTCCTTAATGGAGGCGTCCTCGATTCTCTCTATGATACCCGTGACATAGAATGAGTCTGTAACCACATTCAGGGGCCCTTTCAGATTCATCATGGCCCATACTACTACCAACAGTTCCAAGGTTTGTAATGTGTCTTTCTCTTCTGCTTTTATTAGTTGGTGCTTCCACTCCCCTTCCTCTTGCCAGGTTATTGCTGCCATTCTAGACTTTCTTCCTGCATCCGTGTATGCTGTCAACGCATCCACGATGGGGACTGGCTCTCGTTTGGGTCGTACTAGCCAATTGCATTTTCCTAGCCATTGTAATGGTGCTTTTATTATTTTGTCTGTTGCTACTATACTGCCGCCACCTAAGAACGCCTCCTGAAGATCTTCTGTATTGTCTAAATACCATTGTAAAAAGTCCTTTTTCATTGGTATCCTTATCCTATGCGGCTCAGCACCAGTTACTTGTAATGCTCTTTCACGACCCTTTTTTATTAGTCCCGCCAACATCTCAATTTTTTGAAAAAGGGTTTTTGTTTGTTGTAAGGCTGGGGAAATCCATTCTAGAACCCATACCTCCCCCATTTTCTTTTGAGATTGTGTCAAGGCCCCAAGCAAATACTTTGTGCTATACCAGATGGTTAAGTCAATAGGTAAGTCAACATCGTGACGTCGGACCTGCCCTTGTATGACACAGTCCATAATTTGTTGAAGCGCATCCTGAAGCTCTGGTGTTACCTGTATTTGACGCGTGGGGTTGGTTCCTTTCAAAAGTGGTCGTAGTTTTTCTAACAACTCGTTGGGTATTCCCACTATTGGTTTTAGCCATTGCAGATCCCCTAAAAGCTTCTGAGCATCATTCAGGATCTTTATTTGTAGTTGGAGCTGTAGCTTCTGTGGTACTACGAGCTGTTCTGATAAAGACCATCCAAGATATTTCCATGGAGCTGTACGCTGAACCTTTCCTGGAGCTATCACAAGGTGGCATTGAGCCAGTGCCTGTCGAATCTCCTCCACCTGTTGTTCCGTAAATGGTGCAGGCTGAGAAAAGAGGATATCATCCATGTAATGGTAGATGATAACGTTAGGCCATCGTCATCGAAGGGGTTGTCAAGCTGCGTCAACATACAGTTGACAGATAGTTGGGCTGTTACGCATGCCTTGGGGCAAAACTGTCCATTCAAAACGATGGTCCGGACCTTCTCTATTTATTGCAGGAAAGGTAAAAGCAAACCGTTGTATATCCCGCTGATGTAAGGCAATGGTAAAAAAGCAGTCCTTTAGATCTACGATTAGGAGTGTTCCATGGGCTTGTAGATAACTTTACATGTCTTTGGGCAAGTTGCTCTTGCACTAACTCATGAGCATGCTCAAGACTTTCCCTTTTTAAAGGCCATTGCTTAACCCATACTGGCTCGGCTGTTTTCCAGGTAATAGGAAGTGGGAAAGTCCATGCAACGGCCATTATGCCAAAGGGTGCTCATTTGTTAGGACCATTCCTATCTGGGCTAGTATGTCTCGACCAATAAGACATTGCACGGTTGGAGGCAGCTGCACAACAGAAAAACTAGCAGTTATGGGTTTCTCATCCACATGAACCAAGATGGGTGGAGAGTGACTAGCCAGAGTAAGTCCTCCTAACCCAGTCACAGCAGTTTCTGCCGGTTACAGGGGCCAATGTTGTGGCCAACATCTTGGGCTGATAATGCTGGAATCTGCCCCTGTGTCCAATAATCCCATCAAGGACCTTTTTTGTCCTTGAAATTCAAGGTCTATTTTGCGTCTAGGCCTTTCACCGAGATCCATAGTCAACAGTGTAAGTCCTCCCATGGATCCAAATCCCCCTTCTCCTCTTAAGTCCTCTTTTATTGGTCTTATTCCTTTTGACATTTGCTCCAATGGTATTAATTGCGCAGTTCTCTGATTTTTCATAATTTGTATTGGTGGAAAGGGGGTGTGGGCCGTGATCATAATTTCTCCCAAATAATCCGCATCAATAACTCCGGGGAGAACAGAGTCCAAGCATGGTAGTTGACGAGCGTCCTAACAACAATGCGCCCACTGTTCGTCCCCCTATTGGACCTTTCACTCCGGTGGGTATCTTCTGTGGGCTTGTTGTCATAATGGTAACATCTACTGCTGCTGCCAGGTCCATTGCGAGGCTCCCACTTGTGGCTGGCTGGAGGTAACTGCTGACATCTGTTGAGCTGCAGCGGCGACTTGTGTCTGAGCGCGGCCACTGCGGTTCGACGCGCTCGAATTGGAGTTTCCCGACCTGCGACGACACGTCCCGGTGTTGTGATTGTCCGTTTGGCATTTTTGACACCAGATTCCTGTAGTATTGTATTCACTACGGGAATGTCCCATTCCGCCACACCAGTAACACTTTATTCGTCCACTTGAAGAGCCCCTTTGAGTGGTCACAGAGGATGCTTGAAGGGGTGCAAGGGCGGCTAACACCTGATTCTGAGTTGCTTTCGCCTGTTCCTTTAATCCTAATCCCAATTCCTTAATAGCTTCCACGGGAAAAACTTGTTGACCTGTCGGGACCTGGACCATACGCTCTAAAGCATCTTCAATTGACCAATTGGCTCCTCACGTCCTCAATACTGTCCTGGTAGCTGGATTACAATTCTGTAGGGCGCACTGTTTTAGCAAGGTGCCACGCATATATTCCAGAACTCCAGCCTTCTCTATGGCGGAGGCAACTTTATCAATAATGGTCCCGAACGTTTCATCCCGACCTTGTTTGATTCCCATATATATTGGCACTCCACCTGGGTCCTTTACCTTTTCCATAGCCTCCCTTACTAATCGCATTGCCTCTCTACACTTTAGGCCGGCACTCCTGTTCCTCAGGACGGGCTGATGGCTCACATGGTTCTCGTACCCCGTCCGTGCCTCTAGGACCATTTTCTACACGCGGGCGTGGGAGCATTACTTTTGAGACGGTAGGAGTCAGCGGGATGGATTGGAACCAGTCACGCTCATAGTTTTTATTCTTACTCTATGCTGCTGATGTGTGCTCAGCAGCCTTCTTTTCTGCCTAATGTTGCAGCAACTCATTGTGCACTATCCTCCAAAGCTTCCCTAACTTTTTAGCTGTCTTATCGTCCTCCAGGGTAGCTTCCCATAGAAAATCCCCAAATTTACGCCATTCGCTCAATTCATGCACTGTATGTGGATTCTGAAACACTCCCTTAGCATACCCATAAGCTAACAACCCTGGTAGGTCCTTCTGCAGATCTGTATCCTTTATCTGCCGCTTCTGCAAGAATGCAGTAAATAAATCATATGTCACTTGCTTTTCCATACCTATTATCGTCAGCGCGCTGTTGCAGCCCTTCAAGGTCTGGCGGCACATATCGGCCGGGCTCGTCTATACGGTCACCCAGGGCACGGCATGTTCCCAATTTTCACGCTTATTTCTGTCCTTGTTGCGTAGGACCCGAACCCCTTCGTCGCTCCGCCGTGGCGCCAAGCCGCTATCACTTCGGGGTCACCATTTGCTGAAGACGACGGGAGACAGTCACACCCTGTAGTGCTGAGCAAGTCTCAACTTTATTTGCAAAGATAAAGCTCTTTTATAGATACAATAATCAGGCTCACACATATTGCAAAAGCTAAGCTCATCATTGGTTCCCAGTTAAATGTCAATCCTGCCCCTGTTTCAACATAATTCGGACGCTTGTGGCTGCTCAACCCAAACTGAGTTCCTGTTTTCTCATCCTGTTATCATACAACTCTCTTGCTCAAGGACACCACGTCCTTGAGCAAGGGTCCAATATCTTATCGCTTAATGCTTACTTCCTAACCAACTGTATTCTATCATGTCCTCTTTCATCTAGCCAAGTCTCCACAAAACTCTCCACACATACTCAGTGGTATAACTTCTACTGACAGCCTGTATTTTTTCAAAGGCAACTGAGCAGGCCAAGTGCATGGGATTGGAGATAACACCCACAGGAAAGCAGCTGCTAATGTGACACAGTGCATGCTGATAGACTCCAACGTGACCTACATACCACTGTATGTGGGGTCTGCGTACCTGCTTTCTTGTACTGTCCAGATGCAGTGGCGTAAGTTCTAACGGCAGTATTCATCTTTTCAAAAAGAGCTGAGCACGCCAAGTATTATTGGACATAACTCCCACAGAAAAGTAGCTGCAAATATGACACAGTGCTGGCTGATAGACTACACAGGGATCTACGTGTCCCTGTAGATGGGGTCTGCGTACCTCTTTTATTAAAGGTCCCAGAGGCAGAGGCGTAACTTTAAACAGCAACCTGTATTTTCAATGGGAGCTGAGCAAGTCAAGCTCCCGGGATTGGAGGAAGGTGCCACAGGAAAGTAGCTGCAAAGGTGGCACAGTGCTGGCTGATAGGTTTCACGGGGACCTACGTACCACTGTAGTTGGGGTCTGCCTTCATGCATTCTTGTAGTGCCCAGACGCAGTGGCATAACTTCTACCGACACTGTTTATTTTTTCAATGGGAGTTGAGCAGTCCAAATTGTTGCTTGCATACCTCCCCCCACAATGGTTGCAGACACAACCTACAGTAGTAAGTAGATCCCCATGTAGTCTATAAGCCAGCACCGTGTCACATTTTCAGCTGCTTTCCTGTGGGAACTATCTGCAATAACACTCACTTGTACTGATCAACTCCCATTGAAAAAATACAGACTGTCGGTAAAAGTAATACCACTGCGTATGGGAGCTACAAGAAAGCAGGAAGGCAGACCCCATCTACAGTAGTAAGTTGGTCCTCATGTAGTCTATCAGCCAGCACTGTGTCATATTTGCACCTGCTTTCCTATGGATGTGGAGAAAAAATGAGGGCGCATGGACATGGATCCCGGGGTATAATGTTAGGCCTGTTGGGGCAAGGCAGCCTGAGCTCCAGTTATATGAATTTACTGCACAATCAAGACCAGAGTCAGTGCCATGGTTAAAGTAGTTGCTGTCACGTAGACAGCAGGTCGCTTTCTGTTCCCTCAAGGTCAGACTGTTTTCGACTAAAAGTGGTGTCGTGGTTTTGCCCAGCCGGAGCAAAGGGGAAGAAAACCGCGACTCCTCCCCCTCCTCCTCTCAACGGAATCCGGAGGGGATCGGAGAGGGAGAAAAAAAAAAAAGTAAAAGAGCCCGCGTAAGTTGAAATAAGAACAGTTTACTGGGGAAATTGAAGAGTAACAACTATAACAAAGACAAAGGGATATTACAAAGAAAACTGGTGAGTGATACAGTTGCTCACCACCCGGGACCCGACGTGAGCGACCGCTCCGGACCGGCGACCGAGAGTCCGCACCCCCCCGGAAGAGCTTATTCCGGGGTAGAGCTTATTCCGGCCAGCCCCCACCTGTACCCTGGGCATGACGGTTAGGATGGTATCGAATACCTGCTGGCCAGCCTGGGTCAGCTGTTCAGGCTGTGCCCTTTCCTGGTTCCTCACGGGAATTAACTGTATCCTGGCTCAAACCAGGACATTCCACCCCTTATTCTATACCATCTACACGTCATGTCTAGGTTTTCACATCATAATCACCTACACATACATAACCTAGAGCAACTATAGGAATCGTGACATTTAACAGCTATCATTATACAATTTAATTCACAGGTTATTCTCACCCAGAATTAAATTCCCTTGAGGCACACATTGGATCTCCCCATCCTTACACATCACCCACCAAGTACACCCAGGTCCCTGAGCAAAAATAATCCCACGGATGGGTTTGCCTTTACCTGAGGCAGGACACACCCAGACTGCCTTCCCTAACATGTACCACAGGGACTTTGTCCCCTTCTACAATATGTAAGGGTTCTGATTGGGCAGGGCCAGCTCGATTGACAGATCCTCTAGAGTTGACTAACTAGGTGGCCTTTTCCAAGTGTGTATCCCAATGCTTGAAAGTTCCACCTCCCATCGCTTTCAGTGTGGTTTTCAATAACCCATTGTATCTCTCAACTTTTCCTGAGGCTGGTGCATGATAGGGAATATGATAAACCCATTCAATGCCATGCTCTTTGGCCCAGGCATCTATGAGGTTGTTCCTGAAGTGTGTCCCATTGTCTGACTCAATTCTTTCTGGGGTGCCATGTCGCCAGAGGACTTTCCTTTCAAGGCCCTGGATGGTGCTCCGGGCGGTGGCATGAGACACAGGATACGTTTCCAACCAGCCGGTGGTCGCCTCCACCATTGTGAGCACATGGCGTTTGCCTTGGCGAGTCTGTGGCAGTGTGATGTAATCAATCTGCCAGGCCTCTCCGTATTTATATTTCTGCCATTGTCCTCCATACCATATGGGCTTCAATCCTTTTACTTGTTTAATTGTAGCACATGTCTCACACTCATGGATAACCTGTGCAATAGTGTCCAAGGTTAAGTCCACCCCTCGATCGCGAGCCCATTTATAGGTAGCATCTCTGCCTTGAGGACCTGAGGTATCATGGGCCCATCGAGCTAAAAATAACTCCTCCTTATGTTGCCAATCCAGATCTATCTGAGAAATCTTAGCAGCCTTGTCAGCTTGCTGGTTATGCAGATGTTCTTCTGTGGCCCGCTTTTTGGGTACGTGAGCATCTACATGGCGCACCTTCACAACTAGATTCTCCATTCGAGCAGCAATGTCCTGCCATAGTGGAGCAGCCCAGACGGGTTTGCCCCGTCGTTGCCAGTTGTTCTGTCTCCATCGCTGTAGCCATCCCCATAGAGCGTTTGCCACCATCCACGAATCAGTGTAGAGGTAGATCCTTGGCCATTTTTCCCGTTCAGCAATGTCTAAAGCCAACTGGATGGCTTTTACCTCTGCAAACTGGCTGGATTCACCCTCTCCTTCTACAGCTTCTGAAATTTTGCGTAGGGGACTCCATACAGCTGCCTTCCATCTTGGATGCCTTCCCACAAGGCAACAGGACCCATCAGTAAACAGGGCATACCGCTTCTCATCTTCTGACAGTTCATCATACGATGGGGCCTCGTCAACACGTGTCACCTTCTCTGCTGATATTTCACCATCTTCACACTCTGGCCAGTTTATGATCACCTTCAGGATCCCAGGGCGACTAGGCTTCCCTATGCGAGCTCGTTGTGTGATCAGCACGATCCACTTACTCCATGTAGCATCAGTTGCATGATGCATAGGGAATGCCTTCCCCTTGAACATGCAGCCCAGCACTGGCAGTCGAGGTGCTAGGAAGAGTTGTGTTTCTGTGCCGATCACTTCTGATGCAGCTTGAACTCCTTCATATGCTGCCAGTATCTCCTTCTCGGTTGGAGTGTATCGGGCCTCGGATCCTCTGTATCCCTGACTCCAGAACCCGAGGGGTCGGCCTCGACCCTCCCCAGGTGCTCTCTGCCAAAGACTCCAAGTAGGGCCATTCTCCCCAGCTGCGGTGTAGAGCACATTTTTAACATGTGGTCCTGTCCGGACTGGCCCGAGCGCCATCGCATGAACAATCTCCTGTTTAATTTGTTCAAAACTTCGTTGCTGCTCAGGACCCCATTCAAAATCATTCTTCTTCCGTGTCACACGGTAGAGGGGGCTAACAATCATACTGTAATTTGGAATATGCATTCTCCAAAAACCCACAACACCTAGGAAAGCTTGTGTTTCCTTTTTGTTAGTTGGTGGAGACATGGCTGCAATCTTGTTTATCACCTCTATTGGAATATGACGACGTCCATCCTGCCATTTTACTCCTAAAAACTGGATCTCCTGTGCAGGTCCTTTGACTTTACTGCGTTTAATGGCAAAGCCAGCCTTTAGAAGAATTTGAATTATTTTCTTTCCTTTATCAAGGACTTCCACGGCTGAGTCACCCCACACCACAATATCATCAATGTATTGCAGATTTTCTGGGGTCTCACCCTCCTCCAGCATGGCCTGGATCAGTCCATGGCAAATGGTGGGGCTGTGTTTCCATCCCTGGGGCAGTCGATTCCAAGTATACTGCACCCCTCTCCAAGTGAAAGCAAACTGAGGCCTGCACTCTTTTGCTAAAGGGACTGAGAAGAATGCATTGGCAATATCAATGGTGGCATACCATTTGGCTGCCTTGGACTCCAATTCGTATTGGAGTTCCAACATGTCTGGCACAGCCGCGCTCAGCAGTGGCGTGACTTCATTCAGGCCACGATAGTCTACTGTCAGTCTCCACTCTCCAGTAGACTTTTGTACCGGCCATATAGGGCTGTTAAAGGGTGAGTGAGTTTTGCTGATCACCCCTTGGCTCTCCAATTGGCGAATCAACTTATGAATGGGAATCACAGAGTCTCTGTTGGTGCGGTATTGCCGACGGTGCACTGCTGTGGTTGCAATTGGTACCTGTTGCTCCTCAACCTTCAGCAACCCCACAACAGAAGGGTCCTCTGAAAGGCCAGGCATGCTGGATAATTGTTCAATCTCTTCTGCCTCCACTGCAGCCACACCAAAGGCCCACCTGTATCCTTTTGGGTCCTTAAAATACCCTCTCTTAAGATAATCTATACCTAAGATGCATGGAGCTTTGGGGCCTGTTGCAATAGGATGCTTGTGCCAATTTGTGCCAGTCAGAATCACTTCAGCTTTTAATACAGATAGCTGTTGAGATCCCCCTGTCACTCCAGAAATACAAATGGATTCTGTCCCTTTAAAATTTGATGGCATCAGAGTACATTGTGCACCGGTGTCCACTAAAGCCTTGTATTCTTGTGGATTTGATGTTCCAGGCCAACGAATCCACACAGTCCAATAAACCCGATTATCCCTTTCCTCCACCTGGCTGGAGGCAGGGCCCCCCTAATACTGGTCATCGCAGTCATCATTTACTGTTTCCCAGGAAACACCAGAGGTTCCCTCGAGGGAATCAGAATTTAAATCAACCCTCCTATCTTGTCTAGGGGGTTGCTCACTGGAAACTGGAGCGACATTCCTCCAAGGAGAGTTACTTCTTTTAACCCTTCCTTTACGCAACTCCTGTGCCTGTGCTCTTGGAGTAGATGGGGTAGGTGGCCTATCCCACTTGCTCATATTCTCTCCTTGGTCCTGTGGATGGGACCGTGAAACATCCTGGGGTGTATACTCCTTATGTTCCTGCTCTTGAGCACGGGGACGCTTATTCTTAAAAGCTGGAGTACTGGCAAGTGGAGAGCGAGACATGAATTGGTCAAACTTCCGTGACATTTTCTCTACAGCTGAAACAACAGCCTGTAGGGGAGAAGACACATTTTCTTCATATTGCCGAAGTTGAGCGGCTAGTTGTTCCACCGTTTGCCTCTCATCTTCTTTCCAGGAGACAACTGCCAACGAACTGGCATAGTTTGGTGGTGCACTTCGTAGGAACTTTCGCCACATAACTCGTGTGCATTGAATTTCATCTGGGTCTGTGGGTGCATAGTCATTATAAATAATCTCCAGCACAGCTAACTCCCTCAAATATTGAATGCCTTTCTCCATGGTGGTCCACTTACTTGGGGGGCTCGTAATATCTTCCTTGAAGGGGTATCTTTCCTTCACGCCCAACAAAAGTCGCCTCCAGAGGCTGAGGGTCTGTGATGGTCTTCCCATAGCCTTATCAATGCCCCCGTCCCGGGACAAGGAGTCCAATTGCCTGGCTTCTTTGCCCTCTAAGTCCAAACTGTGGGCTCCATTTTCCCAGCATCGGAGCATCCAGGTGATAATGTGCTCACCTGGGTGACGGCTGTAATCTTTCCGCACATCTCGCAGTTCACTCAGGGACAAGGACCGGCTGATTATCTCTGGCTCGAACTCTTCTTCCCTCTGTGATATCCCTTGTTCATCTTCATCCTTAGTGCTGCAAACTGGTTTTTTTGTGTATTTCTTTTTCTGTACAGGGGCAACTGATACTGGCACAAATTGACACTCTGATTCAACAGCAATTGTATCAGTTGTCTCCGTTTGAGTGGCTGCAGTTGTAACAGCAACAGTCTGGGTTTGAGCATCCACAGTTGTAGCAGCAGTCTGAGTGGACATAACAACGATATTCACAGTATGGGTATGAGTGTCCACAGTGGTAACAGCAACGGTGTCAGCAGTCTGGGTATGAGTGTTCACAGCTGCAACTGCAACATCCACTGCTGAAGTTGGAACAGCAACTGGTTCTGGCACAGCTGAGTTAGGAATGGGTTCCTGTGTTCTCCAAATCTTTACAGGTAAAAAGCTCCCTGGACACCTGCCCATATTCTGTATGCCTTTCCTCACAGCTCTCAAAAAAAATTTTACAATCCAAGCCGAGGCAGAAACATGGGAAAATAATAGAGACATGGTAATTAGAACATTCCAAGTATTATTGTTAGAATCCATTAGAAGCATCTTGAAGAAATGAGGGTGACATAGTGAGAGGAATTACACGTCAGCTTTTCCCATAAATTGAGTGCCATTATTAAGTTCTAGGAGAAAGTGTGGAAGAGACAGAAAAGCCATGTACACATTCCAACCCAACTTAATAACCCATGACAAAATCATATCATAAGCCAATCCCATACAGTGCAGTAGCATGGGAATTTTTATACATTTTCCACCGACGAGAAACACTATCACAAGACATACATGATGCAGATAAGAGGACATGTAATACCACCATACAAGCATATCAACCAACATTGTGATCAGCAATCAGTTAGTGTCAGGAGTGTACACAAGGATTTTGTTTAAACCCACTCTGTTTTATTTCAACCTCGCGGGCCCCACGTTGGGCGCCAATAAATGTCGTGGTTTTGCCCAGCCGGAGCAAAGGGGAAGAAAACCGCGACTCCTCCCCCTCCCCCTCTCGACGGAATGCGGAGGGGATCGGAGAGGGAGAAAAAAAAGTAAAAGAGCCCGCGTAAGTTGAAATAAGAAGAGTTTACTGGGGAAATTGAAGAGTAAGAACTATAAGAAAGACAAGGGGATATTACAAAGAAAACTGGTGAGTGATACAGTTGCTCACCACCCGGGACCCGACGTGAGCGACCGCTCCGGACCGGCGACCGAGAGTCCGCACCCCCCCGGAAGAGCTTATTCCGGGGTAGAGCTTATTCCGGCCAGCCCCCACCTGTACCCTGGGCATGACGGTTAGGATGGTATCGAATACCTGCTGGCCAGCCTGGGTCAGCTGTTCAGGCTGTGCCCTTTCCTGGTTCCTCACGGGAATTAACTGTATCCTGGCTCAAACCAGGACAGGTTGGAATACCAGTGACAACGCCAAAGTTCTGGCTGCTTCCAGTGCATCGCCATCCCCTTTTCCCAGACAATCCTTTGCGAGTGCAGCCCAAGTCTCCCTCCACTCCCTTGCAATGGCCTCCGCCACTTCACTCTCTGCCCCAGGGACAAGCTCACCAAGTGGGGGGGGGGCGGAGGCGGGGACTCTTTAGGCCGGCACTCCTGTTCCTCAGGAGGGGCTGATGGCTCACATGGTTCTCGTACCCCGTCCGTGCCACCAGGGCCATTTTCTACACGGGAGGGGGGAGCATTGCTTTTGAGACAGTAGGAGCCAGCGGTATGGATTGGAACCAGTCACGCTCATAGTTTTTATTCTTACTCTATGCTGCTGATGCGTGCTCAGCAGCCTTCTTTTCTGCCTAATGTTGCAGCAACTCATTGTGCACTATCCTCCAAAGCTTCCCTAACCTTTTAGCTGTCTTATCGTCCTCCAGGGTAGCTTCCCACAGAAAATCCCCAAATTTACACCATTCGCTCAATTCATGCACTGTATGTGGATTCTGAAACACTCCCTTGGCATACCCATAAGCTAACAACCCTGGAAGGTCCTTTCGCAGATCTATACTCTTTATCTGTCGCTTCTGCAAGAATGCAGTAAATAAATCATATGTCACTTGTCTTTCCATACCTATTATCGTCAGCGCGCTGTTGCAGCCCTTCAAGGTCCGGCGGCACATATCGGCCGGGCTCGTCTATATGGTCACCCAGGGCATGGCATGTTCCCAATTTTCACGGTTTTTGCCGTCCTTGTTGCGTAGGACCCGAACCCCTTCATCGCTCCGCCGTGGCGCCAAGTCGCTATCACGTCGGGGTCACAATTTGCTGAAGACGACGGGAGACAGTCACACCCTGTAGTGCTGAGCAAGTCTCAACTTTATTTGCAAAGATAAAGCTCTTTTATAGATACAATAATCAGGCTCACACATATTGCAAAAGCTAAGCTCATCATTGGTTCCCAGTTAAATGTCAATCCTGCCCCTGTTTCAACATAATTCGGACGCTTGTGGCTGCTCAACCCAAACTAAGTTCCTGTTTTCTCATCCTGTTATCATACAACTCTCTTGCTCAAGGACACCACGTCCTTGAGCAAGGGTCCAATATCTTATCGCTTAATGCTTACTGCCTAACCAACTGTATTCTATCATGTCCTCGCATGTTAGCACAGAGTAAGAATAAAAACTATGAGATTGAATGGTTCCAATCCACCCCGCTGGGTCCTACCTTCTCAAAAGTAATGCTTCCCCCCCCCCCGCGTGTAGCGCCGGGAGAAGCGCCGGGAGAGACACCGACAGTAGTGCCCAGAGAGGCGTCGAGAGTAGCGCCGGCAGAAGCACCGGGAGAGGCGTCGAGAGCAGTGCCGGGAGCAGCACAGAGAGTAGTGGCGGGAGCGGCGCTGAGGCAGATGATACCGAGAAAAAAGTCAGCCACCCCACCATCCGCCAAAGTTGACGCCTGATGGAAATGGAGGCGGGACAAAGGGGAAAAGTCAGCCGCCTCGTTGGCCACCGAAGATGAGTGATCTACGTGGAGGAGTGGCAGAAATGAGAGCTAGAAGACGGAGTCTGGTGAGGAGATGGGGGGTGGTGCGGCTACGCGGAGTGAAGAAAAAAGTTCTCCTCTACACAAGAGTTTTTACAAAGTCAGAGAGGCGAAGGGGCTTCGGAGCAGAGCCCCCGCGGGAGAGCTGCTTCCCATTCGAGCCCAGCCCGCCGAGTTACCCCTGGGACGACTTGAAGGGGAATGCCAAGCGGGCGGAGTCGGGCGGGGATGCAGCGCAGGATGATCAGAGGAGAGTGGGGGAGCGCGACACCATGTTAGACTGGGCACCATCGGGCACGCGAGGGAAGAAAAGAAAACACAGGAGAGAGTAATACCGGCTGTGCTGCCGGCGCCGGGGACGGCACGGAGTGAGCCAGACCCCCCCCGCCACTTCCATTCGCAGCCCCCGCCGCTGCTCAGCCGCTTCCTGTGCCCGGTCAGTGTCTCCAGAGTGCCTCCCCACACACACCTCGCGCCGACACAGCCGGCCCGAGCCCTCACGGACCGCTGGGCTCATCCTTTCCATCCTCAGTCCCTTGCCTCAAAGAGTGTAAAAACTGTTGGTCGTGATGTTATGCATTTTGCTGTAAATGTGATGATGAATACTGATTTTCTTACACTGGAAATGGGAAAGTTGACAGCTGGGATTTGATCATTTTATGGTTGCCAATAATGACAACAGAGCCACAGGAGTTAGAATTATTGGGATCTATAAAGATGGATTTTTGTGTTATGTTTAATTTTACCAGTAATACCAAAACATTTGGGACAGAATGTGTATCCCATCCTGGGCGTGTATAAGAACACAACATCTAGTTGGAATTATACTTCACCAAAAAGATCCAGGTCTAGTCTTGTGCCTGTACAGTTACCAAAGGGAATTTTTCTGATCTGTGGGGACCAGGCATGGCCTGGAATACCCTCGAGATTACAAAGGGGACCATGCAGTTTGAGACAACTGACCATCTTGATGCCTAATCACACAATGATTTGAAACATCTTTGTCCAAAACAATTTGTGCATGCATTTACTGGTGAATGTCATGATTATGTTACCTTTGGTCTCCCTCAGCAATAATAGCAACTAGTATATTTGCTCCAGGTGTAGGAGTATCTGCTTTATTAACTCAGCTATGCATATTAGGATACTGACCTAGCAAACAAAGTAACCAAACCTCAATGATATTAGAAGACTTGATTAGTAATGTAAGCAGTATTAGCCATACAACTTTGCAACATAGACCTGCTAGAGATTTTACTTTTAGCACAAGTATAATAACTTTGTTTGTCAGCTGTGGTTTTTTCAGTGGATAAGAAGAAGCTTACCAGGAATGAGTTGCTAAACTAATGTGCAGATTGTCCTTGAGCTGCTCTCGACTGTGAGAAACGAAGAAGCAAAAATACCTACAAGATAACAACTTCAAGCAAGGAGGAGGCTGAGGCAGCGTGTGAAACTGCAAGGCTTGTCACAGAAAACTACAGTTGGCTTTTAGAGAAAGGACCAATTAGAAGTACTATAAACATGCAAGCTTTGCTGCTGATTATAAAAGACTGATGCTTGTTAGTAAAGTTTGAGTTATAGACTGCCCGGAGGGGTCATGGACATACCAGCTATCCCCATGCATTGAGCCACGGTATCCCTCACACTAGCCAGGGACAGACGGTCGTTAAATGCGCTCACAGTTCAACCGTCTTAGGGAGGGGGAGAGCATGGGGCGTAGAAGATATAACGGTCTACTGAGTCTCTCTTGCAGATTGACGTGTTTCTCGGAGTGCTCACCGTGATGCATATCAAGATGGAGTCACTCAACTATTGGCAACATTGAATAGTGAAGTGGATCACGACCAGCACCTGATCATATCTTCCTGCAATTGGCTCAGCTAGCATATGTGCTGGGCAGACACGATATGTATCAGCCAGTGCCACAGGACACTGGAGTCATCGAGCATAGGGAGCGGGAGATGTGGTAGGCGTCCGGAAGATCTCAGGTTGTAACGTGTAACGTACAGAAGAGGGGGGCACGGGGTGGAGTGAGAGGAGGTGCTGTTGGTGGCAGATATAAGCACATGGTGTAGACAATGGGCCGGCCTACATAAGTAGAAGCATAGAACAGTTTATGAGGCAATGGGGAGTTAAACATGTGGCAGGGATTCCCCATTCCCCCACAGGACAGGCAATAATAGAAAGAGCTAATGGGACTCTAAAAAGATATCTTGGTAAATATGGGGATGTGAAAGACCCACATAGGAAATTGTTAAAGGCCTTATTTGTTATGAACTACCTGTGTGTGTTTGGGGAAAAGGAGCTACCACCTGTAATAATGCATCATAATCCAAAGGCACAAAAGGAGGGGAAGAAAGAAATATGGGTTAAATATCGTGACCCTAAAACAGGGATATGGCAGCCTCTGGCCAAAGTATTATACTGGGGACGTGGGTGTTTGTGTGTTGATTCTCCCACAGGATCCATTTGGGTTCCAGCCAGGTGGACAAGAGCTGTCCTTGAAGCTGCGGAGATCAAACCATCTGACGAAAAAGGACAGGAAGAGACTGGAGAATAAATACACCCTCGTCTTGCGGTCATTGGAGGACTGGCTAACAATCAAAAGACTGAAGGTTATATAACAAAAAGACAGTGAATTTAATGAATAATAATGAGGTGTTTTGTTATAACCATAGCTTTTAGTATAACTATAATTGCTAACAGTTTGAGCATTTTAATAACCCTAGAGATAATATTTGGATAACCTTTGCTAATCCAACTGGTCAATCATCTCTTTGTCTAAGTTTGGTAGGGGTTACTAATCCTTTTAAAAGGTGTTTGATAGGATTGCCCATGTGGAATCTGGAGGAATTTTGTGGACTAGCAGACAATAACACCTTGTGTAATAGAACGGGGCTGAACACAATTAGCGGTGAGCACGATCATTCGGACGGGAAATGTCAATGTGAGATAATTAAGTCCCTTAATACCACATTAACCTCACCCCCTGAGGAAACAGACTTTTATGTCACGGGATATCCATGACTTTATTAGAAATCGAAAATATTGGGCCACCTTAGACTCTTCTTTGAAGTCAGAAACGGTATTTAAGCAATTGTATCTCAGCTATGATGTCTCTAGTATTACATCACCGAAGAAATTGCCCACAGGTATATTTTTAATCTGTGGAGAAAGGGCCTGGAACGGAATAGCAGTACATCCCCCGGGTGGACCCTGTTATTTGGGGAAACTCTCTTTATTCCACCCTAACTTAACCACGCTAATGCAGCTTGCTGACCATAATAATAGCTCCCGCAAAAAACGTAGTTATTATGAGTTTCATTGTACTGATATTGGTCCCCCACGATTTTGGAGTGAACTGAAGCAAGTCATAGTTGCCACCCTTTAGCCAGGAGTAGCAGCCAATAAGGTCATGAACTTGGCTAAACAGTTAGGATGTTGGACTAAAGATGAGTTAAATAAAACTTCAGAAATGATTGATATGTTAACAGCTGACGTTCAAAGTGTAAATCATGCGGTGTTACAAAATAGAGCTGCCATAGACTTTTTATTATTAGCCCACGGACATGGATGTGAAGAATATGAGGGCATGTGTTGTATGAACCTGTCGGACCATTCCACCTCGATACATGCCAAACTGAAAAAACTTCAACAGGGATTCCATCAGTTGAAACAAGAAGAGGGATTAGGACTTGAAGGATGGCTTAAGGGGTGGGGAATAGGCCCTTGGTTGCAAAATGTTATAATGAATGGAATTGGCTTTATGGGTATTGTTTTATTTGTATTGTTAGTGTTTCCCTGTTTTATAAATTGTATTCAACGGACAATAGAAAGAACATTTGAGAGGATGTGGCATGCTAATATCATTATCCAAAGAGAAAACGGGGGAAATGTGGTGAGTTATGTGGAGACTTGGCTAGAGGAAAGAGGACATGATAGAATACATCTGGTTAGGCAGTGAGCATGAAGCGATAAGATATTGGACTCCTGCTCAAGGAGATGAGAGCAAGAGAGTTGTATGATAACAGGATGAGAAAACAAGAGCTTAGTTTGGGTTAAGGAGCCACAAGTATCTGGTGTATGTTGAAACAAGGGCGAGGTTTGCATCTAACTGGGAACCAATGATGAGCTTAGCTTTTGCAATATGTATGAGCCTGATTATTGTATCTATGAAAGAGTTGTATCTTTGCAAATAAAGTTGAGACTTTTTGCACTACAGGGTAGGCTTGTCTCCCATCATCTTCAGCAGGGTCTCCCTTCTTGCTTTCTTGTAGCTCCCATACGCAGTGGTATAACTTCGACTGCCAGCATGTAGTTTTTCAATTGGAGCTGAGCAGTCCAAGTCAGTGGGATTGGAGATAGCTGCCACAGGAAAGCAGCTGCAAATGTGACACTACTGGCTGATAGACTACATGGGGGCCTACTTACTACTGTAGGTGGGGTCTGCCTTCCAGCTTTTTTGTAGCTCCCATACGCACTGGTATAACTTAAGTGACAGCATATATTTTTTCAATGGGAGTTGAACAGTCCAAGTGAGTGCGATTGGAAATAGCTCCCCCAGAAAAAGAGGTGCAAATGTGACACAGTGCTGGTTGATAGACTTCATGGGGACTAACTAAATATTGTAGATGGGATCTGCCTTCCTGCTCTTTTGTAGCTCACATACGCATGGGTATAACTTCTACAGAGAGTTTGTATTTTTGCAATGGAAGTTCAACAGTCCAAGTGAGTGGGATTGGAGGAAAGCAGCTGCAAATGTGACACAGCACTGACTGATCGTAGATCTCTCAGCAAATAGAGCCCCTGACTCCTCCTATTCTTCCTTAAAATCATTCCACTGTCCTTTGATTCCTTTTTTTTTTTCTTTTCCTGTTGAATGCACCTATTTCCCAGGCTTTTGTTTCCCTTTCTAGCCCTTTTTCTTGCCAATCTTCTCATTTTTCTAGTTTCTTTCAGATATCTACCCATGATTTTGCCACAATCTGGGTCTTTAATAATGCCTGTCCCACTGGAGCTGCTGGATCTACTCCAGAGTACAGTTGAAGGCTTTTACATAATCTCTCAAGCCAATCAGTCGGGGTTTTGTCTTTTCTCTGTCTCTCATTGAGTGCCTTGTTAATATTCTGTCCTCGGGGAACAGACTCTCTGATTCCCTGGACAATGATGGCTCATAGGTCTGCCATATAGGTTCTGTGCTCCGCCATCCGATTATTCCAATTGGGCCTTTGCAAGGGCCATTTCACATGTGCGTCTGGTCCTGCCTGGTGCTGTTGATCCCAGATTCTCATTCCTGCTCTTCGAATCATTTCCCTTTCCTCCATTGTGAATAATATAGTTCATCCCAGGTATAGAGATTCGGCCCTAAGAACTGATCTAATCTGTCAGACACACCCAGAGGATCCTCTACCAAATCTCCTCTTCGGGTGAGCTCTTAGCTTTCTTTTCCTTAAGAGCGAACAAGGATACCTTATCAGAAAGTTGGGGTATCCAGAGACTCGCATATTCAATTTCCTCTTGGTTAACGGTCTTCTTATCATTTACCCACAAATTGAGATCTGCTCATAACCAGTCCTCAAAAGACCCAAATATGGGCCAAATAATATGGGGATTTCCTAATGACTCTTCCCCCCCACCCCAATCTTCCATACAGTAATGTACCATCTTTTCCTTACTCTTTTGTCTTCTACAGGAGGGAATCATTCCAAAATTTTATCGTTATCCCCAGAGGACTTTGTGGGGGAATATCTGGCAGCCTATCCTTATGCCACCCATGGGATCAGAGGGCTTGCTCTTCCTCTGTCCCAACTTCTAGAGTGCCCTTGACTCATTCTCACAATCGTTCCCCTCGGTCGTGACCCACACCCTCGTGGGCAATGGGAACTGCACTACTGGAGGGTCCGCACTCACTTGGTCTCCTTGAGACCTCTCAGTCACTCTCACTCTAGGATAACCACCCCGACCGAACGGAACCGCGCAAATACTTACTCAATCCAGAGTCTTCGTTCGGATCTTCGTGCACAAAAATTATGGGGTACTGCAGGTTTATTTACTTTGACTTTTAAAAAGACTTTAAATGGTTCCTTGCACAACTATTTGTTCATGATTTGATTAACGAACATGATCTATTCCAATACAGACGGGAGACAGCGTGCTGGCTGACTACATGGGGACCTACTTACTACTGTAGATTGGGTCTGCTTTCCTGCTTTCTTGTAGCTCCCATACGCAGTGATATTATTTCCACCGACAGTCTGTATTTTTTCAATGGGAGCTGAGCAGTTCAAGTGAGTGGGATTGGAGATAGCTCCCACAGGAAAGCAGCTTCAAAGGGGACACTGTGCTGGCTGATAGAGTATATGGGGACATACTTACTACTCAAGATGGGTCTCTTTTCCTGCTTTCTTGTAGCTCCCATACGCAGTGGTAAAACTTCTATTACCAGTCTGTATTTTTTCAATGGGAGCTGAGCAGTCCAAGTGAGTGGGATTGGAGATAGCTCCCACAGGAAAGAAGCTGCAAATGTGACACAGCGCTGGCTAATAGACTACATGGGGACCTACTTACTTCTGTAGGTGTGCTCTGCCTTACTTCTTTCTAGTAGCTGCTATACGCAATGGTATAACTTAACAGAAAGCATGTATTTTTTCTATGGGAGCTGAGTCCAAGTGAGTGGGACTGCAGATAGCTCCCACAGGAAAGGAGCTGCATATGTGAAACAGTGCTGACAGAGAGATTACATGGGGACCTACTTCCTACTGTAGGTCGGTCTGCGTACCTGCTTTTTTGTAGCTCTCATGCTTAGTGATTTAACTTATATCGACAAAATGTGTTTTTAAAGGGAGATGACGAGGCCAAGAGGAAGGGATTGGAGATAGCTCCCACAGGAAAGCAGGTGCAAATATGACACAGTGCTGGCTGATAGACTATATGGGGACCTATTTCCTACTATACGCTGGGTCTACTTTCCAGCTTTTTTGTAGCTCCCATACGCAGTGGTATAACTTAACAGCATATATTTTTTCAATTGGGACCTAAACAGTACAAGTCAGTGTTATTGAACATAGCTCCTAGAGGAAAGCAGCTGAAAATGTGACACAGTTCTGGTTGATAGACTACATGGGGACCTACTTACTATTGTAGGGGAGGTCTACCTTCCAGCTTTCTTGTAGATCCCATACGCAGTCGTATAACTTAACAGAAAGTATGTATTTTTTCAATGGGAACTGAGCTGTCTTAGGGAGTGGGATTTGAGATAGCTCCCACAGGAAAGCAGATGGAAATGTCACAAAGTTCTGATTGATAGACTACCTATTGACCTACTTACTACTGTAGGTGGGGTCTGCCTTCCTGCTTTCTTGTAGCTCCCATACACAGTGGTGTACATTAACCGACAGAATATAATTTTTCAATGGAAGTTGAGCAGTCCAAGTGTCTGGGATTCGAGATAGCTCCCACAGGAAAGCAGGTGCAAATGTGACACAATGCTGACTGACAGACTACATGTTTACCTACCTACTACTGTAGGTGGGGTCTGCCTTCCCGCTTTCTTGTAGCTCCCATACGCAGTGGTTTAACTTCTATCGACAGCATAAATTTTTTCAATGGGAGCTGAGAATTCCAAGTGACTGGGATTGGAGATAGATCCCACAGGAAAGCAGCTGCAAATGTGACACAGTGCTGACTGATAGACTATATGGGGACCTAGTTACTACTGTAGGTGGGGTGTTCCTTCCAGTTTTCTTGTAGATCTTATACTCAGTACTATAACTTAAGCGTGTATTTTTTCAATGGGAGCTGAGCAGTCCAAGTCAGTGGGATTGGAGATAGGTCCCACAGGAAAGCAACTGAAAATGTGACACGGTGCTGACTGATAGACTACGTGAGGGCGTTCTTACTACTGTAGAAGGGGTCTGCATTCCTGCTTTCTTGTAGCTCCCATAACCATTGCTATAGCTTAACCGACAGCATATATTTTTCAATGACAGCTAAGTAGTCCAAGTGAGTGAGATTAAAGACAGCTCAAGGAGAAAAGGAGTTGCAAATGTGACACAGTGCTGGCTGATAAACTACATGGGGACGTACTTACTACTGTAGGTGTGATCTGCCTTCCAGCTTTCTTGTAGGTCCTATATGTAGTGCTATAACTTAACTGACAGTCTGTGTTTTTTTTAATGGATGTTTAGCAGTACAAGTGACTGGAATTAGAGATAGCGCCCGCAAGTAAGCAGCTGCAAATTTGACACAGGGCTGGCTGACAGACTACATGGGGAACTACATACTATTTTAGGTTAGGTTGCCTTCCATTTTTTTTCTAGCTCCCATACCCAGTGGTATAACTTCACCGAGAGCATATATTTTTTCAATAAGACCTGATCATTACAAGTGAGTGTTATTGGAGATAGCTCCCACAGGAAAGCAGCTGATAATGTGACACAGTGCTGGCTGATAGACTACATGGGGACCTACTTAGTACTGTAGGTGGGGTCTGCCTTCATGCTTTCTTGTAGATCCCATGTGCAGTGCTATAACTTAATAGAAAGCATGTATTTTTTCAATGGGAGTTGAGCAGTCCAAGTGACTGGAATTGGAGACAGCTTTCACAGGAAAGCAGCTGCAAATGTGACACAGTGCTGTCAGATACATTACATGGGGACCTACTTAGTACTGTAGGTGGAGTCTGCCTTCCAGCTTTTTTTTAGCTCCCATAGGAAAGTCTTCCTTCCTACTTTCTTGTAGCTCTCATACGCAGTAGTATAACTTCTACCGACAAAATGTACTTTTAAAGGGAGCTGACGAGGCAAAGAGTGTGGGATTGGAGATAGCTCCGACAGGAAAACACGTACAAATGTGACACAGTGCTGGCTGAGAGACTACATGGGGACCTACTTACTACTGTAGGTGAGGTCTGCCTTCCTGCTTTCTTGTAGCTCCCATATGCAGTGGTATAACATCTACTGCCAGCATGTATTTTTTCAATGGGAGCTGAGCAGTTCAAGTGAGTGGGATTGGAGATAGCTCCCGCAGGAAAGACGCGGCAAATGTGACAGAGTGCTGGCTGATAGACTACATGGGGAGGTACTTACTACTGTAGGTGGGGTCTGCCTTCCTGCATTCTTGTAGCTGCCATACTCAGTGGTATAACTTCTACTGACAGCCTGCATTTTTTCAAAGGCAACTGAGCAGGCGAAGTGCGTGGGATTGGAGATAACTCCCACAGGAAAACTGCTGCAAAGGTTGCACAGTGTGAGCTGATAGACTATAACGTAACCTATGTACCGCTGTAGTTGGGGTCTGCGTACCTCCTTTCTTGTAGTGCCCAGATGCAGTGGCGTAAGTTCTACCGACAGCATATATTTTTCCAATGCGCGCTGAGCAGTCCAAGTGAGTGGGAATGGACATAGCTCCCACAAGAAAGCAGGTGTAAATGTGACACAGTGCTGGCTGATAAACTACATGGGGACGTACTTACTACTGTAGGTGGGGTCTGTCTTTCAGGTAGCTCCCATAAGCAGTGGTATAACTTTACCCACAGAATGTATTTTTAAAGGGAGCTGACTAGGCCAAGAGCGTGGGAGTGGAGATAGCTCCGACAGGAAAACAGCTACAATGATTGCACAGTGCTGGCTGATAGACTACAAGAGAAACTACGTATCCCTGTAGATGGGGTCAGGGTACCTGTTTTATTAAAAGTCTCAGAGGCAGTGGCGTAACTTTAAACACGAATCTGTATTTTCAATGGGAGCTGAGCTAGCCAAGCTCCCGGGATTGGATGTAGGTGTTACAGTAAAGCAGATGCAAAGGTTGCATAGTTCTGGCTGATAGGTTTCAGGGGGATCTACGTACCACTGTAGTTCGGGTCTGCCTTCATGCCTTCTTGTAGTGCTCAGACGCAGTGGCGTAACTTCTACCGACACTTTTTATTTTGTCAATGGAAGCTGAGCAGTACAAGTGAGTGTTATTGGAGATAGCTCCCACAAGAAAGCAGCTGAAAATGTGACACAGTGCTGGCTGGTAGATTACATGGGGACCTACTTAGTACTGTAGGTGTGGTCTGTCTTCCTGCTTTCTTCTAGCTCCCATATACAGTGGTATAACTTAATCGACAGCATATATTTTTTCAATAGGAGTTTAGCACTTTGAGTGACTGGGATTTCACATAGCGCTTACAGGAAAGAAGCTGCAAATATGACACAATGCTGGCTGATAGACTACATGGGGGCCTAACTACTACTGTAGGTGGGGTCTGCCTTCCTGCTGTCTTATAGATCCCATACGCAGTACTATAACTTAAAGGAAAGCATGTATTTTTATAATGGGAACTGAGAAGTCCAAGTGAGTGGGATTGGAGATAGCTCCCACAGGAAAGCAGCTGCAAATGTGACACAGTGCTGGCTGAGAAACTACATGGAAACCTACTTGCTACTGTAGGTGGGATCTGCCTTCGTGCTTTCTTATAGCTCCCATACGCAGCGGTATAATTTAAGCGACGGCATGCTTTCTCATCCTGTTATAGAACTCTTCTGCTCTCACGTCCTTCAGCAGGAGTCCAATATCTTATTGCTTAATGCTCACTGCCTAACCAGCTGTATTCTATCATGTCCTCTTTCCTCTAGCCAAGTCTCCACAAAACTCCCCACATTTCCCCCATTTTCTTTTTGGAAAATTATATTAGCCTGCCACATCCTCTCAAGTGTTCTTTCTATTGGCCGTTGAATACAATTTATAAAACAGGGAAACACTCACAATACCAATAAAACAATACCCATAAAGCCAATTCCATTCATTATAACATTTCGCAACCAAGGGCTTATTCCCCATCCCTTAAGCCATCCTTCAAGTCCTAATCCCCCTTCTTGTTTCAACCAATGTAATCCCTGTTGAAGTTCTTTCAGTTTGGCATGTATCGAGGTGGAATGGTCTGACAGATTCATACAACACATGCCCTCATATTCTTCACATCCATGTCCGTGGGCTAATAATAAAAAGTCTATGGCAGCTCTATTTTGTAACACCGCATGATTTACACTTTGAACGTCAGCTGTTAACATATCAATAATGTCTGAAGTTTTATTTAACTCGTCTTTAGTCCAACATCCTAACTGTTTAGCCAAGTTCATGACCTTATTGGCTGCTACTCCTGGCTAAAGGGTGGCAACTATGACTTGCTTCAGTTCACTCCAAAATCGTGGGGGACCAATATCAGTACAATCAAACTCATAATAACTACGTTTTTTGCGGGAGCTGTTATTATGGTCAGCAAGCTGCATTAGCGTGGTTAAGTTAGGGTGGAATAAAGAGAGTTTCCCCAAATAACAGGGTCCACCCGGGGGATTTACTGCTATTCCCTTCCAGGCCCTTTCTCCACAGATTAAAAATATACCCGTGGGCAATTTCTTCGGTGATGTAATACTAGAGACATTACAGCTGGGATACAATTGCTTAAATACTGTTTCTGACTTAAAGAAGAGTCTAAGGTGGCCCAATATTTTCGATTTCTAATAAAGTCATGGATATCCCGTGACATAAAACTTATCCAATTTCCCCCAGTTCCATTAGTACCGAAGCTTGCATCGGCACTTCCAAACAAGTCTGTTTCCTCAGGGGGTGAGGTTAATGTGGTATTAAGGGACTTAATTATCTCACATTGACATTTCCCGTCCGAATGATCGTGATCATCGCTAATTGTGTTCAGCCCCGTTCTATTACACAAGGTGTTATTGTCTGCTAGTCCACAAAATTCCTCCGGATTCCATACGGGCAATCCTATCAAACACGTTTTAAAATGATTAGTAACCCCTCCCAAACTTAGACAAAGAGATGATTGAACAGTTTAATTAGCAAAGGTTATCCAAATATTATCTCTAGGCTGATTAAAATGCATCAAGCTGTTAGCAGTTATAGTTAAACTAAAAGCTATGGTTATAACAAAACACCTCATTATTGTTCATTAAATTCACTGTGTTTTTGTTATATAATGTTCAGTCTTTTGATTGTTAGCCAGTCCTCCAATGACCTCAAGACGAGGGTGTATTTATTCTTCAATCACTTCCTGTCCTTTTTCGTCAGATGGTTTGATCTCCACAGCTTCAAGGACAGCTGTTTTCCACCTGGCTGGCAACCAAATGGATCCTGTGTTAGAATCAACACACAAATACCCTGCTACATGTTTAAATCCCCATTGCCTCATAAACTGTTCTATGATTCTACTTATATGGGCCGGCCCATTGTCTGTCTTTATTTTCTGAGGAATTCCCATTGTTGCAAAACAACTATATCAATGATGCCCCACATGTATGGCCCTCTCCCCTGTCTGTGCTGTTGCCCAAACGAATTTGCTCCATGTTTCTATGGTTACATGCACATATTTTAGTCTTCCAAACTTTGCCACGAGTGACATCCAGCTGCCAAACTTCAACCCCTTGTTTACACCATTTGCTCACATCTGCCACCACCAGCACCTCCTCTCACTCCATCCCGTGCCCCCCTCTTCTGTACCTTCCACCTCTCACGTTACAACCCGAGATCTTCCAGACGCCTACCACATCTCCCGCTCCCTATGCTCGATGACTCCAGTGTCCTGTGGCACGGGCTGATACATTATGTGTCTGCCCAGCACATATGCTAGCTGAGTCAATTGCAGGAAGATATGATCAGGTACTGGTCGTGTTCCAGTCCACTATTCAATCCTGTCAATAGTTGAGTGACTCCATCTTGATCTGCATCACGGCGAGCACTCTGAGGAACACGTCAATCTGCAAGAGAGACTCAGTAGACCGTTATATCTTCTACGCCCCATGCTCTCCCCCTCCCTAAGACGGTTGAGCTGTGAGCGCATTTAACGACCGCCTGTCCCTGGCTAGTGTGAGGGATACCGTGGCTCAATGCATGGAGATAGCTGGTATGTCCATGTCCCCACCGGGCAGCCTGCTCCACTGATTTTAATAACTCAAATTTTACTAACCAGAATCAGATCTCCATAATCAGCAGCAAAGCTAGCGTGTTTATATTACTTCTAATTGGTCCTTTTTCTAAAAGTCAGCTGTAGTTTTCTGTGACAAGCCTTTCAGTTTCACAGGCTACCCAAGCCTCGTCCCTGCCCGAAGCTGCTATCTCATATGCATTTTTGCTTCTTCGTTTCTCACAGTCGAGAGCAGCTCAAAGACAATCTGCACATTAGTTTAGCAACTAATGCCTGGTAAGCTTCTTCTTATCCACTGAAAAAAAAAAAGCACAGCTGACAAAGTTATTATACTCGTGCTAACGGTAATGCAAACTGCCTAAGACGTGTATTCTATCATGTCCTCTTTCCTCTAGCCAAGTCTCCACAAAACTCCCCACAGTATAACTTGCCTATATTTTTTCAATGGGAGCTGAGCAGTCCAAGTCAGTGGGATTGGACACAGCTCCCACAGTAAAGCAGATAGAAATATGACACAGTGCTGGCTGAGAGACTACATGGGGACCTACTTACTACTGTAGGTGGGGTCTGCCTTCCTGCTTTCTTGTAGCTCTCCTACACAGTGGTATAACTTAAGCGACGGCATATATTTTTTCAATGGGACCTGAGCAGTACAAGTGAGTGTTATTGGAGATACCTCCCACAGGACACCAGCTGAAAATCTGACAAAGTGCTAGCTGATAGAGTACATGGGGAGCTACTTACTACATTAAGTGTGGTCTGCCTTCCTGCATTCTTGTAGCTCCCATACGCAGTGGTATAACTGAACGGAAAGCATGTAGTTTTTAATGGGATATGAGCAGTCTTTGTGAGTGGGATTGGAGATAGATAGCTTCCAAAGGAAAGTAGGTGAAAATGTGACACAGTGCTGACTGAAAGACTACATGGGGACCTACTTACTACTGTAGGTGGGGCCTGCCTTCCTGCTTTCTTGTAGCTCCCATACGCCGTGGTATATCTTCTACCGACAGAATGTATTTTAAAGGAAGCTGACAAGGCCAAGAGCGTGGGATTGGAGACAGCTGCCAGAGGAAAGGAGGTGCAAATGTGACACAGTATGGGCTTGTAGACTACATGGTAACCTACTTAGTACTCTAGGTGAGGTCTGCCTTCCTGCTTTCTTGTAGCTCCCATACGCAGTCGTATAACTTCTACCGACAGAATATATTTTTAAAGGGAGCTGACGAGGCCAAGTCTTTGGATTGGAAATAGATCCACCAGGAAAGCATATGCAAATGTGACACAGTGCTGGCTGATAGAATACATGGGGGTCTACTTACTACTGTAGGTGATGTCTGCCTTCCTGCTTTTTTGTAGCTCCCATACACAGTGGTATAACTTCTACAGACAGCATATATTTTTTCAATGGGAGTTGAGCAGTCAAAGTGAGTGGGATTGGAGATAGCTGCCACAGGAAAGCAGGTGCAAATGTGACACAGTGCTGGCTGATAGACTACATGGGGACCTACTTACTACTGTAGGTGGGGTCTGCCTGCCTGCTTTCTTGTAGCTCCCATACGCAGTGGTATTACTTATACCGACAGTCTGTATTTTTTCAAAGGGAGTTGAGCAGTCCAAGTGAGTGTGACTGGAGATAGCATTCACAGGAAAGCAGCTGAAAATGTGACACGCTGCTGGCTGATATTCTACATGGGGACCTACTTACTACTGTAGGTAGGGTCTCCCTTCCTGCTTTCTTTTAGCTCCCGTAGGTGTGGGGATTTTTGTGGTGACTTAGCTAGAGGAAAGTGGACAGGATAGAATACAGCTGGTTAGGCTGTAAGCATTAAGCAATAAGATATTGGACCCTCACTCAAGGACTTGGTAGCAAGAGAGTTGTATGATAAAAGGATGAGAAAGCAGGAGCTTAGTTTGGGTTAAGCAGCCACAAGTATCTCGAGTATGTTGAAACAAGGGCAAGGTTTGCATCTAACTGGGAACAAATGATGAGCTTAGCTTTTGCAGTATGTATGAGCCTGATTATTGTATCTATAAAAGAGCTCTATCTTTGTAAATAAAGTTGAGACTTGTTGCACTACAGGGTGGGCTTTTCTCCCATCGTCTTCAGCAAATGGTGATTCCGACACGATACACAAAGGACTTGATATACCGACTGGGCGCCACGGCGGAGCGACGAAGGAGTTCGGGTCTTATGCAGCAATGACGGCAATAAGCGTGAAAATTAGGAACACGTCTTGCCCTGGGTGACCGTATAGACGAGCCCGGCCGATACGTGCCGCCGGACCTTGAAGGGCTGCAACAGCGCGCTGACGATAATAGGTATGGAAAGACAAGCGACATATGATTTATTTACTGCATTCTTGCAGAAGCGGCAGATAAAGAGTATAGATCTGCAAAAGGACCTACCAGGGTTGTTTGCTTATGGGTATGCTAAGGGACTGTTTCAGAATCCACATACACTGCATGAATTGAGTGAATGGAGTAAATTTGGGGATTTGCTGTGGGAGGCTAACCTGGAGGACGATGAGATAGCTTTGGAGGATAGTGCATAATGAGTTGTTGCAACATCAGGCAGAAAAGAAAGCCGCTGAGCATGCATCAGCAGCACAGAGTAAGGATAAAAACGATGAGCGTGACTGGTTCCAATCCACTCCGCTGGCTCCTATCGTCTCAAAAGTAATGCTCCCCCCACCCCACGTGTAGAGCCGTCAGCGCCGGGAGAAGCGCCGGGAGAGGCACCGACAGTAGTGCCGAGAGTAGCGCCGGGAGAGGTGCGGAGAGCAGGGCCGGGAGAGGCGTCAAGAGCTGCGCCAGGAGCAGCACCGAGAGTAGTGCCGGGAGTGGCGCTGAGGCAGATGATGCCGAGAAAAGAGAAAAGTCAGCCACCCCACCATCCACCAAAGTTGGCGCCTGACGGAAATGGAGGCGGGACAAAGGGGAAATGTCAGCCGCCTCGTTGGCCACCGAAGATGAGTGATCTACGTGGAGGAGTGGCAGAAATGAGAGCTAGAAGACGGAGTCTGGTGAAGAGACGAGGGGTGGTGTGGTAACGCGGTGTGAAGCAAAAAGTTCTTCTCTACACAAGAGTTTTTACAAAGTCCGAGAGGCGAAGGGGCTTCGGAGCAGAGCCCCCGCGGGAGAGCTGCTTCCCATTCGAGCCCAGCCCGCCGAGTTACCCCTGGGACGACTTGCAGGGGAATGCCAAGTGGGCGGAGTCGGGCGGGGGTGCAGGGCAGGATGATCAGAGGAGAGTGGGGTAGAGCGACCCCATGTTAGACTGGGCACCATCGGGCACGCGAGGGAAGAAAAAGAAAACGCGGGAGAGAGTAATACCGACTGCGCCGTCGGCGCCAGGGACGGCACGGAGTGAGCCAGATCCCACCCCACCGGACCTATCATCCACAGCCGCCGCCGCGCAGCCGCTTCCCGTGCCCGGTCAGTGTTTCCGGAGTGCCCCCCCACACACATACTGCGCGCCGACACCGCCGGCCCCAGCCCTCACGGACCACTGGTCTCATCCTTTCCATCCTCAGTCCCTTGTCTCAAAGAGTGTAAAAACTGTTGGTCGTTATGTTATGCGTTTTGCTGTAAATGTGATGATGAATAGTGGTTTTCTTACAGTGGAAAATTTCTAAGGTGGTTTAGGTGTCAGGAATGGAACTTTGAAGAACAGAACATTTTGACATGGAGAAGCTAAAAGGTGGTTTATGTTTTAGTGAAGGATTTTTTTTTTTTTTGATCAGGAGTTAAAAAAAAAAAAAGGATTTTGTTGATGCTTCAAATGATTGTGGTAAATGGTTTTAGGCAATTTCAACAACCCAAGCAAAACATGTGGCTTACACTGGCCAAAGCAATCAATGAGTCTACAATATGTTTATCAATGGCCACTCCAGATAATCCTTTTTCTACCTGTTTGGTGGGAGTTCCATCAGATGTGGTAAAATGGCCTGTACCAAATGCATTAAAACCAAATCCCTTAGTTAAGGGTAATTGCAAAGTTGACAGTTGGGATATGATCATTTCATGGTTGCCAATAATGACAACAGAACCACAGGAGTTAGAATTATTGGGATCTATAAAGATGGATTTTTGTGTTATGTTTAATTTTACCAGCAATACCAAAACATTTGGGACAGAATGTGGATCCCATCCTGGGCGTGTATAAGAACACAACGTCTTGGTGCAATTATACTTCACCAAAAAGATCGAGGTCTAGTCTTCTGCCTGTACAGTTACCAAAGGGAATTTTTCTGATCTGTGGGGACCAGGCATGGCCTGGAATACCCTCGAGATTAGAAAGGGGACCATGCAGTTTGAGACAACTGACCATCTTGATGCCTAATCACACAATGATTTAGAAACATCATTGTCCAAAACAATATGTGCATGCATTTACTGGCGAATGTGATGACTATGTTACCTTTGGTCTCCCTCAGCAATAATAGCAACTAGTATACTTGCTCCAGGTGTAGGAGTATCTGCTTTATTAATTCAGCTATGCAAATTAGGATACTGGCCTAGCAAACAAAGTAACCAAACCTCAATGACATTAGAAGACTTGATTAGTAATGTAAGTAGTATTAGCCATACAACTTTGCAACATAGACCTACTAGAGATTTTACCCTTAGCACAAGTATAATAACTTTGTTTGTCAGCTGTGGTTTTTTTCAGTGGATAAGAAGCAGCTTACCAGGCATGAGTTGCTAAACTAATGTGCAGATTGTCCTTGAGCTGCTCTCGACTGTGAGAAACGAAGAAGCAAAAATACCTACGAGATAACAACTTGCAGATTGACGTGTTTCTGAGAGTGCTCGCAGTGATGCAGATAAAGATGGAGTCACTCAACTATTGGCAGGATTGAATAGTGAAGTGGAACACGATCAGCACCTGATCATATGCCCGTGCCACAGGACACTGGAGTCATCTAGCATAGGGAGAGGGAGATGTGGTAGGCGTCCAGAAGATCTCGGGTTTTAATGTGAGAGGTGGAAGGTACAGAAGAGGTGGGCACGGGATGGAGTGAGAGGAGGTGCTGGTGGTAGCAGATATAAGCACATGGTATAAACAAGGGGCCGGCCTATACAAGTAGAAGCATAGAAAAGTTTATGAGGCAATGGGGAGTTAAACATGTAGCAGGGATTCCCCATTCCGTCACAGGACAGGCCATAATAGAAAGAGCTAATGGGACTCTCAAAAGATATCTTGTTAAATATGGGGATGTTGAAGACCCACATAGGAAATTGTTAAAGGCCTTATTTGTTATGAACCACCTGTGTGTGTTTGGGGAACAGAAGCTACCACCTGTAATAATACATCATAATCCAAAGGCACAAAAGGAGAGAAAGAAAGAAATATGGATTAGATATCGTGACCCTAAAACAGGGATATGGCAGCCTCCTGCCAAAGTATTATACTGGGGACGTGGGTGTTTGTGTGTTGATTCTCCCACAGGATCCATTTGGTTGCCAGCCGGGTGGAAAACAGTTGTCCTTGAAGCTGTGGAGATCAAACCATCTGATGAAAAAGGACAGGAAGAGATTGAAGAATAAATACACCCTCGTCTTGCGGTCATTGGAGGACTGGCTAACAATCAAAAGACTGAACATTATATAACAAAAACACCGTGAATTTAATAAATTATAATGAGATGTTTTGTTATAACCATAGCTTTTAGTGTAAATATAATTGCTAACAGCTTGATGCATTGTAATCAGCCTAGAGATAATATTTGGATAACCTTTGCTAATCAAACTGGTCAATCATCTCTTTGTCTAAGTTTGGGAGGGATTACTAATCCTTTTAAAACATGTTTGATAGGATTGCCTGTGTGGAATCCGGAGGAATTTTGTGGACTAGTATACAATAACATCTTGTGTAATAGGACGGGGCTGAACACAATTAGCGATGATCACGATTATTCGGACGGGAAACGTCAATGTGAGATAATTAAGTCCCTTAATACCACATTAGCCTCACCCCCTGAGGAAACAGACATGTTTGGAAGTGCCAATGCAAGCTTTGGCACTAATGGAACTGGGGGAAAATTGGATTTATGTTGGATATGGTTTTATGTCATAAGATATCCATGACTTTAATACAAATCGAAAATATTGGGCCACCTTAGACTCTTCTTTGAAGTCAGAAACGGTATTTAAGCAATTGTATCCCAGCTGTAATATCTCTAGTATTACATCACCGAAGAAATTGCCCACGGGTATATTTTTAATCTGTGGAGAAAGGGCCTGGAACGGAATACCAATACATCCCCCGGGTGGACCCTGTTATTTGGGGAAACTCTCTTTATTCCACCCTAACTTAACCACGCTAATGCAGCTTGCTGACCATAATAACAGCTCCCGCAAAAAACGTAGTTAGTATGAGTTTGATTGTACTGATATTGGTCCCCCACGATTTTGGAGTGAACTGAAGCAAGTCATAGTTGCCACCCTGCTGCCAGGAGGAGCAGCCAATAAGGCCATGAACTTGGCTAAACAGTTAGGATGTTGGACTAAAGACGGGTTAAATAAAACTTTAGAAATGATTGATATGTTAACAGTTCACGTTCAAACTGTAAACCATGTGGTGTTACAAAATAGAGCTGCCATAGACTTTTTATTATTAGCCCACAAACATGGATGCGAATAGTTTGAGGGCATATGTTGTATGAACCTGTAGGACCATTCCACCTCGATACATGCCAAACTGAAAGAACTTCAACAGGCATTACATCAGTTGAAACAAGAAGAGGGATTAGGACTTGAAGGATGGCTTAAGGGATGGGGAATAGGCCCTTGGTTGCAAAATGTTATAATGTATGGAATTGGCTCTATGGGTATTGTTTTATTTGTATTGTTAGTGTTTCCTTGTTTTATGAATTGTATTCAATGGACAATAGAAAGAACATTTGAGAGGATGTGGCAGGCTAATATAATTTTCCAAAAAGAAAACGGGGGAAATTTTGGGAATTTTTTGCAGACTTGGTTGGACGAAAGAGGACATGATAGAATACATCTGGTTAGGCAGTAAGCATTAAGCGATAAGATATTGGACCCTTGCTCAAGGACGTGAGAGCAGAAGAGTTGTATGATAACTGGATGAGAAAGCAGGAGCTTAGTTTGGGTTAAGTAGCCACAAACATCTAGAGTTGAAACAAGGACAAGGTTTGCATCTAAGTGGGAACCAACGATTAGCTTAGCTTTTGCAATATGTATGAGCCTGATAATTGTATCTATAAAAGAGTTGTATCTTTGCAAATAAAGTTGAGACTTGTTGCACTACAGGGTGGGCTTCTCTCCCGTCGTCTTCAGCACATAGGCAGTGGTATGACTTCTACCAACCGCATGCATTTTTTCAATGGGAGCTGAGCAGTCCAAGTGAGTGGGATTGGAGATAGCTCCCACAGGAAAGCAGGTGCAAATGTGACACAGTGCTGGCTGATAGACTACATGGGGATCTACTTAACACTATAGTTGGGGTCTGCCTTCCTGCTTTCTTGTAGCTCCCATACTCAATCGTATAACTTAACCGACAGCATAAATTTTTTTTAATTTGTGTTGAGCAGTCCAAGGGAGTGAGATTGTAAATAGCTCCCATAGGAAAGCAGCTGCAAATGTGACGCAGTGCTGGCTGATAGAGTACACGAGTACCTACTTACTACTGTAGGTGGGGTTTTCCTTCCTGCTTTCTTTTACGTCCCATACGCAGTGGAATAACTTTTACCGACAGAATGTTTTTTTAAAGGGAGCTGACGAGGCCAAGATCGTGGGATTGGAGATAGCTCCCACAGGAAAGCAGCTTCAAAGGTGACACAGTGCTACCTGAGAGACTACATGGGGACCTACTTACAACTGTAGGTGGGGTCTGCCTTCCTGCTTTCTTGTACCTCCCATATGCAGTGGTATAGCTTAAGCAATGCAAAAGCAGATAAAGCTGTTACTCTCTACTTCCCATCATCAGCGATGTCCGGCCACCTCCCGAGAAGCAGGGCTTCAGTACGGGTAGCGGTTGCTTTTGGAAGGCCAGAAATGAATCTCGCCTCCCCTTCCAACTCCTCTCCTCCAGTTTATATTACTGAGCTGACGTCATATGGTATGGAATATCTCCTTGGACAGTCTGGGTCAGCTGTCCTGGCCATGGTCCCTCCCCAGATCATGACCACCCACAGCTATTGGTGAAGGTGGGGGAAGGAATGCTGGAAGGACAGCCCTGATGCTGTGCGAGTGGTACTCATAATATTGATATCAACAGTAAGCACAGCACTGCAGGAGCTGCTGTGGAAAATCACTACCATCCCAGATCCAATACACTGCTGTAGGTTGGGTCTGCCTTCCAGCTTTTTTGTAGCTCCTATAAGCAGTGGTATAACGTAACAGACAGCATATATTTTTTCAATGGGAGTTGAGTAGTCCAAGTGACTGGGATTGGAAATAGCGCCCACAGGAAAGCAGCTGCAAATGTGACACAGTGCTGGCTGATAGACTACATGGGGATCTACTTACTACTGTAGGTGGGGTCTGCCTTCCTGCTTTCTTGTAGCTCCCATACTTGCTGAAGACGACGAGATACAGTCACACCCTGTAGTGCTGAGCAAGTCTCAACTTTATTTGCAAAGATACAACTCTTTTATAGATACAATAATCAGGCTCATACGTATTGCAAAAGCTAAGCTCATCGTTGGTTCCCAGTTAAATCCTGCCCCTGTTTCAACACACTTTGGATACTTGTAGCTGCTCAACCTAAACTAAGTTCCGGTTTTCTCATCCTGTTATCATACAACTCTCTTGCTTAAGAACACCAGGTCCTTGAGAAAGGGTCCAATATCTTATCGCTTAATGCTTACTGCCTAACCAGATGTATTCTATCATGTCCTCTTTTCTCTAGCCAAGTCTCCACAAAACTCACCACATTTCCCCCGTTTTCTTTTTGGAACATGATATTAGCCTGCCACATCCTCTCAAGTGTTCTTTCTATTGTCCGTTGAATACAATTTATAAAACAGTGAAACACTAACAATACAAATAAAACAATACCCATAAAGCCAATTCCACACATTATAACCTATTCCCCATCCCTTAAGCCATCCTTCAAGTCCTAATCCCTCTTCTTGTTTCAACTGATGTAATCCCTGTTGAAGTTCTTTCAGTTTGACATGTATCGAGGTGGAATGGTCCGACAGGTTCATACAACACATGCCCTCATATTCTTCACATCCATGTCCGTGGGCTAATAATAAAAAGTCTATGGCAGCTCGATTTTGTAACACCGCATGATTTACACTTTGAACGTCAACTGTTAACATATCAATCATTTCTGAAATTTTATTTAACTCATCTTTAATCCAACATCCTAACTGTTTAGTCAAGTTCATGGCCTTATTGGCTGCTCCTCCTGGCAAAAGGGTGGCAACTATGACTTGCTTCAGTTCACTCCAAAATCGTGGGGGACCAATATCAGTACAATCAAACTCATACTAACTACGTTTTTTGCGGGAGCTATTATTATGGTCAGCAAGCTGCATTAGCGTGGTTAAGTTAGGGTGGAATAAAGAGAGTTTCCCCAAATAACCGGGTCCACCCGGGGGATTTACTGGTATTCCGTTCCAGGCCCTTTCTCCACAGATTAAAAATATACCCGTGGGCAATTTCTTCGGTGATGTAATACTAGAGACATTACAGCTGGAATACAATTGCTTAAATACCGTTTCTGACTTCAAAGAAGAGTCTAAGGTGGCCCAATATTTTAGATTTCTATTAAAGTCATGGATATCCCGTGACATAAACCTTATCCAATTTCGCCCAGTTCCATTAGTACCGAAGCTTGCATTGGCACTTCCAAACAAGTCTATTTCCTCAGGGGGTGAGGCTAATGTGGTATTAAGGGACTTAATTATCTCACATTGACATTTCCCATCTGAATGATCGTGATCATCGCTAATTGTGTTCAGCCCTATTCTATTACACAAGGTGTTATTGTCTACTAGTCCACAAAATTCCTCCGGATTCCACATGGGCAATCCTATCAAACAAGTTTTAAAAGGATTAGTAACCCCTCCCAAACTAAGACAAAGAGATGATTGACCAGTTTGATTAGCAAAGTTTATCCAAATATTATCTCTAGACTGATTAAAATGCGTCAAGCTGTTAGCTATTATAGTTACATTAAAAGCTATGGTTATAACAAAACACTTCATTATTATTCATTAAATTCACTGTCTTTTTGTCATATAATCTTCAGTCTTTTGATTGTTAGCCAGTCCTCCAATGACCGCAAGACGAGGGTGTATTTATTCTCCAATCTCTTCCTATCCATTTTCGTCAACTGGTTTGATCTCCGCAGCTTCAAGGACAGCTCTTGTCCACCTGGCTGGCACCCAAATGTATCCTGTGGGAGAATCAACACACAAATAGCCACGTCCTCAGTATAATACTTACCGCAAAACTACTATATAAATGACGCTCCACATGTATGGCCCTCTCCCCTGTCTGTGCTGTTGCCCAAAAGAATTTGCTCCATGTGTCTATGGTTATATGCACATATTTTAGTCTTCCAAACTCTGCCACATGAGTGACATCCATCTGCCAAATTTCATTTACAGAAAATCCTCTAGGGTTCACCCCCAACCCTAAGCCAACACCTCCATTGCGATGACTACAAATGGGACAAGCTCTAACAATAGCCTTTGCATCCTTCAGCGATAATTGAAACTCTCGGTGTAAGCCCCGTGCATTCTGATGAAACAGGGAGTGCGCTTCTCTGGCTAGTATCTGGACACAGGCGTGTTATGCGTCACTGTGACCAGCTTATCTGCCCTAGCATTACCTTCTCCCAGCCCAATGTCCCATTTATGGCTCCTGATATGTATAACGGCATAAACATGCTCCCTAAGCTTTATTGCATTCTGCAGCTGTATTAATAATTCAAATAGTCTGGGATTCTGCACTTCCTTAATGGAGGCGTCCTCGATTCTCTCTACGATACCCGCGACATAGAACGAGTCTGTAACCACATTCAGGGGCCCTTTCAGGTTCATCATGGCCCATACTACTGTCAACAGTTCCAAGGTTTGTAATGTGTCTTTCTCTTCTGCTTTTATTAGTTGACGCTTCCACTGCCCTTCCTCTTGCCAGGTTATTGCCACCGTTCTAGACTTTCTTCCTGCATCCGTGTATGCTGTCAACACATCCGCGATGGGGGCTGACTCTAATTTGGGTCGTACTAGCCAATTGCATTTTCCTAGCCATTGTAATGGTGCTTTTATTATTTTGTCTGTTGCTACTATACTGCCGCCACTTAAGAGCGCCTCCTGAAGATCTTCTGTATTGTCTAAATACCATTGTAAAGAGTCCTTTTTCATTGGTATCCTTATCGTATGTGGCTCAGCACCAGTTACTTGTAATGCTCTTTCACGACCCTTTTTTATTAGTCCCGCCAACATCTCAATTTTTTGAAAAAGGGTTTTTGTTTGTTCTAAGGCTGGGGAAATCCATTCTAGAACCCATACCTCCCCCATTTTCTTTTGAGATTGTGTCGAGGCCCCAAGCAAATACTTTGTGCTATACCAGATGGTTAAGTCAATAGGTAAGTCAACATCGTGACGTCGGACCTGCCCTTGTATGACACAGTCCATAATTTGTTGAAGCGCATCCTGAAGCTCTGGTGTTACCTGTATTTGACGGGTGGGGTTGGTTCCTTTCAAAAGTGGTCGTAGTTTTTCTAACAACTCGTTGGGTATTCCCACTATTAGTTTTAACCATTGCAGATCCCCTAAAAGCTTCTGAGCATCATTCAGGGTCTTTATTTGTAGTTCGAGCTGTAGCTTCTGTGGTACTACGAGCTGTTCTGATAAAGACCATCCGAGATATTTCCATGGAGCTGTACGCTGAACCTTTCCTGGAGCTATCACAAGGTGGCATTGAGCCAGTGCCTGTCGAATCTCCTCCACCTGTTGTTCCGTAAATGGTGCAGGTTGAGAAAAGAGGATATCATCCATGTAATGGTAGATGATAACGTTAGGCCATCGTCATCGAAGGGGTTGTCAAGCTGCGTCAACATACAGCTGACAGATAGTTGGGCTGTTACGCATGCCTTGGGGCAAAACTGTCCATTCAAAACGATGGTCGGGACCTTCTCTATTTATTACAGGCAAGGTAAAATCAAACTGTTGTGTATCCCGCTGATGTAAGGCAATGGTAAAAAAGCAGTCCTTTAGATCTACGATTAACAGTGGCCAACCCTGCGGAATCATAGCCGGACTGGGTAGTCCTGGCTGCAATGCTCCCATAGGTTCCATTTGTTCGTTTACTGCACGTAGGTCATGTAACAAACGATACTTGCCAGATCTCTTTTTAATAAAAAAATATAGGAGTATTCCATGGGCTTGTAGATAACTTTAAATGTCCTTGGGCAAGTTGATCTTGCACTAACTCATGAGCATGCTCAAGACTTTCCCTTTTAAAGGCCATTGCTTAACACATACTGGCTCGGCTGTTTTCCAGGTAATAGGAAGTGGGAAAGTCCATGCAACGGCCATTATGCCAAAGGGTGCTCATTTGTTAGGACCATTCCTATCTGGGCTAGTATATCTCGACCAATAAGACATTGCACAGTTGGAGGCAGCTGCACAGCAGAAAAACTAGCAGTTATGGTTTTCTCATCCACATGAATCAAGATGGGTGGAGAGCGACTAGCCAGAGTAAGTCCTCCTACCCCAGTCACAGTAGTTGCTGCCAGTTGCAGGGGCCAGTGTTGTGGCCAACATCTTGGGCTGATAATGCTGGAATCTGCCCCTGTGTCCAATAATCCCATCAAGGACCTTTTTTGACCTTGAAATTCAAGGTCTATTTTGCGTCTAGGCCTTTCACTGAGATCCATAGTCAACAGTGTAAGTCCTTCCGTGGAGCCAAATCCCCCTTCTCCTCTTAAGTCCTCTTTTATTGGTCTTATTCCTTTTGACATTTGCTCCAATGGTATTAATTGTGCAGTTCTCTGATTTTTCATAATTTGTATGGGTGGAAAGGGGATGTGGGCCATGATCATAATTTCTCCCAAATAATCTGCATCAATAACTCCGGGGAGAACAAAGAGTCCAAGCATGGTAGTTGACGAGCGTCCTAAGAACAATGCTCCCACTGTTCGTCCCCCTATAGTGATTGGACCTTTCACTCCGGTGGGTATCTTCTGTGGGCTTGTTGTCATAATGGTAACATCTACTGCTGCTGCCAGGTCCATTGCGAGGCTCCCACTTGTGGCTGGCTGGAGGCAGCTGCTGACATCTGTTGAGCTGCAGCGGCGACTTGTGTCTGAGCGCAGCCACTGCGCTTCGACGCGCTCGAACTGGAGTTTCCCGAACTGCGACGACACGCCCCGGTGTTGTGATTGTCCGTTTGGCATTTTTGACACCAGATTCCTGTAGCATTGCATTCACGACGGAAATGTCCCATTCCGCCACACCGGTAACACTTTATTCGTCCACTTGAAGAGCCCCCTTGAGTGGTCACAGCGGATACTTGAAGGGGTGCAAGGGCGGCTAACACCTCATTCTGAGTTGCTTTCGCCTGTTGCTTTAATCCCAATCCCAATTCCTTGATAGCTTCCACGAGAAATCTTGTTGACCTGTCGGGACCTGGGTCATACGCTCTAAAGCGTCTTCAATTGACCAATTGGCTCCTAACGTACTCAATACTGTCCTGGTAGCTGGATTACAATTCTGTAGGGTGCACTGTTTTAGCAAGGCTCCACGCATATATTTTGGAACTCCAGCCCTCTCTATGGCGGAGGCAACTTTATCAATAAAGGTCCCGAACGTTTCATCCCGACCTTGTTTGATTCCCATATATATTGGCACTCCACCTGGGTCCTTTACCTTTTCCATAGCCTCCCTTACTAATTGCATTGCCTCTCTACACTTATCAGGCCCTGTCAAAGCCTGAGCCCCCGTACGGAGGAAGGGTCCCAAACCCATTAGCTCTTCCACAGTCACACCATAGAGAGGGTCGCCTTGCTGACGCTGAGTTGCAACACTTTCATTCATTAATGCCTGCCAATGTGCATTAAATAACAGCTGCTGATGTTGTGTATAAATAAGTTTTACTATGCCTCGACAGCCAGCGGGCAGTAGCAACTGGGTTTCCCATACATAGTCAATCATTTGTTTCACTGGTTCACTATTTACCCCGAACTGGCTGACCGTGGACCACAAATGGGATAACAACTTCCAATCCAGAGCAGAAATTGTTGCTTGCATGCCTCCCCCCACAATGGGTTGGAATACCAGTGGCAACGCCAAAGTTCTGGCTGCTTCCAGTGCATCGCCATCCCCTTTTCATAGACAATCCTTTGCGAGTGCAGTCCAAGTCTCCCTCCACTCCCTTGCGATGGCCTCCGTCAATTCACTCTCTGCCCCAGGGAAAGGCTCACCAAGTGTGAGGGGGCGGAGGCGGGGACTCTTTAGGCCAACACTCCTGTTCCTCTGGAGGGTCTGATGGCTCACATGATTCTCGTACCCCGTCCTTGCCACCAGGGCCATTTTCTACACGTGGGCATGGGAGTATTACTTTTGAGACGGTAGGAGCCAGCGGGGTGCATTGGAACAAGTCACGCTCATAGATTTTATTCTTACTCTGTGCTGCTGATGCGTGCTCAGCAGCCTTCTTTTCTGCCTAATGTTGCAGCAACTCATTGTGCACTATCCACCAAAGCTTCCCTAACTTTTCAGCTATCTTATCGGCCTCCAGGGTAGCTTCCCACAGAAAATCCCCAAATTTACACCATTCGCTCAATTCATGCACTGTATGTGGATTCTGAAACACTCCCTTAGCATACCCATAAGCTAACAACCCTGGTAAGTCCTTTTGCAGATCTATACTCTTTATCTGCCGCTTCTGCAAGAATGCAGTAAATAAATCATATGCTGCTTGCCTTTCCATACCTATTATACCTATTTGTCAGAGCACTGTTGCAGTCCTTCAAGGTCCGGCGGCACGTATCGGTCGGGCTCGTCTATACAGTCACCCAGGGAACGAGGTGTTCCTTATTTTCACGCTTATTGCCATCCTTGCAGCGTAGGACCCGAACCCCTTCGTCGCTCCGCCCTGGCAGCAAGCCTCTATCACGTCGGGGTCACCATTTGCTGAAGACGACGGGAGGCAGTCACACCCTGTAGTGCTGAGCAAGTCTCAACTTTATTTGCAAAGATACAACTCTTTTATAGATACAATAATCAGGCTCACACATATTGCAAAAGCTAAGCTCATCATTGGTTCCCAGTTAAATGTCAATCCTGCCCCTCTTTCAACATACTTTGGATACTTGTGAATGCTCAACCCAAACTAACTTCTCATCCTTTTATCAGACAACTCTGTTGCTCATGAACACCTCGTCCTTGAGCAAGGGTCCAATATCTTATTGCTTAATGCTTACTGCCTAACGAGCTGTATTCTATCATGTCCTCTTTCCTCTAGCCAAGTCTCCAAAAAACTCTCCACATATACTCAGTGGTATAACTTCTACTGACAGCCTGTATTTTTTCAAAGGCATTAGAGCAGGCCAAGTGCGTGGGATTGGAGATAACTCCCACAGGAAAGCAGCTGCAAATGTGACACAGTGCAAGCTGATAGACTACAATTGGATCTACGTACCACTATAGGTGGGGTCTTCCTTCCTGCTTACTTGTACCTCCCATACGCAGTGGTATAACTTCTAGGGACACTCTATATTTTCAATTGGACGTGAGCAGGAAAAGACAGTGGGATTGGAGATAGCGCCCACAGGAAAACAGTTGCATAGGTTGCACAGTGCAAGCTGATAGACTCAAACGTGACCTATGAACTGCTGTAGGTAGGGACTGCGTACCTGCTTTCTTGTACTGCCCAGCTTCAGTGGCGTAACTTCTAACGACAGCATGTATTTTTTCAATGGGATCTGAGCAGTCCGAGTGGCATTAGAGATAGCTCCCACAGGAAAGAAGATGCAAATGTGACGCAACGCTGGCTGATAGACTACATGGGGATCTACTTAATATTGTAGTTGGGGTCTGCCTTCCTGCTTTGTTGTACCTCCCATACTCAGTGGTATAACTTCTACCGACAGAATGTATTTTTAAAGGGAGCTGATGATGCCAAGAGCGTGGGATTGAGACAACTCCCACAGCAAAGCAGCTGCAAAGGTGACACAGTGCTGGCTGATAGACTACATGGGGACCTACTTAAAACTGTACGTGGGGTCTGCCTTTCAGCTTTCTTGTAGCTCCCATACGCAGTGGTATAACTTCTACCGCCACCATGTACTGTTTCAATCGGACTTGAGCAGTCCAAGTGCGTGGGATGGGAGATAGCGTCTACAGGAAAGCAGCTGCAAATGTGACACAGTGCTGCCTGATAGACTACATGTGAACCTATATAGTACTGTAGGTACGGTCTGCCTTCCTGCTTTCTTGCAGATCCCATACGCAGTACTATAACTGAACTGAAAGCATGTTTTTTTTCTATGGGAGTTGAGCAGTCCAAGTGTGTGGGATTGGAGATAGCTATCACAGGAAAGCAGATGCAAATGTGACACAGTGCTGGCTGTTAGACTACATGTGGACTGTGGAGAAAAAATGAGAGAGCATGGACATGAACCCCTGCTGAAGACGACGGGAGACAAGCCCACCCTGTACTGCAACAAGTCTCAACTTTGCACATTGTAAAGACTTTACGGTTAAAGTTTTACAAGACTTTTAAAATGACTTTAAATGGTTCCTTGCACAACTATTCTTTCATGATTTGATTAACGAACATGACCTCTTCCATTATAATCCCTCCTTTTTTTTTCCTCATATCGTTCATCAAATTGAAGAACATTTTTAGCCATTTCTAAAACAGGTGTTTCACTTATTTCATCCTCTCCGTTGGCTGCTTGTATTGCTTCCTAACCAGCATTAAGTGGGCTGCTTCTGGCCTCGTTTTTACAATCTCCATTACCTTATTGAATACACAAGGCCCAGTCATCAGCACTAATACCAGTAGAATGCCGGGCCCAGCTATAGCTGACAATAACGTCTTGTGAGCCAAGGGGAATAGTTGAACCATGACTTATACAAAACTTATTGCTGTTCCCTTTCTTGTTTTCGTTTCTCCAAGTCCTCCCGTAATTTTGTCATCATGTCTCTCACTATACCGGTATGATCTGCATAAAAACAGCATTCTTCCCCTAGGGCTGCACACAGTCCCCCTTGTTGTAAAAACAGCAGATCCAACTCCTGGCAATTTTGTAAAGCTACTTCTGAAAGCTTGGAATTTCTGGTTCTGCTGCACTAGAGTTGTAATCCCTGTCCCTGCTTCCGCTGCCCCAATTGCCATCAAGGTAGCTATAGTTAGGGCTGTGAAAGGCTCCGGCTTGTGCCGGAGCACCCTGATATTCCAATGATTATAGACAAACTCTTCAGGGTGATTATAAAATGCATGGAACAACGGTTACCTGAATACAATATTCACAGGAAAGCAGGTGCAAATGTAACACAGTGCTGACTGATAGAGTACATGGGAACCTACTTAACACTGTAGCTGGGCCGTGCCTTCCTGCTTTCTTGTAGCTCCCATACGCAGGGGTATAACTTCTACTGACAGTCTGTATTTTTTCAATGGGAGCTGAGCAGTCCAAATGAGTTGAATTGGAGATAGCGCCCACAGAAAGCAGGTGCAAATGTGACACAGTGTTGACTGACAGACTACATGGGGACAAACTTAATTGACGTTTCCTGTCCGAATGATTATGAGCACCGCTAATTGTGTTCAGCCCAGTCCTGTTACACAAGGTGTTATTGTCTACTAGTCCACAAAATTCCTCCGGATTCCATACGGGCAATCCTATCAAACACCTTTTAAAAGGATTAGTAATCCCTCCCAAACTAAGACAAAGAGATGATTAACCAGCAAAGGTTATCCAAATATTATCTCTAGGCTGATTAAAATGCGTCAAACTTTTAGATATTATAGTTACACTAAAAGCTATGGTTATAACAAAACACCTCATTATTATTCATTAAATTCACTGTCTTTTTGTTATATAATCTTCAGTCTTTTGATTGTTAGCCAGTCCTCCAATGACCGCAAGACGAGGGTGTATTTATTCTTCAATCTCTTCCTGTTCTTTTTTTGTCAGATGGTTTGATCTCCGCAGCTTCAAGGACAGCTCTTGTCCACCTGGTTGGCACCCAAATGGATCCTGTGGGAGAATCAACGCACAAATACCCACGTCCCCAGTATAATACGTTGGCCAGAGGCTGCCATATCCCTGTTTTAGGGTCACGATATTTAACCCGTGTTTCTTTCTTTCTCTCCTTTTGTGCCTTTGCATTATGATGCATTATTACAGGTGGTAGCTCCTATTCCCCAAATACACACAGGTGGTTCATAACAAATAAAGCCTTTAACAATTTCATATGTGGGTCTTTAACATCCCCATATTTACCTAGATATCTTTTTAGAGTCCCATTATCTCTTTCTCTTATGGCCTGTCCTGTGGGGGAATGGGGAATCCCTGCTACATATTCAACTCCCCATTGACTCGTGAACTGTTCTATGCTTCTAGTTATATAGGCCGGCCCATTGTCTGTCTTTATTTTCTGAGGAATTCCCATTACGGCAAAACTACTCTATAAATGACGCTCCACGTGTATGGCCCTCTCCCCTGTCTGTGCTGTTTCCCAAACGAATTTGCTCCATGTGTCTATGGTTACATGCACATATTTTAGTCTTCCAAACTCTGCCACATGAGTGACATCCATCTGCCAAACTTCATTTGCAGATAATCCTCTAGGGTTCACTGCCAAGCCTAAGCCAACACCTCCATTTTGATGCCTACAAATGGGACAAGCTCTAACAATAGCCTTTGCATCCTTTAGCGATAATTGAAACTCTCGGTGTAAGCCCCGTGCATTCTGATGAAACAGGGAGTGCACTTCTCTGGCTAGTATCTGTTTGGACAGAGGCATGTTATGTGTCACTGTGACCAGCTTATCTGCCCTAGCATTATTTTCTGCCAGCCCAATGTCCCATTTATGGCTCCTGATATGTATAATGGCATAAACATGCTCCCTAAGCTTTCTTGCCTTCTGCAGCTGTATTAATAATTCAAATAGTCTGGGATTCTGCACTTCCTTAATGGAGGCGTCCTCGATTCTCTCTACGATACCCGCGACATAGAACGAGTCTGTAACCACATTCAGGGGCCCTTTCAGGTTCATCATGGCCCATACTACTGCCAACAGTTCCAAGGTTTGTAATGTGTCTTTCTCTTCTGCTTTTATTAGTTGGTGCTTCCACTGCCCTTCCTCTTGCCAGGTTATTGCCGCCGTTCTAGACTTTCTTCCTGCATCCGTGTATGCTCTCAACACATCTGCGATGGTGGCCGGCTCTCGTGTGGGTCGTACTAGCAAATTCCATTTTCCTAGCCATTGTAATGGTGCTTTTATTATTTTGTCTGTTGCTACTATACTGCCGCCACCTAAGAGCACCTCCTGAAGATCTTCTGTATTGTCTAAATACCATTGTAAAAAGTCCTTTTTCATTGGTATCCTTATGGTATGCGGCTCAGCACCAGTTACTTGTAATGCTCTTTCACGACCCTTTTTTATTAGTCCCGACAACATCTCAATTTTTTGAAAAAGGGTTTTTGTTTGTTGTAAGGCTGGGGAAATCCATTCTAGAACCCATACCTCTCCCATTTTCTTTTGAGATTGTGTCAAGGCCCCAAGCAAATACTTTGTGCTATACCAGATGGTTAAGTCAATAGGTAAGTCAACATCGTGACGTCAGACCTGCCCTTGTATGACACAGTCCATAATTTGTTGAAGCGCATCCTGAAGCTCTGGTGTTACCTGTATTTGACGCGTGGGTTTGGTTCCTTTCAAAAGTGGTTGTAGTTTTTCTAACAACTCGTTGGGTATTCGCACTATTGGTTTTAACCATTGCAGATCCCCTAAAAGCTTCTGAGCATCATTCAGGGTCTTTATTTGTAGTTGGAGCTGTAGCTTCTGTGGTACTACGAGCTGTTCTGATAAAGACCATTGGAGATATTTCCATGGAGCTGTACGCTGAACCTTTCCTGGAGCTATCACAAGGTGGCATTGAGCCAGTGCCTGTCGAATCTCCTCCACCTGTTGTTCCGTAAATGGTGCAGGCTGAGAAAAGAGGATATCATCCATGTAATGGTAGATGATAACGTTAGGTCATCATCATCGAAGGGGTTGTCAAGCTGCGTCAACATACAGCTGACAGATAGTTGGGCTGTTACGCATGCCTTGGGGCAAAACTGTCCATTCAAAACGATGGTCGGGACCTTCTAGAAAAACTAGCAGTTATGGGTTTCTCATCCACATGAACCAAGATGGGTGGAGAGCGACTAGCCAGAGTAAGTCCTCCTACCCCAATCACAATAGTTGCTGCCGGTTGCAGGGGCCAGTGTTGTGGCCAACATCTTGGGCTGATAATGCTGGAATCTGCCCCTGTGTCCAATAATCCCATCAAGGACCTTTTTTGTCCTTGAAATTCAAGGTCTATTTTGCGTCTAGGCCTTTCACTGAGATCCATAGTCAACAGTGTAAGTCCTCCCGTGGAGCCAAATCCCCCTTCTCCTCTTAAGTCCTCTTTTATTGGTCTTATTCCTTTTGACATTTGTTCCAATGGTATTAATTGCGCAGTTCTCTGATTTTTCATCATTTGTATGGTGGAAAGGGGGTGTGGGCCATGATCATAATTTCTCCCAAATAATCTGCATCAATAACTCCGGGGAGAACAAAGAGTCCAAGCATGGTAGTTGATGAGCGTCCTAAGAACAATGCGCCCACTCTTCGTCCCCCTATAGTGATTGGACCTTTCACTCCGGTGGGTATCTTCTGTGGGCTTGTTGTCATAATTGTAACATCTACTGCTGCTGCAAGGTCCATTTCGAGGCTCCCACTTGTGGCTGGCTGGAGGCAGCTGCTGACATCTGTTGAGCTGCAGCGGCGACTTGTGTCTGAGCGCGGCCACTGCGGTTCGACGCACTCGAATTGGAGTTTCCCGACCTGCGAAGACACGCCCCGGTGTTGTGATTGTCCATTTGGCAATTTTGACACCAGATTCCTGTAGCATTGCATTCACGACGGGAATGTCCCATTCCGCCACACCGGTAACACTTTATTCGTCCACTTAAAGAGCCCCCTTGAGTGGTCACAGCGGATGCTTGAAGGGGTGCAAGGGCGGCTAACAGCTGATTCTGAGTTGCTTTCGCCTGTTGCTTTAATCGCAATCCCAATTCCTTAATAGCTTCCACGAGAAAAGCTTGTTGACCTGTCGGGACCTGGGTCATACGGTCTAAAGCATCTTCAACTGACCAATTGGCTCCTAACGTACTCAATACTGTCCTGGTAGCTGGATTACAATTCTGTAGGGTGCACTGTTTTAGCAAGGTTGTTGCGTAGGACCCGAACCCCTTTGTCGCTCCGCCGTGGCACCAAGCCGCTATCACGTCGGGGTCACCATTTGCTGAAGACGACGGGAGACAGTCACGTCCTGTAGTGCTGAGTAAGTCTCAACTTTATTTGCAAAGATAAAACTCTTTTATAGATACAATAATCAGGCTCACACATATTGCAAAAGCTAAGCTCATCATTGGTTCCCAGTTAAATGTCAAACCTTCCCCTGTTTCAACATAATTCGGATGCTTGTGGCTGCTCAACCCAAACTAAGTTCCTGTTTTCTCATCCTGTTATCATACAATTCTCCTGCTCAAGGACACCACGTCCTTGAGCAAGGGTCCAATATCTTATCGCTTAATGCTTACTGCCTAACTAGCTGTATTCTATCATGTCCTCTTTCTAGCCAAGTCTCCACAAAACTCTCCAAACATACTCAGTGGTATAACTTCTACTGACAGCCTGTATTTTTTCATAGGCAACTGAGTAGGCCAAGTGCGTGGGATTGGAGATAACTCCCACAGGAAACCAGCTGCAAATGTGACACAGTGCAAGCTGATAGACTCTCACGTGACCTACGTACCACTGTAGGTGAGGTCTGCGTACCTGCTTTCTTGTACTGTCCACATGCAGTGGCGTAAGTTCTAACGACAGTATTCATATTTTCAAAGGGAGCTGAGCACGCCAAGTGCTTGGGATTGGAGATAACTCCAACAGAAATGTAGCTGCAAATATGACACAGTGCTAGCTGATAGAATACACGGGGATCTACGTATCCCTGTAGATGGGGTCTGCGTATCTCTTTTTTAAAAGGTCCCAGAGGCAGAGACATAACTTTAAATACCAACCTGTTTTTTCAATGGGAGCTGAGCAAGCCAAGCTCTCGGGATTGGAGGTAGGTGCCACGGGAAAACAGCTGCAAAGGTGGCACTGTGTTGGCTGAGACACCACATTGGAACCTAGGTACCACTGTAGTTGGGGTCTGCCTTCATGCTTTCTTGTAGTGAAGTTACGCAGTGGCGTAACTTCTACCGACACCGTTTATTTTTTCAATGGGAGCTGAGCAGTCGAAGTGAGTGGGATTGGAGATAGCTCCCACAAGAAAGGAGTTGCAAATGTGACAGTGCTGGCTGATAGACTACATGAGGATCTCCTTACTACTGTAGTTGGGATCTGCCTTCCTGCTCTCTTGTAGCTCCCATACGCAGTGGTATAACTTAGACCGACAGAATGTATTTTTAAAGGCAGGTGACAAGGCAAAGAGCGTGGGATTGGAGATAACTCCCACAGTAGAGCAGCTGCAAAGGTGAAATATTGCTGACTGAGAGACTATATGGGAAACTACTAAGTACTGTAGATAAGGTCTGCCTCCTGCTTTCGTGTAGTTCCTATACTCAGTGGAATAACTTAACAGAAAGCATGTATTTTTTTCAATGGGAGCTGAGCAGTCGAAGTGAGTGGGATTGGAGATAGCTCCCACAGGAAAGCAGGTGCGAATGTGACACAGTGTTGTCCGAGAGACTCCATGGGAACCTACTTACTACTGTAGGTGGGGTCTTGTGGGGAGTTTTATGGAGACTTGGCTAGAGGAAAGAGGACAGGATAGAATCCAGCTGGTTAGGCAGTGTGCATTAAGATAGTTGACTCCTGCTCAAGGACGTGAGAGCAAGACAGTTATATGATAACAGGATGAGAAAGCAGGAGCTTAGTTTGGGTTAAGCAAGCACAAGTATCTGGAGTATGTTGAAACAAGGGCGAGGTTTGCAACTGGGAACCAATGATGAGCTTAGCTTTTGGAATATGTGTGAGCCTGATTATTGTATCTATAAAAGAGTTGTATCTTTGCAAATAAAGTTGAGACTTGTTGCACTACAGAGTGGGTTTGTCTCCCGTCGTCTTCAGCAAATGGTAACCCCGACGCGATACACAAAGGACATGATATACCGACTGGGCGCCACGGCGGACCAACGAAGGATGGCAATAAGCGTGAAAATTGGGAACACTCCGTGCCCTAGGTGACCGTATAGACGAGCCCGGCCGATATGTGCCGCCGGACCTTGAAGGGCTGCAACAGTGCGCTGACGAGAAAAGGTATGGAAAGGCAAGCGGCGTATGATTTATTTACTGCATTCTTGCAGAAGCGGCAGATAAAGGCTATAGATCTGCAAAAGGACCTATCAGGGTTGTTATCTTATGGGTATGCTAAGGGAGTGATTCAGAATCTACATACAGTGCATGAATTGAGCGAATGGCATCATTTTGGGGATTTTCTGTGGGAGGCTACCCTGGAGGATGATGAGATAGCTGAAAAGTTAGGGAAGCTTTGGAGGATAGTGCACAATGAGTTGTTGCAACGTCAGGCAGAAAAGAAGGGTGCTGAGCATGCATCAGCAGCATAGAGTAAGAATAAAAACTATGAGCTTGACTGGTTCCAGTCCACCCCCTTGGATCCTACCGTCTCAAAAGTAATGCTCCCCCCCACCACCCCGCGTGTAGCGCCCAGAGAAGCGCCGGAAGAAGCGCCGTTAGAGGCGCCGAGAGCAGCGCCGGGAGCAGCACCGAGAGTAGTGGATATCCTGTGACATAAAACTTATCCAATTTCCCCCAGGTCCATTAGTACCAAAGCTTGCTTAGGCACTTCCAAACAAGTCTGTTTCCTCAGGGGGTGTTGCTAATGTGGTATTAAGAGACTTAATTGACGTTTCCCGCCCGAATGATCGTGAGCACCGCTAACTGTGTTCAGCCCAGTCCTATATCACAAGGTGTTATTGTCTACTAGTCCACAAAATTCCTCCGGATTCCATACGGGCAATCCTATCAAACACGTTTTAAAAGGATTAGTAACCCCTCCCAAACTAAGACAAAGAGATGATTGACCAGTTTGATTAGCAAAGAGAGATAACTCTTACAGGAAAGCAGCTGCAAATGTGACACAGTGCTGGCTGATAGACTACATGGGGGTCTACTTACTGCTTTAGATGGGGTCTGTCTTCCTGCTTTCTTGTAGCTCCCATACGCAGTGGTATAACTTCTACTGACAGAACGTATTTTTAAAGGGAGCTGACGAGGCCAAGAGTGTGGGATTGGAGATAGCTCCTACAGGAAAGCAGCTTCAAAGGTGACACAGTGCTTGCTGATAGACTACATGGGGGTCTACTTACTGCTGTAGATGCTTTTTTTGTAGCTCTCAAACGCAGTGGTATAACTTAACCGACAGCATATATTTTTTCAATGGGCACTGAGCAGTCCAAGTGAGTGGGATTGGAGATAGCGCCCACAGGAAAGCAGGTGCAAATGTGACACAGGGCTGGTTGATAGACTACATGGGGACCTACTTACTGCTGCAGCTGAGGTCTGCCTTCGAGTTTTCTTATTGCTCCCATACGCCGTGGTATGTTTTCAATGGGAGTTGAGCAGTACTAGTGAGTGTTATTGGAGATAGCTCCCACAGGAAAGTAGCTGAAAATGTGAGACAGTGCTGGCTGATAGACTACATGGGGATCTACTTAGTAGTGTAGATGGAGTCTCCCTTCCTGCTTTCTTGTAGCTCCCATAGGCAGTGGTATAACTTAACTGACAGTCTGTATTTTTTCAATGGGAGATGAGCAGTCCAAGTGAGTGTTATTGGAGATAGCTCTCACAGGAAAGCAGCTGCAAATGTGACACAGTGCTGGCTGAAAGACTACATGGTGACCTATTTACTACTGTACGTGCGGTCTACCTTCCTGCTTTCTTGTAGTTTACCTACGCAGTGGTATAATGCTGAACATGATGGGAGACAAGCCCACCCTGTAGTGCAACAAATCTCAACTTTATTTGCAAAGATACAGCTCTTTTATAGATAGCATAACCCAAACTAAGCTCTTGTTTTCTCATCCTGTTATCATCCGCTTAATGCTCACTGCCTAACGAGCTGGATTCTATCATGTCCTCTTTCCTCTTGCCAAGTCTCCACAAAACTCCCCACATTTCCCCCATTTTCTTTTGCTTTCCTGTGGGAGCTATCTTTAATAACAGTCACTTGTACTGCTCAGGTCCCGTTGAAAAAAATATATGCTGTCGGTTAAGTTATACCACTGCGTATGACAGCTACAAAAAAAACAGGTACGCAGACCCCATCTACAGTAGTAAGTAGGTCCCCATGAAGTCTATCAGCCAGCACTGTGTCACATTTGCACCTGCTTTCCTGTGGGAGCTATCTCCAATCCCACTCAGTTGGACTGCTCAGCTCCCATTGAAAAAATACATGATTTCCATTAAGTTATAGCACTGCTTATGGGAGCTACAAGAAAGGAGGAAGTTAGACCCCATCTACAGTACTATGTTGGTCCTCATGTAGTCTATCAGCCAGCACTGTGTCACATTTTCAGCTGCTTTCCTTTGGGATCTTTCTCCAATAACACTCACTTGGACTGTTCAGGTCCCATTGAAAAAATACATACTGTCAGTAGAAGTGATACCACTGTGTATGGGAGCTACAGGAAAGCAGGAACAAAGACCCCATCTACAGTACTAAGTTGGTCCCCATGTAGGCTATCAGCTAGCACTGTGTCACATTTGCACCTGCTTTCCTCTGGGCGCTATCTCCAATCCCACTCACTTGGACTGCTCAGCGCCCATTGAAAAAATATATGCTGTCGGTTAAGTTATACTGTGGGGAGTTTTGTGGCGACTTGGCTAGAGGAAAGAGGACATGATTGAATACATCTGGTTAGGTAGTGAGCATTAAGCAGTAAGATAATGGACTCCTTCTCAGGGACGTGAGACCAAGAGAGTTTTATGATAACAGGATAAGAAAACAGGAGCTTAGTTTGGGTTAAGCAGCCACAAGTATCTGGAGAATGTTGAAACAAGGGCGAGGTTTGCATCTAACTGGGAACCAATGATGATCTTAGCTTTTGCAATATGTATGAGCCTGATTATTGTATCTATAAAAGAGTTGTATTTTTGCAAATAAAGTAATAAGAGACTTGCACTACAGGGTGGGCTTGTCTCCCGTCGTCTTCAGCATTATACCACTGCGTAGGGGAGCTACGAGAAAGCAAGAAGGCAGACCCTACCTACAGTAGTAAGTAGGTCCCCATGTAATCTATCTGCCAGCACTGTGTCACATTTTCATCTGCTTTCCTGTGGTCGCTATCTCCAATCCCAGTGACTTGGACTGCTAAACTCCCATTGAAAAAATACAGACTGTCGGTAAAAGTTATAGCACTGCGTATGGGATCTACAAGAAAGCAAGAAGGCAGATCTTACCTACAGTTTTAAGTAGGTCCCCATGTAGTCTATTAGCCAGCACTGTGTCACATCTGCAGCAGCTTTCCTGTGGGAGCTATCTCCAATCGCACTCACTTGTACTGCTCAGCTCCCATTGAAAAAATCACCGGTGCCGGTAGAAGTTATGCAGCTGCATCTGGGCACTAAAAGAAAGCAGGTACGCAGACCCAATCTATAGTGGTACGTATGTGACATTGTAGTCTATCAAGTGGCAGTGTGCAACCTTTGCATATTTTTCCTGTCGGAGCAATCTCCAATCTCACTCTCTTGTCCTGCACACCTCCCATTGAAAATACAGACTGTCCGTATAACTTATACCACTCCGTATGGGAGCTATAAGAAAGCAGGAAGGATGACCCAACCTACAGTGGTGAGTAAGTCTCATTGTAGTCTATCAGCTTGCACTGTGCCACTATTGCAGCTGATTTCCTATGGGATTTATCTCAAATCCCATGCACTTGGCCTGCTCAGTTTTCTTTGAAAAAATACAGACAGATGGTAGAAGTTATACCACTGCGTATGGGAGATACAAGAAAGCAGGAAGGCAGACCCCAATTACAGTAGTAATCAGATCCCCAAGTAGTCTATCAGCAAGCACTGTGTCACATCTGCAGCTGCTTTCCTTTTGGAGCTATCTCCAATCACACTCACTTGGACTGCTCAGCTCCCAGTGAAAAAAAATATGCTTTCCGTTAAGTTATAGCACAGCATATGGGAGCTAAAAGAAAGCAGGAAAGCAGACCCCACCTGCAGTAAAAAGTAGGGCCCCATGTAGTCTATCAGCCAGCACTGTGTCACATTTGCAACTGCTTTGCTGTGGGAGCTATATCCAATCCCATTCACTTGGACTGCTCAGCTCCCATTGAAAGAACATATGCCGTCGCTTAAGTTATTCCACAGCGCATGAAAACTACAAAAAAGCTGGAAGACAGATCCCACCTATAGTAGTAGGTAGGTCCCCATGTAGTCTATCAGCCAGCACTGTGTCACATTTGCAGCTGCTTTCCTGTGGGAGCTATCTCCAATGCCAGTCCCTTGGACTGCTCAACTCCCATTGAAAAAATACAGTCTGTCAGTAGAAGTGATACCACTGCTTATGGGAGTTACAAGAAAGTAGGAAGGCAGACCCCACCTACAGTAGTAAGTTGGTCCCCATGTAGTCTATCAGCCAGCACTGTGTCACATTTGCAGCAGCTTTCCTGTGGGCACTATCTTCAATCCCACTTACTTGGACTGCTCATTTCCCATTGAAAAAATACAGACTGTCGGTTGAACTTATACTACCTCGTATGGGAGCTACAAGAAAGCAAGAAGGCAGACCCCATCTACAGTAGTAAGTAGATCCCCATGAAGTGTATCAGCCAGCACTGTGTCACCTTTGAAGCTGCTTTCTTGTGGGAGCTTTCTCCAATCCCAATCACTTGGACTGCTCAACGCCCATTGAAAAAATACATGCTTTCTGATAAGTAATAGCACTGCGTATAGCAGCTACAAGAAAGCCGGAAGGCAGAACCCACCTACAGTAGTAAATAGGTGTTCATGTAGTCTATTCGCCAGCGCTGTGTCACATTTGCAGCTTCTTTCCTGTGGGAGCTATATCCAATTCCAATCACTTGGACTGCCCAACGCCCATTGAAAAAATACATGCTGTTGGTTAAATTATACCACTGCATATGAGATCTATAAAAAAACGGGAAGTCAGATCCACCCTACAATAGTAAGTGTACCCCTGTTATAAGTTGCTGTGATAAAGTTCACTAGCCAATTTAAATGACTAACAGATCAAGTTTATTAAGCAAGCAACAAATTTGCAAAGCGCAAAAGACGCGTGACCCCCCTCCCCCCCCATCACAGTCCTTTTATACAGTCCTTATCGGTCAGGTGCATCGCTCCCTGGTGTACTCTGCGCATGTGCCCGTCTTGTTACTAGGTCGTCGTCTTCTTCCTCCTGGTGGTCGTCGGGTGGTCGCTGGGATGAAGTCGGTAGTCTTCCTCTAGTGGCCCGCTCATGAACTCTTCTCTTGGCTCTTATCAGCTCATGTACAACCTATTGTACCTCCTATAAGCACCTTAGCCAACTGCACCTGTGCACATTGTAAAGACTTTACGGTTAAAGTTTTACAAGACTTTTACAATGACTTTAAATGGTTCCTTGCACAACTATTCTTTCATGATTTGATTAACGAACATGACCTCTTCCATTATAATCCCTCCTTTTTTTTTTCCTCATATCGTTCATCAAATTGAAGAACATTTTTAGCCATTTCTAAAACAGGTGTTTCACTTATTTCATCCTCTCCGTTGGCTGCTTGTATTGCTTCCTAACCAGCATTAAGTGGGCTGCTTCTAGCCTCGTTTTTACAATCTCCATTACCTTATTGAATACACAAGGCCCAGTCATCAGCACTAATACCAGTAGAATGCCGGGCCCAGCTATAGCTGACAATAACGTCTTGTGAGCCAAGGGGAATAGTTGAACCATGACTTATACAAAACTTATTGCTGTTCCCTTTCTTGTTTTCGTTTCTCCAAGCCCTCTTGTAATTTTGTCATCATGTCTCTCACTATACCGGTATGATCTGCATAAAAACAGCATTCTTCCCCTAGGGCTGCACACAGTCCCCCTTGTTGTAAAAACAGCAGATCCAACTCCTGGCAATTTTGTAAAGCTACTTCTGAAAGCTTGGAATTTCTGGTTCTGCTGCACTAGAGTTGTAATCCCTGTCCCTGCTTCCGCTGCACCAATTGCCATCAAGGTAGCTATAGTTAGGGCTGTGAAAGGCTCCGGCTTGTGCCGGAGCACCCTGATATTCCAATGATTATAGACAAACTCTTCAGGGTGATTATAAAATGCATGGAACAACGGTTACCTGAATACAATATTCACTGCTGACATTAAATATCTTTAAAGAGGCATGGGGTTACACTGATTTTCGAACAAACCCACTTTGAGCTGTTCAGAGGTCTGATAGGTTCAGTCCGATTGCCTCATAAAATTCGGGGGTTCATGCTATAACATAGCCAGCAGCAGGATAGTTAAACACTCCATCAGCCTGATAACAACATACCATCCCCGGATAATGGGCGGGGCCTTTATCAAATAAAATGCTACTTTCCTTTTTAGTTTTTCACCCCACATTCTTTTAGGTGCAACGCTTTTGCCCTTCTTAGAGGTAGGCTTGGGATCTTAGAATTCCCAGTTTGAGGCTTTGAGAGACTCTGTACCCCACTCCCAGTACGCCTCTGTCTCCTTCACCTATTCTGTTGCTTAGAGCAGTGAGGTTTATGATTTTCTCGGCAGCAGTCGTAATCTTCAGGGGTATTCTCTGTCTCCTTATAGGCCTCTTGCCCACGGGGTGCCTGAAACACTGGCTTTCACATCCAGGTCTTGGTTCTCGGCGCCTTCTATGTATAAAGCACCCTTTTATAAACTTAAATTACAGCTGAAGTTTCAGTTCTCCTGGGACCTCTGCAGCTTCCCACTGATCCTGGGAAATTGGTCCTTAAATAAGACAAGAAAAGGAACCTCCCATCGGGGAGTTTAAAGATGATTCTTTCCAGGTTTTTATCAAGACTTTGTCCCCAGGATTAACCGTGTGGATAGCAATATCTAAGGGTGATCTCTGTACCACCATTCCCTTTTTACAACATTTCACACAGAGAAGTCTCCGTGTCTGTAACAAAGCTAAGGGTAAACATTTAATCCAGGACATTTCTGTTTCTAACATTAATTTCATTAGCTGTTTCTTAATTTCTCCATTCATTCTGTCCACTCTTCTGGAACTTTGGGGATACCATGGGGTATTGGCTCCTAATACTGGTGGTTTCTATTTCTAATTTCGGAGAGTGGATTAATATACCTTCATATTTTAAGAGCCTAGCATCAGTTATCACCTTTAACTCCCCTCCAAAGGTAACAAATAAAAGGTTTTCTAACATCAGGCAGGCTAGGCAGAGGAGCATTAATTCAATCCACTTTTAAATTCTCAAAGTCTCTTTCATCTTCTTTGGGCCATTTAACTAATCCATCTCGAGTTAATTTCTGGTACAAAAATTTTACCTTCTTAATAAAATTTTCAATCCATTGTCTGCAATATCCAACAGACCTAAAAGCTGTCTAACTTGTCTCTTACTCTTTGGAGCTTGTAGAGACAGTATCCCATTTACTCGATCTGGATCAAGTTTCTTACTTCCCTTTATAAAGTAGTGTCCCAAAATATTTTACCTTTTCTTCAGGAAACAGTAATTTAGATTTAGACACTTTCAACCCTTGTAAACTCAGGAAATTAAGCAATTTAATACTTTCCTGTCCACATATTGAACTAAAATAGCTTCTTTGCCTAACTCATAATTTCTCAAGATCTGTTCTAGTGCTTGTCCAAAAAGATTGGGGGACTCTGTAAATCCCTGTGGTAATACAGTCCATCTCAACTGTTGTTTTTTATATGTGTCAGGATCTTCACATTCAAAAGCAGAATAATCCCTGCACTCCTCTTTCAGGGAACATGCCTAAAAGGCATCCTTAAGGTCTAGCACACTATACCACTGGTACTCTTTACTCAACTGACTCAATAAGGTGTGCGGGTTAGCTACCACAGGGAACCTAGTAATAGTTCTCTTGTTTATCTCCCGGAGGTTATGTACTAATCTGTAAGTGCCATCAGATTTCTTTATTGGCAATATGGGAGTATTGTAAGGGGAAATACAGGCCTCAAGTAGTCCTTTAGATATTGGTCTTTCTATTTCTGGTTAATCCTCGTCTACCTTCTTGTGACAAGGGGCACTGCTTTACCCTTACCGGCAGCCCAGGGTTTTTCCTAAGTCTATAATTACGTCTCTCCCTAATAAATTATGATCAGCCTCCGGAACTAATAAAAACGGTCCTACAGCATATTTTGCTGCTTCAGATTCTATCAGTACCTCCTTCACAAGAGGTACTTTAAATGTTTCCCCTTTTGCCCCTACTACTTGTCTTACACCCTTGGGGCAATCACTGGATCGTAGATCTCTCAGCCCCAGAGTCCACTAAAAATTCTACTTTCTGACGCTGAGGACCTAACTTCAGTTTTATCAAGGGCTCGATTACTCTTGTGGTACTCAGCAAATACAGCCCCTGACTCCCCCTATTCTTCCTTAAAAACATTCCATCGTCCTTTGATTCCTTTTTTTTTTTTTTTTCCTGTTGAATGCACCTGTCTCCCAGGCTTTTGTTTCCCTTTCTAGCCCTTTTCCTTGTCAATCTTCTAATTTTTCTAGTTTCTTTCAGATATCTACCCATGATTTTGCCACAAATTGGGTCTTTAATAATGCCTGTCCCACTGGAGCTGCTGGATCTATTCCAGAGTACAGTTGAAGGCTTTTACATAATCTCTCAAGCCAATCAGTCGGGGTTTTGTCTTTTCTCTGTCTCTCATTGAATGCTTTGTTAATATTCTGTCCTCGGGGAACAGACTCTCTGATTCCCTGGACAATGATGTCTCGTAGGTCTGCCATATGGGCGTTGTGCTCCGCCATCAGATTATTACAATTGGACCTTTGCAAGGGCCATTTCACATGTGCGTCTGGTCCTGCCTGGTGCTGTTGATCCCAGATTCTCATTCCTGCTCTTCAAATCATTTCCCTTTCCTCCTTTGTGAATAATATAGTTCATCCCAGGTATAGAGATTTAGCCCTAAGAACTGATCTAATCTCTCAGACACACCCAGAGGATCCTCTACCAAATCTCCTCTTCGGGTGGGCTCTTAGCTTTCTTTTCCTTAAGAGAGAACAAGGATACCTTATCAGAAGGTTGGAGTATCCAGAGACTCGCATATTCAGTTTCCTCTTGGGTAACGGTCTTATCAATTACCCACAAATTGAGGTCTGCTCATAACCAGTCCTCAAAAGACCCAAATATGGGTCAAATAATATGGGGATTTCCTAATGACTCTTCCCCCCACCCCAAACTTCCATACAGTAATGTACCATCCTTTCCTTACTCTTTTGTCTTCTACAGGAGGGAATCATTCCAAAATTTTATCATCATCCCCAGAGGACTTTCTAGGGGAATACCTGGCAGCCTATCCTTATGGCCACCCATGGGATCAGAGGGTTTGCTCTTCCTCTGTCCCAACTTCTAGAGTGCCCTTGACTCGTTCTCACAATCGTTCCCCTCGGTCGTGACCCACGCCCTCGCGGGCAATGGGAACTGCACTACTGGAGGGTCCGCACTCACTTGGTCTCCTCAGTCACTCTCACTCTAGGATAACCACCCCAACCGAACGGAACCACGCAAATACTTACTCAATCCAGAGTCTTCGTTCGGATCTTCGTGCACAAAAATTATGGGGTACTACAGGTTTATTTGCTTATTTGTCAAATTTAGAAGGGGTTCGGAATACAGAGTTTGGCAAAGGAATTTCCCACACCAGGGCCGTCTGCAGATGGGGCGCCCCCCTAGTCTGGGAATCCAATATCAAATTTACCTGTATCCGAGTCACGGCACCAAATTGTTATAAGTTGCTGTGAAAAAGTTCACAGGCCAATTTAAATGACTCACAGATCAAATTTATTAAGCAAGTGGCAAATAAGCAAAGCAGCGCTGAGCAGCCAGCAGATCCAACGGCGTCCACCAACGGAGCGCCACCCCCCCCCCCCTTCTGCTCCCAGTATCAGAGTCCTTTTATACAGTCCTTATAGGTCGAGTGCATCGCTCCCTAGTGTACTCTGCGCATTTGCCGGTCTTGTTACTAGGGGGTCTTCTTCTTACTCCTGGTGGTCATAGGGTGGTGATTTGGATGAAGTAAGTAGTCTTCCTCTAGTGGCCCGCTCATGAACTCATCTCTTGGCTCTTATCAGCTCATGAGCAACCTATTATACCTGCTATAAGCACCTTAGCCAACTGCACCTGTGCACATTGTAGAGACTTTACGGTTAAAGTTTTCCAAGATTTTAAAATGACTTTAAATGGTTCCTTGCACAACTATACTTTCATGATTTGATTAAAGAACATGACCTATTCCATTACAGACTGCAGATAGCGCTCATAGGAAAGCAGCTGCAAATGTGACACAGTACTGGCTGATAGACTACATGGGGACCTACTTAACACTGCAGTTGGGGTCTGCAATCCATTTTTTTGTAGCTCCCATACACAGTGGTATAACTTAAATCGACAGCATATATTTTTTCAATGGCACCTGAGCAATACAAGTGAGTGTTATTAGAGATAGCTCCCACAGGAAAACCGCTTCAAAGGTGACACAGTGTTAGCTAATAGACTAAATGTGGACCTACTTACTACTGTAGTTGGGGTCTGCCTTCCTGCTTTATTGTAGCTCCCATACGCAGTGGTATAACTTCTACCGCCAGTATGTATTTTTTCAATGTGGGCTGAGCAGTCAAAATGACTGGGATTGGAGATAGCGCCCACAGGAAAGGAGGTACAAATGTGACACAGCGCTGGCTGATAGACTACATGGGGACAAACTTAGTACTGTAGATGGGGTCTTCCTTCTGGCTTTCTTGTAGCTGCTATACGCAGTTCTACAACTTCTACCGACAGAATGCATTTTTAAAGGGAACTGACAAGGCCAAGAGCGTGGGATTGGAGATAGCTCCCACAGGAAAGCAGCTGAAAATGTAACACACTGCTTGCTGATAGACTACATGGGGACCTACTTAACACTGTAGCTGGGCCGTGCCTTCCTGCTTTCTTGTAGCTCCCATACACAGTGGTATAACTTATACCGACAGTCTGTATTTTTTCAAGGGGAGTTGAGCAGTCCAAGTGAGTGGGACTGGAGATAGCTCCAAAAGGAAAGTAGCTTCAAAGGTGACCCAGTGCTAGCTGATAGACTACATGTGGATCTACTTACTACTGTAGGTGGGATCTCCCTTCGTGCTTTCTTGTATCTCACAGAGGCATTGTTAAAACTAAAGGTAAAGCATGTATTTTTTCAATGGGAGCCGAGCAGCCCAAGTGAGTGGGATTGGAGACAGGTCCCAAAGGAAAGCAGGTGCAAATGTGACACATTTCTGGCTGATAGACTACCTTGGGAAGTACTTACTTACTGTAGGAAAGGTCTGCTTTCCTGCTTTCTTGTAGCTCCCATACACAGTGGTATAACTTCTACCGACAGTCTGTATTTTTTCAATGGGAGCTGAGCAGTCCAAATGAGTGGGATTGCAAATAGCGCCCACAGGAAAACAGGTGCAAATGTGACACAGTGCTGGCTGATAGACTACATGGGAACCTACTTAACACTGTAGCTGGGCCGTGCCTTCCTGCTTTCTTGGAGCTCCCATACGCAGTGGTATAACTTCTACTGACAGTCTGTATTTTTTCAATGGGAGCTGAGCAGTCCAAATGAGTTGAATTGGAGATAGCGCCCACAGAAAGCAGGTGCAAATGTGACACAGTGTTGACTGACAGACTACATGGGGACAAACTTATTACTGTAGATGGGATCTGCCCTCCTTCTTTCTTGTAGCTCCCATACGCAGTAGTATAACTTTACCGACAGCATGTGTTTTTTCAATGGGACCTGAGCAGTACAAGTCAGTGTTATTGGAGATAGCTGTTGGCTGTTGGCTGATAGACTTAATTATCTCACATTGACGTTTCCCATCCGAATGACCGTGAGCACCGCTAATTGTGTTCAGCCCAGTCCTGTTACACAGGGTGTTATTGTCTACTAGTCCACAAAATTCCTCCGGATTCCATACGGGCAATCCTATCAAACACCTTTTAAAAGGATTAGTAATCCCTCCCAAACTAAGACAAAGAGATGATTAACCAGCAAAGGTTATCCATATATTATCTCTAGGCTGATTAAAATGCGTCAAACTTTTAGATATTATAGTTACACTAAAAGCTATGGTTATAACAAAACACCTCATGATTATTCATTAAATTCACTGTCTCTTTGTTATATAATGTTCAGTCTTTTGATTGTTAGCCAGTCCTCCAATGACCGCAAGACGAGGGTGTATTTATTCTCCAATCTCTTCCTGTCCTTTTTTGTCAGATGATTTGATCTCCGCAGCTTCAAGGACAGCTCTTGTCCACCTGGCTGGCACCCAAATGGATCCTGTGGGAGAATCAACATACACATACCCACGTCCCCAGTATAATACTTTGGCCAGAGGCTGCCATATCCCTGTTTTAGGGTCACGATATTTAACCCATATTTCTTTCTTTCTCTTCTTTTGTGCTTTTGGATTATGATGCATTATTAGAGGTGGTAGCTTCTTTTCCCCAAACACACACAAGTGGTTCATAACAAATAAGGCCTTTAACAATTTCATATGTGGGTCTTTAACATCCCTATATTTACCAAGATATCTTTTCAGAGTCCCATTAGCTCTTTCTATGATGGCCTGTCCTGTGGGGGAATGGGGAATCCCTGCTACATATTCAACTCCCCATTGACTCGTGAACTGTTCTATGCTTCTATTTATATAGGCCGGCCCATTGTCTGTCTTTATTTTCTATTCAGTTCCAGGCCCTTTCTCTACAGATTAAAAATATACCCGTGGGCAATTTCTTCGGTGATATAATACTAGAGACATTACAGCTGGAATACAATTGCTTAAATACTGTTTCTGACTTCAAAGAAGAGTCTAAGGTGGCCCAATACTTTCGATTTCTATTAAAGTCATGGATATCCCGTGACATAAAACTTATCCAATTTCCCCCAGTTCCATTAGTACCAAAGCTTGCATTGGCACTTCCAAACATGTCTATTTCCTCAGGGGGTGAGGCTAATGTGGTATTAAGGGACTTAATTATCTCACATTGACGTTTCCCATCTGAATGATGGTGATCATCGCTAACTGTGTTCAGCCCCGTCCTATTACACAAGGTGTTATTGTCTACTAGTCCACAAAATTCCTCCGGATTCCACATGGGCAATCCTATCAAACACGTTTTAAAAGGATTAGTAACCCCTCCCAAACTAAGACAAAGAGATGATTGACCAGTTTGATTAGCAAATATAACCTTCAGTCTTTTGATTGTTAGCCAGTCCTCCAATGACCACAAGACGAGGATGTATTTATTTTTCAATCTCTTCCTGGCATTTTCCGTCAGATGGTTTGATCTCCGCGGCTTCAAGGACAGCTCTTGTCCACCTGGCTGGCACCCAAATGGATCCTGTGGGAGAATCAACACACAAATACCCACGTGCCTGGGTATTAGTCTCGTGGTAATTAGCCTCGTGGTAATTGTTTTTTGCAAATTATATGACAAAAATATCCACTCCAAGATCCTCAATGGGTCTTTCGCTACTGAATCCCATTGCATCAAGACTGCCATTACATGCTGGTTTTGACTTATCACAGCAATGTTAATTGACAAGTCAGGATCATATCGGTGACTGTAGTTATTGACTATCTTGTTTCCTATTTTTTCTATTGCTTGGATTTTCTGCCGAGACAGTTTTCACGCACTATCAGCCTCTACTGAGCCCTTAAACAAAGGCATTAGTGGCGCAAGATCCTCATTCGTGATACCACATATAGTTCGTACCCATTGGATATCACCTATTAGCATTTGAACATCTGTTAAGTTAGCAAAATCTGTTTTAATTGCCACCTTCTGAGGATAAATGCACGCATCAGTGATAATATTACCTAAATATTTCCAAGAGGCGTGCATTTGTACCTTCTCTGGCGCGATTACCAACCCGGAGATGCTTAACTGCCAGTACACGTCTTGTAGAATGCGATGCTGGTCCAGGTCTTTTCCTGCAATCAAGATATCATCCATATAATGGTAAAATAAGACACGAGGGTATTTTTTGCTCAGAGGTGCCAGCGCCCAGGCAACGTAAGTTTGACAAATAGTTGGCGAGTTCTTCATTCCCTGAGGTAAAACAGTCTATTGATATCGTTTTGCTGGCTCTTGTTTGTTAATCGGTGGTACTATAAAAGCAAACTTCTCACTGTCATCCTCATGTAGGGGAATTGTGAAAAAACAGTCCTTTAGGTCAATCACCAACAGGAGCCACTCTTTTGGAAGCATTGCAGGAGAGGGTAATGCTGGCTGTAAAGCACCCATGTCCTGCATCACTGCATTAACAGCTCTTAGATCATGTAACAGCCTCCACTTCCCTGATTTTTTTAGGGATAGTAAAAATTGGTGTTTTCCATGGACTGGTGGATGGCTTAATATGACCTTTCTCTAATTGTTCATTTACTAATTCATGAATGTCGGCGAGCTTTGCTTAGCGGCCATTGATCAATCCAAACTGATTTATCTGTAAGCCAGGTTAAATTCAGGACTGGTCGCCCATCAATGGCTGCCATTAAAAATTTTCATTTGACAAACGAAAGCCCATTTGGCTTAAGACGTCTCTACCTAAAGGCCAAACTGAAGTATTCATTACATAGGGTCTAATTTGCACATATCTATTCTCTTCACCCTGTACGCATACCGAAATCAGATCTGTGCTAATTTTTGTCATCTGTATTCCTCCTAGTCCAACAACAGGGGTGTCTAAATTCTCTAAAGGCCAGCTTTTTGGCAATTAGGATAATGGAACAATAGTAACATCTGCTCCCGTATCCAGTAATGTGTTGTACCCAACCATGTGTTCACTATTTGGATGTTGGAATACAACCATATGAGTGGGCTTTCCCTGTGAAAGTGGCATTGCCAGTCTTACCTCAGGTACTCCAGTGGATCCAAAACCACCGTCTTCAGCTCTGAACGGAACTAATTGAGCTAATTTTGTTTCTTTTAGGTATATGAACTGGTGGCTGCCAAACTTTAACCATTATTCCAATATTTCCTTCATAATCCGCATCAATTACACCGGGGAGCACAAAAATACCCTGTCGAGAGTCTGATGACCGTCCTAAAAGCAAAGCACTGAAACCATAGCCAAGGGGTCCGTTAGCGTTCGATAACTGTTACCCCCGTGTTGTGGATGGTTACATCTACTGCTGTTTCCACATCCACTCCTGCGCCTCCTGGAGTGGCTGATCTGAGGCCATCCAGGCAGCTGTTGGTGCTGAAGGGCGTTTTTGTGTCATCGGGCTCGCCCTTTTTGCGCTCGTTAACTCATTTCCCTTACACATTGTATGTCTGGCCACTCGAGAGCGGCACTCAGTGGCTCTATGGCCAAACTTGCCACATCTGTAACAACTGCCATTAAATCTGCCGTTGGACCCAGATGGTCTGGCGGAGCTGTTTGTCCATACCAATGGTCTGGACCGACATTGATTTTTCACGTGTCCTATTTTTCCACAGTTAAAGCATTTTGGCCTCCGATTTCCTTTGTGAGGTTGAACTAAAGGTTTCAATGCTGTTGCCATAGCTTCAGCTAAATGTGCTGACGATCCTACCCTAGAGCAGGCTTCTATCATGTCGACCAAAGCTGCTGTCTGCGGGAGAGCCTGCAGGATCTTTTTGCAGTCATGGTTAGCGTTAGCAACTGCTAAGTGTAACCCTATTTCTGCCTTTACTTCAGTTGACAGGTTTGGTATACGATCCAGAGCTGCTCTTAGACGGTCTAAAAAGGTCATGAAAGGCTCATTACGTTTCTGTATAATAGTTGTATATGAGGGAACTGGCACCCCCATGTCAGGAACAATCTTAAATGCTTGACGAGTCAGTGTCTGTGTTTGCTGAAAAATAGCTTCATTCAGTCGGGCTTGTACCTGAGGATCAGCAAACGGTCCTTTACCCAACATCATATCTGCTGTGACGACTCGCCGCGGATCTCCCTGTTGTAAGTCCATATTTTCTACTACTGCCACATCAACTCTTTTTTCCCATTCAGACTCCCATAGTAATACCTGAGTGGGCTTCAGGAAAGTTTCTGCTAGCTTCCGGCAGTCAAATGGAGTCATTAATCCACTGGCGAAAATATGATCCAATAACGTTTGAACGTATGGATTGGACAAGCCATATTGCATTACAGCTTTCTGGCCTTCCCTTACCAACTTCCAATCCAAAGGTGCCCATTGTCGTTTTCTTTGTGCTACTATTACTGGAAATGCTTGTGGAATAAATTCTCCTTCGATTACCGCATCACGTATGAGGCCTCTCCATTTCTTAGTCAGATCATAGTCATCTGGCCGGGGGTCTCTGAGCACCTGTGGGGATGAAACTATAATCTCTGGGTTGGTTAATTCATTAATTCGTTCCAAAAGTTGATTAGCTGTTGCTTTTAGTTTTTCCATCAGTTCCTCCAAATGGGCCAAAGTCTGTTTTATATCTTCTCCATGTCGTATTAATTCTTCCTTTAATAATTGTCTTTGTTGATCTTCAACTTCACTAGATGTTGGGGGTGATGATGGAAAAGGAATGCACTCAGGGATTGATGAGCTCAGGGGCAATAGCATATCCACATTGTCATTTGTAAAACGTACCTTTTGTTCTCTGCCAGATACTCCTTCAGGCATAGCAGAAGGATGGGATGGGGCAGGATGGTGAAGTGTGGGTGGGAGGGGAGGAGAAGCAATGCACATATTCGGCTCCTGGAACGGTGCTCTAGGGGGTTCTGGGGGTGGTGGGCTCACATCCATGCTCTCCTCTTCTAGAGGTGGAGCCGAGGGTATTACGGCATTATCCCCTCCAAAGAGTCTTAGTATTTTCTTCTAGAGGTGGAGCTGATGGTACTATAAAGTCACCACCTCCAAAGAACCTTTTAGCATCTAATGGGAAAGCAGATGGTAGAGCAGTTTCTGCTTTCATGACAGCAGCTGCAGTACGCTCAGCTTCTAGCTGCTGTATAATGGATGATACCTATTTACACAAGCGCATAGCATTATTCAACATGTCTCCTAGGTTTTCCCAGTGTCCCTTTCCATATACTTCTTGGGGGAAAACAAAGAGACCTACTTCCTGTCCCCATCTTACAAGTCTTAGCAAATCCTCTTTCATAATTGAAACCTTTCTCAGCAAGGATATGCTGAAGGATGTCAATAGGATTTTCCTCTTTGCTTATCATTTTTCCCATTATATCACTTTACTCAGATCACTTGCCTTTTCAAGCAGGATACCAAGTGCTTTTCTGCCGAGGGTTCTTAATGCAACCAATTCGGCGAATCACGTCGGGGTCACCAAATGTTGTAGCAGTGCAGGCAATATTCACACAAAGACGTAGAGAGTCTAAGTAATGCACATGCAGAGACATACACAAGCAACATAGTAAAACCACCACAATTGACTCAAAGCCACCCCTCCATTGCTGACTACCTCCTTATATGCTGCTTCTGCCCATGAGATCACGCAGGGCCCAATTGATTAACTTGCAGCACCTGTTTCCGAAGTGGCTTACCAGCTGCATTAACTTAACCCTACCATCTTTATTCAAGCTGGCTGGTCCAAGCTACATCTGTGCCTACACCCGACAGCATATATATTTTTTCAATGGCAGTTTAGCAGTCCAAGTGACAGTGATTGGAGACTGCTTTCACAGGAAAACAGCTGCAAATGTGACACAGTGCTGGCTGATAGACTACATGGGGATCTACTTACTACTGTAGTTAGGGTCTGCCTTCCTGTTTTCCTGTACCTCCCATACGCAGTGGTATAACTGAACTGGCAGCGTATATTTTTTCAATGAGAGTCGAGCAGTCCAAGCGAGTGGGATTGGAGATAGCGCCCACAGGAAAGCAGGTGCAAATGTGACACAGTGCTGGCTAATAGACTACATGGGGACCTACTTACTACCGTAGTTGGGGTCTGCCTTCCTGTTTTCTTGTACCTCCCATACACAGTAGTAAAACTTCTACCGACAGTCTGTATTTTTTCAATGGGAGTTGAGCAGTCCAAGGGAGTGGGATTGGAGATAGCTTTCACAGGAAAGCAACTGCAAATGTGACACGGTGCTGGCTGATAGACTACATGGGGGCCTACTTACTACTGTAGGTGGAGTCTTCCTTCCAGCTTTTTTATAGCTCCCATACGCAGTGGAATAACTTAAGTGACATCATATATTTTCTCAATGGGAGTTGAGCAGTACAAGGGAGTGTTATTGGAAATAGCTCCCACAGGAAAGCAGGTGCAAATGTGACACAGTGCTGGCTGATAGACTACATGGGGGCCTACGTACTACTGTACGTGGGGTCTGCCTTCCTCCTTTACTATATCTACCATACACAGTGTTATAACTTCTACACACAGTCTGTATTTTTACAAAGGGATTAGAGCAGTCCAAGTGAGTGGTATTGGAGATAGCTCCCACGGGAAATAAGCTGCAAATGTGACACAGTTCTGGCTGATAGACTACATGGGGACCTACTTACTACTGTAGGTGGTGTCTGCCTTCCTGCTTTCTTGTAGATCTTATACGCAGTACTATAACTTAACGGAACACATCTATTTTTTCAATGGCAGCTGAGAAGTCCAAGTGAGTGGGATTGGAGATAGCTCCAACAGGAAAGCGGATGCTAATGTGACACAGTGCTGAATGATAGACTACATGAAGGCCTACTTAATACTGTAGGTTGGGTCTGCCTTCCTGCTTTCTTGTTGCTCCCATACACAGTGGTATACCTCTTACAGACAGTCTGTAGTTTTTCAATCGGAGTTGAGCCGTACAAGTGAGTGTTACTGGAGATAGCTCCCACAGGAGAGCAGCTCCAAATGTGACACAGTGCTGGCTGATAGACTACATGGGGACCTACTTATTACTGTACGTTGGGTCTCCCTTCCTGCTTTCTTGTAGCTCCCATACTTGCTGAAGACGACGGGAGACAGTCGCACCCTATAGTGATGAGCAAGTCTCAACTTTGTTTGCAAAGATACAACTCTTTTATAGATACAATAATCAGGCTCATAAACATTGCAAAAGCTAAACTCATCATTGGTTTCCAGTTAAATGTCAATCCTGCCCCTGTTTCAACATACTTTGGATGCTTGTGGCTGCTCAACCCAAACTAAGTTCCTGTTTTCTCATCCTGTCATCATACAACTCTCTTGCTCAAGGACACCACGTCCTTGAGCAAGGATTCCGTATCTTATCGCTTAATGCTTACTTCCTAACCAGCTGTATTCTATCATGTCCTCTTTCCTCTAGCCAAGTCTCCAAAAAACTCTCTACACTTCCCCCGTTTTCTTTTTGGACAATGATATTAGCCTGCCACATCCTCTCAAGTGTTCTTTCTATTGTCCGTTGACAACAGGGAAACACTAACAATACAAATAAAACAATACCCATAAAACATATTCCATACATTATAACATTTCGCAACCAAGGGCCTATTCCCCGTCCCTTAAGCCATCCTTCAAGTCCTAATCCCCCTTCATGTTTCAACTGATGTAATCCCTGTTGAAGTTCTTTCAGTTTGGCATGTATCGAGGTGGAATGGTCCGACAGGTTCATACAACACGTGCCCTCAAATTCTTCACATCCATGTCCATGGGCTAATAATAAAAAGTCTATGGCAACTCTATTTTGTAACACTGCATGATTTACACTTTGAACGTCAGCTGTTAACATATCAATCATTTCTGAAGTTTTATTTAACTCGTCTTTAGTCCAACATCCTAACTGTTTAGCCAAGTTCATGGCCTTATTGGCTGCTCCACCTGGCAAAAGGGTGGCAACTATGACTTGCTTCAGTTCACTCCAAAATCGTGGGGGACCAAGATCAGTACAATCAAACTCATAAGAACTAGTTTTTTTGCGGGAGCTATTATTATGGTCAGCAAGCTGCATTAGCGTAGGTAAGTTAGGGTGGAATAAAGAGAGTTTCCCCAAATAACAGGGTCCACCCCGGGGGATTTACTGGTATTCCGTTCCAGGTCCTTTCTCCACAGATTAAAAATATACCCGTGGGCAATTTCTTTGATGATGTAATACTAGAGACATTACAGCTGGAATACAATATCTTAAATACCATTTCTGACTTCAAAGAAGAGTCTAAGGTGGCCCAATATTTTCGATTTCTATTAAAGTTATGAATATCCCGTGGCATAAAACTTACCCAATTTCCCCCAGTTCCATTAGTACCAAAGCTTGCATTGGCACTTCCAAACAGGTCTACTTCCTCAGGGGGTGAGGCTACTGTGGTATTAAGGGACTTAATTATCTCACATTGACGTTTCCTGTCCGAATGATCGTGATCATTGCTAACTGTGTTCAGCCCCGTCCTATTACACAAGGTGTTATTGTCTACTAGTCCACAAAATTCCTCCAGATTCCACATGGGCAATCCTATCAAACACGTTTTAAAAGGATTAGTAACCCCTCCCAAACTAAGACAAAGAGATGATTGACCAGTTTGATTAGCAAAGGTTATCCAAATATTATCTCTAGGCTGATTAAAATGCGTCAAGCTGTTAGCTATTATAGTTACATTAAAAGCTATGGTTATAACAAAACACCTCATTATTATTCATTAAATTCACTGTCTCTTTGTTATATAATCTTCAGTCTTTTGATTGTTAGCCAGTCCTCCAATGACCACAAGACGAGGGTGTATTTATTCTCCAATCTCTTCCTGTCCATTTTCGTCAGATGGTTTGATCTCCGCAGGCTCAAGGACAGCTCTTGTCCACGTGGCTAGCACCCAAATGGATCCTGTGGGAGAATCAACACACAAATACCCATGTCCCCAATATAATACTTTGGCCAGAGGCTGCCATATCCCTGTTCTAGTGTCACGATATTTAACCCATATTTCTTTCTTCCCGTCCTTTTGTGCCTTTGGATTATGATGCATTATTACAGGTGGTAGCTTCTGTTCCCCAAATACACACAGGTGGTTCATAACAAATAAAGCCTTTAACAATTTCATATGTGGATCTTTAACATCCCCATATTTACCAAGATATCTTTTTAGAGTCCCATTAGCTCTTTCTATTATGGCCTGTCCTGTGGGGGAATGGGGAATCCCTGCTACATATTCAACTCCCTATTAACTCGTGAACTGTTCTATGCTTCTACTTATATAGGCCGGCCCATTGTCTGTCTTTATTTTCTGAGGAATTCCCATTGCCACAAAACTACTATATAAATGACACTCCACATGTATGGCCCTCTCCCCTGTCTGTGCTGTTGCCCAAACGAATTTGCTCCATGTGTCTATGCTTACATGCACATATTTTAGTCTTCCAAACTCTGCCACATGAGTGACATCCATCTGCCAAATTTCATTTGCAGATAATCCTCTAGGGTTCACTGCCAAGCCTAAGGCAACACCTCCATTGTGATGGCTACAAATGGGACAAGCTCTAACAATAGCCTTTGCATTCTTTAGCGATAATTTAAACTCTCAGTGTAAGCCCCGTGCATTCTGATGAAACAGGGAGTGCGCTTCTCTGGAGAGTATCTGTTTGGACAGAGGCGGGTTATGTGTCACTGTGACCAACTTATCTGCCCTAGCATTACCTTCTGCCAGCCCAATGTCCCATTTATGGCTCTTGATATGTATAACGGCATAAACATGCTCCCTAAGATTTATTGTCTTCTGCAACTGTATTAATAATTCAAATAGTCTGGGATTCTGCACTTCCTTAATGGAGGCGTCCTCGATTCTCTCTACGATACCCGCGACATAGAACGAGTCTGTAACGACATTCAGGGGCCCTTCCAGGTTCATCATGGCCCATACTACTGCCAACAGTTCCAAGGTTTGTAATGTGTCTTTCTCTTCTGCTTTTATTAGTTGGTGCTTCCACTGCCCTTCCTCTTGCCAGGTTATTGCCGCCGTTCTAGACTTTCTTCCTGCATCCGTGTTTGCTGTCGACGCATCCGCGATGGGGGCCGGCTCTCGTTTGGGTCGTACTAGCCAATTCCATTTTCCTAGCCATTGTAATGGTGCTTTTTTTATTTTGTCTGTTGCTACTATACTGCCGCCACCTAAGAGCGCCTCCTGAAGATCTTCTGTATTGTCTAAATACCATTTTAAAGACTCCTTTTTCATTGGTGTCCTTATCGTATGCGGCTCAGCACCAGTTACTTGTAATGCTCTTTCACGACCCTTTTTTATTAGTCCCGCCAACATATCAATTTTTTTGAAAAAGGGTTTTTGTTTGTTGTAAGGCTGGGGAAATCCATTCTAGAACCCATACCTCCCCCATTTTCTTTTGAGATTGTGTCAAGGCCCCAAGCAAATACTTTGTGCTATACCAGATGGTTAAGTCAATAGGTAAGTCAACATCGTGACGTCGGACCTGCCCTTGTATGACACAGTCCATAATTTTTTGAAGCGCATCCTGAAGCTCTGGTGTTACCTGTATTTGACGCGTGGGGTTGGTTCCTTTCAAAAGTGGTCGTAGTTTTTCTAACAACTCGTTGGGTTGTTAGAAAAAACCAACCACTGTTGGTTTTAGCCATTGCATATCCCCTAAAAGCTTCTGAGCATCATTCGGGGTCTTTATTTGTAGTTGGAGCTGTGGCTTCTGTGGTACTACGAGCTGTTCTGATAAAGACCATCCAAGATATTTCCATGGAGCTGTATGCTGAACCTTTCCTGGAGCTATCACAAGGTGGCATTGAGCCAGTGCCTGTCGAATCTCCTCCACCTGTTGTTCCGTAAATGGTGCAGGCTGAGAAAAGAGAATATCATACATATAGCTGATAGACTACATGTGGACCTTCTTACTTTTGTAGTTAGGGTCTGCGTTCCTGCTTTCTTGTAGCTCCCATAAGCAGTGGTATAACTTCTACCAACAGTCTGTATTTTTCCAATGGGAATTAAGCAGTCCAAATGAGTGGGATTGGAGATAGCGCCCACAGGAAAGGAGCTTCAAAGGTGACACAGTGCTGGCTGATAGACTGCACGGGGGACCTGAGACTACATGGGGATCTACTTAGTACTGTAGGTGGGGTCTGCCTTCCTGCTTTTTTGTAGCTCTAATCCGCGGTAATATAACTTATACAGAAATAATGTTTATTTAAAGGGAGGTGAAAAACCCAAGAGCGTGGGATTGGAGATAACTCCCAGAGGAAAGCTGCTGCAAATGTGACACAGTTCTGGCTGATAGACTACATGGGGACCGACTTACTACTGTAGGTGGGGTCTGCCTTCCTGCTTTCTTGTACCTTCCATACGCAGTGGTATAACTTAAGCAACAGCATATATTTTCTCAATGGGACCTGAGCAGTACAAGTGAGTGTTACTGAAAATAGCTTTCACAGGAAAGCAGCTGCACATGTTACACAGTGCTGGCTGATAGAGTACATGGGGACCTACTTACTACTGTAGATGGGGTCTGCCTTCGTGCTTTCTTGTAGCTCCTATAGGCAGTGGTATAACTTCTACCGACTGCATGTATTTTTTGAATGTGAGCTGTGCAGTCCAAGTGAGTGGCATAGGGGATAGCTCCCACAGGAAAGAAGCTGCAAATGTGACACAGTGCTGGCTGATAGACTACATGGGGATCTACTTACTACTGTAGGTGTGTGGAGAAAAAATGAGGGAGCATGGACATGGATCCCAAGATATAATGTTAGATCTGTTGGGGCAAGGCAGCCTGAGCTCTAGTTATATGAATTTAATGCACAATCAAGACCAGAGTCAGAGCCATGGTTAAAGCAGTTGCTGTCATGCAGACAGCAGGCCGCTTTGTGTTCCCTCAAGGTCAGACAGTTTTCGGCTAAAAGTGGTAAACAACTTTGGGGAAAAACAAGATGGGAAAATGTGAGGGAGCTTGCTTATGGCAGAAACTGCAAGTAGGATGAACAAGAAAATGTAAATTAGCTGCTATTGCTGAGCTAGCTTTGAAGCTGCTGTGTATATAAGTTAGAGCCTGCTCTCAATAAAGAAGAAGATTTCTGCTGTCACTCACATTGAGTAGGACTGATTTCTTCCCACCCAGCTGAGAATCGGACCCTGGATTGATAGCCGCATGAAGTAGGCTAGGAGCTGGTTTTTCAGGCTTCGAGCCTGGGTTTTTCAGACTTCGAGTCTGGTTCATTTTTCAGGCTTTGAGCCTGGCTTCAGGCTTCGAGCCAGGGTTTTTCAGACTTCGAGTCTGGTTCATTTTTCAGGCTTTGAGCCTGGTTTCAGGCTTCAAGCCTGGTTTTCAGACTTCGAGTCCGGTTTTTAGGCGAAGAGCCGAAAACTTGACGGCATAGGTGGGGATTGCCTTCTTGAATTCTTGTAGCTCCCATACGCAGTGGTATAAATTAACGGATAGTGTGTATTTTTTCAATGAGCGTTGAGCAGTCCAAGTGAGTGGCATAGGGGATAGCTCCCACAGGAAAGAAGCTGCAAATGTGACACAGTGCTGGCTGATAGACTACATGGGGACCGACTTACTACTGTAGGTGGGGTCTGCCTTCCTGCTTTCTTGTTGCTCCCATACGCTTTACTATAACTTCACAGACATTTTTTTTTTTTTTCATTGCTAGTTGAGCGGTACAAGTGAGTGTTATTGGAGATAGCTCCCACAGGAAAGCAGCTGCAAATGTGACACAGTGCTGGCTGATAAACTACATTGGGACCGACTTACTACTGTAGGTGGGGTCTGCCTTCCTGCTTTCTTGTTGCTCCCATAGGCAGTGCTATAACTTCAACCGGCAGTCTGTATTTTTGGAATTGGGAGTTGAGCAGTCCAAGTGAGTGGGATTAGAGATAGCTTTTACAGGAAAGCAGCTGCAAATGTGACACAGTGCTGGTATTCCAATGATTACAGACAAACTCTTCAGGGTGATTATAAAATGCATTGAACAACGATTGCCTGAATACAATATTCACTGCTGGCATTAAATACCTTTAAAGAGGCATGGGTTTGCACTGATTTTCGAACAAACGCACTTTGAGCTATTCACAGGTCTGATTGGTTCAGTCCGAATGCCTCATAAAATGGGGGGTTCATGCTATAACTTAGCCAGCGGCAGGAGAGTTAACCACTCCATCAGCCAGATAACAACATACCATCCCCGGATAATGGGTGGGGCCTTTATCAAATAAAATGGTACTTCCCTTTTTAGTTTTTCACCCCACATTCTTTTAGGTGCAACGCTTTTGCCCTTCTTAGAGGTAGGCTTGGGATCTTAGGATTCCCAGTTTGAGGCTTTGAGAGACTCTGTACCCCACTCCCAGTATGCCTCTGCCTCCTTCACCTACTCTGTTGCTTAGAGCAGTGAGGGTTATGATCTTCTCGGCAGCAGTCGTAATCTTCAGGGGTATTCTCTGTCTCCTTTTAGGCCTCTTTCCTCTCGCCTTTTGCTCCAGCACCCACGGGGTGCCTGAAACACTGGCTTTCACATCCAGGTCTCGGTTCTCCGGGCCTTCTAAGTATAAAGTACCCTTTTATAAACTTAAATTACAGTCCCCACTGGACTCAGTTGTTCTATACTTCTAAGGTATTTCTATTCCACAATCTGTTACTTTAAAATAGGTATTACAGCCCTACTGATTATCTCACACCTTTCTGACGATCACAATGTAAACATTAAACTCTAATATTTTACAAAAAGGAAATCCCTACACTCCACTCCTCAGTTAACATGTCACTTTTTATGCAGCTGAAGTTTCAGTTCTCCTGGGACCTCTGCAGCTTCCCACTGATCCTGGGAAATTGGTCCTTAAATAAGACAAGAAAAGGAACCTCCCATCGGGGGGTTAAAGATGATTCTTTCCAGGTTTTTATCAAGACTTTGTCCCCAGGATTAACCGTGTGGATAGCAATATCTAAGGGTGATCTCTGTACCACCATTCCCTTTTTACAACATTTCAAACAGAGAAGTCCCCGTGTCTGTAACAAAGCTAAGGGGAAACATTTAATCCAGGACATTTCTGTTTCTAACATTAATTTCATTAGCTGTTTCTTAATTTCTCCATTCATTCTGTCCACTCTTCCGGAACTTTGGGGATACTATGGTGTACTGGCTCCTAATACTGGTGGTTTCTATTTCTAATTTCGGAGAGTGAATTAATATACCTTCATATTTTAAGAGCCGAGCATCAGTTATCCGTTTTTCCGCCTTTTGTTGTAATACCTCCCCCGAATGTTGTGGGGAGAAAACACCTTTAACTCCCCTCCAAAGGTAACAAATAAAAGGTTTTCTAACATCAGGCAGGCTAGACAGAGGAGCATTAATCAAATCCACTTTTAAATTCTCAAAGTCTCTTTCATCTTCTTTGGGCCATTTAACTAATCCATCTCGACCTAATTTCTGGTACAGAAATTTTACCTTCTTAATAAAATTTTCAATCCATTGTCTGCAATATCCAACAGACCTAAAAGCTGTCTAACTTGTCTCTTACTCTTTGGAGCTTGTAGGGACAGTATCCCATTTACTCGATCTGGATCAAGTTTCTTACTTCCCTTTATAAACCAGTGTCCCAAATATTTTACCTTTTCTTCAGTAAACAGTAATTTAGATTTAGACACTTTAAACCCTTGTAAACTCAGGAAATTAAGCAATTTAACACTTTCCTGTCTAACAACTTCTTCATCTCTCCCTGCTAATAATAAATTGTCCACATATTGAACTAAAATAGCTTCTTTGCCTAACTCATAATTTCTCAAGATCTGTTCTAGCGCTTGTCCAAAAAGATTGGGAGACTCTGTAAATCCCTGTGGTAATACAGTCCATCTCAACTGTTGTTTTTTATGGGTGTCAGGATCTTCACATTCAAAAGCAGAATAATCCCTGCACTCCTCTTTCAGGGAACATGCCTAAAAGGCATCCTTAAGGTCTACTCAAGTGACTCAATAAGGTGTGCGGGTTAGCTACCACAGGGAACCTAGTAATAGTTCTCTTGTTTATCTCCCGGAGGTCATGTATTAATCTATAAGTCCCATCAGATTTCTTTTCTGGCAATATGGGAGTATTGTAAGGGGACATACAGGGCTCAAGTAGTCCCTTAGATATTAGTCTTTCTATTTCTGGTTAATCCTTGTCTACCTTCTTGTGACAAGGGGTACTGCTTTACCTTTACCGGCAGCCCAAGTTTTTTCCTAAGTCTATAATTAAGTCTCTCCCTACTAAATTATGATCAGCCTCGGGAACTAACAAAAATGATCCTACAGCATATTTTTACTGCTTCAGATTCTATCAGTACCTCCTTCACAAGAGGTACTTTAAATGGTTCCCCTTTTTCCCCTACTACTTGTGCTTTCTCTGAAGATATCTTACACCCCTGGGGCAATCACTGGATTGTAGATCTCTCAGTCCCAGAGTCCACTAAAAATTCTACTTCCTGACACTGAGGACCTAACTTCAGTTTTATCAAGGGCTCGATTACTCTTGTGGTCCTCGGCAAAGAGAGCCCCTGACTCCCCCTCTTCTTTCTTTTAAACATTCCATTGTCCTTTGATTCCTTTTTTCTTTTTTTTCCTGATGAATGCACCTGTCTCCCAGGCTTTTGTTTCCCTTTCTAGCCCTTTTTCTTGCCAATCTTCTAATTTTTAATGCTTTGTTAATATTCTGTCCCTGGGGAACAGACTCTCTGTTTCCCTGCACAATGATGGCTCGTAGGTCTGCCATATGGGCTCTGTTGTCCGCCATCTGATTATTCCAATTGGGCCTTTGCAAGGGCCATTTCACATGTGCGTCTGGTCCTGCCTGGTGCTGTTGATCCCAGATTCTCATTCCTGCTCTTCGAATCATTTCCCTTTCCTCCTTTGTGAATAATATAGTTCATCCCAGGTATACAGATTCAGCCCTAAGAACTGATCTAATCTCTCAGACACAGCCAGAGGATCCTCTACCAAATCTCCTCTTCGGGTGGGCTTTCTTTTCCTTAAGAGCGAACAAGGATACCTTATTAGAAGGTTGGGGTATCCAGAGACTTGCATATTCAATTTCCTCTTGGGTAACGGTCTTATCATTTACCCACAAATTGAGGTCTGCTCATAACCAGTCCTCAAAAGACCCAAATATGGACCAAATCATATGGAGATTTCCTAATGACTCTTCCCCCCCAAACTTCCATACAGTAATGTACCATCTTTTGCTTACTCTTTTGTCTTCTACAGGGGGAATCATTCCAAAATTTTATCATCATCCCCAGAGGACTTTCTAGGGGAATACCTGGCAGCCTATCCTTATGGCCACCCATGGGATCAGAAGGCTTACACTTCCTCTGTCCAGTCTTCAAGAGTGCCCTTGACTCGTTCTCACAATCGTTCCCCTCGGTGACCCACGCCCTCGCGGGCAATGGGAACTGCACTACTGGAGGGTCCGCACTCACTTGGTCTCCTTGAGACCTCTCAGTCACTCGCACTCTAGGATACCCACCCCGACCGAACGGAATCACGCAAATACTTACCCAATCCAGGGTCTTCGTTCGGACAAAATTCGTGGACAAAAATTATGGGGTACTGCAGGTTTATTTGCTTATTTGCCAAATTTAGAAGGGGTTCGGAATACAGAGTTTGGCAAGGGAATTTCCCACACCAGGGCCATCCGCAGATGGGACGCCCCCCTAGTCTGGGAATCCAATACCAAATTTACCTGTATCGGAGTCACGGCACCAAATTGTTATAAGTTGCTGTGATAAAGTTAAGTACCCAATTTAAATGACTCACAGATCAAATTTATTAAGCAAGCAGCAAATAAGCAAAACAGCGCTGGGCGACCAGGAGACTCTGCTCCACCAACGATGTGCGGCCCCCCCCCCCCCCCTTATCACAGTCCTTTTATACAGTCCTTATCGGTCCGGTGCATCGCTCCCTGGTGTACTCTGCCCATGTGCCCGTCTTGTTACTAGGGAGTCTTCCACTGCCTCCTGGTGGTCGCAAGGTGGTCGCTGGGGTGAAGTCGGTAGTCTTCCTCTAGTGGCCCGCTCATGAACTCTTCTCTTGACTCTTATCAGCCCATGCACAACCTATTGTACCTGCTATAAGCACCTTAGCCAACTGCACCTGTGCACATTGTAGAGACTTTACGGTTAAAGTTTTACAAGACTTTTACAATGACTTTAAATGGTTCCTTGCACAACTATTCTTTCATGATTTGAGACAACGAACATGACCTCTTCCATTAGAACCCCATGTAGTATATCAGCCAGTACTGTGTCACATTTGCAGCTACTTTCCTGAGGGAGCTATCTCTAATCCCACTCACTTGGACTGTTGACCGCCCATTGAAAAACTACATGCTGACGGTAGAAGTTATACTACTGCCGATGGGAGCTAAAAGAAAGCAGGAAGGGAGACCCCACATACAATACTAAGTAGGTCCCCATGTAGTCTATCAGCCAGCACTGTGTCACATTTACAGCTTCTTTCGTGTAGGAGCTATCTCCAATCGCACTCAGTTTGACTGCTCAACTCTGAAAAAATATATGCTGTCACTTAAATTATACCACTGCCTATGGGAGCTATAAAAAAGCTGGAAGGCAGACCCCACCTACAGTAGTGTGAAATATGTTGCCTTGATTCGTGTCAATGTGGATCAACGAATATGGATGATAATTTTTGGTAGCTTTATTTGTTCTTGTGTAACTTGTTCCTGCTTTTCCTAAGAGCAGCTTGACAGGTGTCTTGGAAGACTAGCTTGAACCAAGTTTTGCTAAGGAGGGTGTTTCTGCTTCTTGTAACAGGAGCTTGGCAGATGTTTTGGGGAGATTAGCTTGAACCAGTTTTGCAGAGATATACACACGGAGGTCGCCTGGGGGGCACCGTGAGGAAGACTACTGACTTCCTCCAACCACCACCTAAAGAGGGTGAAAAAGATCCTCGAGATGGAACAAAGCATGCGCGAGAAGCAGAGGACCCCTTCCCAGAAATGATTAACATTTTTCAGCCCCTTCGAGTAAAAGTCATGAATACGTATAAGGCCTACCCTACTTAATGCGAACTTGGGATGTGACGGGCGTGCTTCCTGATAGAGCAGAGGCTCTCAGTGCACCCAGCGCTGTTTGCTTGCTCTTATTCATCCAATAAGTTCCTAAACGCAACCGGAATCCTGCTCGGGGATACTTTATTTATCACAACTGGGGACTCGTCCAGGATGGTCTTGGTTCCTGAATTCTGACTTGATTTAGGAGGGGCACCCCACCATTTGGTTGCTCTTGATCAGGTCGGGTCAGGACTAACACCAGCCTGAACCTGAATAGAGGCAAGCAAAGAATTTGATTTTTATAAGCTCCCTTGCCGGCTGCAGCAGTTTATTTTGCCCATAATTCTGCGCGTGAAGATCTGAACGAAGACGACGGAGTCGTAAGTATTTAAGGCGTATCCCGTTCAGTTGGGTGGGTTTCGGTTGCCTGTGTGTGTAAGAGTGTGATTGAGACGGAACCTGGTTCCGAAGCGAGTGTGGAGGTCTTCTAACCGCGGTTCCAATCTCCCGCGAGGGACTTGGCCGGTGAAGGACCAAAGCGATTCCTATAGTATTCATGGGTGGGTGATAGGTCCTAAACCCCCTGCAAGGCACTCTTACTGGTAACCAAGGGCTGTAGGAATTGCCACAGTAAAATTCCTAGATGGGTCAGAAAAAGTCAAAGACCCAGGACCTAAAGAAAGGGAGCAAATTACCAGACATACCGTCAGAAAGTCCATTAGGAATAATGATTAGGGATTGGAATGAAAGGGGCCCCAGAAAAGGAAAAAGTAAATTCAAATTAGTCCAATATTGTATGATTGAATGGCCAAAGAAACCTTTAAAGCCACATATCTTTTGGCCTGTTTTTGGATCTTTTGAGGACTGGATTTGCCAGGCCTTAAATATATACGTTAATTCAAAGGAACCTTTTTGTCAGGAGGAAAGTGATTATGCAGGATTATGGGTTAGGACTTCACGTCCTTTTCCGGCCTCAATACTTACATTGAAAGCAAATGAAAAGTTTGAGGAAGAAGAAGGGAATAAAAATGGAAAAGTAAAGGAAAAAGATGATAAATGGGAGCCACTGGATAACTTACCGCCTCCATATTCTAACAATCCACCTCCGGTGGCGGCTCCCGCCCGGGTGGCCGTAGTACCCCCACCAGTGCCACCGTTGCCCCTGTCTCCACCACCAACACCACCGGAATTAGATCTACCTCCCGCTGCATGTACACGAAGTAGGACTGCCACATCTGAGGGAGCTTCTCTATATCCCTTACGAGAGGTACCCCTCGGAGGTAATCAGGGAGGCATTGGGTTTTTGGCAGTCCCTTTAAATACCACAGATGTAAGAAATTTTAAGAAAGAAATGGGGACCCTATTAGATGATCCCCTTGGGGTAGCTGAAAAATTAGGCCAATTCTTAGGCCCCAATACTTATACCTGGGAAGAAACACAGTCTATTTTAGGGATCTTATTTACTGCTGAGGAAAGGGGTATGATTAGACAAGCTGGAATGACAATTTGGGAAAGACAAAATTAGACTGGACCTCCTGGGGATCATAAATGGCCAAATATGGACCCTCACTGGGATCATCAACAACCCCAAGGGAGGCAGAACATGAGAGACCTGAGAACATGAATTATCCAAGGGATAAGAGAAGCGGTCCCCCGAGGACAAAACATTAATAAAGCATTTAATGAGGAACAAGGGAAAAACGAATCACCAACGGAATGGTTAGAAAGGTTAAGAAAAAGTTTACAAATGTATTCTGGAATAGATCCAAATACAGTGGCTGGGACTGCACTCCTTAGAACACAATTTGTAGCAAAATCTTGGGGGGATATAAGAAGAAAATTGGAAACATTAGAAGACTGGCAAAATAGAGGGTTAGAGGAATTACTTAGAGAAGCTCAAAAAGTCTACATAAGGAGGGACGAAGAAAAGCAAAAAGCAAAAGCAAAAATCTTTGTAGCAGCCATAAGAGAGAGTAAGGAAGCTGAAATCTCATCTGGGGAGAAAGGGAAAAAGAAAATAGAGATGACACCCCAGGGACCACCTTCTAGAGAGAGGTCTGGTATTCCCGTCTGTTACTACTGTAACAAGAAGGGGCATATTCAGAAGAACTGTAGAAAACGGGAACAAGATGAAAAAATGTTTAAAGAAGAATAGGGGAGTCAGGGGCTATATTTGTTGGGGACTTCAACATCAACAGAGCCCTTGATAAAATTATTAATAGGTCCCCATAAGGAAGAAGTTTTATTTTTAGTCGATACGGGTGCTGAAAAGTCAACCATCCAAAAGCTCCCAAAAGGGATAGAAAAAGAGAAAAATTATATGTCAGTAATTGGGGCAAAAGGAGAACCCTTTAAAGTGCCCATTCTAAAAGATGTAGAAATAGAGTCAGAGAAGAAAATTTACCTTAATGATTTGTTGCTACTCCCTGAAGCAGAATATAATTTACTGGGGAGAGATCTGATCCTGAAATTAAATGTAAGCATCCAGAGTCAAGGGGACAAGTTACAGATTAAGTTATATCCCCTAACACAAGAAGATGAGAAAAATATGAATCCCTTAGTATGGTATAAAGAGGGAGAAACTGGAAAAATACAAATGGATCCCATAAGTGTTCAAATAATAGACCCACATCGCCCAATAAGAATCAAACAATACCCCATATCCATGGAAGGTTGGAAGGGGTTAAAAACGGTGGTTGACAGACTTTTAGAACAGGGGACTTTGGAACCCTGTATGTCACCCCACAATACACCTATCCTCCCTGTAAAGAAACCAGATGGATTATATAGAATGGTACAAGATCTAAGGGCTGTAAATCAGCGAACCATCACTAAATTCCCTGTGGTGGCAAATCCTTATACTCTATTGAGTCATATTTCTCCAAAATATACTTGGTATAGTGTGATAGATTTAAAAGATGCATTTCGGGCTTGTCCTTTGGACGAGGGGTCCAGAGATTATTTTGCTTTTGAATGGGAGGATCCTGAGACAGGACGAAAGCAACAACTAAGATGGACCGTGCTGCCACAGGGATTTACGGAATCACCGAATTTATTTGGACAAACTTTCGAAAGAATTTTGCAGGATTTTATAATACCCAAAGAAATTAAATTATTGCAGTATGTAGATGATCTATTAGTGGCAGGGGAAACTGAGGAAGAGACTCGAAAGGCTACCATAAAGTTGTTAAACTTTTTGGGAAAGAGAGGATTGAAAGTGTCCCGGTCAAAATTACAATTTGTAGAACAAGAAGTAAAATACCGAGGACATTGGCTAAATAGAGGAAGAAAAAAATTAGACCCCGAACGAGTATCTGGGATTTTATCTTTAAGACCACCAAAAACAAAAAAAGAAATTCGACAGATATTAGGATTGTTAGGATATTGCAGACCATGGCTTGAAAATTATAGTGAGAAAGTAAAATTTTTTATATAACAAATTAACTAACAACCAGCTTAAGTGGCTTGCAGAAGATGACCAGAGATTTGAGGAAATAAAAAGTGCATTAATACAAGCACCTGTACTGAGTCTCCCAGACTTAGAGAAACCTTTTTATCTTTTTGTAAATACCTCAAATCAAACAGCGTATGGAGTCCTCACTCAGGACTGGGCAGGAACCAAAAAGCCCGTGGGATATTGCTCTAAACTACTTGACCCAGTAAGCAGAGGACGGCCTGCTTGTCTCCAAGCCCTAGTCACGACGGCTTTATTAATAGAGGAAGCCGGGAAAATTACCTTTAGTGCACCCTTAAAGGTGTACACCCCACATAATGTTAGGACAGTTTTACAACAAAAAGCAGAAAAATGGTTAACGGATAGTCGGATTTTAAAATATGAAGCAATATTAATAGATTCTCCTGACCTAGAATTAAAAGTAACATCTGCACAGAGTCCAGCACAATTTTTATTTGGAGAACCATTAGAGGTACTACAACACAATTGTTTAGAAATAATCGAGACCCAAACAAAAGTTAGACCTGACTTAAGAGATACTGAACTAAAAGAAGGGGAAATACTGTTCATCGATGGATCTTCTCAAATGGTGGAGGGAAAGAGAAAATCGGGGTATGCAATAATAAATAAAGGGTTAGACATAGTAGAGTCAGGACCCTTGAGCCCAACATGGTCAGCTCAAGCTTGTGAGTTGTATGCCCTTTATAGGGTCTTAGAATTATTGAAAGGAAAGAGCGGGACTATATTCACAGACTCTAAATATGCGTATGGGATAGTACACACTTTTGGAAAAATTTGGGAAGAAAGAGGCTTAATTGATACCCAAGGGAAGAATTTAATACATCAAGAATTAATAATAAAAATCCTAAAAACTCTAAGGGAACCAAAGAAAATAGCCATAGTACATGTAAGAGGACACCAAAAAGGATTAGATTACCGAACTAGAGGAAATAACTTAGCAGATAAGGAAGTTCAGGAAGCAGCTCTCAGGCCTCAGACGATTAAAGTCTGTGTAGTACAAACTAAGAGGGGCAACAATGAAAAGGAACAAGAATAAAGAGAAAAGAAATTTACCCCTGAGGAATTAAATAAGTTGGAGAAAATAGGGGCCAAATTAGAACAAGGGAAATGGATGTTACCTGATGGGCGGGAAATGTTGTCAAAAGCTAGACACGTTATGGAACGCTTACACGCACAAACGCATTGGGGTACCAAAGCATTAAGTGATCATTTTCTTAAACAATTTGGATGTATTGGAATCTTTGAAATAATAAAGCAAATTACACGGGGTTGCTTAACATGTCAAAAGATAAATAAGAAAATATTTTGACAAGTAGTAACTGGAGGAAGAAAAACAGCTTACAGACCTTTTGAAAGAGTGCAAGTTGATTTTACAGAATTACCCAAGGTGGGAAGGGTAAAATACTTACTAGTAATCGTGGATCACTTAACACAATGGGTAGAGGCTTACCCTGTGGCACGAGCCATGGCACAGATGGTAGTAAAAATTTTATTAGAACACTTAGTACCTAGATATGGGATAATCCAGTACATAGACTCAGACCAAGGCACGCACTTTACTTCTAAAGTAATAAAATTATTATGTCAATCACTAGGTATCCAGTGGGAATACCATACTCCCTGGCACCCACAGAGTTCGGGAAAAGTAGAAAGGATGAATCAAACAATAAAACAACAGCTAGCTAAATTGATGATTGAGACCCAAATGTCTTGGACAAAGTGCTTGCCATTGGCACTTTTGAGTATAAGAACTAAACCCCACAGTGAAACTGGATTATCACCATATGAAATGTTATATGGCATGCCCTATTCCCAAGGGATGCCTCTAGAGAACAATGTAATTGAGGATCAAACTATCCAGAAATATGTGGTAACCATTGGAAAAAGATTAAAAGAATTAAGGGAAATTGGGATGTTAGCCCAGACTCCACCGCTTGGATTTGCAATTCACCAATTAGAACCAGGAGATAAAGTTCTAATAAAAGCATGGAAGGAAGAAACCTTATCTCCTCTCTGGGAGGGACCTTTTCTTGTTTTATTAACTACAGAGACGGCTGTGAGAAGTGCTGAAAAGGGATGGACCCACGTTTCGCAAGTAAAAGGTCCAGTGAAAGAATGGAAAGTCGCATCTGAGCCTGGAGAGACTAAATTGACCTTCAGACGATCTTGAAAGAGCACGCAACAACGGAGACTTTGTGACGGTAACTGAGAGTGGTGGTAAGATCATTTTGGGAAAAATTCCCTCCCTCAACACCTAAGCACGCTTTGAAGATAGAGTGCTATTACAATAAGGTAGGGAGAAACTCCACACAAGTTTAAAGGACTGTAAGGCCACGTGTTAGAAACTGAACTAAATAAACCCGGAAATCCCTTTAATACTGAAGTTTGGCAAAAACCATATGAGTCTCATCTAGCATGATCCATATGAGACCCCTGAAGAATACCCCTGCTGCCGTGAAGATGAATAACCCCGCTGCTGGAAGCACCCCAGTAGGCGGTGGAGGCAGAGGAGTAAAAAGGTGGGGTTTGATTTTGTTTGTATGGATCAACCTAATCCTACATGGAGTTTCAGCCGATTCGTGCTCCAAATGCTACCAACAAGTGGCATATGGGAAACAAACGGTGTCAACTCTGGCCTATCATACCCACATAAATGCTGGGTGTTATAAAAGAACTCAATTGGAAAAATGCCAAACAGCGGGATTGACTCTTTGGGTAGCTGAGAATCTTGGAGACAAGACAAGAAGAGTAGTCCATGGCTATGGAACTTGTCCCAAGGGAGAGAAATATATATGTTTCACTCAAGGAGGAATGTGGGGGTATTCAGATGGAGGAGGACAACAAGATAGATTTAAAGAAGAATTAGTAAAGAATGTTACACGAAGATTAAAAACAAATCGCAACTGACCTCCTTCAACTTCAAAAACATTATATGAAAAACTCAAAGAAAGGATGAGCACATGGGGTTTACCAACTAAAGGACAGAATTTATTTGTAGATTTGATGCAGAAAATAGCTACAGAACTGAATGTATCCTCTTGTTGGATATGTGGAGGGACTCAGATGACTGAGCAGTGGCCATGGAGAGGAGACAGTGTGGAACCCCAACAATTATTAGAATGGAACAACACCCATAAATCCAGCACAAACAGACCTGAAGGATGGGTGCTAAGTCATGAAGTAATAGGCCAGTTTTGTATATCTAGAAATAGCAGTGATTTTACACAATATGTTGGACATACAACTTGCAAAATGATCTTGACCACTAACTCAACAAGTAGTACCTGGTGGCCAAAGTCACCCAATGGGTACTGGACTACCAACTGCTCTGGCAATCAAATTCAATGTTGGAAAAACAAAATGAATGCAAACCCATTTGAAGAAATTAGGGATTTGAAGTCCTTTTGGGAAAACCCTAGAAAAACAAATAGCAATTGGAAGTCTCCTGATGGGCTATTTTGGATATGTGGGCAAAGAGCATATAACGAATTACCAAAGAGATGGAGAGGTAGCTGTACCACTGGAATGATCCAACCCGCCTTTTTTTTGCTGCCAAAAATGAAAAATAATCATTTGGGAATACCTTTGTATGAGACCCTGAACCGAAGAAAGAGAAGTATATTAATAGGGGGAGCACAAAAGTGGAAAGATAATGAATGGCCCCCTGAACGAATCATTAATTATTATGACCCAGCTACATGGGCACAAGATGGAAGTTGGGGTTATAGAACCCCTATCTACATGCTAAACCGTATCATTCGGTTACAAGCAGTAGTTGAAATAATTACTAATCAAACTGCTTGGGCTTTAGAATTAGTAGCAAAACAATTATCTCAAACTCGAGCAGCCGTGTATCAGAATCGGTTAGCCTTGGATTATCTACTGGCAGCAGAAGGAGGCGTGTGTGGAAAATTTAATACATCTGAATGTTGTATAGAAATTGATGATCATGGGGATACAATTACAAAGATTGCAAATGAAATTAAACGAGTCGCACATGTACCTGTACAACGATGGGACTCAATTTTGAAGAATGACTGGTGGGATAATTTATTTGGCGGTGTTTGGTGGAAGAAATTAGGATTTATGATATTATGTTCAATATTAAGCTTATTGTTTTTACCTTGTATGATCCCATGTTTCATTAGACTGATCCACTCTATAATCCAAGCTATGCAAATTACTGCTATGCCCAGAGATCCTGAAAAAGCAACAAGCAGTAAAACCAACCCTTTGATGATATTAAAATTGAAGGAAGATCCAAAATTGATATCAATCAAACAAGTATTAAGTCCATTAGAAGCTAAAACATGAATCGAGCATCAAAAAGAAAATGGGGGATTGTGAAATATGTTGCCTTGATTCGTGTCAATGTGGATCAACGAATATGGATGATAATTTTTGGTAGCTTTATTTGTTCTTGTGTAACTTGTTCTTGCGCTTCGTAACGGCAGCTTGACAGGTGTCTTGGAAGACTAGCTTGAACCAGGTTTTGCTAAGGAGGGTGTTTCTGCTTCTTGTAACAGCAGCTTGGCAGATGTTTTGGGGAGATTAGCTTGAACCAGTTTTGCAGAGATATACACACGGAGATCGCCTGGGGGGCACCGTGAGGAAGACTACTGACTTCCTTCAACGACCACCTAAAGAGGGTGAAAAAGACCCCCGAGATGGAACAAAGCATGCGTGAGAAGCAGAGGACCCCTTCCCAGAAATGATTAACATTTTTCAGCCCCTTCGAGTAAAAGTCATGAATACGTATAAGGCCTACCCTACTTAATGCGAACTCGGGATGTGACGGGTGTGCGACCTGATAGAGCAGAGGCTCTCAGTGCACCCAGCGCTGTTTGCTTGCTCTTATTCATCCAATAAATTCCTAAACTCAACCGGAATCCTGTTCGGGAATACTTCATTTATCACAGTAGTAAGTAGGTCCCCATGTAGTGTATCAGCCAGCACTGTGTCACATTTGTACCTACTTTCTTTTGGGAGTTATCTCCAATCCCACTCACTTGGACTGCTCAGCTCCCATTGAAAAAATACTTTCTTTCCGTTAAGTTATACCACTGCGCATGGGAGCTACAAGAAAGCAGGAAGGCAGACCTTACCTACAGTAGCAAGTAGGTCCCCATGTAGACTATCAGCCAGCACTGTGTCACATTTGCAGCTGCTTTCCTGTGGGAGCTATCTCCAATGACACTCACTTTGACTGCTCAACTCCCATTTAAAAAATACAGACTGTCGGTTAAGTAATACCACTGCGTATGGAAGCTACAAGAAAGCAGGAAGGCAGAAGCCACCTACAGTAGCAAGTAGGTCCCCATGTAGTCTATCAGCCAGGACTGTGTCACATTTGCATCTGTTTTCCTGTGGGAGCTATCTTTAATCCCACTCACTTGGACTGCTCAACTCCCATTAAAAAAGTACAGACTGTCGGTAGAAGTTATACCACTGCGTATGGGAGCTACAAGACAGCAGGAAGGCAGAAGCCACCTACGGTAGCAAGTAGGTCCCCATGTAGACTATCAGCCAGCACTGTGTCACATTTGCAGCTGCTTTCCTGTGGGAGCTATCTCCAATGACACTCACTTTGACTGCTCAACTCCCATTAAAAAAGTACAGACTGTCGGTAGAAGTTATACCACTGCGCATGGGAGCTACAAGAAAGCAGGAAGGCAGAAGCCACCTACAGTAGCAAGTAGGTCCCCATGTAGTCTATCAGCCAGGACTGTGTCACATTTGCATCTGTTTTCCTTTGGGAGCTATCTCCAATAACACTCAGTTATCGTCCTGCGCTGCACCCCCATCCGACTCTGTCCACTTGGCATTCCTCTGCAAGTCGTCCCAGGGGTAACTCGGCGGGCTGGGCTCGAATGGGAAGCAGCTCTCCTGCGGGGGCTCTGCTTTGAAGCCCCTTCGTCTCTCTGACTTTGCAAAAACTCTTGTGTAGAGAAGAACTTTTTTTTTTTTCGATGTGTTTCGATGGTCTCTTGTCGCTCAAGTTTCTTTAATACTTCCTGCAGGAACCTGTCCGTTGCGTTTTCTGTCTCCTTCAGCCTCGGCGCAACGGTGAATGCCTGGGCTGCAGTCATTTCTTTTAAAGTATTTATCATGTCTCTCTAAACGAGACCTAAATCTTTACTGATCTTACTATTGTCCTTATCATCACTAATAGTGGCTTCCCAGAGAAGGTTTCCAATTTCTCGCCACTCACCAGAAAAGGGAGGTGAGGCATAATTAGTCCCAACACCAAACAGTCCAGCTGTTGGCTCGACTACAGTCTCAGGCATATCAAGCCGCTGAGTTACAGCAGCGGCCAAATCCTTTTCCAACTTATACTTGTTCAAACAGTTAATTACTTCTCTCCACTGTTTCACTAGTTTCCGAGCAGTCTTATCTTCATCTATAACCAAGTCCCAAAGACAAGCCCCATATGCTCTCCACTCCTCCTCACCAGATAAATCGGTCAGTTTTAAGTCCACTCCCCGTTTTTCTAAAAAGCGATGTAGAAGTGAGAGTGCTACCTTCTTATCCATGTTGCTGGCTCCTCGTCTCACCACAACCTGTAGTCACTCCCCCGGGTACAGCAAACTCTGCTTGGGATCCGGTAGGCTTCCACCTCCTATGACTGCCTCTGCCTTTGGATTTTCAAGTCTCAGCTCCCCGTAGGCAGGCTATTTACCCGGTAACATCCAGTGAGGGTCCCTGTTCGGGCGCCATGTGCCGCGAAGTTTTCGGCTCCTGGCCTAAAAACCAGACTCGAAGTCTGAAAAACAGGCTTGAAGCCTGAAAACCAGGCTCGAAGCCTGAAACCAGGCTCGAAGCCTGAAAAATGAACCAGACTCAAAGCCTGAAAAACCCAGTCTCAAAGCCTGAAAAACCAGCTCCAAGCCTACTTCATGCGGCGATCAACCCAGAGTCCGAATCTCAGCTGGGTGGGAAGAAATCAGTCCTACTCAATGTGAGTGATGGCAGAAATCTTCTTCTTTACTGAGAGCAGGCTCTAACTTATACACACAGCAGCTTCAAAGCTAGCTCAGCAACAGCAGCTAATAGATTACATTTTCTTGTTCATCCTACTTGCGGTTTCTGCGATAAGCAAGCTCCCTCACATTTTCCCATCTTTTTTTTCCCCTAAGTTGTTTACCACTTTTAGTCGAAAACAGTCCGACCTTGAGAAAACAGAAAGCGACCTGCTGTCTACATGACAGCAACTGCTTTAACCATGGCTCTGACTCTGGTTTTGATTGTGCATTAAATTCATATAACTAGAGCTCAGGCTGCCTTGCCCCAACAGGCCTAAAATTATATCCCGGGATCCATGTCCATGCTCCCTCATTTTTCCTCCACACATCTACAGTAGTAAGTAGGTCTCCATGCAGTCTATCAGCCAGCACTGTGTCACATTTGCAGCTGCTTTCTTTTGAGAGCTATCTTCAATCCCACTCATTTGGACTGCTCAGCTCCAATTGAAAACATATCTGCTGTCGGTTAAGTTAAGCACTCCGTATGAGAGCTACAAGAAAGCAGGAAGGCAGACCCCACCTACAGTAGTAAGTAAGTCCCCATGTAATATATCAGCCAGCACTGTGTCACATTTGCAGCTGCTTTCCTGTGGGCGCTATCTCCAATCCCAGTAATGTGGACTGCTAATCTCCCATTAAAAAAATACAGACTGTCGGTAGAAGTTATACCACTGAGTATGGGAGCTACAAGAAAGAAAGAAGGAAGACCCCACGTACAGTAGTATGTGGACCCCAATGTAGTCTATCAGCCAGCACTGTTTCACATTTGCACCTGCTTTCCTGTGGGAGCTATCTCCAAAACCACTCACTTGGACTGCTCAATGCCCATTGAAAAAATATATGCTGTCGCTTAAGTTATACCACTGCGTATGGGAGCTACAAGAAAGCAGGAAGGGAGACTCAACTTACAGTAGTAAGTAGGTCCCCATGTAGTCTCTCAGCCAGCGCTGTGTAACCTTTGAAGCTTCTTTTCTGTGGCCGCTATCTGCAAACCCACTCACTTGAACTGCTCAATGCCCATTGAAAAAATACATGGTGTCGGTTAAGTTATACCACTGCGTATGGGAGCTAATAGAAAGCAGGAAGGCAGACCCCACCTACAGTAGTAAGTAGGTCCCTATGTAGTCTCTCAGCCAGCACTGTGTCACCTTTAAAGTTGTTTTCCTGTGGAAGCTATCTCCAATCACAGGCTCTTGGCCTCATCATATCCCTTTTAAAATTCATTCTGTCGTTAGAAGTCATACCACTGCGTATGGGAGCTACAAGAAAACAGGAAGACAGACCCCACCTACAGTAGTAAGTAGATCCCCATGTAGTCTATCAGCCAGCACTGTGTCACATTTGCACCTGCTTTCCTGTGGGAACTATCTCCTATCCCACTCACTTGGACTGATCAACTCCATTGAAAAAATATAGACTCTCGGTAGAAGTTATACCACTGCGTATAGGAGCTACAAGAAAGCAGGAAGGCTGACCTCACCTACAGTAGTAAGTAGATCACCATGTAGTCTATCAGCCAGCACTGTGTCACATTTTCAGCTGCTTTCAAGTGGCAGCTATCTCCAATAACACTCACTTGTACTGTCCAGGTCACATTGAAAAAATATATGCTGCTGCTGAAGTTATACCACTGCGTATGGGAGCTACAAGAAAGCAGGAAGGCAGACCAACTTAAAGCAGTAAGTACGTCCTCATGTAGTCTATCAGCAAGCACTGTGTCACATTTTCAACTGCTTTTCTGTAATAGCTATCTCCAAACCCACTCACTTGATCTGCTCAAATCCGATTGAAAAAATACAGACTGTCGGTAGAAGTTATACCACTGAGTATGGGAGCTACAAGAAAGCAGGAAGAGAGACCCCACCTACAGTAGTAAGCAGGCCCCAATGTAGTCTATCAGCATGTACTGTGTCACAGCTGCACCTGCTTTTCTGTGGGAACTATCTCCAATCCCAGTCACTTTCACTGCTCAACGCCCATTGAAAAAATATTTGCTCTCCGTTAAGCTATACCAAAGCATATGGGAGCTACAAGAAAGAAGGAAGGCAGACCTCACCTACATCAGTAAGTAAATCCACATGTAGTCTATCAGCCAGCACTGTGTCACATTTTCAGCTGCTTTCCCGTGAGACCTATCTCCAATAACACTCACTTGGACTGCTCAGATCCCATTGAATAAATATATGCTGTCGGTTAAGTTTTACCACTGTGTATGGGAGCTACAAGAAAGTAGGAAGGCAGAGCAAAGTACAGAATTAAGTAGGTCACCATGTGGTCTCTCAGCCAGCACTGTCACATTTGCAGCTTCTTTCCTGTGGGAGCTATCTCATATCCCACGCTCTTGGCCTCGTGTGCACCCTTTAAAAATAGATTCTGTCGGTAGAAGTTATATGACTGCATATGGGATCTACAAGAAAGCAGGATGGCAGTCCCCAACTACAGTGTTAACTAGATCCCCATGTAGTCTAACAACCAGCACTGTGTAACATTTGCAGCTGCTTTCCTGTGGGACCTATCTCAAATCCCAGGCACTTGGACTGCTCAACTCCCATTGAAAAAATACAGACTCTCGGTAGAAGTTATACCACTGCGTATGGGAGCTACAAGAAGGCAGGAAGGCAGACCTAACCGCCAGTAGTAAGTCCCCATGTAGACTATCATCCAGCACAGTGTCACATTTGCTCCTGCTTTCCTATGTGAGCTATCTCCAATCCCAGTTACTTGGACTGCTCAACTCCTATTGAAAAAACATATGCTGTTGGTAGAAGTTATACCACTGCGTATGGGAGCTACAGGAAAGCAGGAAGGCAGATCCCACCTACAGTAGTAATGGGTCCCCATGTGGTGTATCAGCCAGCACTGTGTCACATTTGCAGCTTCTTTCCTGTGGGAGCTATCTCCAATCCAACTCTTTTGGACTGCTCAGGTCCCATTGAAAAAATACAGACTGTTGGTACAAGTTATACCACTGCGTATGAGAGCTACAATAAAGCAGAAATCCAGATCCCACCTACAGTAGTAAGTAGATCCCCATGTAGTCTATCAGCCAGCACTGTGTCACATTTGCACCTGCTTTCCTGTGGGAGCTATCTCTAATCCCACTCACTTGGACTGCTCAGCTCTCATTGAAAAAATACATGCTGGCGTTAGAAGGTATACGACTGCCTATGGGAGCTACAAGAAAGCAGGAAGGGAGATCCCACCTACAGTAGTAAGTAGGTCCCCATGTAGTCTCTCAGCCAGCACTGTGTCATATTTGAAACTGCTTTCCTTTGGGAGCTATCTCCAATTCCACTCACATGGACTGCTCAGCTCCCATTGAAAAAATTCATGCTTTCCGTTAAGTTACACCACTGCTTATGAGAGCTACAAGAAAGCAGGAAGGGAGACCCCACCTAGGTAGTAAGAAAGTCCACATGTAGTCTGTCAGGCAGCACTGTCACATTTGCACCTGCTTCCTGTGGGAGCTATCTCCAATCCCACTCACTTGGACTGCTCAGTTCCCATTACAAAAAATATATGCTGTCGTTTAAGTTATACTACTGCATATGGGAGCTACAAAAAAGCTGGAAGGAATACCACACCTACAGTAGTAAGTAGGCCCCCATGTAGTCTCTCAGTCAACAGTGTGTCACTTATGAAGATTCTTTCCTGTAGGAGCTATCTCCAATCCCACGCAATTGTCCTCGTCAGCTCTCTTTAAAAATACAGACTGTCGGTAGAAGTTATACCACTGCATATGGGAGGAACGAGAAAACAGGAAAGCAGACACGAAAAAAAGTAGTAAGTAGGTCCCCATGTAGTCTGTCACTCAGCACTGTATCACACATGCAGCTGCTTTCCTGTGAAAGCTATCTTCGATCCCACTGACTTGGACTGATCAACTCCCTTTGAAAAAATACTTGATTTCCGTTAACGTTACAGCACTCCTTATAGGATCTACAAGAAAGCAGGAAGGGAGATCCAAAATAGAGTAGTAAGTATATCCCCATGTAGTCTATCAGCCAGCACTGTGTGACATTTGCAGCTGCTTTCCTTTCGTAGTTATCTCCAATTCCACGCTATTGGCCTTGTCACATCCCTTTAAAAATACATTCTGTCGGTGTAAGTTCTACAAGTGCGTATGCGAGCTACAAGAAAGCAGGAAGGCAGACCTCACCTACAGTACTAGGTTGGTCCCCATGTAGTCAATCAGCCAGCACTGTGTCACATTTGAACCTGCTTTCCTGTGAAAGATATCTCCAATCCCACTCACATGGACGTCTCAACTCCCATTGAAAAAATACAGATTGTCCGTAGAAGTTATACCACTGCGTATGGGAGCAACAAGAAAGCAGGAAGGCAGACCACACCTACAGTACTAAGTTGGTCCCCATGTAGTTAATCAGCCAGCACTGTGTCACATTTGCACCTGCTTTCCTCTGGAAGCTATCTCCAATAAAACTCACTTGGAATGCTCAGCAATCTTTGCAGCTGCTTTCTTGTGGCACCTATCTACAATCGCGTGAGCTTGGCTTGCTCAGCTCACATTGAAAATAAAGGTTTGTGTTTAAAGTTAAGCCACTGCCTCTGGGAGCTTTAATAAAACAGGTATGTATACTCCACCTACAGTGGTACGTAGGTAACGTTGTAGTCTATCATCTTGCACTGTGTCACATTTGCAGCTGCTTTCTACTGTACGGTATCTCCAATCCCATTCACTTGGACTGCTCAACTCCCACTGGAAAAATATATGCTCTCGGTTAAGTTATAACACTGCGTATGGGAGCTACAAAAAAGCTGGAAGGCAGACCCCACCTACAGTAGTAAATAGGTCCCCATGCAGTCTATCAGCCAGCACTGTGTCACATGTGCAGCTACTTTCCTGTGGGCGCTATCTCCAATCCCAAACACTTGGACTGCTCAACACTCATTGAAAAAAATACATTCTGTCATTATAAGTTATACCACTGCATATGGGAGCTACAAGAAAGCAGGAAGGAAGGTCCAACCTACACTAGTAAGTAGGTCCCCATGTAGTCTATCAGCCAGCACTGTGTCACATTTGCACCTGCTTTCCTGTGGGAGCTATCTCCCATCCCACTCACTTGGACTGCTCAGATCCCATTGAAAAAATACAGTCTGCCTGTACGTCACTGCATCTGGGCAGTACAAGAAAGTAGGTACGCAGAGTCCGCCTACAGTGGTACGTAGGTCACCTCGTAGTCTATCAGCTTGCACTGTGCAGCCTTTGCAGCTGTTTTCCTGTCAGAGCTATCTCCAATCCCACGCTCTTGTCCTGCTCACCTCTGATTGAATATGCAGACTGTCGGTAGAAGTTATACCACTGTGTATGGGAGCTACAAGAAAGCAGGAAGGCAGATTCCACCTACAGTAGTAAGTAGGTCCATATGGAGTCTAACAGTCAGCACTGTGTAAAATTTGCACCTGCTTTCCTGTGAAAGCAATCTCCAATTCCACTCACTTGGACTCTCTGCTCCCATTGAAGAAATACCACCTTTACGTTAAGTTATAGCACTGCGTATGGGAGCTACAACAAAGCAGGAAGGCAGACCCCACCTACAGTAGTAAGTAGATCCCCATGTATTCTATCAGCCAGAACTGTGTCACATTTGCAGCTGCCTTCTTTTGGGAGCTATCTCCAATCCCACTTACTTGGACTGCTCAGCACCCATTGAAAAATATACATACTTTCTGTTAAGTCATAGCACTGCATATGGGAGCTACAAAAAAGCTGGAAGGCAGATCCCAACTACAGTAGTAAATAGGTCCCCATGCAGTCTATCAGCCAGCACTGTGTGACCTTTGCATCTGGTTTCCTGTGGGAGCTTTCTCCAATCCCAGTCACTTTGACTCCTCATCTCCCATTGAAAAAATATATGCTGTCAGTTAAGGGTTACCATTGTTTATGGGAGCTACAAGAAAGCAGGAAGGCAGGCCCCATCTACAGTAGTAAGTTGACACCCATGTAGTTTATGAGCCAGCACTGTGTCACATTTGCAGCTGCTTTCCTATGGGAGTTATCTCCAATGCCACGCTCTTGGCTGTGTCAGCTGCCTTTAGAAATACAGACTGTCGAATAGAAGTTATGCCACTGCGAATTCCAGCTACAAGAAAGCAGGAAGGTAGATCCCATCTACAGTAGTAAGTAGGTCCCCATGTAGTCTATCAGCCAGCACTGTGTCACGTTTGCACCTCCTTTCCTGTGGGAGTTATCTCCTATTCTAATCACTTGGACTGCTCAACTCCCAGTGAAAAAATATATGCTGTCACTTAAATTATAGCACTGCATATGGGAGCTACAAAAAAGCTGGAAGGCAGACCCAACCTACAGTAGTAAATAGGCCCCCATGTAGTCTATCAGCCAGCACTGTGTCACATTTGCTGCTGCTTTACTGTGGGAGTTATCTCCACTTCCACTCACTTGGACTGCTCAACTCCCATTGAAAAAATGCAGACTGTCGGTAGAAGTTGTACCACTGCGTATGGGAGCTACAAGAAAGCAGGAAGGCAGACCCAACCTACAGACCCAACCCTCAGCTCCCATTGAAAAAATATATGCTACCGGTTAAGTAATACCACTGCATATGGGAGGTACAAGAAAGCAGAAAGGCAGACCCTATCCAAAAGCAGTAAGTAGGTTCCCAGTTTGTCTATCAGCCAGCACTGTGTAACATTTTCAGCTTCTTTCTTGTGGGAGCTATATCTAATCCCACTAACTCTAACTGCTCAACTCCCATTTAAAATATACAGACTGTCGGTAGAAGTTATACCACTGCGTATGGGAGCTACAAGAAAGCAGGAAGGCAGAGCCCACCTACAGTAGTAAGTAGGTCCCCATGTAGTCTATCAGTCAGCACTGTGTCACATTTGTACCTGCTTTCTTTTGGGAGCTATCTCCAATCCCACTCACTTGGACTGCTCAGCTCCCATTGAAAAAATACCTGCTTTAAGTTAAGTTATTGCACTGCGTATGGGAGCTACAAGAACACAGGAAGGCAATCCCCACCTATGCCGCGAAGTTTTCGGCTCTTGGCCAAAAAACCAGACTCGAAGTCTGAAAACCAGACTTGAAGCCTGAAACCAGACTCAAAGCCTGAAAAATGAACCAGACTCGAAGTCTGAAAAACCCAGGCTCGAAGCCTGAAAAACCAGCTCTAAGCCTGCTTCATGCGGCGATCAACCCACGATCCGATTCTCAGCTGGGTGGGAAGAAAACAGTCCTACTCAGTGTGAGTGATAGCAGAAATCTTCTTTATTGAGAGCAGGCTCTAACTTATATACACAGGAGCTTCAAAGCTAGCTCAGCAACAGCAGCTAATAGATTACATTTTCTTGTTCATCCTACTTGAGGTTTCTGCAATAAGCAAGCTCCCTCACATTTTCCCATCTTGTTTTTCCCCAAAGTTGTTTACCACTTTTAGCCGAAAACATTCTGACCTTGAGGGAACAGAAAGCGGCCTGCTGTCTACATGACAGCAACTGCTTTAACCATGGCTCTGACTCTGGTCTTGATTGTGCATTAAATTCATATACCTAGAGCTCAGGCTGCCTTGCCCCAACAAGCCTAACATTATATCCCGGGATCCATGTCCATGCTCCCTCATGTTTTCTCCACCATTTCCCCTGTTTTGTTTTTGCACAATCAAGACTGAGTCAGTCAATTTATGCACTGCCTTCATAATAAAACTGTATATGATTCTAAACATTACAAGCAAAAGCAAAATAACCAATATACATCTTAACTCTTCTTTGATTAATATAGTCACCCCAGGTGACAACCCCCCAAAAGCTGATTGAAGTCAATTATCAAAAGGCTGATAACCCATCGTAATATTGTTAGTGTGAGCCTTTAAACATGCCAAAGCATTGTGAATAGATTCACTATGATCAGAAAGATGAAAACAACACGTGTCTTCAAAGTCTTGGCATCCGTGCCCTTCCGCCAATAGCAAATAATCAATAGCTGCACGATCTTGCAATAAGGCATGTCTAAGGCTTTTCTGGTCTGCCAACAATTTTTCAATAACATCAGTAGTAACATTAGCTTGCTGCTCCGACCAACACACTAATCTTTCTAACTGCCGTAAGGCCTGGGCTGCAGCCAATCCAGGTTCAAATGCTGATGCAAATACATTCGCCGTAATGGACCACAATTGTACTTTACCATAACAATCTCCTTTTAAGTTGTGGGTATCTCTTGTTTTCTGTAACTTGGTAATTTTTAACCAGTCCTGCTGTCGAGGAGCAAACAAACTTAGTTTCCCTAAATAACATGGCCCCCATTTGGGTTAGCTGGGATTCCCTGCCACACTCGATCCCCACATATTAAGAAGATGTTATTGGGTAGAGCTTTAGCAGACCCAGTGATCCACAGAGTAGGCCCCTGAGGGGTCCCGCGTTCCCAACCAGTGTTACTTCCCCCATATATCAACCCAGATAAGTTGGCCATCCAAGTCCCACCAAATTGTCCTATGGCCAATCCACAATATCCTCCTTTTGGATCTACAAATTGACTATATGCACCTTCGGGGGAAACATCAGTCCACTGCTTAACCATATTTTTATATTGTTCCATTCCTCTTAGTCCTTGATATTTAGTCCCAAAGCTAAAACAAGTACGAGTCCAACTCCCATTCGTTATGTTTCCGATTGCTTGACTTCCCAGCAACTCCAACTCTTGTGGGTCCCAGGGAAGAGGGACTTTGAGCCGACTTAACGAGTCCACGGCACAGTCTGATGTCACTTTGCTGGAACAGGAGGCGCTCCCGCTGACATATTTCTGCAAATCACTAGGATCAAAATCTGGTATCCCAACCAGGCAGGTGCGGAATGTATCACTCACCGATTGAAGACTCAGACAAAAGTCAACTTGGCCTGTCTGATTCGCCCAGGTGACCCACATGTTCTGACGTGGATTTACTTGATTCAGTGGCGATGTGTGAACTGTCACCATCAGGATTATTAGGAGTAACAGCCACTCTTGTCCATTTTGCAGGAACCCATATTGGACCTGTAGATGTAAGCACAGACATGTAACCCCTGCCTAAATACTGCACTTTAGCTGGGCCCTGCCATATACCTGTTCGTGGATCTCTGTAAGTTACCCACATTGCCGGCGGTCTTTTGGATGTTTCCACCATTCCTTGATGTAGTCGAGCTGGAGGTTCTTTCTCCTCCCCAAAGATACATAAATGATTTATAGTAAACAATACCTTAGACAACCGTTCCTGAGGGTCCTGTATGTCGGACATCTTACTTAAATATGATTTTAACACTTGATGAACTCGTTCCACTATAGCCTGTCCTGTTGGTGAATGTGGTACCCCTGTAATGTGTTTCATTCCAAAGGTTTGGAAAAACTGTCCCACCCGTTGACTAACATATGCAGGGCCGTTATCAGTCTTAATGGTGCCTTGCACCCCCATAACCGCAAAACATGCAGTGGCATGTCGGATTACATGCGTTACCCTTTCTCCTGCTTGAGCCGTTGCCCATATATACTTACTGAATGTATCCACAGTTACGTGAACATATTTAAGCCTTCCAAATTCAAAAATGTGAGTGACGTCCATCTGCCACAATTCTAATGGTCCCAGACCCCTGGGGTTGACTCCCAGACCTTATCCTGGGCCATAGTGGCTACACTGCGGGCAAGCCCTCACTATTGCTCAAGCATCCTCTATTGAAAGGTCAAAACTTCTCTTTAAGCCTCTGGCATTTTGATGAAAGGTGGCATGGGCCTCTCTTGCCTGATTGAATTTTTTTACAGGCACTCCCAAAGCTACCAGCTTGTCCACTCTAGCATTTCCTGCTCCTAAACCAATGTCATATCTTGGATGAACATCTTGGATTTTCTTTATCAGAACAGATCGTAGTACCACAGAAGCTACAGCTCCAACTACAAATAAAGACCCCGAATGATGCTCAGAAGCTTTTAGGGTATCTGCAATGGCTAAAACCAATAGTGGGAATACCCAACGAGTTGTTAGAAAAACTACGACCACTTTTGAAAGGAACCAACCCCACGCGTCAAATACAGGTAACACCAGAGCTTCAGGATGCGCTTCAACAAATTATGGACTGTGTCATACAAGGGCAGGTCCGACGTCACGGTGTTGACTTACCTATTGACTTAACCGTCTGCTATAGCACAAAGTATTTGCTTGGGGCCTTGACACAATCTCAAAAGAAAATGGGGGAGGTATGGGTTCTAGAATGGATTTCCCCAGCCTTACAACAAACAAAAACCCTTTTTCAAAAAATTGAGATGTTGGCGGGACTAATAAAAAAAGGGTCATGAAAGAGCATTACAAGTAACTGGTGCTGAGCCGCATAGGATAAGGATACCAATGAAAAAGGACTCTTTGCCATGGTATTTAGACAATACAGAAGATCTTCAGGAGGCGCTCTTAGGTGGCAGCAGTATAGTAGCAACAGACAAAATAAAAAAAGCACCATTACAATGGCTAGGAAAATGGAATTGGCTAGTACGACCCAAACGAGAGCCGACCCCCATCACGAATATGTTGACAGCATACGCGGATACGTTGACAGCATACACGGATGCAGGAAGAAACTCTAGAATGGCGGCAATGACCTGGCAAGAGGAAGGGGAGTGGAAGCACCAACTAATAAAAGCAGAAGAGAAAGACACATTACAAACCTTGGAACTGTTGACAGTAGTATGGGCCATGATGAACCTGAAAGGGCCCCTGAATGTGGTTACAGACTCATTCTATGTTGCGGGTATCGTAGAGAGAATCGAGGATGCCTCCATTAAGGAAGTGCAGAACCCCAGACTATTTGAATTATTAATACAGCTGCAGAAGGCAATAAAGCTTAGGGAGCATGTTTATGCCATTATACATATCAGGAGCCATAAATGGGACATTGGGCTGGGAGAAGGTAATGCTAGGGCAGATAAGCTGGTCACAGTGACACATAACACGCCTCTGTCCAAAGAGATACTAGCCAGAGAAGCGCACTCCCTGTTTCATCAGAATGCACGGGGCTTACACCGAGAGTTTCAATTATCGCTAAGGGATGCAAAGGCTATTGTTAGAGCTTGTCCCATGTGTAGCCATCACAATGGAGGTGTTGGCTTAGGCTTGGGGGTGAACCCTAGAGGATTACCTGCAAATGAAATTTGGCAGATGGATGTCACTCATGTGGCAGAGTTTGGAAGACTAAAATATGTGCATGTAACCATAGACACATGGAGCAAATTCGTTTGGGCAACAGCACAGACAGGGGAGAGGGCCATACATTTGGAGTGTCATTTACATAGTAGTTTTGCGGTAATGGGAATTCCTCAGAAAGTAAAGACAGAGAATGGGCCGGCCTACATAAGTAGAAGCATAGAACAGTTCACGAGTTAATAGGGAGTTGAATATGTAGCAGGGATTCCCCATTCCCCCACAGGACAGGCCATAATAGAAAGAGCTAATGGGACACTAAAAAGATATCTTGGTAAATATAGGGATGTTAAAGACCCACATATGAAATTGTTAAAGGCTTTATTTGTTATGAACCACCTGTGTGTGTTTGGGGGAACAGGAGCTACCACCTGTAATAATGCATCATAATCCAAAGGCATAAAAGGAGGGGAAGAAAGAAATATGGGTTAAATACCATGACACTAAAACAGGGATATGGCAGCCTCTGGCCAAAGTATTATACTGGGGACGTGGGTATTTGTGTGTTGATTCTCCCACAGGATCCATTTGGATGCTAGCCAGGTGGACAAGAGCTGTCCTTGAAGCTGCGGAGATCAAATCATCTGACGAAAATGGATAGGTAGAGACTGGAGAATAAATACACCCTCGTCTTGTGGTCATTGGAGGACTGGCTAACAATTAAAAGACTGAAGATTATATAACAAAGAGACAGTGAATTTAATGAATGATAATGAGGTGTTTTGTTATAAACATAGCTTTTAATGTAACTATAATAGCTAACAGCTTGACGCATTTTAATCAGCCTAGAGATAATATTTCGATAACCTTTGCTAATCAAACTGGTCAATCATCTCTTTGTCTTAGTTTGGGAGAGGTTACTAATCCTTTTAAAACGTGTTTGATAGGATTGCCCGTGTGGAATCTGGAGGAATTTTGTGGACTAGTAGACAATAACACCTTGTGTAATAGGACGGGACTGAACACAGTTAGCGATGATCACGATCATTCGGACGGGAAACGTCAATGTGAGATAATTAAGTCCCTTAAATCCACATTAGCCTCACTCCCTGTGGAAATAGACATGTTTGGAAGTGCCGATGCAAGCTTTGGTACTAATGGAACTGGGGGAAAATTGGATAAGTTTTATGTCACGGGATATTCATAACTTTAATAGAAATCGAAAATATTGGGCCACCTTAGACTCTTCTTTGAAGTCAGAAACGGTATTTAAGCAATTGTATTCCAGCTGTAATGTCTCCGAAGAAATTGCCCACGGGTATATTTTTAATCTGTGGAGAAAGGGCCTGGAACGGAATAGCAGTAAATCCCCCGGGTGGACCCTGTTATTTGGGGAAACTCTCTTTATTCTACCCTTACTTAACTACGCTAATGCAGCTTACTGACCATAATAACAGCTCCCGCAAAAAATGTAGTTATTATGAGTTTGATTGTACTGATCTTGGTCCCCCACGATTTTGGAGTGAACTGAAGCAAGTCATAGTTGCCACCCTTTTGCCAGGAGGAGCAGCCAATAAGGCCATGAACTTGGCTAAACAGTTAGGATGTTGGACTAAAGACGAGTTAAATAAAACTTTAGAAATGATTGATATGTTAACAGTTGACATTCAAAGTGTAAATCATGTCGTGTTACAAAATAGAGCTGCCATAGACTTTTTATTATTAGCCCACGGACATGGATGTGAAGAATTTGAGGGCATGTGTTGTATGAACCTGTCGGACCATTCCACCTCGATACATGCCAAACAGGGATTACATCGGTTGAAAGAAGAAGAGGGATTCGGACTTGAAGTATGGCTTAAGGGATGGGGAATAGGCCCTTGGTTGCGAAATGTTATAATGTATGGAATTGGCTTTATGGGTATTGTTTTATTTATATTGTTAGTGTTTCCCTGTTTTATAAATTGTATTCAACGGACAATAGAAAGAACATTTGAGAGGATGATGCAGACTAATATCATTTTCAAAAAAGAAAACGGGGGAAATGTGGGGAGTTTTGTGCAGACTTGCCTAGAGGAAAGATGACATGACAGAATACAGCTGGGTAGGCAGTGAGCATTAAGCGATAAGATATTGGACCCCTTCTCAAGGACGTGAGAGCAAGAGACTTGTATGATAACAGGATGAGAAAGCAGGAGCTTAGTTTGGGTTAAGCAGCCACAAGTATCTGGAGTATGTTGAAACGAGGGTGAGGTTTGCATCTAACTGGGAACCAATGACGATCTTAGCTTTTGCAATATGTATGAGCCTGATTATTATATCTATAAAAGAGCTGTATCTTTGCAAATAAAGTTGAGACTTGTTGCACTACAGGGTGGGCTTGTCTCCCGTCGCCTTCAGCATTATACCACTGCGTAGGGGAGGTACAAGAAAGCAGGAAGGCAGACCCCAACTACAGTAGTAAATTAGGTGCCCATGTAGTCTAACAGCAGCAATGTGTCACATTTGCAGCTACTTTCCTGTGGGAGCTATCTCCAATCCCAATCACATAAACTGCTCAACGTCCATTGAAAAAATATATGATGTCGGTTAAGTTATACCACTGCGTATGAGAATTACAAAAAAACAGGTACACAGACCCCACCGACTGTAGTAATTAGGTCCCAAAGTACTCTCTCAGTAAGCACTATGTCACATTTTCAGCTGCTTTCCTGTGGGAGGTATCAGCAATCCCAAGCTCTTGGCATTGTCAGCTCCCTTTAAAAATACAGACTGACCTACTTACTACAGCAGTTGAGCTATCTCCAATCCAACTCACTTGGTGCGCCCAACTGCCATTTAAAAAATTTAGTGTCGGTCGAAGTTATACCACTGCGTATGGGAGCTACAAAAAGCAGCAAGGCAGACCCCATCTACAGTACTAGGTTGGTCCCCATGTAGTCTTTCAGCCAGCACTGTGTAACATTTGGAGCTGCTTTCCTGTGGGAGCTATCTCCAATCCCATGCACTTGGACTGCTCAACTCCCATCGAAAAAATTTATGCTGTCGGTTAAGTTATACCAGTGCGTATGGGAGCTACAAAAAAGCTGGAAGGCAGACGCCACCTAAAGTAGTAAGTAGGCCCCAATGTAGTCTGTCAGCCAGCACTGTGTCACATGTGCAGCTGCATTCCTATAGTAGCTTTTTCCAGTCCACTCACTTGGAATGCTCAACTCCCATTGAAAAAATATATGCTCTTGGTTAAGTTATACCACTGCGTATGGGAGCTACAGGAAAGCAGGAAGACAGACCCCAATTATAGTGTTAAGTAGGTCCCCATGTAATCTATCAGCCAGCACTGTGTCACATTTGCAGCTGCTTTCCTGTGGGAGTTATCTCCAATCCCACTCACTTGGACTGCTGAACCCCCATTGAAAAAATACATGCTGGTAGTAGAAGTTATACCAGGAAGGCAGGCGTCAACTACAGTGTAAAGTAGGTCCCAATGCAGTCTATCAGCAAGCACTGTATCACATTTGCATCTGCTTTCCTGTGGGCGCTATCTCCAATCCGACGCTCTTGGCCTCGTCATCTCCCTTGGAAAAAATACAGTCCGTCGGTATAAGTTGTAGCAATGCATATGGGAGTTACAAGAAAGCAGGAAGACAGTCCCCATTTACACTAGTAAGTAGATCCCCATGTAGTCTATCAGCCAGCACTGTGTCACATTTGGAGCTGCTTTCCTGTGGGAACTATCTCCAATCCCACTCCCGTGGACTGTTCAACGCCCATTGAAAAAATACAGACTGTCGGTAGAGCTTATACCACTGCGTATGGGAGCAACAAGAAAGCAGGAAGGCAGACCCCACCTACAGTAGTAAGTAGGTCCCCATGTAGTCTATCAGCGAGAACTGTTTGACATTTGCAGCTTCTTTCATGTTTGAGTTTTCTCCAATCCTACACTCTTTGTCTCGTCAGCTCTCTTGAAAAATACATTCAGTTGGTCAAGTTATACCATTGTGTATAGGAGCTACAAGAAAGAAGAACGGCAGACCCCAACTATAGTGTTAAGTAGGTCCCCATGTAGTCTATCAGCCAGCACTGTGTCACATTTGCAGCTGCTTTCCTGTGGGAGCTATCTCCAATCCAACTCCCATTGAAAAAATACATGCTTTCCTTATACCACTGAGTATGTGAGCTACAAGAAAGGAGCAGGCAGAACAGAACTTCTGACTGCTCAACTCCAATTGAAAAAATATTTGCTGTCGGTTAAGTTGTACCACTGCGTATGGGAGCTTCAAGATAGCAGGAAGGCAGACCCCAATTACAGTTTTAAGTAGGTCCCCATGTAGTCTATCAGCCAGCACTGTGTCACATTTGCCGTTGTTTTCCTATGGCAGCTTTCTCCAATCCCACACTCTTGTCCTCGTCAGCTCCCTTTAAAAATACATTCTTTCGGTAGAAGTTATACCACTGTGTATGGTAGCTACAAGAAAGCAGCAAGGCAGATCTCACCAACAGTAATAAGTAGGTCCCCATGTAGTCTATCAGCCAGCACTGTGTCACATTTGCACCTGCTTTCCTGCGGGAGCTAGCTCCAATACCACTCACTTGTACTGCTCAGATCCCATTGAAAAAATACAGACCATCGGTAGACGTTATAGCACTGTGTATGGGAGCTACAAGAAAGTAGGAAGGAAGACACCACCTACAGTAGTAAGTAGGTCCAAATGTATTCTATCAGCCAGCACTGTGTCACATTTGCACCTGCTTTCCTGTGGGAGCTACCTCCAATCCCACTCACTTGGATTGCTCAGCTCCCATTGAAAAAATATATGCTGTAGGTTAAGTTATACCACCGCGTATGGGAGCCACGAGAAAGGAGGAAGGCAGCCCCCACCTACCGTACAAAGTAGGTCCCCATGTAGTCCCTCAGTCAGCACTGTGTCACATTATCAGCTGCTTTCCTATGGGCGCAATCTCCAATCCCACTAACTTGTACTTCTCAACTCCCATTAAAAAAATACAGATTATCGATAGAAGTTATACCACTGCGTATCGGGGCTACAAGAAAGCAGGAAGGCAGACCCCAGCTACATTATTAACTAGGTCCACATGTAGTCTATCAGCCAGCACTGTGTCACATTTGCAGCTGCTTTCCTTTGGGTGCTATCTGCAGTCCCAGTCACTTGGACTGTTCAATTGCCATTGGAAAAATATATGCTGTCGCTTAAGTTATACCACTGTTTATGGGAGCTACCAAAAAATTGGAAGGCAGATCCCAAAAAAAGTGTTAAGTAGGTCCCCATTTAGTCTATCAGCAAGCACTGTGTCACATTTGAAGCTGCTTTCCTGTGAAACCTATCTCCAATCCCACACACGTGCACTGCTCATCTCTCATTTTAAAAATAGACTGTCGGTAGAAGTTATACCACTGCGTATGGACAACACAAGAAAGCAGGAAGGCAGACCCAACCTACATTAGTAAGTAGGTCCCCATGTAGTCTATCAGTCAGCACTCTCTCACATTTGCAGCTGCTTTCCTGTGAGCGCTATCTCCAGTCTGTAATGGAATAGGTCATGTTCGTTAATTAAATCATGAAAGAATAGTTGTGCAACGAACCATTTAAAGTCATTGCAAAAGTTGTTTAAAACTTTAACCGTAAAGTCTCTGCAATGTGCTCAGGTGCAGTTGGCAAAGGTGCTTTTAGCAGGTATAATAGCTTGCGCATGAGTTGATAAGAGCCAAGAGATTAGTTCATGAGCGGGCCACTAGAGGAAGACTACTTACTTCATCCCAGTAACCACCCTATGACCACCAGGAGGCAGAAGAAGACCCCCTAGTAACAAGACGGGCACATGCGCAGAGTACACCAGGGAGCGATGCACTCGACCTATAAGGACTGTATAAAAGGACTCTGATACGGGGTGGGGGGGCGGGGGGGTGGCGCGCCGTTGGTGGAGCAGGGTCTGCTGGCCGCCCAGCTCTGCTTTGCTCTGCTTTGCTTATTTGCCGCTTGCTTAATAAATTTGATCTGTGAATCATTTAAATTGGCCTGTGAACTTTTTCACAGCAACTTATAACAATTTGGTACCGTGACTCGGATACAGGTAAATTTGTTATTGGATTCCCAGAGTAGGGGGTCGCCCCATCTGCAGATGGCCCTGGTGTGGGAAATTCCTCTGCCAAACTCTGTATTCCGAATCCCTTCTAAATTTGGCAAATAAGCAAATAAACCTGCAGTACGCCATAATTTTTGTGCACGAAGATCCGAACGAAGACTCCGGATTGAGTAAGTATTTGCGTGGTTCCGTTCGGTCGGGGTGGTAATCCTAGAGTGCGAGTGACTGAGAGGTCTCAAGGAGACCAAGTGAGTGTGGACCCTCCAGTAGTGCAGTTCCCATTGCCCGCGAGGGCGTGGGTCACGACCGAGGGGAACGATTGTGAGAATGAGTCAAGGGCAGTCTAGAAGTTGGGACAGAGGAAGAGCAAGCCCTCTGATCCCATGGGTGGCATAAGGATAGGCTACCAGATATTCCCCCAGAAAGTCCTCTGGGGATGATGATTAAATTTTGGAATGATTCCCCCCTGTAGAAGACAAAAGAGTAAGGAAAAGATGGTACATTACTCTATGAAAGTTTGGGGTGGGGGGGAAGAGTCATTAGGAAATCCCCATATTATTTGGCCCATATTTGGGTCTTTTGAGGACTGGTTATGAGTAGACCTCAATTTGTGGGTAAATGATAAGAAGACCGTTAATCAAGAGGAAATTGAATATGCGAGTCTCTGGATACCCCAACCTTCTGATAAGGTATCCTAGTTCGCTCTTAAGGAAAAGAAAGCTAAGTGCCCACCCGAAGAGGAGATTTGGTAGATGATCCTCTGGGTGTGTCTGAGAGATTCGATCAGTTCTTAGGGCCGAATCTCTATACCTGGGATGAACTATATTATTCACAATGGAGGAAACGAGAAATGATTCGAAGAGCAGGAATGAGAATCTGGGATCAACAGCACCAGGCAGAACCAGACGCAGATGTGAAATGGCCCTTGCAAAGGCCCAATTGGAATAATCAGATGGCGGAGCACAGAGCCCATATGGCAGACCTCCGAGCCATCATTGTGCAGGGAATCAGAGAGTCTGTTCCCCGAGGACAGAATATTAACAAAGCATTCAATGAGAGACATAGAAAAGACAAAATCCCGACTGATTGGCTTGAGAGATTATGTAAAAACCTTCAACTGTACTCTGGAGTAGATCCAGCAGCTCCAGTGGGACAGACATTATTAAAGACCCAGTTTGTGGCAAAATCATGGGTAGAAATCTGAAAGAAACTAGAAAAATGAGAAGATTGGCAAGAAAAAGGGCTAGAAAGGCAAACAAATGCCTTAGAGACAGGTGCGTTCAACAGGAAAAAAAAAAGAAAGAATCAAAGGACAGTGGAATGTTTTTAAGGAAGAATAGGGGGAGTCAGGGGCTCTATTTGCTTAGGATCACAAGAGTAATCGAGTCCTTGATAAAACTGAAGTTAGGTCCTCACCGTCAGGAAGTAGAATTTTTAGTGGACTCAGGCTGAGAGATCTACGATCCAGTGATTGCCCCAGGGGTGTAAGACAAGTAGTAGGGGCAAAAGGGGAAAAATTTAAAGTATCTCTTGTGAAGGAGGTACTGATAGAATCTGAAGCAGCAAAATATGCTGTAGGATCGTTTTTGTTAGTTCCGGAAGCTGATCATAATTTATTAGGGAGAGACGTAATTATAGACTTAGGAAAAACCCTGGGCTGCCGGTAAGGGTAAAGCAGTGCCCCTTGTCACAAGAAGGTAGACGAGGATTAACCAGAAATAGAAACACTAATATCTAAGGGACTACTTGAGCCCTGTATGTCCCCTTACAATACTCCCATATTGCCAGTAAAGAAATCTGATGGGACTTATAGATTAGTACATAACCTCCGGGAGATAAACAAGAGAACTATTACTAGACTCCCTGTGGTAGCTAACCCGCACACCTTATTGAGTCAGTTGAGTCCAGAGTACCAGTGGTATAGTGTGCTAGATCTTAAGGATGCCTTTTGGGCATGTTCCCTGAAAGAGGAGTGCAGGGATTATTCTGCTTTTGAACGTGAAGATCCTGACACCCATAAAAAACAACAGTTGAGATGGACTCTATTACCACAGGGATTTACAGAGTCCCCCAATCTTTTTGGACAAGCACTAGAACAGATCTTGAGAAATTATGAGTTAGGCAAAGAAGCTATTTTAGTTCAATATCTGGACGATTTGTTATTAGCAGGGAGAGATGAAGAAGCTGTTAGACAGGAAAGTATTAAATTGCCTAATTTCCTGAGTTTACAAGGGTTTAAAGTGTCTAAATCTAAATTACTGTTTCCTGAAGAAAAGATCAAATATTTGGGACACTGGTTTATAAAGGGAAGTAAGAAACTTGATCCAGATCGAGTAAATGGGATACTGTCCCTACAAGCTCCAAAGAGTAAGAGACAAGTTAGACAGCTTTTAGGTCTGTTGGATATTGCAGACAATGGATTGAAAATTTTATTAAGAAGGTAAAATTTTTGTACCAGAAATTAGGTCGAGATGGATTAGTTAAATGGCCCAAAGAAGATGAAAGAGACTTTGAGAATTTAAAAGTGGATTTGATTAATGCTCCTCTGTCTAGCCTGCCTGATGTTAGAAAACCTTTTATTTGTTACCTTTGGAGGGGAGTTAAAGGTTTTTTCTCCCCACAACATTCGGGGGAGATATTACAACAAAAGGCAGAAAAATGGATAACTGATGCTAGGCTCTTAAAATATGAAGGTATATTAATCCACTCTCCGAACTTAGAAATAGAAACCACCAGTATTAGGAGCCAATACCCCATGGTATCCTCAAAGTTCCGGAAGAGTGGACAGAATGAATGGAGAAATTAAGAAACAGCTAATGAAATTAATGTTGGAAACAGAAATGTCCTGGATTAAATGTTTACCCTTAGCTTTGTTACAGACACGGGGACTTCTCTGTGTGAAATGTTGTAAAGAGGGAATGGTGCTACAGAGTCCACCCTTAGATATTGCTATCCACACGGTTAATCCTGGGGCAAAGTCTTGATAAAAACCTGGAAAGAATCATCTTTAACCCCCCCGATGGGAGGTTCCTTTTCTTGTCTTATTTAAGGACCAATTTCCCAGGATCAGTGGGAAGCTGCAGAGGTCCCAGGAGAACTGAAACTTCAGCTGCATAAAAAGTGACATGTTAACTGAGGAGTGGAGTGTAGGGATTTCCTTTTTGTAAAATATTAGAGTTTAATGTTTACATTGTGATCGTCAGAAAGGTGTGAGATAATCAGTAGGGCTGTAATACCTATTTTAAAGTAACAGATTGTGGAATAGAAATACCTTAGAAGTATAGAACAATCTGGGTCCAGTGGGGACTGTAATTTAAGTTTATAAAAGGGTACTTTATACGTAGAAAGCCTGGAGAACCGAGACCTGGATGTGAAAGCCAGTGTTTCAGGTACCCCGTGGGTGCTGGAGGAAAAGGCAAGAGGAAAGAGGCCTATAAGGAGACAGAGAATACCCCTGAAGATTACGACTGCTGCCGAGAAGATCACAAACCTCACTGCTCTAAGTAACAGAGTAGGTGAAGGAGACAGGGGTGTACTGGGAGTGGGGTACAGAGTCTCTAAAAGCCTCAAACTGGGAATCCTAAGATCCAAGCCTACCTCTAAGAAGGGCAAAAGCGTTGCACCTAAAAGAATGTGGGGTGAAAAACTAAAAAGGAAAGTAGCATTTTATTTGATAAAGGCCCCGCCCATTATCCGGGGATGGTATGTTGTTATCAGGCTGATGGAGTGTTTAACTATCCTGCTACTGGCTATGTTATTGCATGAACCCCCCATTTTATGAGGCAATCGGACTGAACCAATCAGACCTGTGAACAGCTCAAAATGGATTTGTTCGAAAACTAGTGTAACCCCATGCCTCTTTAAAAGTATTTAATGCCAGCAGTGAATATTGTATTCAGGTAACCGTTGTTCCATGCATTTTATAATCACCCTGAAGAGTTTGTCTATAATCATTGGAATACCAGCACTGTGTCACATTTGCAGCTGCATTCTTGTGAAAGCTACCTCTAATCCCACTCACTTGGACCGCTCAACTCTATTAAAAAAATTATATGCTGTAGGTTAAGTTATACCACTTTGTATGGGAGCTCCACGAAAGCAGGAAGGCAGACCCCATCTACAGTAGTAAGTAGACCGCCATGTAGCCTATCAGCCAGCACTGTGTCACTTTTGCAGCTGCTTTCCTATGGAAGCTATCTCCAATCCTACTCACTTGAACTGCTCAGCTCCCATTGAAAATATATAGACTGGCGGTAGAAGTTATACCACTTCATATGGGAGGTACAAGAAAACAGAAAGGCAGACCCCACCTACAGTAGTAAATAGGTCCCCACGTAGTCTATCAGCCATAAGTGTTTCACATTTGCAACTGCTTTCTTGTAGGAGGTATCTCCAATCCCACTCACTTTGACTGCTCATCTCCCATTCAAATATACATGCTATCTGATGAAGATATACCACTGCATAAGGGAGCTACAAAAAAGCAGGAAGGCAGACCCAAACTACAGTAGTAAGTAGTTCCCCGTGTAGTCTATCAGCCACCACTGTGTCATATTTTCAGCTGCTTTCCTGTGGACGCTTACTCCAATTACACTCACTTGGACTGCTCAGCTCCCATTGAAAAAATACATGCTGGTGGTAGAAGTAATACCACTACGTATGGGAGCTACAAGAAAGCAGGAAGGCAGACCCCACCTACACTAAAACGTTGGTCCCCATGTAGTCTATCAGCCAGCATTCTGTCTCATTTGCATCTGCTTTCTTGTGGGAACTGTCTCCAATAACACTCAGTTGTACTGCTCAGGTCCCATTGTAAAAATATATGGTGTCACGTAAGTTATAGCACTGCGTATGGGAGCTACAAAAAAGTTGGAAGGCACACCCCATTTCCAGTAGTTAGTAGGTCCTGATGTTGTCTATCAGCCAGCACTGTGCAGCCTTTGCAACTGCTTGCCTGTGGCACCTACATACAATCCCGGGAGCTTGGCTTGCTAAGTTTCCATTGATAATACAGATTCGTGTTTAAATTTACTCCACTGCCTCCTGGACCTTTAATAAAACAGGAAGGCAGACCCCATCTACAGAGATACGTAGTTCCCCTTGTAGTCTATCAGCCAGCACTGTGTCACCTTTGAAGCTGCTTTCCTGTGGGAGCTATATCCCATCCCACCCTCTTGATATCGTCAGATCCCTTTAAAAATACGTTCTGTCAGAGGAACTTATACCCCTGCCTATAGGGGGTACAAGAAAGCAGGAAGGCAAACCTCAACTACAGTGTTAAGTAGGTCCTCATGTAGTCTACCAGTCAGCACTTTGTCACATTTTGAGCTGCTTTCCCGTTGGAGCTATCTCCAATAACACTCACTTGTACTGCTCAGGTCCCATTGAAAAAATATGTGCTGTCGATTAATTTATACCACTGCGTATGGGAGCTATAAAAAATCTGAATGGCAGACCCCACCTACAGTAGTAAGTAGGCCCCCATGTAGTCTATCAGCAAGCACTGTGTCATATTTGCACCTGCTTTCCTGTGGGAGCTATCTGCAATCCCACGCTCTTGGCCTCGTCAGTTCCCTTTAAAAATACATTCTGTCGGTTGAAGTTATACCACTGCCAATGGGAGCTACAAGAAAGCAGGAAGGCAGACCCCATCTACAGTACTAAGTTGGACCTCATGTAGTCTATCAGCCAGCACTGTGTCATATTTGCACCTGCATTCCTATGGGTGTGGAGAAAAAATGAGGGAACATGGACATGGATTCCAGGGTATAATGTTAGGCCTCTTGGGACAAGGCAACCTTAGCTCTAGTTATATGAATTTAATGCACAATCAAGACAAGAGTCAGAGCCATGGTTAAAGTAGTTACTGTCATGTAGACAGCAGGCCGATTTCGGTTCCCTCAAGGTCAGACAGTTTTCGGCTAAAAGTGGTAAACAAGTTTGGGGAAAAACAAGATGGGAAAATGTGAGGGAGCTTGCTTATCGCAGAAACCGCAAGTAAGATGAACAAGAAAATGAAATCTATTAGCTGCTGTTGCTGAGCTAGCTTTGAAGCTGCTGTGTATATAAGTTAGAGCCTGCTCTCAATAAAGAAGAAGATTTCTGCTATCACTCACATTGAGTAGGACTGATTTCTTCCCACCCAGCTGAGAATCGGACCCTGGGTTGATCGCCGCATGAAGTAGGCTTAGAGCTGGATTTTCAGGCTTCGAGCCTGGTTTTCAGACCTCGAGTCTGGTTCATTTTTCAGACTTCGAGCCTGGCTTCAGGCTTCGAGACTGATTTTCAGAGTTCGAGTCTGGTTTTTAGGCCAAGAGCAGAAAACTTTGCGTCATATGGGAGCTATCTCCAATCCCACTCACTTGGACTGCTCAGTTACTATTGAAAAAATACAGACTGTCGTTTAAGTTATAATACTGCATATGGGAGCTACAAGAAAGCAGGAAGGCAGACCCCAATTACAGTACTAAGATGGTCTTCATGTAGTCTATCATCCAGCACACTGTCACATTTGCACCTGCTTTCCTGTGGGCGCTATCTCCAATCCCAATCACTTGGACTGCTAAACTCCCATTGAAAAAATATATTCTGTCGGTTAAGTTATACCACTGTGTATGGGAGCTACAAGAAAGCTGGAAGGCAGACCCTACCTACAGTAGTAAGTAGGTCCCCATGTAGTCTATCAGCCAGCACTGTGTCACATTTGCAGTGTCTTTCCTGTGGGAGCTTTCTCCAATCCCACTCACTTGGACGGTTCAGCGCCCATTGAAAAAATATATGCTGTCGGTTAAGTTATACCACTGCGTATGGGAGCTACAAGACAGCAGGAAGGAAGTCCCAATCTACAGTGTTGAGTCTGTCCCCATGTAGTCTATCAGCCTGCACTGTGTCACTTTTGCACCTGCTTTCCTGTTGAAACTATCTCCAGTCCCACTCACTCTGACTGCTCAACTCCCATTGAAATAATACCGACTGTATGTAGAACTTATACCACTGTGTATGGGAGCTACAAGGAAGCAGGAAGGAAGACACCATCTACAGTGGTACGTAGGTCACATTGTAGTCTATCAGCTTCCACTTTGTCACCTTTGCAGCTGCTTTCCTGTGGGAGCAATCTCTTATCCGACGATCTTGTTCTGCTCACCTGCCATTACAAATACAGACTGTCCGTAGAAGTTATACCACTGAGTAAGGGAGTTACAAGAAAGTAGAAAAGGGAGACCTCACCTACAGTAGTAAGTAGATCCCTATGTAGTATATCAGCCCGCTCTGTTTAACCTTTGAAGCTACTTTCCTGTGGGAATTATCTAGAATCCCATGCACTTGGCCTGCTCATCTCCCTTTAAAAAAATATATGCTGTCGGTGAAGTAATACCACTGACTATGTAAGCTACAGGAAAGCAGAAAAGGAGACCCCACCTACAGTAGCAAGCAAGTCTACATGTAGTCTATAAGCCAGCATTGTGTCACCTTTGAAGCTGCTTTCCGTTGAAAGCTATATCCATTAAAACTCACTTGGACTACTCAACGCCCATTGCAAAAATATTTGCTATCGGTTAAGTTATACCACTGCGTATCGGATCGACAAGAAAGAGGAAGGCAGATACCACATACAGTAGTAAGTAAGTCCCCATGTAGTCTATTAGCCAGCATTCTCTCACATTTTCAGCTGCTTTCCTGGGGGAGCGATCTTTAATAACACTCACTTGTACTGCTCAGGTCCCATTGAAAAAATATATGCTGTCGTTTAAGTTATACCACTGCGTATGGGAGCTAAAAAAAAGCTTGAAGACAGACCCCACCTACAATAGTAAGTAGGTCCCCATGTAGTCTGGGTTTTTCAGTCTTTTAGTCTGGTTCATTTTTCAGGCTTCGAGCCTGGTTTCAGGCTTTGAGTCTGGCTTGCAGACTTTGAGTCTGGTTTTTAGGCCAAGAGCCAATAACTTCACGGCATATGGCACCCGAACAGGACCATCATTGGGTGTTACCGGGTAAAGAGCCTCCCTGCTGGGAGCTGAGACTTTAAAATCTGGAGACAGAGGCAGTCGTTGGAGGAGGAAGCCTGCCGGATCCCAAGCAGAGGTTACTGTACCCGGGGGAGTGACTACAGTTTGCGGTGAGACGAGGAGTCGGCAACATGGATAAGGAGGTAGCACTCTCACTTTTACATCGTTTTTTGGAAAACAGGGGGTGCACTTTAAATTGACCGATTTGTCTGGTCTACTTTTATATGGTAAATGCAAAGGCTTTTTTAAGGATTCAGAGAAATATTTTGATGAGGAGGAGTGGAGAGCATATGGGACTTGTCTTTGGGACTTGGTTATAGATGAAGACAAGACTGCTGGGAAACTGATGAAACAGTGGAGAGAGGTCATTAACCGTCTGAAGAGATATAAGATGGAAAAGGATTTGTCCGCTGCTGTGACTCAGCGGCTTGATATGCCTGAGACTGCAGCCCAGTCCAGGACACTGGAGTCATCGAGCATAGGGAGCGGGAGATGTGATAGGCGTCCGAAAGATCTCAGGTTGTAACGTGAGAGGTGAAAGGTAGAAAAGAGGTGGGCACGGGGTTGAGTGAGAGGAGGTGCTGGTTGTGGCAGGTGTGAGCACGTGGTGTAAACAACGGATTGAAGTTTGTCAGATGGATGTCACTCGTGGCAGAGTTTGGAAGACTAAAATATGTGCATGTAACCATAGAAACATGGAGCAAATTCGTTTGGGCAACAGCACAGACAGGGGAGAGGGCCATACATGTGGGGCGTCATTTATATAGTTGTTTTGCAACAATGGGAATTCCTCAGAAAATAAAGGCAAACAAGGGGCCAGCCTATATAAGTAAAAGCATAGAACAGTTTATGAGGCAATGGGGAGTTAAACATGTAGCAGGGATTCCCCATTCCCCCACAGGACAGGCCATAATAGAAAGAGCTAATGGGACTCTAAAAAGATATCTTGGTAAATATGGGGATGTGAAAGACCCACATATGAAATTGCTAAAGGCTGTATTTGTTATGAACCACCTGTGTGTGTTTGGGGGAACAGGAGCTACCACCTGTAATAATGCATCGTAATCCAAAGGCACAAAAGGAGGGGAAGAAAGAAATATGGGTTAAATATCCTGACACTAAAACAGGGATATGGCAGCCTCTGGCCAAAGTATTATACTGGGGACGTGGGTATTTGTGTGTTGATTCTCCCACAGGATCCATTTGGGTGCCAGCCAGGTGGACAAGAGCTTTCTTTGAAGCTGTGGAGATCAAATCATCTGACGAAAAAGGACAGGAAGAGATTGAAGAATAAATACACCCTCGTCTTGCGGTCATTGGAGGACTGGCTAACAATTAAAAGACTGAAGGTTATATAACAAAAAGACAGTGAATTTAATGAATAATAATGAGGTGTTTTGTTATAACCATAGCTTTTAATGTAACTACAATAGCTAACAGCTTGATGCATTTTAATCAGCCTAGAGATAATATTTGGATAACCTTTGCTAATGAAACTGGTCAATCATCTCTTTGTCTTAGTTTGGGAGGGGTTACTAATCCTTTTAAAACGTGTTTGATAGGATTGCCCGTGTGGAATCCGGAGGAATTTTGTGGACTAGTAGACAATAACACCTTGTGTAATAGGATGGGGCTGAACACAATTAGCGATGATCACAATCATTCGGACGGGAAAGGTCAATGTGAGATAATTAAGTCCCTTAATACCACATTAGCCTCACCCCGTGAAAAAATAGACTTGTTTGGAAGTGCCAATGCAAGCTTTGGTACTAATGGAACTGGGGGAAAATTGGATAAGTTTTATGTCATGGGATATCCATGACTTTAATAGAAATCGAAAATATTGGGCCACCTTAGACTCTTCTTTGAAGTCAGAAATGGTATTTAAGCAATTTTATTCCAGCTGTAATGTCTCTAGTATTACATCACCGAAGAAATTGCCCACGGGTATATTTTTAATCTGTGGAGAAAGGGCCTGGAATGGAATACCAGTAAATCCCCCGGGTGGACCCTGTTATTTGGGGAAACTCTCTTTATTCCACCCTAACTTAACCACGCTAATGCAGCTTGCTGACCATAATAATAGCTCCCGCAAAAAACGTAGTTCTTATGAGTTTGATTGTACTGATATTGGTCCCCCACGATTTTGGAGTGAACTGAAGCAAGTCATAGTTGCCACCCTTTTGCCAGGAGGAGCAGCCAATAAGGCCATGAACTTGTCTAAACAGTTAGGATGTTGGACTAAAGATGAGTTAAATAAAACCTCAGAAATGATTGATATGTTAACAGTTGACGTTCAAAGTGTAAATCATGCAGTGTAACAAAATAGAGCTGCCATAGACTTTTTAATATTAGCCCACGGACATGGATGGGGAGAGTTTGAGGGCATGTGTTGTATGAACCTGTCGGACCATTCCACCTCGATACGTGCCAATCTGAAAGAACTTCAACAGGGATTACAGTTAAAAGAAGAAGAGGGATTAGGACTTGAAGGATGGCTTAAGGGATGGGGAATAGGCCCTTGGTTGCAAAATGTTATAATGTATGGAATTGGCTTTATGGGTATTGTTTTATTTGTATTGTTAGTGTTTCCCTGTTTTTTAAATTGTATTCAGTGGACAATAGAAAGAACACTTGAGAGGGTGTGGCAGGCTAATATCATTTTCCAAAAAGAAAACGGGGGAAATGTGGGGAGTTTTGTGGAGACTTGGCTAGAGAAAAGAGGACATGATAGAATACAGCTGGTTAGGCAGTAAGCATTAAGCGATAAAATATTGGACTACTGATCAAGGCCGTGAGAGCAAGAGAGCTGTATGATAACAGCATGAAAAAGCAGGAGCTTAGTTTGGGTTAAGCAGACACAAGTATCTGGAGTATGTTGAAACAAGGGCGAGGTTTGCACCGAACTGGGAACCAATGATGAACTTAGCTTTTGCAATATCTACGAGCCTGATAATTGTATCTATAAAAGAGTTGTATCTTTGCAAATAAAGTTGGGACTTGTTGCACTACAGGGTGGGCTTGTCTCCCGTCGTCTTCAGCAGGGATTCATGTCCATTTTCCCTCATTTTTTCTCCACAGTCCACATGTAGTCTAACAGCCAGCACTGTGTCACATTTGCATCTGCTTTCCTGTGGTAGCTATCTCCAATCCCACTCACTTGGACTGCTCAGCTCCCATAGAAAAAATACATGCTTTCAGTTCAGTTATAGTACTGCGTATGGGATCTGCAAGAAAGCAGGAAGGCAGACCATACCTACAGTACTATATAGGTCCCCATGTAGTCTATCAGGCAGCACTGTGTCACATTTGCAGCTGCTTTCCTGTGGACGCTATCTCCCATCACATGCCCTTCGACTGCTCAAGTCCGGTTGAAAAAGTACATGCTGGCGGTAGAAGTTATACCACTGCGTATGGGAGCTACAAGAAAGCTGGAAGGCAGACCCCACCTACAATATTAAGTAGATCCCCATGTAATCTATCAGCCAGCACTGCGTCACATTTGCATCTTCTTTCCTGTGGGAGCTATCTCTAATCCCACTCACTTGGACTGCTCAGCTCCCATTGAAAAAATACATGCTGTCATTAGAAGTTACGCCACTGCAGCTGGGCAGTACAAGAAAGCAGGTACGCAGTCCCTACCTACAGCAGTACATAGGTCTACGTTTGAGTCTATCAGCTTGCACTGTGCAACCTATGCAACTGTTTTCCTGTGGGCGCTATCTCCAATCCCACTCTCTTTTCCTGCTCACGTCTCATTGAAAATACAGAGTGTCCGTAGAAGTTATACCACTGCGTATGGGAGCTACAAGAAAGCAGGAAGGAAGACCCCACCTACAGTGGTACGTAGGTCCAATTGTAGTCTATCAGCTTGCACTGTGACACATTTGCAGCTGCTTTCCTGTGGGAGTTATCTCCAATCCCATGCACTTGGCCTGCTCTATTGCCTTTGAAAAAATACAGGTTGTCAGTAGAAGTTATACCACTGAGTATGTTTGGAGAGTTTTTTGGAGACTTGTCTAGAGGAAAGAGGATATGATAGAATACAGCTGGTTAGGCCGTAAGCATTAAGCAATAAGATATTGGACCCTTGCTCAAGGACGTGGTGTTCTTGAGCAAGAGAGTTGTATGATAACAGGATGAGAAAACAGGAACTTAGTTTGGTTTGAGCAGTAACAAGTATCCAAAGTATGTTGAAACAGGGGCAGGATTGACATTTAACTGGGAACCAATGATGAGTTTAGCTTTTGCAATATGTCTGAGTCTGATTATTGTATCTATAAAAGAGTTGTATCTTTGTAAATAAAGTTGAGACTTGCTCAGCACTACAGGGTGTGACTGCCTCCCGTCCTCAGCAAATGGTGACCCCGACGTGATAGAGGCTTGGTGCCATGGCGGAACGACAAAGGGGTTCAGGTCCTACGCTGCAAGGATGGCAATAAGCGTGAAAATAAGGAACACGTCGTGCCCCGGCTGACTGTATAGACGAGCCAGGCCAATCCGTGCCGCTGGACCTTGAAGGACTGCAACAGTGCGCTGACAAATAGGTATAATAGATATGGAAAGCCAAGCGACATATGATTTATTTACTGCATACTTGCACAAGCGGCAGATAAAGGGTATAGATCTTCAAAAGGACCTACCAGGGTTGTTAGCTTATGGATATGCTAAGGGAGTGTTTCAGAATCCACATACAGTGCATGAATTGAGCGAATGGCGTAAATTTGGGGATTTGCTGTGGGAAGCTACCCTGGAGGCCGATAAGATAGCTGAAAAGTTAGGGAAGCTTTGGTGGATAGTGCACAATGAGTTGCTGCAACATTAGGCAGAAAAGAAGGCTGCTGAGCACGCAATAGCAGCATAGAATAAGAATAAAAACTATGAGCGTGACTGGTTCCAATCCATCCCGCTGGCTCCTACTGTCTCAAAAGTAATGCTCCCCCCCCGCATGTAGAAAATGGCCCTGGATGCACGGACGGGGTACGAGAACCATGTGAGCCATCAGTCCCTCCTGAGAAACAGGAGTGCCGGCCTAAAGAGTCCCCGCCTCCGCCCCCCCACACTAGATGAGCCTGTCCGTGGGGAAGAGAGTGAATTGACGGAGGCCATCGCAAGGGAGCGGAGGGAGACTTGGGCTGCACTCGCAAAGGATTGTCTATGAAAAGGGGATGGCGATGCACTGGAAGCAGCCAGAACTTTGGCGTTGCCACTGGTATTCCAAACCATTGTGGGGGGAGGTATGCAAGCAACAATTTCTGCTCTGGATTGGAAGTTGTTATCCCAGTTGCGGTCCAAGGTCAGCCAGTTCGGGGTAAACAGTGAACCAGTGAAACAAATGATTGACTATGTATGGGGAACCCAGTTGCTACTGCCCGCTGACTGTCGAGGCATAGTAAAACTTATTTATACACAACATCAGAAGCTGTTATTTAATGCACATTGGCAGGCATTAGTGAATGAAAGTGTTGAAACTCAGCATCAGCAAGGCGACCCTCTCTATGGTGTGACGGTGGAAGAGCTGATGGGTTTGGGACCCTTCCTCTGTACGGAGGCTCAGGCTTTGATAGGGCCTGATAAGTGTAGAGAGGCAATGCGATTAGTAAGGGAGGCTATGGAAAAGGTAAAGGACCCAGGTGGAGTGCCAATATATATGGGAATCAAACAAGGTCGGGATGAAACGTTCGGGACCTTTATTGATAAAGTTGCCTCCGCCATAGAGAGGGCTGGAGTTCCGGAATATATGCGTGGCGCCTTGCTAAAACAGTGCGCCCTACAGAACTGTAATCCAGCTACAAGGACAGTATTGAGTACGTTAGGAGCCAATTGGTCAATTGAAGACGCTTTAGAGCGTATGGCCCAGGTCCCGACAGGTCAACAAGCTTTTCTCGTGGAAGCTATTAAGGAATTGGGATTAGGATTAAAGGAACAGGCGAAAGCAACTCAGAATCAGGTGTTAGCCGCCCTTGCACCCCTTCAAGCATCCGCTGTGACCACTGAAAGGGGCTCTTCAAGTGGACGAATAAAGTGTTACCGGTGTGGCGGAATGGGACATTCCCATCGTGAATGCAATGCTACAGGAATCTGGTGTCAAAAATGCCAAACGGACAATCACAACACTGGGGCGTGTCGTCGCAGGTCGGAAAACTCCAATTCGAGCGCGTTGAACCGCAGTGGCTGCGCTCAGACACAAGTCGCCGCTGCAGCTCAACAGATGTCAGCAGCTGCCTCCAGCCAGCCACAAGTGGGAGCCTCAGAATGGACCTGGCAGCAGCAGTAGATGTTGCCATTATGACAACAAGCCCACAGAAGATACCCACCGGAGTGAAAGGTCCAATCACTATAGGGTGACGAACAGTGGGCGCATTGTTGTTAGGACGCTCGTCAACTACCATGCTTGGACTCTTTGTTCTCCCCGGAGTTATTGATGCAGATTATTTGGGAGAAATTATGATCATGGCCCACATCCCCTTTCCACCAATACAAATGATGAAAAATCAGAGAACTGAGCAATTAATACCACTGGAACAAATGTCAAAAGGAATAAGACCAATAAAAGAGGACTTAAGATGAGAAGGGGGATTTGGATCCATGGGAGGACTTACACTGTTGACAATGGATCTCAGTGAAAGGCCTAGACGCAAAATAGACCTTGAATTTCAAGGACAAAAAAGGTCCTTGATGGGATTATTGGACACAGGGGCAGATTCCAGCATTATCAGCCCAAGATGTTGGCCACAACACTGACCCCTGCAACCCGCAGCAACTACTGTGACTGGGGTAGGAGGACTTACTCTGGCTAGTCGCTCTCCACCCATCTTGGTTCATGTGGATGAGAAACCCATAACTGCTAGTTTTTCTGTTGTGCAGCTGCCTCCAACCGTGCAATGTCTTATTGGTCGAGACATACAAGCCCAGATAGGAATGGACCTAACAAATGAGCACCCTTTGGCATAATGGCCATTGCATGGACTTTCCCACTTCCTATTACCTGGAAAACAGCCGAGCCAGTATGGGTTAAGCAGTGGCCTTTAAAGGGGAAAGTCTTGAGCATGCTCATGAGTTAGTGCAAGAGCAACTTGCCCAAGGACATTTAAAGTTATCTACAAGCCCGTGGAACACTCCTGTATTTGTTATTAAAAAGAGATCTGGCAAGTATTGTTTGTTACATGACCTACGTGCAGTAAATGAACAAATGGAACCTATGGGAGCATTGTAGCCAGAACTACCTAGTCTGGCTATGATTCCACAGGGTTGGCCACTGTTAATCGTAGATCTAAAGGACTGCTTTTTTACCATTGTCTTACATCAGCGGGATACACAACAGTTTGCTTTTACCTTGCCTGCAATAAATAGGGAAGGTCTCGACCATCGTTTTGAATGGACAGTTTTGCCCCAAGGAATGTGTAACAGCCAAACTATCTGTCAGCTGAATGTTGACGCAGCTTGACAATCCCTTCGATGATGATGGCCTAACGTTATCATCTACCATTACATGGATGATATCCTCTTTTCTCAGCCTGCACCATTTACGGAACAACAGGTGGAGGAGATTCGACAGGCACTGGCTCAATGTCACCTTGTGCTAGCTCCAGGAAAGGCTCAGCATACAGCTCCATGGAAATATCTTGGATGGTCTTTATCAGAACAACTCGTAGTACCACAGAAGCTACAGCTCCAACTACAAATAAAGACCCTGAATGATGCTCAGAAGCTTTTAGTGGATCTGCAGTTATTAAAACTAATAGTGGGAATACCCAACGAGTTGTTAGAAAAACTACGACCACTTTTGAAAGGAACCAACCCCACGCGTCAAATACAGGTAACACCAGAGCTTCAGGATGCGCTTCAACAAATTATGGACTGTGTCATACAAGGGCAGGTCCAACGTCACGGTGTTGACTTACCTATTGACTTAACCATCTGGTATAGCACAAAGTATTTACTTGGGGCCTTGACACAATCTCAAAAGAAAATGGGGGAGGTATGGGTTCTAGAATGGATTTCCCCAGCCTTACAACAAACAAAAACCCTTTTTCAAAAAATTGAGATGTTGGCGGGACTAATAAAAAAGGGTCATGAAAGAGCATTACAAGTAACTGGTGCTGAGCCGCATACGATAAGGATACCAATGAAAAAGGACTTTTTACAATGGTATTTAGACGATACAGAAGATCTTCAGGAGGCGCTCTTAGGTGGCGGCAGTATAGTAGCAACAGACAAAATAATAAAAGGACCATTACAATGGCTAGGAAAATGGAATTGGCTAGTACGACCCAAACGAGAGCCGGCCCCCATCGCGGATGCGTTGACAGCATACACGGATGCAGGAAGAAAGTCTAGAACGGCGGCAGTAACCTGACAAGTGGAAGGGCAGTGGAAGCAGCAACTAATAAAAGCAGAAGAGAAAGACACATTACAAACCTTGGAACTGTTGGCAGTAGTATGGGCCATGATGAACCTGAAAGGGCCCCTGAATGTGGTTACAGATTCGTTCTATGTCATGGGTATTGTAGAGAGAATCGAGGACGTCTCCATTAAGGAAGTGCAGAATCCCAGACTATTTGAATTATTAATACAGCTGCAGAAGGCAATAAAGCTTAGGGAGGATGTTTATGCCATTATACATATCAGGAGCCATAAATGGGACATTGGGCTGGGAGAAGGTAATGCTACGGCAGATAAGCTGGTCACAGTGACACATAACACGCCTCTGTCCAAACAGATACTAGCCAGAGAATCGCACTTCCTGTTTCATCAGAATGCACGGGGCTTACACCTAGAGTTTCAGTTATCGCTAAAGGATGCAAAGGCTATTGTTAGAGCTTGTCCCATTTATAGCCATCGCATTGGAGGTGTTGGCTTAGGCTTGGGGATGAACCCTAGAGGATTATCTGTAAATGGAATTTGGCAGATGGATGTCACTCATGTGGCAGAGTTTGGAAGACTAAAATATGTGCATGTAACCGTAGAAACATGGAGCAAATTCGTTTGGGCAACAGCACAGACAGGGGAGAGGGCCATACATGTGGAGCGTCATTTATATAGTAGTTTTGCGGTAATGGGAATTCCTTAGAAAATAAAGACAGACAATGGGCCGGCCTATATAAGCAGAAGCATAGAACAGTTCACGAGTGTAGTGGGTCTGGCACGGTAGTGATCTTCCACAGCAGCTCCTGCAGTGCTGTGCTTACTGTTGATATCAATATTATGACTACCGCTTGCACAACATCAGGACTGTCCCTCCAGCATTCCTTCCCCCACCTTCACCAATAGCTGTGGGTGGGCATGATCTTGGGAGGGACTATGGCCAGGACAGCTGACCCAGGCTGACCAAGGAGATATCCCATACCATATGACGTCAGCTCAGTAATATAAACTGGGGGAGAGGAGCAGGAAGGGAAGGCGAGATTCATTTCTGGCCTTCCCAAAGCAACCGCTACGCGTACTGAAGCCCTGCTTCTCGGGAGGTGGCCGGACATCGCTGCTGATGGGAAGTAGAGAGTAACAGCTTATCTGCTTTTGCTTTGCTTCCCGCGCACGCGGCTTTGCTGCTTATTTATTAAACTGCTTTTATCTCAACCCACGAGACTCCCATCTTATTTTCTCCCCTTCCCTGGCTTGCTGAGGAGGTGGGGGATAAAGCGGTGTGGTGGGCACCTGACATCCAGCCAGGCTCAAACTACCACAGCCCTTTTGGCGCCCAACGTGAGGCGAGATAATAGCAGTTTTACATTAACTCCATTGCAATTACAGTAAGCCAATGAGTGCAAAGTTCCCGTGCTGGTCACGGAGCCTTGCTGTTATGCAGCTTATCTTACACTTTCTAATGTTTGGGAACACGATGCTACTAACATTGACTATCTGCTGTGCTTTAACCTTAATAGCTTTGCTAAGCTGGCTATATAATTTTGTGAAAAGGATGAAAGGGCCTGGGAACATGATGGTCCAAATAATAATAGCAAGTCTCATTCTGTTACTGATGAATTTAGTGTGCTGTGGGAGCTATCTTGTGGAGGCCATGGGGCAAAGCACCTCTTTCTCCTCAGCTCGGACTGATCTAGAAAATTTTGTTACACAGACTTCCCAGGTCCTTAGTCACCCTTATACGAGAGTTTTAATATTACTAATTAACATGATATATTATATATCTTGTGGAATCTGGAGTCATCTGGGTATCAGAGAGTACAAATTTGCGATGGAAACATGTTAAAATGCCTCCTGAAGCGGCCAGTCCCTGGGTGGCAGGGTGTGTGGATGAATTTGGGCAAATTCCTAGGACGGTTATCACCTCCTGTAACCTGGGATTTTACACCTGAACAGATAAAAAACCCTGCTTTACTGGCACGCCACCTGATAGAAGGGTGTCTTACCTACCCTAATGAGGCCCATCAGGTTCAGGCACTATACTGGGGCCTAGACTCTGCCTACCGAGCTGCATTCCAGTCCTCTCAGAGAACTATCATTGAAGTGGAAACTCAAACGGTACCTGAGACCACCATAGTTGAGTCAGTCGCAGTCCAGCCCTCTCAGAGAACTATGGCCGAGGTGGAAATTCAAACTATACCTGAAACTACCATGGTTGAGTCAGGGAATCAAACAACAACCACAGTGGTTGCCCCAGTAGTGAAAAAGAAGCAGTGGATAAGGAGGTCAAGTCCATATCATCGATTAGTAAGGGCAGAAGAGGAGGAAGAGGAAAGGCTAGAAGAAGAAACTGGTCCTTCGGTAAGGAGATCAGGAGAAGAAGTGAAAGAAATCGAAAAGGAAATGGAAACTACTCGGTCCCTCACCTCAACAGAACTTAGAGATATGCGAAAAGATTACAGTCGCCAGCCAGGTGAGCGGATTGGTGCCTGGCTGCTCCGATGTTGGGATAACGGGGCTGACAGTCAGCAATTCGAAGGCAGAGAAGCCCAACAGCTAGGATCTGTTGCTAGGGACCGGGGAATTGATAGAGGCATTGGAAAGAAGACCTCAATTTGTAGTCTCTGGAAACGGCTCCTCTCAAGTGTAAGGGAGAGATACCCATTCAAGGAAGACCTTGTAAATGCCCGAGGAAAGTGGACTAGAGCTGATGAAGGGATCCAATATCTAAGGGAATTAGCTGTGTTGGAAGTCATCTATGGTGATCTAGATAATGCCGAGGTCTCCACAGATCCAGACGATGTCCAGTGTACACGGGCCATGTTGAGAAAAGTGATTCAGAGTGCCCCAGCTACATATTCGAATATCCTGGCAATGGTGTATCATCCAGACATGGACATACCAACAGTGGAGAGGGTATCTTCTTGGTTACAGAACTATGAAGAGAGCCTCTGCACCTCCTCATCAGTGTGGGATGATGGTCTGACTGTCAGATCTGCCTCAAGAATTCAGTCATCCACTGTCCCGACCAGGGGAAAAGGAAGTCCCAGACGCAGGAGTACACCGCGAAATGAACTCTGGCTTGTTTTGCGTAGCCAAGGAGAGGATATGAGGAAGTGGGATGGTGAACCCACTTTTAAGCTGGAAGCGCGTGTACGTGAACTAAGGGGGAAGACAGCTGTTAGAAAAGGACCACCCAAGAGGGCTGTCAGCATAGTAACAGCCAAAACAAAAGAGGACAATCAACAATCTCCAAGACATAGAAGAACTGCAACTACTTCCTTCGATGCCAATGAGGAGACTTCAGGTCTGCAATTGCAAGGATCAGATAGCGAAAACTCTGATGAAGAACAGAAATAGAGGGTCCCTGCCTCCAACCAGGAGGAGGAAAGGGATGACCGAATCTACTGGACTGTGTGGGTTCGATGGCCTGGCACATCAAACCCACAAAGGTATAAAGCCTTAGTAGACACAGGGGCACAGTGTACATTGATGCCATCAAGGTATAGAGGCACAGATTCTGTCTGGATCTCTGGAGTGACAGGGGGATGTGAAGAATTATCTGTATTAGAGGCTGAAGTGAGCTTAACAGGGGACAAATGGAAAAAACACCCCATTGTGACTGGTCCAGAGGCCCCTTGTATTCTTGGCATAGACTACCTCAGGAGAGGGTACTTCAAAGACCCCAAGGGGTATTGATGGGCTTTTGGTGTAGCCACTGTAGATGCAGAGAAAATCAAACAACTCTCTAATTTACCTGGCCTCTCAGAAGACCCTTTTGTTGTGGGATTGCTGCAAGTTCAAGAGCAACAGGTACCAATTGCTACCAGGACGGTGCACCGGAGGCAATATCGCAACAACCGAGATTCCCTGACTCCCATCCGTGAGTTGATTCATCAACTGGAGGCTCAAGGAGTAATTAGCAAAACTCATTCCCCATTTAATAGTCCCATATGGCCTGTGAAAAAATCTGATGGAGGGGAGTGCAGGTTAACAGTAGACTATTGTGGCCTGAACGAAGTGACACCACCACTGAGTGCTGCTGTACCAGACATGTTAGAGCTCCAGTATGAACTGGAGTCAAAAGCAGCCAAGTGGTATGCTACGATTGACATCGCTAATGCATTCTTCTCAATTCCATTGGCAGCAGAGTGCAGGCCACAATTTGCCTTCACATGGAGAGGTGTCCAATATACTTGGAATCGATTGCCCCAGGGGTGGAAACATAGTCCTACTATTTGCCATGGTCTAATCCAAACTGTGCTGGAAATGGGTGATGCCCCTGAACATTTACAGTACATTGATGACATAATTGTATGGGGCAACAAGGCAGAAGAAGTGTTTGAGAAAGGGAAAAGAATAATACAGATTCTCCTAAAAGCTGGTTTTGCTATAAAAAGAAGCAAAGTAAAGGGACCTGCACAAGACATAAAGTTTTTGGACATAAAATGGCAAGATTGGCGTCAGCATGTACCTATGGATGTTGTGAATAAAATAGCTACTATGTCTCAACCAACTAATAAGAAAGAAACACAAGCTTTCCTGGGCCTTGTGGGATTCTGGAGGATGCATATCCCAGTTTATAGTCAACTTGTGAGCCCTCTCTTTAGAGTAACCAGAAAGAAGAACTGTTTTGAGTGGAGCCTTGAGCAACAACAAGCTTTTCAACAAATTAAAAAGGAAATAGCTCGTGCAGTCGCCCTTGGGCCCATCCGTACAGGATCAGATGTGCAGAATATCCTCTACACTGCCGCTGGAGAGCATGGTCTCACCTGGGGCCTCTGGCAGAAAACATCTGGAGAAACCCGAGGTCGACCATTAGGGTTTTGGAGCCGAGGATATCGAGGATCGGAAGCCCACTACACCCCAACTGAAAAAGAAATACTAGCAGCATATGAGGGACTTCGAGCTGCTTCAGAAGTCATTGGCACAGAAGCTCATCTCCTCTTGGCACCACGTCTGCCTGTGTTACAATGGATGTTCAAAGGGAAAACCCCTTCTATACATCATGCAATCAGCGCTACATGGAGTAAGTGGATGGCGTTGATTACACAAAGATCTCGGCTGGGGAAATCTAATCGCCCAGGAATCCTGGAAGAAATCATGGACTGGCCAGAAGGCAGAGATTTTGGAGCACTGCCTGAGGAAGTAGCTCGTGCCCAAGAGGCACCACCATATAATGAACTATCAGAAGATGAGAGGCATTATGCTTTGTTTACTGATGGATCCTGCCACGTGGTAGGAAATCATCGTAAGTGGAAAGCTGCTGTGTGGAGTCCCACACGACGAGTTGTTGAGGCCACTGAAGGAGAAGGTGAGTCAAGTCAGTTTGCTGAAGTGAAGGCTATCCAACTAGCTCTAAAGATTGCAGAACGAGAGAAGTGGCCAGTACTCTATCTTTATACTGACTCCCGGATGGTGGCTAATGCTCTATGGGGATGGCTACAGCAATGGAAGAAGACCAACTGGCAGCGCAAGGGTAAACCCATCTGGGCTGCTGCATTATGGCAAGACATTGCTGCTCGGGTGGAAAATATGGCTCTGAAAGTACGCCATGTAGATGCTCACGTGCCAAAAAGCCGTGCCAATGAAGAACAGTGGAACAACCAACAGGTAGATAAAGCTGTCAAAATTGAACTAGCTCAGGTAGACCTAGACTGGGAGCGTAAAGGTGAGCTATTTATAGCTTGATGGGCCCATGAAACATCAGGACATCTGGGAAGAGATGCAACATATAGATGGGCTTGTGATCGAGGGGTGGACTTGACCATGGAAGCCATTACACAGGTCACCCACGAATGTGAAACGTGTGCTGCAATCAAGCGAGCCACACGAATCAAGTCTCCCTGGAACGGAGGCCGATGGCTGGGTTTTCAGTATGGTGAGGCCTGGCCAATTGACTATGTTGGACCGCTACCACAAACACATCAAGGCAAGCGTTCTATACTCACCATGGTGGAAGCAACTACCGGTTGGTTGGAAACATACCCTGTAAACCATGTCACGGCCCGAAATACTGTCTTGGGTCTTGAAAGGCAAGTTTTGTGGCGACACGGCACTCCAGAAAGAATTGAGTCAGATAATGGAACTCATTTTCAAAATAATCTCATAAACTCCTGGGCAAAGAAACATGGCATTGAGTGGATATACCACATCCCCTATCACCCACAAGCCTCTGGAAAGATTGAGAGATATAACAGAATGCTAAAGACCATGTTGAGAGCACTGGGCAATGGGGCATGGAAGCAGTGGGATAAAAATTTAGCAGAAGCCACTTGGCTGGTCAATAGCAGAAGTTCAACTAACCGTCCTGGTCCTGCCCAAACAAAACCACTACATACTGTGGGAGGAGATAAGGTCCCTGTAGTGCACCCAGGGAAATGGCTGGGGAAGGCAGTATGGGTTGCACCTCCCATGGGAAAGGGCAAAACTATTCGTGGGATTGTCTTTGCTCAAGGGCCTGGGTGTACTTGGTGGGTGATGAGAAAGGATGGGGAAACTCGATGTGTACTTCAAGGAGACTTAACCTTGGGGGAAAAATAACCTGTTATGTGAGTTATCTGTTGTAGATGAACTTTGCAAGAAAAACTGAAAAAGTGGACAAACCAAGCCGCTCCTGGTGCCCAACACTGAACATACTGTTTCCCCTGGCCTGGATATCCATCTTGATGGATGAGACAGAAGTTATGACCTGCTCCAGTGAACATCTACAGAGAATGAAAGATATAAGAATGTTGTTTGTTTGTTTGATGCAAGATGCAAGAGGGAATACAAGAATGATGTTTGTTGAAGAGTGGGGGCACTGGTTAATGAGAGTATATAAGAATTTGTATGGGTTGTTAAGATGGTTTGTCTGAGCATGACAGAAATGGTATGGAATAAGGGGTGGAGACTGTAGTGGGTCTGGGATGGTAGTGATTTTCCACAGCAGCTCCTGCAGTGCTGTGCTTACTGTTGATATCAATATTATGACTACCGCTCGCACAGCATCAGGACTGTCCCTCCAGCATTCCTTTCCCCACCTTCACCAATAGCTGTGGGTGGGCATGATCTTGGGAGGGACCATGGCCAGGACAGCTGATCCAGGATGTCCAAGGAGATATTCCATACCATATGACGTCAGCTCAGTAATATAAAATGGGGGAGAGGAGTTGGAAGGGGAGGCAAGATTCATTTCTGGCCTTCCCAAAGCAACCGCTACGCGTACTGAAGCCCTGCTTCTCGGGAGGTGGCCGGACATCGCTGCTGATGGGAAGTAGAGAGTAACAGCTTTATCTGCTTTTGCATTGGTTCCCGCGCACGCGTCTTTGCTGCTTCTTTATTAAATAACTTTTATCTCAACCCACAAGACTCCCATCTTATTTTCTCCCCTTCCCTGGCTTCCTGAGGAGGTGGAAGATAGAGCAGTATGGTGGGCACCTGGCATCCAGTCAGGCTCAAACTACCAAAAGTAGTAAGTAGGCCCCCATGTAGTCTTTCAGCCAGCACAGTGTCACATTTGCACCTGCTTTCCTGTTGTAGCTATCTCCAATCTCACTCACTTGTACTGCTCAGGTCCCATTGAAAAAATATATGCTGTCTTTTAAGTTATAGCACTGCATACGGGAGATACAAAAGAGCTGGAAAGCAGAACCCACCTACAGTAGTAAGTAGGCCCCCATGTAGTCTATCAGCCAGCACTGTGTCACATTTGCACCTGCTTTCCTGTGGGAGCTATCTCCAATCCCACTCAGTTGGACTGCTCAGCTCGCATTGGAAAAATACATGTTTTCCGTTAAGTTATAGAACTGCGTATAGAATATACAAGACAACAGGAAGGCATACCCAATCTACTGTAGTAAGTAGGTCCCCATGTAATCCATCATCGAGCACTGTGTAACATTTGCACCTGCATTCCTGTGGGAGCTATCTCCACTAACAGTCCCTTGGACTGCTCACTCCCGTTGAAAAAATATATGCTAGCAGTTAATCTATAGCAAAGTGTATGGGAGCTAGAAGAAAGCAGGAAGGCAGACCCCATCTACACTAGTAAGTAGATCCCCATGTAGTCTATCAGCCAGCACTGTGTCACATTTGCAGCTGCTTTCCTGTGGGATCTATCTCCAATCCCAGTCACTTGGAATGCTCAGCTCCCATTGAAAAAATTTATGCTGTTGAGAGAAGTTATACCACTGCGTATGGGATCTTCAAGAAAGCAGGAAGGTAGACCTCCCCTACAATAGTAAGTACATCCCCATGTAGTCTCTCAGCCAGCACTGTGTCACATTTTCAGCTGCTTTCCTTTGGGAGCTATCTCCAATCCCAGTCACTTGGACTGCTACACTCCTATTGAAAAAATATATGCTGTCGGTTAAGTTATACCACTGCGTATGGGAGCAAAAAAAAGCAGGAAGGCAGAGCTCACCTACAGTAGTAAGTAGGCCCCTATGTAGTCTATCAGTCAGCACTGTTGTGTGGATGAATGGTTAAGGGAGCACAGGCCTTACGGCAGTTAGAAAAATTAGTGTGTTGGTCGGAGCAGTAAGCTAATGTTACTATTGATGTTATTGAAAAAATTGTTGGCAGACCAGAAAAGCCTTAGACATGTCTTTTTGCAAGATCGTGCAGCTATTGATTTTTTGCTGTTGATGGAAGGGCAAGGATGCCAAGACTTTGAAGGCATGTGTTGTTTTAATCTTTCTGATCATAGTGAATCTATTCACTAAGATTTGGCATATTTAATGACTCACGCGAAGAATATTACGGTGTGTTATAACCCTTTTGATAATTGGCTTCAATCAGCTTTTAGGGGGTTTTCACCTTGGTTGACTATGTTAATCAAAGAAGGGTTAAGATGGATTTTTGTTATTTTGCTTTTGCTTGTAATATTTAGAATAATATATAGTTGTATTATGAAGGCAGTGCAACGACTGACTCACTCAGTCTTGATTGTGCACAAACAAAACGGGGGAATTGTGGAGGAATGGTTAAGGGAGAATGGACATGGATCCCAGGGTATAATGTTAGGCCTAATGGGACAAGGCAATCTGAGCTCTACTTGTATGAATTTAATGCACAATCAAGACCAGAGTCAGAGCCATGGTTAAAGTAGTTGCTGTCACGTAGTCAGCGCAGACAGCAGGCCGCATTCTGCTCCTTCAAGGTCGGGCTGTTTTCAGCTAACGAGCTAACAGCTCAAGGTGGACAACAACTTCGGAGAAAAACAAGATGGGAAAATGTGAGGGAGCTTGCTTATAGCAGAAATCGCAAGTAAAATGAACAAAAGAATTTAATCTATTAGCTGCTGTTGCTGAGCTACCTTTGAAGCTGTTGGATATATAAGTTAGAGCCTGCTTTTAATAAAATGAAGATTTCTGCTGTCACTCACATTGAGTAGGACTGATTTCTTCCCACCCAGCTGAGAATCGGACCCTGGGTTGATCGCCGCATGAAGTAGTCTTGGAGCTGGTTTTTCAGGCTTCGAGCCTGTTTTCAGACTTCGAGTCTGGTTTGCAGACTTCGAGTCTGGTTCATTTTTCAGGCCAAGAGCCAAAAACTTCGAGGCATATGGCGCCCGAGCAGGGACCATCACTGGGTGTTACCGGGTAAAGAACCTGTCTGCGGGGAGCTGAAACTTGAAAATCCGGAGGCAGAGACAGTCGTCGGAGGAGGAAGTCTGCCAGATCCCAAGCGGAGGTTGCTGTACCCGGGGCAGTGACTACAGGTTGCAGTGAGACGAGGATCTGACAACATGGAAAAGGACTCTCACTTTTACATCGCTTTTTAGAAAAGCGGGGGGTGCACTTTAAATTGACCGATTTATCTGGTCTACTTGTATATGGTAATTGTAAAGGCTTTTTTAAGGACTCTGAGAAATATTTTGATGAGGAGGAGTGGAGAGCATATGGGACTTGTCTTTGGGACTTGGTTATAGACGAAGATAAGACTGCTCGGAAACTGATGAAACAGTGGAGAGAAGTAATTAACTGTTTGAAAAATTATAAGTTGGAAAAGGATTTGGCTGCTGCTGTGACTCAGCGGCTTGATATGCCTGAGACTGCAGTCGAGCCGACAGCTGGACTGCTCGGTATCGGTGTGTCTCTCCTCCCTTTTCTGGTGAACCTGTTGCAGTTCGTGGGACAGCAACTGCGGCTGCGGTTTCGGCAGCCTCGACTTCTGAGTCAGTCCCTGATTCATGTTGTACTCCAAGCACCCCCCCCCGATCTGCCCTCTAGTTCGTCCGCTCCCTTAACAGCTGTGGGAAACGGTGCAAGGGAAAAGACAGAATCTGCTGAGAAAAAGGAACTGCCTGAATCTTCAGCTCCATGTGTTCCTTCAAAGGAGCAGAGTGGCGTCAAAAAGATTATTCAAGTGTGTTATTGTGGTGTTGACTGGCGACGTGTGGCTGAGCAGGCTAGTGGAGAGGGGGATTATGAAGCCGCCGTCACTTTGACTTGTCCAGCATTGTATATGAGAGATGCGGTGGGGAATGTGAATGGTGATTATCACCCCTTAAATTGGAAATTGCTCACCCAATTGCGAGCTACAGTTAACGAAGTAGATATTCATAGTGAACCTGCCAAACAAATGCTAAACTATATTTGGAGCACCGGGATATTACTCCCGGAGGATATAAAAACTATCATGAGATTAATACTTACTCAGTCTCAACAATTATTATGGCAGGCTTATTGGCAACAGCAATGTGATGCCAGCCAGGCTATTCCCAGACAACAAAATGATCCTCTTTTTGGGGTCATCTCAGCACAATTAATGGGAACAGGACCTTTTGCCACTGTAGAAATGTAACTATATATGGGACCCGAGGTCAGTCGAGAAAGTATGCGAACTGCCCGTCTTGCTTTAGATCATGTACGTGAATCCGCTCCTGTACCTTCTTATATGAGTATACGACAAGGGAGGAGCGAGGCTTTTGGGCCGTTTGTAGACAGAGTGGCTGAGGCTCTAAACAAAGCTGGGGTCCCCGATTACCTTAAAGGACCGCTGTTAAAACAATGCCTCCTTGAAAATAGCAATATGCAAACTAAAGGGGTGCTGGTTACCTTGCCAATCGGAGCTTCGATAGAGGATATGCTGGAGCGAATGTCACGAGTTCCTGCTGGGGATCAAGCTATGTTGGTAGAGGTGTTGTCTCGCATGGGGGAAAAAATTGAGAATATGGGAAAAGATTTAGCCGCAGCTCAGGAAAGTGCATTCGCAGCAGCATTAGCCCCCTTAAGATCCAATAGTGGGGCAAGTAAAGGGGAGGAAAAACGGGTTAAGTGTTTTTGTTGTGGTAAAGAGGGTCACTACAAAAGGAATTGTAAAGCTAAAATACGGTGTGAGACCTGTCAAAATAATTCTCATATAACTGGTGGGTGTCGGTCGGGAAACGGACGAGTGAGCGCGACAGGCAGCCGTGCAACGACAACAGTAGCGGCTCTGGCACAATATGTTCACCAAACGTTCCAGACTGCAGCCCAGCAACCAAGGGGAGTCTGGGATTCGACCTGATTACGGCAGTAGATACCACTCTTATTACACGAGAACCTGTCAAGATACCATCTACTCTGACAGGACCATTACAATGTAACGGGAGCTCTTGTGGTGCTTTGCTTTTAGGACGATCATCATCAGCTATTAACGGTCTCTTGATAGTCCCCGGAGTGATAGATGCAGACTATACTGGGGTAATACAGATTGTGGCTTATACATTGTTTCCTCCTGTACACATTCCAAAAGGCAGCCGTATTGCCCAGCTTGTGCCTGTGCCTCACCTTTTAGCAGATGCTGCAGCAGAGGCACCATGGAGAGGAAATCAAGGATTTGGGTCCTCTGGTGGGATTGCACTGTTAGCACTGCCAATGAATCGACACCCGATGACTATGGTAACTTTTAGCTATCAGACTGATTCAATTGTCTTGTGAGCTTTGTTGGACACTGGCGCAGACATTACTATTGTGTCACGAGACAGATGGCCTCGATCCTGGCCGTTACAGCCATCTGTTAGGGGGGTAGAGGGTGTCGGCGGCCCCTCTCCAATTATGCGTAGTATTGACAGAATTTTGATTACCCTCGACCACCAAACAGCAGGACTATTTGTCACAGTAATGCCATTACCACAAGGAGTGGATGCTCTGATCGGTCGAGATTATCTCACCCAAATTCGAGCAGTCCTAACAACAGAACATACACCTTTTTAGCCTTGGACACTGCTGGACTGTGGTCTTTCCCAATCCGGCTGACGTGGCATTCTAACACACCCGTCTGGATTGAGCAGTGGCCCTTGAAAGGAGAAAGACTACACCAGGCCAATCTCCCGGTACAGGAACAACTTCAATTGGGTCATACTAAGCCATCTACGAGCCCTTGGAATACTCCTATTTTTGTTATACCTAAGAAATCAGTGAAATTTCGCTTGTTGCATGATTTGCGAGCCATCAATGATCAGATGCAGGACATGGGGGCCCTACAACCTGGCATGCCGAATCCGGCAATGTTGCCTGAAAATTGGGCTATCTTAATAATAGATTTGAAGGACTGTTTTTTCTCGATTGCATTACATCCAGATGATCATCAGCGGTTTGCATTTACGATACCAGCAGTGAATAGAGAGAGTCCAGCACAGAGATATGAGTGGACTGTGCTGCCACAAGGGATGAAAAATAGTCCGACAATTTGTCAGCTGTATGTAGATAATGCCCTGCGACCCATTCGGCATAAGTCGCCCCATGCACTTGTGTATCATTATATGGATGATATCCTCATTGCTCAGGAGGAGGCATTTACTGCAGATCAAGAGAGAGATCTAGAAACCATATTACAAGCACAGGGACTGACTCTTGCTCCTGAAAAGGTACAAAGACGTCCAGCATGGCAGTATTTGGGCTGGAGTATTACGAAGGCTCATATTAGGCCGCAAAAGTTCCATATTCATACCAAGATAAAAACTGTAAATGATGCACAAAAATTAATGGGGGATTTGCAATGGTTGCGCCCTATTGTTGGAATCACTAATGACATGCTAGAACCGCTGCACCCCTTATTGAAGGGAACAGACCTATCGGCAAAAGTAAAGCCGACAGCAGAACAACTGCAAACCATTGCTGAAATTTCTGACCTCATTACCACTCGGCAAGTCGATCGTCGTGATCCAGATTGCCCCATTGATTTGACCATTTTGCAGGGCAAAGAACGGTTTCTTGGTGCATTAACACAGTGCAAAAAACAAAAAGAGAGGCTAATCGTCCTGGAATGGCTATTCACCACGTTACAGCCTAAATGGACAATTGAACAAAAAACTGTGGGCTTAGCAATGCTTATTAGAAAGGGACGCACTCGAATCTTACAGGTGAGCGGCCAAGAGGCAGGAACGATATATGTGCCTATAGCGAAAAGAGATCTGGAATGGATCATAGCAACATCGGAGCCTCTACAGCTTAGTTTATTGTTATCTGCCCAAAAAATAAACATACAGTCCCTAAAATCTAAGGTGTTGGCGTGTATGACACAACAACAGTGGATTATTCGTCCTAAGCTAAGTGAGCAACCTTTGTCAAATGCCGTTACAGTATATACAGAGGCAGGAAAGAAATCTCAACGGGCTGTAATAGACTGGGAAGAGGCAGGACAATGGAAACACCAGCTATTACATGCCACGGAAATGGACTCTTTACAGACTTTAGCACTTTTTGCGGTTTTTCGGGCCCTTGAAATGTGGTGGTGTAAACCGTTGAATATTGTAACTGACTCTTTTTATGTTGCAGGAATTTCTCAGCAAATAGAAGATGCTCGCATTAAAGATGTGCGCAATCGACGCCTTTTTGACCTACTTAGAGCCATGCAGGCCGCTATCCGGCAGCACACATCTCCATATTGTGTAATACATATCAGAAGTCATAAGTATGACATTGGTTTAGGAGCAGGAAATGCTAGAGCGAACAAGCTGGTAGCTTTGGGGGTGCCTGTAAATAAATTCAATCAGGCAAGAGAAGCCCATGCCACCTTTCATCAAAATGCCAGAGGTCTAAAGAGAAGTTTTGACCTTTCAATAGAGGATGCTTGAGCAATAGTGAGGGCTTGCCCGCAGTGTAGCCACTGCGGCCCAGGATAAGGTCTGGGAGTCAACCCCAGGGGTCTGGGACCATTAGAATTGTGGTAGATGGACGTCACTCACATTTCTGAATTTGGAAGACTTAAATATGTTCATGTAACTGTGGATTCATTCAGTAATTATATATGAGCAATGGCTCAAGCCGGAGAAAGGGTAACGCATGTAATCCGATATGCCACTGCATGTTTTGCTGTTATGGGGGTGCCAGGCACCATTAAGACTGATAATGGCCCTGCATATGTTAGTCAACGGGTGGGACAGTTTTTCCAAACCTGGGGAGTGAAACACATTACAGGGGTATCACACTCACTGACAGGATGGGCTATAGTGGAACGAACTCATCAAGTGTTAAAATCATATTTAAGTAAAATGTCTGACATACAGGACCCACAGGAACGGTTGTCTAAGGTATTGTTTACTATAAATCATTTATGTATCTTTGGGGAGGAGAAAGAACCTCCAGCTCGACTACATCAAGGAATGGTGCAAAAATCCAAAAGACCGCCAGCAATGTGGGTAACTTACAGAGATCCACGAACAGGTATATGGCAGGGCCCAGCTAAAGTGCAGTATTTAGGCAGGGGTTACATGTCTGTGCTTACACCTACAGGTCCAATATGGGTTCCTGCGAAATGGACTAGAGTGGCTGTTACTCCTAATAATCCTGATGGTGACAGTTCACACATTGCCATTGAATCAAGTAAATCCATGTCAGAACATGTGGGTCACCTGGGCGAATCAGACAGGCCAAGCTGACTTTTGTCTGAGTCTTCAGTCGGTGAGTGATACATTCCGCACCTGCCTGGTTGGGATACCAGATTTTGATCCTAGTGATTTGCAGAAATATGTCAGCGGGAGCGCCTCCTGTTCCAGCAAAGTGACATTGGACTGTGCCGCAGACTCGTTAAGTCGGCTCAAAGTCCCTCTTCCCTGGGACCCACAAGAGTTGGAGTTGCTGGGAAGTCAAGCAATCGGAAACATAACGAATGGGAGTTGGACTCGTACTTGTTTTAGCTTTGGGACTAAATATCAAGGACTAAGAGGAATGGAACAATATAAAAATACGGTTAAGCAGTGGACTGATGTTTCCCCCGAAGGTGCATATAGTCGATTTGTAGATCCAAAAGGAAGATATTGTGGACTGGCCATAGGACAATTTGGTGGAACTTGGATGGCCAATTTATCTGGATTGATATATGGGGGGACTAACATTGGTTGGGAACGCGGAAACCCTCAGGGGCCTACTCTGTGGAGCAATGGGTCTGCTAAAGCTCTCCCCAATAACATCTTAAAGGTTCACGCTAAGAATATTACGGTGGGTTATAACCCTTTTGATAACTGGCTTCAATCAGCTTATAGGGGGTTGTCACCTTGGTTGATTATGTTAATCAAAGAAGGGTTAAGATGGATATTGATTATTTTGCTTTTGCTTATAATCTTTAAGATAGTATATAGTTGTATTACGCAGGCAGTGCATAGACTGACTGACTCAGTCTTGATTGTGCAAAAACAAAACGGGGGAATTGTGGAGAAAAAATGAGGGAGCATGGACATGGATCCCGGGGTATAATGTTAGGCCTGTAGGGGTAAGGCAGCCTGAGCTCTAGTTTTATGAATTTAATGCACAATCAAGACCAGAGTCAGAGCCGTGCTTAAAGCAATTGTTGTCATGTAGACAGCAGGTCGCTTTCTGTTCCCTCAAGGTCGGACTGTTTTCGTTTAAAAGTGGTAAACAACTTTGGGGAAAAAAAAGATGGGAAAATGTGAGGGAGCTTGCTTATCGCAGAAACGGCAAGTAGGATGAACAAGAAAGTGAAATTTATTAGCTGCTATTGCTGAGCTAGCTTTGAAGCTGCTGTGTATATAAGTTAGAGTCTGCTCTCAATAAAGAAGAAGATTTCTGCTATCACTCACATTGAGTAGGACCGATTTCTTCCCACCCAGCTGAGAATCGGACCCTGGGTTGATCGCCGCATGAAGTCGACTTAGAGCTGGTTTTTCAGGATTCGAGCCTGGGTTTTTAAGACTTCGAGTCTGGTTCATTTTTCAGGCTTCAAGCCTGCTTTCAGGCTTCGAGCCTGGTTTTAAGACCTCGAGTCTGGTTCATTTTTCAGGCTTCGAGCCTGGTTTCAGGCTTTGAGCCTGGTTTGCAGACTTCGAGTCTCGTTCATTTTTCAGGCTTCGAGCCTGGTTTCAGGCTTCGAGATTGGTTTTTACTCCAAGAGCTGAAAATTTCGCGTCATATGGAAGCTATCCCCAATCCCACTCACTTGGACTGCTCAGTTACCATTGAAAAAATACAGACTGCCGGTTATACGGGAGGTACAAAAGAGCTGGAAGGCAGATCCCACCTACAATAGTAAGTAGGTCCCTAAGTAGTCTATCAGCCAGCACTGTGTCACATTTGCAGCTGCTTTCCTGTGGGAGCTACCTCCAATCCCATCCTCTTGGCCTCGTCATCTCCCTTTAAAAATACAATCTGTCGATATAAGTTATATCACTGCGCATGAGAGCTACAAAAAAGCAGGTAGGCAGACCGACCTACAGTAGTAAGTAGGTCCCCATGTAATCTCTCAGCCAGCACGGTGTCACATATGCAGCTGCTTTCCTGTGGGAGCTATCTGCAGTCCCACTCACTTGGACTCAGCTCCCATTGAAAAAATACATGCTTTCTGTTAAGTTATACCATTGCGTATAGCAGCTACTAGAAAGCAGGAACGCAGAGCACACCTACAGCAGTAAGTAGGTCCCCATGTAGTCTATTAGCGAGCACTGTGTCACATTGGCAGCTTCTTTCCTGTGGGCGCTATCTCCAATCCCACTCACTTGGAGTGCTCAGCTCCCATTGAAAAAATATAGGCTGGTAATAGAAGCTTTACCACTGCGTATGGGAGCTACAAGAAAGCAGGAAAAGAGACTCACCTGGAGTAGTAAGTATGTCCCCATGTACTCTATCAGGCAGCACAGTGTCACCTTTGAAGCTGCTTTCCTGTGGGAGCTATCTCCAATAACACTCACTTGTACTGCTCAGGTCCCATTGAAAAAATATATGCTGTCGGTTAAGTTATACCACTGCGTATGGGAGCTACAAAAAAGCTGGAAGGCAGATCCCAACTACATTGTTAAGTAGGTCCCCATGTAGTCTATCAGTCAGCACTGTGTCACATTTGCAGCTGCTTTCCTATGAGCGCTATCTCCCGTCTGTAATGGGAACTTGCACATGAGCTGATAAGAGCCAAGAGATTAGTTCATGAGCGGGCCACTAGAGGAAGACTACTGACTTCATCCCAGTCACCACCCTACGACCACCAGGAGGCAGAAGAAGACCCCCTAGTAACAAGATAGGCACATGCGCAGAGTACACCAGGGAGCGATGCACTCGAACGATAAGGACTGCATAAAAGGACTCCGATACGCGGGGGGGGGGGGGGGGTGGTCGCACACCATTGGTGGAGCAGGGTCTCCCGGCCGCCCAGCCCTGCTTTGCTTGTTTGCCGCTTGCTTAATAAATTTGATCTGTGAGTCATTTAAATTGGCCTGTGAACTTTTTCACAGCAACTTATAACAATTTGGTGCCGTGACTCGGATACAGGTAAATTTGGTATTGGATTCCCAGACTAGGGGGGCGTCCCATCTGCAGACGACCCTGGTGTGGGAAATTCTTTTGCCAAACTCTGTATTCTGAACCCCTTCTAAATTTGGCAAATAAGCAAATAAACCTGCAGTACCCCATAATTTTTGTGCATGAAGATCCGAACGAAGACTCTGGATTGAGTAAGTATTTGCATGGCTCCGTTCGGTCGGGGATGTTTTCCTAGAGTGCGAGTGACTGAGAGGTCTCAAGGAGACCAAGTGAGTGTGGACCCTCCAGTAGTGCAGTTCCCATTGCCCGCGAGGGCGTGGGTCACGACCGAGGGGAACGATTGTGAGAACGAGTCAAGGGCACTCTAGAAGTTGGGACAGAGGAAGAGCAAGCCCTCTGATCCCATGGGTGGCATAAGGATAGGCTGCCAGATATTCCCCCAGAAAGTCCTCTGGGGATGATGATTAAATTTTGGAATGATTCCCTCCTGTAGAAGACAAAAGAGTAAGGAAAAGATGGTACATCACTGTATGGAAGATTGGGGTGGGGGGGAAGAGTCATTAGGAAATTCCCATATTATTTGGCCCATATTTGGGTCTTTTGAGGACTGGTTATGAGCAGACCTCAATTTGTGAGTAAATGATAAGAAGACAGTTACCCAAGAGGAAATTGAATATGCGAGTCTCTGGATATCCCAACTTTCTGATAAGGTATCCTTGTTCGCTCTTAAGGAATAGAAAGCTAAGAGCCCACCCGAAGAGGAGATTTGGTAGAGGATCCTCTGGGTGTGTCTGAGAGATTCGATCAGTTCTTAGGGCCGAATCTCTATACCTGGGATGAACTATATTATTCACAAAGGAGGAAAGGGAAATGATTCGAAGAGCAGGAATGAGAATCTGGGATCAACAGCACCAGGCAGGACCAGACGCACATGTGAAATGGCCCTTGCAAAGGCCCAATTGGAATAATCAGATGGCGGACAACAGAGCCCATATGGCAGACCTACAAGCCATCATTGTCCAGGGAATCAGACAGTCTGTTCCCTGAGGACAGAATAATAACAATGCATTCAATGAGAGACATAGAAAAGACAAAATCCCGACTGATTGGCTTGAGAGATTATGTAAAAGCCTTCAACTGTACTCTGGAGTAGATCCAGCAGCTCCAGTGGAACAGGCATTATTAAAGACCCAGTTCGTGGCAAAATCATGGGTAGATATCTGAAAGAAACTAGAAAAATTAGAAGACTGGCAAGAAAAAAGGCAAGAAAAGGAAACAAAAGCCTGGGAGACAGGTGCATTCAACAGGAAAAAAAAAAAAAAGGAATCAAAGGACAATGGAATGTTTTTAAGGAAGAATAGGGGGAGTCAGGGGCTCTATTTGCTGAGGACCACAAGAGTAATCGAGCCCTTGAAAAAACTGAAGTTAGGTCCTCAGCGTCAGGAAGTAGAATTTTTAGTGGACTCGGGCTGAGAGATCTACGATCAGCCAGTGTTGTGTCACATTTGCAGCTGCTTTCCTGTGGCAGCTATCTCCAAATCCACTGACTTGGAATGCTCAGCCCCAATTGAAAAACTACATGCTGGCAGTAGAAGTTATACCACTGCGTATGGGAGCTACAAGAAAGCAGGAAGGGAGACCCTGCTGAAGACGACGGGAGACAAGCCCACCCTGTAGTGCAACAAGTCTCAACTTTATTTGCAAAGATACAACTCTTTTATAGATACAATAATCAGGCTCATACATATTGCAAAAGCGAAGCTCATCATTGGTTCCCAGTTAGATGCAAACCTCGACCTTGTTTCAACATACACCAGATACTTGTGGCTCCTTAACCCAAACTAAGCTCTTGTTTTCTCATCCTGTTATCATACAGCTCTCTTGCTCTCACGACCTTGAGCAGGAGTCCAATATCTTACCGCTTAATGCTCACTGCCTAACCAGCTGTATTCTATCATGTCCTCTTTCCTCTAGCCAAGTCTCCACAAAACTCACCACATTTCCCCCGTTTTCTCTTTGGAAAATGATATTAGCCTGCCACATCCTCTCAAATGTTCTTTCTATTGTCCGTTGAATACAATTTATAAAACAGGGAAACATTAACAATACAAATAAAACAATATCCATAAAGCCAATTCCGTTCATTATAACATTTTGCAACCAAGGGCCTATTCCCCACCCCTTAAGCCTTCCTTCAAGTCCTAATCCCTCTTCTTGTTTCAACTGATGGAATCCCTGTTGAAGTTCTTTCAGTTTGGCATGTATCGAGGTGGAAAGGTCCGACAGGTTCATACAACACGTGCCCTCAAATTCTTCACATCCATGTCCGTGGGCTAATAATTAAAAGTCTATGGCAGCTCTGTTTTGTAACACCACATGATTTACACTTTGAACGTCAGCTGTTAACATATCAATCATTTCTGAAGTTTTATTTAACTCATCTTTAGTCCAACATCCTAACTGTTTAGCCAAGTTCATGGCCTTATTGGCTGCTCCTCCTGGCAAAAGGGTGGCAACTATGACTTGCTTCAGTTCACTCCAAAATCGTGGGGGACCAATATTAGTACAATCAAACTCATAAGAACTACGTTTTTTGCGGGAGCTATTATTATGGTCAGCAAGCTGCATTAGCGTGGTTAAGTTAGGGTGGAATAAAGAGAGTTTCCCCAAATAACAGGGTCCACCCGGGGGATTTACTGGTATTCCGTTCCAGGTCCTTTCTCCACAGATTAAAAATATACCCGTGGGCAATTTCTTCGGTGATGTAACACTAGAGACATTACAGGTGGAATACAATTGCTTAAATACCGTTTCTGACTTCAAAGAAGAGTCTAAGGTGGCCCAATATTTTCGATTTCTATTAAAGTCATGGATATCCCGTGACATAAACCTTATCCAATTTCCCCCAGTTCCATTAGTACCGAAGCTTGCATTGGCACTTCCAAACAGGTCTATTTCCTCAAGGGGTGAGGCTAATGTGGTATTAAGGGACTTAATTATCTCACATTGACGTTTCTTGTCTGAATGATCGTGATCATCGCTAATTGTGTTCAGCCCGTCCTATATCATAAGGTGTTATTGTCTACTGGTCCACAAAATTCCTCCGGATTCCATACGGGCAATCCTATCAAACACGTTTTAAAAGGATTAGTAACCCCTCCCAAACTAAGACAAAGAGATGATTGACCAGTTTCATTAGAAAGGTTATCAAAATATTATCTCTAGGCTGATTAAAATGCGTCAAGCTGTTAGCAATTATAGTTATACTAAAAGCTATGGTTATAACAAAACACCTCATTATTATTCATTAAATTCACTGTCTTTTTGTAATATAACCTTCAGTCTTTTAATTGTTAGCCAGTCCTCCAATGACCGCAAGACGAGGGTGTATTTATTCTCCAATCTCTTCCTGTCCTTTTTCGTCAGATGATTTGATCTCCGCAGCTTCAAGGACAGCTCTTGTCCACCTGGCTGGCACCCAAATGGATCCTGTGGGAGAATCAACACACAAATACCCACGTCCCCAGTATAATACTTTGGCCGGAGGCTGCCATATCCCTGTTTTAGGGTCACGATATTTAACCCGTATTTCTTTCTTCCCCTCCTTTTGCGCCTTTGGATTATGATGCATTATTACAGGTGGTAGCTCCTTTTCCCCAAACACACATAGGTGGTTCATAACAAATAAGGCCTTTAACAATTACATATGTGGGTCTTTAACATCCCCATATTTACCAAGATATCTTTTTAGAGTCCCATTAGCTCTTTCTATTATGGCCTGTCCTGTGGGGGAATGGGGAATCCCTGCTACATGTTTAACTCCCCATTGCCTCATAAACTGTTCTATACTTCTACTTATATAGGCCTGCCTATTGTCTACACGATGTTCTTATATCTGCTACCACCAGCACCTCCTCTCACTCTACCCCATGCCCCCCTCTTCTGTACCTTCCACCTCTCACGTTACAACCCGAGATCTTCCGGACCCCTACCACATCTCGCCTTCCCTATGCTCGATGACTCCAGTGTCCTGTGACATTTGCTGATACATTACATGTCTGCCCAGCACATATGCTAGCTGAGCCAATTGCAGGAAGATATGATCAGGCGCTGGTCGTGTTCCACTTCACTATTCAATGTTGCCAATAGTTGAGTGACTCCATCTTGATCCGCATCACGGCGAGCACTCCGAGAAACACGTCAATCTGCAAGAGAGACTCAGTAGACCGTTATATCTTCTACACCCCATGCTCTCCCCCTCCCTAAGACGGTTGAACTGTGAGCGCATTTAACGACCGTCTGTCCCTGGCTAGTGTGAGGGATACCGTGGCTCATTGCATGGAGATAGCTGGTATGTCCATGACCCCTCCGGGCAGCTTATAACTCAAATTTTACTAACAAGCTTCAGTCTTTTATAATCAGCAGCAAAGCTAGCGTGTTTATAGTACTTCTAATTGGTCCTTTCTCTAAAAGTCAGCTGTAGTTTTCTGTGATAAGCCTTGCAGTTTCACACGCTGCCTCAGCCTCCTCCTTGCTCCAAGTTGTTATCTTGTATGCATTTTTGCTTCTTCGTTTCTCACAGTCGAGAGCAGCTCAAGGACAATCTGCACATTAGTTTAGCAACTCATGCCTGGTAAGCTTCTTCTTATCCACTGAAAACAAAAAAAAAAAAACCACAGCTGACAAACAAAGTTATTATACTTGTGCTAAAAGTAAAATCTCTAGCAGGTCTATGTTGCAAAGTTGTATGGCTAATACTGCTTACATTACTAATCAAGTCTTCTAATGTCATTGAGGTTTGGTTACTTTGTTTGCTAGGCCAGTATCCTAATATGCATAGCTGAGTTAATAAAGCAGATACTCCTACACCTGGAGCAAATATATTAGTTTCTATTATTGCTGAGGGAGACCAAAGCTAACATAATCATCACATTCACCAGTAAATGCATGCACAAATTGTTTTGGACAAAGATGTTTCAAATCATTGTTTGATTAGGCATCAAGATCGTCAGTTGTCTCAAACTGCATGGTCCCCTTTGCAATCTTGAGGGTATTCCAGGCCATGTCTGGTCCCCGTAGATCAGAAAAATTCCCTTTGGTAACTGTACAGGCACAAGACTAGACCTGGATCTTTTTGGTGAAGTATAATTGCACCAAGATGTTGTGTTCGTATACACACCCAGGATGGGATACACATTCTGTCTCAAATGTTTTGGTATTGCTGGTAAAATTAAACATAACACAAAAATCCATCTTTATAGATCCCAATAATTCTAACTCCTGTGGCTCTGTTGTCATTATTGGCAACCATGAAATGATCAAATCCCAGCTGTCAACTTTGCCATTACCCTTAACTAAGGGATTTGGTTTTAATGCATTTGGTACAGGCCATTGTGCCACATCTGATGGAACTCCCACCAAACAGGTAGAAAAATGATTATCTGGAGTGGCCACTGATAAACATATTGTAGACTGATTGATTGCTTTGGCCAGTGTAAACCACATGTTTTGCTTGGGTTGTTGAAATTGCCTAAAACCATTTACCACAATCATTTGAAGCATCAATAGTATGACAAAATCCCCCCTTTTTTTTTTTTTTTTTACTCTTGATGAAAAAAAAAAAAAAATCCTTCACCAATGAGTCTAAAACATAAACCACCTTTTAGCTTCTCAATATCAAAATATTCTGTTCTTCCAAGTTCCATTCCTGACACCTAAAACACCTTAGAAAGTTTCCACTGTAAGAAAACCACTATTCATCATTACATTTGCAGCAAAATGCATAACATCACGACCAACAGTTTTTACACTCGAGGCAAGGGACTGAGGATGGAAAAGATGAGCCCAGCGGTCCGTGAGGGCTTGGGTCGGCTGTGTCGGCGCGAGGTGTGTGTGGGGAGGCACTCCGGAGACACTGACCGGGCGCAGGAAGCGGCTGCGCGGCGGCGGAGGCTGCGGATGGAAGGGACGGGGGGGTCTGGCTCACTCCGTGCCATCCCTGGCGCCAGTGGCGCAGCCGGTATTACTCTCTCCTGTGTTTTCTTTTTCTTCCCTCTCTTGCCCGATGGTGCCCAGTCTAACATGGGATTGCGCTCCCCCACTCTCCTCTGATCATCCTGCCCTGCACCCCCGGCCGACTCCGCCCTCTTGGCATTCCCCTGGAATTCGTCCCAGGGGTAACTCGTCGGGCTGGGCTCGAATGGGAAGCAGCTCTCTCGCGGGGGCTCTGCTCCGAAGCCCCTTTGCCTCTCTGACTTTGTAAAAACTCTTGTGTAGAGAACTCTTTTTTTTTTTTTATTTGGTTTTTTTTTCGGTTTGTTTTTTTTTTTTTCCTCCCAGCACGCCCCGCTCAGCGACGGGCTGCACACCGGGATGGCTTTCAGTTGCGACAGACTGTGTTTTGATGGTCTCTTGTCGCTCCAGTTTCTATAATACTTCCTGCAGGAACCTGTCCGTTCCCTTGTCTGTCTCCTTCAGCCTCGGCGCAATGGTCAACGCCTGCGCTGCAGCCATGGCCACAGGCTGTTCTGCTTGCATTTCTTTTAAAGTATTTATCAGGTCTCTCCAAAGGAGACCTAGATCTTTACTGATCTTACTATTGTCCTTATCACCACTAATAGTGGCAAATCTCGCATCTAACATGCGAGGATATGATAGAATACAGCTGGTTAGGAAGTAAGCATTAAGCGATAAGATATTGGACCCTTGCTCAAGGACGTGGTGTCCTTGAGCAAGAGAGTTGTATGATAACAGGATGAGAAAACAGGAACTTAGTTTGGGTTGAGTAGCCACAAGTGTCCGAAATATGTTGAAACGGGGGCAGGACTGACATTTAACTGGGAACCAATGATGAGCTTAGCTTTTGCAATATGTGTGAGCCTGATTATTGTATCTATAAAAGAGTTTTATCTTTGCATATAAAGTTGAGACTTGCTCAGCACTACAGGGTGTGACAGTCTCCCGTCATCTTCAGGAAATGGTGACCCCGACATGATAGCGGCTTGGCGCCACTGTGGAGCGACAAAGGGGTTCGGGTCCTACGCAACAAGGACGGCAATAAGCGTGAAAATTGGGAACATGCCGTGCCCTGGGTGACCGTATAGACGGGCCCGGACGATATGTGCCGCCAGACCTTGAAGGGCTGCAACAGCGCACTGACGATAATAGGTATGGAGAGGCAAGTGACATATGATTTATTTACTGCATTCTTGCAGAAGCGGCAAATAAAGGATACGGATCTGCAGAAGGACCTACCAGGGTTGTTAGCTTATGGGTATGCTAAGGGAGTGTTTCAGAATCCACATACAGTGCATGAATTGAGCAAATGGCGTAAATTTGGGGATTTTCTGTGGGAAGCTACCCTGGAGGACGATAAGACAGCTAAAAAATTAGGGAAGCTTTGGAGGATAGTGCACAATGAGTTGCTGTAACATTAGGCAGAAAAGAAGGCTGCTGAGCACACATCAGCAGCATAGAGTAAGAATAAAAACTATGAGCGTGACTGGTTCCAATCCATCCCGCTGACTCCTACCGTCTCAAAAGTAATGCTCCCACGCCCGCGTGTAGAAAATGACCCTAGAGGCACGGACGGGGTACGAGAACCGTGTGAGCCATCAGCCCCTCCTGGGGAACAGGAGTGCCAGCCTAAAGTGTAGAGAGGCAATGCGATTAGTAAGGGAGGCTATGGAAAAGGTAAAGGACCCAGGTGGAGTGCCAATATATATGGGAATCAAACAAGGTCGAGATGAAACGTTCGGGACCTTTATTGATAAAGTTGCCTCCGCCATAGAGAGGGCTGGAGTTCCGGAATATATGCGTGGCGCCTTTCTAAAACAGTGCGCCCTACAGAATTGTAATCCAGCTACCAGGACAGTATTGAGTACGTTAGGAGCCAATTGGTCAATTGAAGACGCTTTAGACCGTATGGCCCAGGTCCCGACAGGTCAACAAACTTTTCTCGTGGAAGCTATTAAGGAATTGGGATTAGGATTGAAGGAACAGGCGAAAGCAACTCAGAATCAGGTGTTAGCCGCCCTTGCACCCCTTCAAGCATCCGCTGTGACCACTCAAAGGGGCTCTTCAAGTGGACGAATAAAGTGTTACCAGTGTGGCAGAATGGGACATTCCCGTCGTGAATGCAATGCTACAGGAATCTGGTGTCAAAAATGCCAAACGGACAATCACAACACTGGGGCGTGTCGTAGCAGGTCGGAAAACTCCAATTTGAGGGCGTCGAACCGCAGTGGCCGCGCTCAGACACAAGTCGCCGCTGCAGCTCAACAGATGTCAGCAGCTGCCTCCAGCCAGCCACAAGTTGGAGCCTCAGAATGGACCTGGCAGCAGCAGTAGATGTTGCCATTATGACAACAAACCCACAGAAGATACCCACAGGAGTGAAAGGTCCAATCACTATAGGGGGACGAACAGTGGGCGCATTGTTGTTAGGACGCTCGTCAACTACCATGCTTGGGCTCTGTTCTCCCCGGAGTTATTGATGCGGATTATTTGGGAGAAATTATGATCATGGCCCACATCCCCTTTCCACCCATACAAATTATGAAAAATCAGAGAACTACTCAATTAATACCATTGGAACAAATGTCAAAAGGAATAAGTCCAATAAAAGAGGACTTAAGAGGAAAAGGGGGATTTGGATCCATGGGAGGACTTACACTGTTGACAATGGATCTCAGTGAAAGGCCTAGACGCAAAATAGACCTTGAATTTCAAGGACAAAAAAGGTCCTTGATGGGATTATTGGACACAAGGGCAGATTCCAGCATTATCAGCCCAAGATGTTGGCCACAACACTGGCCCCTGCAACCCGCAGCAACTACTGTGACTGGGGTAGGAGGACTTACTCTGGCTAGTCGCTCACCACTCATCTTGGTTCATGTGGATGAGAAAACCATAACTGCTAGTTTTTCTGTTGTGCAGCTGCCTCCAACCGTGCAATGTCTTATTGGTCGAGACATACAAGCCCAGATAGAAATGGACCTAACAAATGAGCACCCTTTGGCATAATGGCCGTTGCATGGACTTTCCCACTTCCTATTACCTGGAAAACAGCCGAACCAGTATGGGTTAAGAAATGGCCTTTAAAAGGGGAAAGTCTTGAGCATGCTCATGAGTTAGTGCAAGAGTAACTTGCCCAAGGACATTTAAAGTTATCTACAAGCCCGTGGAACACTCCTATATTTGTTATTAAAGAGAGATCTGGCAAGTATTGTTTGTTACATGACCTACGTGCAGAAAATGAACAAATGGAACTTATGGGAGCATTGCAGCCAGAACTATCCAGTCTGGCTATGATTCCACAGGGTTAGCCACTGTTAATCGTAGATCTAAAGGACTGCTTTTTTACCATTGTCTTACATCAGCGGGATACACAACGGTTTGCTTTTACCTTGCCTGCAATAAATAGAGAAGGTCCCGACCATCGTTTTGAATGGACAGTTTTGCCCCAAGGCATGCGTAACAGCCCAACTATCTGTCAGCTGTATGTTGACGCAGCTTGACAACCCCTTCGATGACGATGGCCTAACGTTATCATCTACCATTACATGGATGATATTCTCTTTTCTCAGCCCGCACCATTTACGGAACAACAGGTGGAGGAGATTCGACAGGCACTGGCTCAATGCCACCTTGTGCTAGCTCCAGGAAAGGTTCAGCATACAGCTCCATGGAAATATCTTGGATGGTCTTTATCAGAACAGCTCGTAGTACCACAGAAGCTATAGCTCCAACTACAAATAAAGACCCTGAATGATGCTCAGAAGCTTTTAGGAGATCTGCAATGGTTAAAATTAATAGTGGGAATACCCAACGAGTTGTTAGAAAAACTACGACCACTTTTGAAAGGAACCAACCCCACGCGTCAAATACAGGTAACACCAGAGCTTCAGGATGCGCTTCAACAAATTATGGACTGTGTCATACAAGGGCAGGTCTGACGTCATGATGTTGACTTACCTATTGACTTAACCATCTGGTATAGCACAAAGTATTTACTTGGGGCCTTGACACCATCTCTAAAGAAAACGGGGGAGGTATGGGTTCTAGAATGGATTTCCCCAGCCTTACAACAAACAAAAACCCTTTTTCAAAAAATTGAGATGTTGGCGGGACTAATAAAAAAGGGTCATGAAAGAGCATTACAAGTAACTGGTGCTGACCTGCATACGATAAGGATACCAATGAAAAAGGACTCTTTACAATGGTATTTAGACAATACAGAAGATCTTCAGGAGGTGCTCTTAGGTGGCGGCAGTATAGTAGCAACAGACAAAATAAAAAAAGCACCATTACAATGGCTAGGAAAATGGAATTGGCTAGTACGACCCAAACGGGAGCCGGCCCCCATCACGGATGCGTTGACAGCATACACGGATGCTGGAAGAAAGTCTAGAACGGCGGCAATAACCTGGCGAGAGGAAGGGCAGTGGAAGCACCAACTAATAAAAGCAGAAGAGAAAGACACATTACAAACCTTGGAACTGTTGGCAGTAGTATGGGCCATGATGAACCTGAAAGGGCCCCTGAATGTGGTTACATACTCGTTATATGCTGCGGGTATCGTAGAGAGAATCGAGGATGCCTCCATTAAGGAAGTGCAGAATCCCAGATTATTTGAATTATTTATACAGCTGGAGAAGGCAATAAAGCTTAGGGAGCATGTTTATGCCATTATACACATAACACGCCTTTGTCCAAACAGATACTAGCCAGAGAAGCGCACTCCCTGTTTCATCAGAATGCACGGGGCTTACACCAAGAGTTTCAGTTATCGCTAAAGGATGCAAAGGCTATTGTTAGAGCTTGTCCCATTTGTAGCCATCAAAATGGAGGTGTTGGCTTAGGCTTGGGGGTGAACCCTAGAGGATTATCTGCAAATGAAATTTGGCAGATGGATGTCACTCATGTGGCAGAGTTTGGAAGACTAAAATATGTGCATGTAACCATAGACACATGGAGCAAATTCGTTTGGGCAACAGCACAGACAGGGGAGAGGGCCATACACGTGGAGTGTCATTTATAGAGTAGTTTTGTGGTAATGGGAATTCCTCAGAAAATAAAGACAGACAATGGGCCGACCTATATAAGTAGAAGTATAGAACAGTTTATGAGGCAATGGAAAGTTCAATATGAAGCAGGGATTCCCCATTCCCCCACAGGATAGGCCATAATAGAAAGAGCTAATGGGACTCTAAAAAGATATCTTGGTAAATATGGGGATGTGAAAGACCCACATATGAAATTGTTAAAGGCTTTATTTGTTATGAACCACCTGTGTGTATTTGGGGAAAAGGAGCTACCACCTGTAATAATGCATCATAATCCAAAGGCGCAAAAGGAGGGGAAGAAAGAAATATGGGTTAAATATCGTGACCCTAAAACAGGGATATGGCAGCCTCCGGCCAAAGTATTATACTGGGGACGTGGGTATTTGTGTGTTGATTCTCCAACAGGATCCATTTGGGTGCCAGTCAGGTGGACAAGAGCTGTCCTTGAAGCTGCGGAGATCAAATCATCTGACGAAAAAGGACAGGAAGAGATTGGAGAATAAATACACCCTCGTCTTGCGGTCATTGGAGGACTGGCTAACAATCAAAAGACTGAAGGTTATATAACAAAAAGACAGTGAATTTAATGAATAATAATGAGGTGTTTTGTTATAACCATAGCTTTTAATGTAACTATAAAAGCTAACAACTTGACGCATTTTAATCAGCCTAGAGATAATATTTGGATAACCTTTGCTAATCAAACTGGTCAATCATCTCTTTGTCTTAGTTTCGGAGGGGTTACTAATCCTTTTAAAACGTGTTTGATAGGATTGCCCGTATGGAATCCGGAGGAATTTTGTGGACTAGTACACAATAACACCTTGTGTAACAGGACGGGGCTGAACACAATTAGCGGTGATCACGATCATTCAGATGGGTAACGTCAATGTGAGATAATCAAGTCTATTAGCCAGCACTGTGTCACATTTGTACCTGCTTTCCTGTGGCAGCTATCTCCAATCCCACTCACTTGCACTGCTCAACTCCCAGTGAAAAAGTACAGATTGTCGGTAGAAGTAATACCACTGTGTAGGGGAGCTACAAGAAAGCAGGAAGGCTGACCTAATTTAGAGTAGTAAGTACATCCCCATGTAGTCTATCAGCCAGCACTGTTCTATACTTGCACCTTCTTTCCTGTCGGAGCAATCTCCAATCCCACACACATGGACAGCTCAACTCCTATTGAAAAAATACAGGCTGTCGGTAGACGTTATACCACTGCGTATGGGAGCTACAAGAAGGAAAGAAGGCAGATCCCACCTACAGTAGTAAGTAGGTCCCCATGTAGTCTATCAGCTAGAACTTTGTCACATTTGCACCTGCTTTCCTTTGGGACCTGTCTCCAATCCCGCTCACTTGGACTGCTCAGCTCCATTGAAAAAATACATGCTAGCAGTAAAAGTTATACCACTGCCTATGGGAGCTATAAGAAGGCAGAAAGAGAGACCCCACCTACAATAGTAGAGTAGATCCCCATGTAGTCTCTCAGCAAGCACTGTGTCACCTTTGCAGGTGTTTTTTTGTGGGAGTTATCTCCAATATCACTATCTTGTACTACTCAGGTCCCATTGAAACAATATATCCCGTCGCTTTATATTATACCACTAGGTATAGGAGCTACAAAAAGCTGGAAGGCAGACCCCTCCTACAGTGTTAAGTAGGTCCCCACGTAGTCTATCAGACAGCACTGTGTCACATTTTCAGTTGTTTTCTTGTGAAAGCTATCTTTAATACCACTCACTTTGACTGCTCAACTTCCATTAAAAAAATACAGACTGTCAGTAGAAATTATACAACTGTGTATGGTAGCTAGAAGAAAGCAGAAAGGCAGACCCCACCTACAGTAGTAAGAAGGTCCCCATGTAGTCTATCAGCCAGCACTGTGTCACATGTTCAGCTGCTTTCCTGTGGGAGCTATTTCCAATAAGACTCACTTGGACTGCTCAACTCCCATTGAAAAAATACAGACTGTCAGTAGAAGTTATACCACTGCATATGGGAGCTACAAGAAAGGAGGAAGACAGAAACCACATACAGTAGTAAGTAGGTCCCCATGTAGTCTATCAGCCAGCACTGTGTCACATTTGCACCTGCTTTCTTGTGGGAGCTATCTCCAATCCCAGTCACTTGGACTGCTCAGGTCCCATTCAATAAAATACATGCTTTCCGTTTAATTATAGTACTGCGTATGGGATCTACAAGAAAGCTGGAAGGCAGACCCCACCTACAGTAGTAAGTAGGCCCCCATTTAGTCTATCAGCCAGCACTGTGTCTCCTTTGCAGCTCCTTTCCTGTGTGAGCTATCTCCAATCCTACTCACTTGGACTGCTCATCTCATAATGAAAATATATAGACTGCAGGTAGAAGTAATACCACTTTCAATGGGATGTACAAGAAAACAGAACGGCAGACCTAACCTACAGGACTAAGTAGGTCCCCACGTAGTCTATCAACCATAAGTGTTTAACATTTGCATTTGCTTTCCTGAGGGCGCTATCTGCAATCTCACTCACTTGGATTGCTCAAATCCAATTAAAAAAAACCACTGTCGGTTAAATTATACCACTTCGTATGGGAGCTACAAGAAAACATGAAGGCAGATCCCACCTACAGTAGTAAGCAGGTCCCCATGTAGTCTGACAGCCAGCACTGTGTCACATTTTCAGCTGCTTTCCTGTGGGAACTATCTCCAATAACACTCACGTGTACTACTCAAGTGCCATTGAAAAAATATATGCTGTAGGTTAAGTTATAACACTGAGTATGGGAGCTAAAAGAAAGCAGGAAGGCAGACCCCATCTACAGAACTAAGTAGGTCCCCACGTAGTCTATCAGCCATAAGTGATTCACATTTGCAGCCACTTTCCTGTGGGAGGTATTTCCAATCCCAATAACTTTGACTACTCACCTCCCATTGAAAAAATACATTCTTTCTGTTAAGTTATACCACTGCGTATGGGATCTACATGAAACCAGGAAGGAAGACCCGACCTACAGTAGTAAGGAGATCTCCGTGTAGTCTCTCACCCCGAGTTGTTTCACATTTGCAGCTGCTTTCCTGTGGGAGCTGTGTGCAATCACACTCACCTGGACTGCTCAGCTCACATTGAAAAAATAAACGGTGTCGGTGGAAGTTACTCTGCCACGAAGTTTTCGGCTCTTGGCTTGAAAAACCCAGACTCGAAGTCTGAAAACCAGGCTCAAAGCCTGAAACCAGGCTCGAAGCTTGAAAAATGAACCAGACTCAAAGTCTGAAAAACCCAGACTCGAAGTCTGAAACCAGGCTCGAAGCCTGAAAAACCAGCTCCAACCCTACTTCATGCGGCGATCAACCCAGGGTCCTATTCTCAGCTGGGTGGGAAGAAATCAGTCCTACTCAATGTGAGTGATAGCAGAAATCTTCTCCTTTATTGAGAGCAGGCTCTAACTTATATACACAGCAGCTTCAAAGCTATCTCAGCAAGAGCAGCTAATAGATTACATTCTTTTGTTCATCCTACTTGCGGTTTCTGCGATAAGCAAACTCCCTCACATTTTCCCATCTTGTTTTTCTCTGAAGTTGTTTTCCACCTTGAGCTGTTAGCTCGTTAGCTGAAAACAGCCCGACCTTGAGGGAACAGAAAGCGGCCTGCTATCTACGTGACTACGTGACAGCAACTACTTTAACCATGGCTCTGACTCTGACAGGAAAGCAGCTGCAAAGGAGACACTGTTCTGACTGATAGACTATATGGCGGCCTACTTACTACTGTAGGTGGGGTCTGCCTTCCATCTTTTTTGTAGCTCCCATAGGTAGTGGTATAACTTAACTGACAGCATATCTTTTTTCAAAGGGAGCTGAGCAGTCCATGTGAGAGGGATTGGAGACAATGTTCACAAGAAAGCAGCTGCAAATGTGTCACAGTGCTGGCTGATAGACTACATGGCGACCTACATACTACTGTACGTGGGGTTTGCCTTCCTGCTTTATTATAGCTCCCATATGCAGTGGTATAACTTCTACCGACAGTCTGTATTTTTTCGATGGGCATTGAGCAGTCCAAGGGATTGGGACTGGAGATAGTTTTCACAGGAAAGCAGCTGCAAATGTGACACAGTGCTGGCTGATAGACTACTTGGGGACCTACTTACTATTGTAGGAGGGGTCTGCCTTCCAGCTTTTTTGTACCTCCCGTATAACTTAACTGATAGTCTGTATTTTTTCAATGGTAACTGAGCAGTCAAAGTGAGTGAGATTGGAGATAGCGCCCATATGACATGAAATTTTCGACTCTTGGAGTAAAAACCAATCTCGAAGCCTGAAACCAGGCTCGAAGCCTGAAAAATGAACCAGACTCGAAGTCTGAAAACCAGGCTCGAAGCCTGAAACCAGGCTCGAAGCCTGAAAAATGAACCAGACTCAAAGTCTTAAAAATCCAGACTCGAATCCTGAAAATCCAGCTGTAAGCTGACTTCATGCGGCGATCAACCCAGGGTCCGATTCTCATCTGGGTGGGAAGAAATCAGTCCTACTCAATGCGAGTGATAGCAGAAATCTTCTTCTTTATTGAGAGCAGGCTCTTAGATACACAGCAGCTTCAAAGCTAGCTCAGCAACAGCAGCTAATAAATTTCACTTTCTTGTTCATCTCACTTGCGGTTTCTGCGATAAGCAAGCTCCCTCACATTTTCCCATCTTGTTTTTCCCCATAGTTGTTTACCACTTTTAGCCGAAAACAGTCCGACCTTGAGGGAACAGAAAGCGGCCTGCTGCCCAACAGGCCTAACATTATACCCCGGGATCCATGTCCATGCGCCCTCAGTTTTTCTCCACATCCATAGGAAAGCAGGTGCAAATATGACACAGTGCTGGGTTATAGACTACATGGGGGCCTACTTAATACTGTAGGATGGGTCTGCGTACCTGCTTTTTTTGTAGCTCTCATACGTAGTGGTGTAACTTTACCGACAGCATATATTTCTTCAATGGGACCTTTGAAATACAAGTGTGTGTAATTGGAGATAGCTCCAACAGGAAAACAGCTGAAAATACAACACAGTGCTTGCTGATAGACTACATGGGGGCCTACTTAGTACTGTAGGTGGGATCTGCCTTCCTGCTTTCTTGTAGATTCCATGCGCAGTACTATAACTGAACGGAAAGCATGTATTTTTTCAACGGGAACTAAGCAGTCCAAGTGAGTGGGACTGGGGATAGCTCCCACAGGAAAGCAGCTGCAAATGTGACACAGTTCTTGCTGAGAGACTACATTGGGGTCTACTTTACACTGTAGGTTGGGTCTGTCCTCCAGGTTTTTTTAGCTCCCATACGCAGTGGTATAACTTAAGCGAAAGCATATATTTTTTCAATGGGACCTGAGAAGTCCAAGTGAGTGTTATTAGATATAGTTCCCACAGGAAAGCTTCTTGAAAAGTGACACAGTGCTGGCTGATAGACTACAAGGGGGTCTACTTACTACTGTAGCTGGGGTCTGCATACCTGTTTTTTGTAGCTCTCATACACAGTGGTATAACTTAACTGACAGCAAATATTATTCCAATGGGTGCTGAACAGTCCAAGTGACAGGGATTGGAGATAGCGCCAACAGGAAAGCAGGTGAAAATGTGTCAAAGTGCTGGCTGATAGACTACAATGGGAACTACGTATGCCTGTAGATGGGGTCTGCGTACCTGTTTTATTAAAGGTCCCAGAGGCAGTGGCGTAACTTTAAACACCAATCTGTATTTTCAAAGGGAATTTAGCAAGTCAAACTCCTGGGATTGGATGTAGGTGCCACAGGAAAGCAGCTGCAAAGGCTACACAGTGCTGGCTGATAGACTACATCAGGACCTACTTACTACTGTAGTTGGGGTCTGCCTTCCAGCTTTTTTGTTGCTCCCATACGCAGTGCTATAACTTACGCCACAGCATATATTTTTTCAATGGGACCTGATCAGTACAACTTAGTGTTATTGGAGATAGCTCCCACATTAAAGCAGATGCAAATGTGACAGAGTGCTGGCTGATAGATTACACGGGGACCAACGTACTAGTGTAGGTGGGATCTGCCTTCCTGCTTTCTTGTAGCTCCCATAAGCAGTGATATAACTTCTATAACCAGCATGTATTTTTTCAATGGGAGCTGAGCAGTCCAGGTGAGTGGGATTGGAGAGAGTGTCCACAGGAAAGCAGCTGAAAATATGACACAGTGGTGGCTGATAGACTACACGGGGACCTACTTACTACTGTAGGTGGGATCTGCCTTCCTGCTTTCTTGTAGCTCCCTTACACAGTGGTATATGTTCTACAGACAGCATGTATTTTTTGAATGGGAAATGAGCAGTCAAAGTGAGTGGGATTGGAGATACCTCCTACAAGAAAGCAGCTGCAAATGTGAAACACTTATGGCTGACAGACTACGTGGGGACCTACTTACTACTGTAGGTGTGGTCTGCCTTTCTGTTTTCTTGTACCTCCTATATGAACTGGTATATCTTCTACGATCAGTCTATATATTTTCAATGGGAGCTGAGTAGGATTGGAGATAGCTTCCACAGGAAAGCAGCTGCAAAAGTAACACAGTGCTGGCTGAGAGACTACATGGCGATCTACTTACTACTGGAGATGGGGTCTGCCTTCAACCTTTTTTGTAGCTCCCATATGCAGTGCTATAACTTAAGCGACAGCATAGATTTTTGAAATGGGACCTGAGCAGTACAAGTGAGTGTTATTGGAGATAGCTCCTACAGGAAGGTAACTGCAAATGTGACACAGTGCTGGCTGATAGACTACATGGGGACCTACTTACTACTGTAGGTGGGGTCTGCCTTCCCGCTTTCTTGTAGCTCCAATACGCAGTGGTATCACTTCTACCAACAGAATGTATTTTTAAAGGGCGCTGACTAGGCCAAGAGGATGGGATTGGAGGTAGCTCCCAGAGCAAAGCAGCTGTAAATATGACACAGTGCTGGCTGATAGACTACATGGGGACCTACTTACTATTGTAGGTGGGGTCTGGACTTTAAAGAGTTCGAGTCTGGTTCATTTTACAGGCTTCAAGCCTGCTTTCAGGCTTCGAGCCTGGTTTTCAGACCTCGAGTCTGGTTAATTTTTCAGGCTTCGAGCCTGGTTTCAGGCTTCAAGCCTGGTTTTCAGACTAAGATTCTGGTTCATTTTTCAGGCTTCGAGCCTGGTTACAGGATTCGAGATTGGTTTTTACGCCAAGAGTCAAAAACTTCGCGTCATATAGGAGCTATCTCCAATCCCACTCACTTGGACTGCTAGGTTACCATTGAAAAAATACAGACTTTCGGTTAAGTCATATGAGAGGTACAAAAAAGCTGGAAGGCAGACCCCACCTACAATAGTAAGTAGGTCCCCAAGTAGTCTATCAGTCAGCACTGTGTCACATTTGCAGCTGCTTTCCTTTGGGAGCTACCTCCAATCCCATTATCTTGGCCTCGTCAGCTCCCTTTAAAAATACATTCTGTCGGTAGGAGTTATACTACTGCGTATGGGAGCTATAAGAAAAAAGGAAGGCAGACCTCATCTACACTACTAAGTTGATCCCCATGTAGTCTATCAGCCAGCACTGTGTCACATTTGCAGCTGCTTTCCTGTGAGAGATATATCTAGTCCCAGTCACTTGAACTGCTAAACTCCCAATGAAAAAACACAGACTGTCGTTAGAAATTATACCACTGCGTATGGGAGCTACAAGAAAGCAGGAAGGCAGACCCCACCTACAGTGTTAAGTAGGTCCCCATGTAGTCTATCAGCCAGCACTGTGTCACATCTGTAGCTTCTTTCTTCTGGGAGCTATATCCATTTCCACTCACTTAGACTGCTGAAATCCCATTGAAAAAATACAGACTGTCCGTAGAAGTGATACCACTGTGTATGGGAGCTATAAGAAAGCAGGAATGCAGACCCCATCTACAGTACTAAGTTGGTTCCCATGTAGTCTATCAGCCAGCACTGTGTCACATTTACAGCTGCTTTCCTGTGCGCTCTGTCTCCAATCCCAATCATTTGGACTGCTCAAATCCCATTGAAAAAATACACACTGTTGGTAGAAGTTATACCACTGCGTATTGGAGCTACAAGAAAGCAGGAAGGCAGACCCCACCTACAGTAGTAGGTAGGTCCCCATGTAGTCTATCAGCCAGCACTGTGTCACATATGCAGCTCCTTTCCTGTGAAAGCTATATCCAGTCCCTGTCACTTGAACTGCTCATCTCCCATTGAAAAAAAACCACAGACTATCGTTAGAAATAATAACACTGCGTATGGGAGCTACAAGAAAGCAGGAAGGCAGACCCCACCTACAGTAGTAAGTAGGTCCCCATGTAGTCTATCAGCCAGGACTGTGTCACATTTGCAGCTGCTTTCCTGTGCGCTCTGTCTGCAATCCCAATCATTTGGACTGCTCAAATCCCATTGAAAAAATACAGACTGTCCGTAGAAGTGATACCACTGTGTATGGGAGCTATAAGAAAGCAGGAATGCAGACCCCACCTACAGTAGTAAGTAGGCTCCCATGTAGTCTATCAGCCATAAGTGTTTCACATTTGCAGCTGCTTTCCTGTGAAAGTTATCTCCAATCCCAGTCCCTTGGACTGCTCAACGCCCATCGAAAAAATACAGACTGTCATTAGAAGTTATACCACTGCATATGGGAGCTACAATAAAGCAGGAAAGCAGACCCCACCTACATTAGTAAGTAGGTCCCCATGTAGTCTATCAGCCAGCACTGTGTCACATTTGCAGCTGCTTTCTTGTGAACATTGTCTCCAATCCCTCTCACATGGACTGCTCAGCTCCCATTGAAAAAAGATACGCTGTCGATTAAGTTATACCACTACCTATGGGAGCTACAAAAAAGCTGGAAGGCAGACCCCACCTACAGTAGTAAGTAGGTCCCCATGTAGTCTATCAGCCAGGACTGTGTCACATTTGCAGCTGCTTTCCTGTCAGAGTCAGAGCCATGGTTAAAGTAGTTGCTGTCACGTAGTCATGTAGATAGAAGGCCGCTTTCTGTTCCCTCAAGGTCGGGCTGTTTTCAGCTAACGAGCTAACAGCTCAAGGTGGAAAACAACTTCGGAGAAAAACAAGATGGGAAAATGTGAGGGAGCTTGCTTATCGCGCAAACCGAAAATAGGATTTACAAAAGAATGTAATCTATTAGCTACTGTTGCTGAGCTAGCTTTGAAGCTGCTGTGTATATAAGTTAGAGCCTGCTCTCAATAATGGAGAAGATTTCTGCTATCACTCACATTGAGTAGGACTGATTTCTTCCCACCCAGCTGAAAATAGGACCCTGGGTTGATCGCCACATGAAGTAGGGTTGGAGCTGGTTTTTCAGGCTTCGAGCCTGGGTTTTTCAGGCTTTGAGTCTGGTTTCAGGCTTCGAGCCTGGGTTTTTCAGACTTAGAGTCTGGTTCATTTTTCAAGCTTCGAGCCTGGTTTCAGACTTCGAGTCTGGTTTTTTCAGACTTTGAGTCTGGTTCATTTTTCAAGCTTCGAGCCTGGTTTCAGGCTTTGAGCCTGGTTTTCAGACTTCAAGTCTGGGTTTTTCAGGCCAAGAGCCGAAAACTTCGTGGCAGAGTAACTTCCACCGACACCGTTTATTTTTTCAATGGGAGCTGAGCAGTCCAGGTGAGTGGGATTGCACACAGCTCCCACAGGAAACCAGCTGCAAATGTGAAACAGCTAGGGGTGAGAGACTACACGGAGTCCTCCTTACTACTATAGGTCGGGTCTTCCATCCTGGTTTCATGTAGCTCCCATACGCAGTGGTATAACGTAACTGACAGCATATATTTTTTTCAATTGGAGTTGAGCAGTCCAAGTAAATAGAATTGGAGGTAGCGCCCACAGTAAAGCAGCTGCAAATGTCACACAGTGCTGGCTCATTGACTACATGGGGACCTACTTAGTTCTGTAGATGGAGTCTGCCTTCCTGCTTTCTTGTAGCTCCCATACTCAGTGTTATAACTTAACAGATAGCATATATTTTTTCAATGGCACTTGAGTAGTACACGTGAGTGTTATTGGAGATAGTTCCCACAGGAAAGCAGCTGAAAATGTGACACAGTGCTGGCTGTCAGACTACATGGGTGCCTACTTACTACTGTAGGTGGGGTCTGCCTTCATGTTTTCTTGTAGCTCCCATACGAAGTGGTATAAATTAACCGACAGTCTGTTTTTTTTAATGGGATTTGTGCAATCCAAGTGAGTGGGATTGCAGATAGTGCCCACAGGAAAGCAGCTGCAAAGGTGAAACAGTGCTGGCTGATAGACTACATGGAAGCCTACTTACTACTGTAGATTGGGTCTGCCTTTCTGTTTTCTTGTACATCCCATAGAAAGTGGTATTACTTCTACCTGCAGTCTATATATTTTCATTATGAGATGAGCAGTCCAAGTGTGTAGGATTGGAGATAGCTCCCACAGGAAAGAAGCTGTAATCTTGACACAGTGCTGGCTGATAGACTAAATGGGGGCCTACTGACTACTGTAGGTGGGTTCTGCCTTCCAGCTTTCTTGTAGATCCCATGCGCAGTACTATAATTAACTGGAAAGTATGTATTTTATTGAATGGGACCTGAGCAGTCCAAGTGACTGGGATTGGAGATAGCTCCCACAAGAAAGCAGGTGCAAATGTGACACAGTGCTGGCTGATAGACTACATGGGGACGTACTTTCTACTGTATGTGGTTTCTGCCTTCCGTCTTTCTTGTAGCTCCGATATGCAGTGGTATAACTTCTACTGACAGTCTGTATTTTTTCAATGGGAGTTGAGCAGTCCAAGTGAGTCTTATTGGAAATAGCTCCAATAGGAAAGCAGCTGTAATCTTGACACAGTGCTGGCTGATAGACTCCATGAGGACCTACTTTCTACTGTAGGTGGGATCTGCCTTCCTGCTTTCTTGTAGCTCCCATACGCAGTGGTATAACTTAACCTACAGCATATATTTTTTCAATGGGACCTGAACAGTACAAGTGAATTTTATTGGAGATAGGTCCCACAGGAGAGCAGCTGTAATCTTGACACAGTGCTGGCTGATAGATTACGTGGGGACCTACTTAACACTGTAGGAGGGGTCTGCCTTCCAGCTTTTTGTAGCTCCTATACGCAGTGGTATAATTTAAGCGACGTGATATATTGTTTCAATGGGACCTGAGCAGAACAAGATAGTGTTATTGGCGATAACTCCCCCAAAAAAGCACTTGCAAAGCTGACACAGTGCTTGCTGAGAGACTACATGGGGATCTACTCTACTATTGTAGGTGGGGTCTCTATTTCTGCTTTCTTATAGCTCCCATAGGCAGTGGTATAACTTTTACTGCTAGCATGTATTTTTCTCAATGGGAGCTGAGCAGTCCAAGTGAGTGGGATTGGAGACAGGTCCCAAAGCAGGTGCAAATGTGACAAAGTTCTGGCTGATAGACTACATGGGGACCTACTTACTACATTAGGTGGGATCTGCCTTCTTTCCTTCTTGTAGCTCCCATACGCAGTGTTATAACTTCTACCTACAGCCTGTATTTTTTCAAGGGTAGTTGAGCAGTCCAAATGAGTGGGATTGGACATTGCTCCGAGAGGAAAGAAGGTACAAATGTGACACAGTGCTGGCTGATAGACTACATGGGGACCTACTTACTACTGTAGGGTGAGTCTGCGTTCCTGCTTTCTTGTATCTCCCATACGCAGTGATATAACTTCTACCGTCAGCCTGTATTTTTTCAATGGGAGTTGAACAGTCCATGTGTGTGGGATTGGAGATTGCTCCCACAGGAAAGAAGGTGCAAGTATAGAACAGTGCTGGCTGATAGACTACATGGGAATGTACTTACTACTCTAAATTGGGTCAGCCTTCCTGCTTTCTTGTAGCTCCCCTACACAGTGGTATTACTTCTACCGACAATCTGTACTTTTTCACTGGGAGTTGAGCAGTGCAAGTGAGTGGGATTGGAGATAGCTGCCACAGGAAAGCAGGTACAAATGTGACACAGTGCTGGCTAATAGACTTGATTATCTAACATTGACGTTACCCATCTGAATGATCGTGATCACCGCTAATTGTGTTCAGCCCCGTCCTGTTACACAAGGTGTTATTGTGTACTAGTCCACAAAATTCCTCCGGATTCCATACAGGCAATCCTATCAAACACGTTTTAAAAGGATTAGTAACCCCTCCGAAACTAAGACAAAGAGATGATTGACCAGTTTGATTAGCAAAGGTTATCCAAATATTATCTCTAGGCTGATTAAAATGCGTCAAGTTGTTAGTTTTTATAGTTACATTAAAAGCTATGGTTATAACAAAACACCTCATTATTATTCATTAAATTCACTGTCTTTTTGTTATATAACCTTCAGTCTTTTGATTGTTAGCCAGTCCTCCAATGACCACAAGACGAGGGTGTATTTATTCTCCAATCTCTTCCTGTCCTTTTTCGTCAGATGGTTTGATCTCCGCAGCTTCAAGGACAGCTCTTGTCCACCTGGCTGGCACCCAAATGGATCCTGTTGGAGAATCAACACACAAATACCCACGTCCCCAGTATAATACTTTGGCCGGAGGCTGCCATATCCCTGTTTTAGTGTCACGATATTTAACCCATATTTCTTTCTTCCCCTCCTTTTGTGCCTTTGGATTATGATGCATTATTACAGGTGGTAGCTCCTTTTCCCCAAATACACACAGGTGGTTCATAACAAATAAAGCCTTTAACAATTTCATATGTGGGTCTTTCACATCCCCATATTTACCAAGATATCTTTTTAGAGTCCCATTAGCTCTTTCTATTATGGCTTGTCCTGTGGGGGAATGGGGAATCCCTGCTACATATTCAACTTCCCATTGACTCGTGAAGTGTTCTATGCTTCTACTTATATAGGTCGGCCCATTCTCTGTCTTTATTTTCTGAGGAATTCCCATTACCGCAAAACTACTCTATAAATGACGCTCCACATGTATGGCCCTCTCCCCTGTCTGTGCTGTTGCCCAAACGAATTTGCTCCATGTGTCTATGGTTACATGCACATATTTTAGTCTTCCAAACTCTGCCACATGAGTGACATCCATCTGCCAAATTTCATTTGCAGATAATCCTCTAGGGTTCACCCCCAAGCCTAAGCCAACACCTCCATTTTGATGGCTACAAATGGGACAAGCTCTAACAATAGCCTTTGCATCCTTTAGCGATAACTGAAACTCTCGGTGTAAGCCCCGTGCATTCTGATGAAACAGGGAGTGCGCTTCTCTGGCTAGTATCTGTTTGGACAGAGGCGTGTTATGTGTTACTGTGACCAGCTTACCTGCCCTAGCATTACCTTCTCCCAGCCCAATGTCCCATTTATGGCTCCTGATATGTATAACGGCATAAACATGCTCCCTAAGCTTTATTGCCTTCTGCAGCTGTATTAATAATTCAAATAGTCTCGGATTCTGCACTTCCTTAATGGAGGCGTCCTCGATTCTCTCTACGATACCCGCGGCATATAACGAGTCTGTAACCACATTCAGGGGCCCTTTCAGGTTCATCATGGCCCATACGACTGCCAACAGTACCAAGGTTTGTAATGTGTCTTTCTCTTCTGCTTTTATTAGTTGGTGCTTCCACTCCCCTTCCTCTTGCCAGGTTATTGCCGTTGTTCTAGACTTTCTTCCAGCATCCGTGTATGCTGTCAACGCATCCGTGATGGGGGCCGGCTCCCATTTGGGTCGTACTAGTCAATTCCATTTTCCTAGCCATTGTAATGGTGCTTTTATTATTTTGTCTGTTGCTACTATACTGCCGCCACCTAAGAGCGCCTCCTGAAGATCTTCTGTATTGTCTAAATACCATTGTAAAGAGTCTTTTTTCATTGGTATCCTTATGGTATGCGGCTCAGCACCAGTTACTTGTAATGCTCTTTCATGACCCTTTTTTATTAGTCCCGCCAACATCTCAATTTTTTGAAAAAGGGTTTTTGTTTGTTGTAAGGCTGGGGAAATCCATTCTAGAACCTATACCTCCCCCGTTTTCTTTAGAGATTGTGTCAAGGCCCCAAGCAAATACTTTGTGCTATACCAGATGGTTAAGTCAATAGGTAAGTCAACATTGTGACGTTGGACCTGCCCTTGTTTGACACAGTCCATTATTTGTTGAAGCGCATCTTGAAGCTCTGGTGTTACCTGTTGTCGTGGTTTTGCCCAGCCGGGGACAAAGAGCCACAAGGGTGCTCGCTCACTCCTCCCCTCCTGGTGGAGTGGGAAGGGGAACCAGAGAAAAAGGGGAAAACCTGCGTAGGTTGAAATAAGAGCGGTTTAATAGAACAACAATAAGAAGAAACAGGTTCAGGGGGAAAAAGGAACAGTTTTAACAGTAAACGAGGGGAATATAAAAAAGGAATGGCGCGTGCTGCAGCTGCTCACCACTCGGGACCCGGAGCGATCCCCCCCCCTCTGACCGGCAGCCCCGCCTGTGCTCCCGAAGCCCCGCTCCCGACTAGCTCCCTGCCTCTAGGTACTGGTCATGATGTCAGTATGGTATCGAATACCTGTTGGCCAGCCCAGGTCAGCTGCCCATGCTGTGCCCCTTCCTACTTCCTCATCAAAGTTAACTCTATCCTAGCCCAAACCAGAACATTCCACCCCTTATTCTATACCATCTACATCATGCCTAGTTTCACAATATACAACATCTGAGCACCACATTTCCTCTCCCTGAAAAAATATGGGCACACACAGAGAAGTATATAATTCCCTCAGTTTATAGGCCACCCCCCTAACATTCCCGTTAAGTCCATTTAGCCGTTTAGTCCATAACGTCAGGTCTTATTCATCATAAATCTTTCACAGCAGGGTAGATGGGGTGTGTGTGTGGGGGATAGTTCACTGCATGCAGTATCAGGATTTTGCAGTTGGTCTTTTAGGTGTGTCTTATCTGTAAGTTGAAAGCGCTGATCTTGAGGATGTCACTGGGCACCAATTCACATTCTGCTATTCTGTATCTTGCTTGTCCATGTCCATCTTTCAGTGATCTGAGTGGTCCTTACTGTAGTGTCAGTAATATGGCATAGAGCAACTATGGTAATGACGACATACAACAACAATGTTATTTAACAACTAACATAATACAATTTGATTCATGGAATTCACAGGCTATTCTCACCCAAAATCAATTTTCCTTGAGGTACACACTGGGTTGTCCCATCCTTACACATCACCCACCAAGCGTACCCAGGTCCCTGAGCAAAAACAATCCCACGAATGGGTTTACCTTTACCCAAGGTAGGACTCACCCATACTGCTTTCCCTAACAGATCTTTTACGTGCACTACAGGGACTTTATCCCCTTCTACAGTATGTAAAAGTTCCGATTGGGCAGGGCCTGCTCTGTTCACAGATCCTCTGGAGTTGACTAGCCAGGTGGCCTTTTCTAAATTTGTGTCCCAATGTTTGAATGTCCCACCCCCCATTGCTCTCAGTGTGGTCTTCAATAGTCCATTGTGTCGTTCCACTTTTCCTGAGGCTGGTGCATGATAGGGGATGTGATAAACCCATTCAATGCCATGCTCTTTGGCCCAGGCATCTATGAGGTTGTTCCTGAAGTGCGTCCCATTGTCTGACTCAATTCTTTCTGGGGTGCCATGTCGCCAGAGGACTTTCCTTTCAAGGCCCTGGATGGTGCTCCAGGCGGTGGCATGAGACACAGGATACGTTTCCAACCAGCCGGTGGTCAACTCCACCATTGTGAGCACGTGGCGTTTGCCTTGGCGAGTCTGTGGCAGTGTGATGTAATCAATCTGCCAGGCCTCTCCGTATTTATATTTCTGCCATCGTCCTCCATACCATATGGGCTTCCACCGTTTGGCTTGTCTGATTGTAGCACACGTCTCACACTCATGGACAACCTGTGCAATGGCATCCAAGGTTAAATCCACCCCTCGATCACGAGCCCATTTATAGGTGGCATCTCTGCCTTGATGACCTGAGGTGTCATGAGCCCACCGAGCTAAAAATAACTCCCCCTTGTGTTGTCAGTCTAAATCTATCTGAGCTGCTCCAATCTTTGCAGCCTTGTCCACTTGCTGGTTATGCAGATGTTCTTCAGTGGCCCTGTTCTTAGGTATATGGGCATCTACATGGCGCACTTTCACAACTAGCTTCTCCAGCCGAGCAGCAATGTCTTGCCATATTGAGGCAGCCCAGATGGGTTTGCCCCGTCGTTGCCAGTTGTTCTGCTTCCATTGCTGTAACCACCCCCACACAGCATTTGCTGCCATCCACGAGTCAGTGTAGAGATAAAGCCTTGGCCAGTTTTCTTGTTCAGCAATGTCTAAAGCTAACTGGATGGCTTTTACCTCTGCAAACTGGCTCGATTCACCCTCTCCTTCTGCAGCTTCTGAAACTTTGCGTAGGGGGCTCCACACAGCTGCCTTCCACCTCCGATGCTTCCCCACAAGACGACAGGACCCATCGGTGAACAGGGCATACCGCTTCTCATCTTCTGGAAGTTCCTCATATGATGGGGCCTCTTCAGCACGGGTTGCCTCCTTTTCTGGTGATATTTCACTGTCTTCACACTCTGGCCAGTTCGTGATCAATTCCAGAATTCCAGGGCGGCTAGAACTTCCTACACGAGCTCGTTGTGTGATCAATGCGATCCACTTACTCCATGTAGCATCAGTTGCATGATGTGTGGAGGAAGCCCTCCCTTTGAACATCCAGCCCAGCACTGGCAGTCGAGGTGCTAGGAGAAGTTGTGTTTCTGTGCCGATCACTTCTGATGCAGCTTGAACCCCTTCATATGCTGTCAGTATCTCCTTCTCAGTTGGAGTGTATCGGGCCTCGGATCCTCTGTATCCCCGACTCCAGAATCCAAGGGGTCGGCCTCGACCCTCCCCAGGTGCTCTCTGCCAAAGACTCCAAGTAGGGCCATTCTCCCCAGCTGCGGTGTAGAGCACATTTTTAACATCTGGTCCTGTCCGGACTGGCCCAAGTGCCATTGCATGAACTATCTCCTGTTTAATTTGTTCAAAACTTTGTTGCTGCTCAGGACCCCATTCAAAATCATTCTTCTTCCGTGTTATGTGGTAGAGAGGGCGCACAATCATACTGTAATTTGGAATATGCATCCTCCAAAAACCCACAACACCTAGGAAAGCTTGTGTTTCCTTTTTGCTAGTTGGGGGAGACATGGCTGCAATTTTGTTGTTCACATCTATTGGGATATGGCGACGTCCATCCTGCCATTTTACTCCTAAAAACTGGATCTCCTGTGCAGGCCCTCTGACCTTACTTTATTTAATGGCAAAACCAGCCTTCAGAAGAATTTGAATTATCTTCTTTCCCTTCTCAAGAACTTCCTCTGCTGAGTCACCCCACACAACAATGTCATCAATGTATTGCAGGTGTTCTGGGGCCTCACCCTTCTCCAGCGTGGCCTGGATCAGTCCATGGCAGATGGTGGGGCTGTGTTTCCACCCCTGGGGCAGTCGATTCCAGGTATACTGAACCCCCCTCCAAGTGAAAGCGAACTGGGACCTGCACTCTACTGCCAAAGGAATTGAGAAGAATGCATTGGCAATATCAATGGTGGCATACCATTTGGCTGCCTTGGACTCCAGTTCATATTGGAGTTCCAGCATGTCCGGCACAGCTGCGCTCAGCGGTGGCGTGACTTCATTCAGGCCACGATAGTCCACTGTCAGTCTCCACTCTCCACTAGACTTTCGCACGGGCCATATGGGACTGTTAAAGGGTGAGTGAGTTTTGCTGATCACCCCTTGGCTCTCCAGTTGGCGAATCAACTTATGAATGGGAATCACTGAATCTCTGCTGGTGCGATATTGCCGCCGGTGCACTGTTGTGGTTGCAATTGGCACCTGTTGTTCTTTAACCATCAGCAACCCCACAACAGAAGGGTCCTCTGAGAGGCCGGGCATGCTGGATAGTTGTTCAATTTCCTCTGTCTCCACTGCAGCCACACCAAAGGCCCACCGGTACCCTTTTGGGTCCTTAAAATACCCTCTCTTAAGGTAGTCTATGCCCAGGATACACGGGGCTTCTGGGCCTTTTACAATGGGGTGTTTGTGCCACTCATCTCCAGTTAAACTCACTTCAGCTTCTAACAAGGTTAGCTGTTGAGATCCCCCTGTCACTCCAGAAATACAAACAGATTCTGTCCCTTTACAACTTGATGGCATCAGAGTGCATTGTGCTCAAGTATCCACTAAAGCCTTGTACTCTTGTGGGTTTGATGTGCCAGGCCATCGGATCCACACTGTCCAATAAACTCGGTTGTCCCTCTCCTCCACCTGGCTGGAGGCAGGGCCTCCCTAGTACTGGCCATGGCAGTCATTGGATACCTTTTGTAGAAAAGAGCTAGAAGTCCCCTCGAGGGGACTAGAATAGAGCTCAACCCTTCTATTCTGTCTAGGGAGTTGCTCACTGGAAACTGGAGCAGCATCTTTCCAAGAGATATTGCTCCTTGTAGCGTTTTTTCCCCGTAACTGCCGTGCCCGTGCCCTTAAGGCCGAAGTAGGTTGCCCATGCCACTTGTTCATGTTCTCTCCCTGGTCCCGCAGGTAAGACCACAAAGCACCTCGTGGTGTCTGCCCTCTATATTCCCTCTCTTGAACAGAGGGACATCTACTAATAGCTGAAGTATGGACTCGGGCAGGTGGAGTGCGGGACATATCTTCTTTGAATTGGTGGAACTCTTTTGACATTTTATCTACAGCCGAGACAACAGCCTGTAGGGAGGAAGACAGACTTTCTTCATATTGCCGAAGTTGAACACCCATTTCCCCCACTGTTTTCCCCTCAGCTTCTTTCCAGGAGATGACTGCCAATGAATTAGCATAAGATGATGGTGCACTTTGCAGAAATCTTCGCCACATAGACTGTGTGCACTGGACCTCATCTGGGTCTGTTGGTAACTGCTCATTATAAATCATTTCCCGCACAGCTAACTCCCTCAGGTACTGGATACCTTTGTCCATTGTGGTCCACTTGCCTGGGTGGCATATGATATCTTCTTTGAAGGGGTATCTTTCCCTCAAACCAGACAGAAGTCTTCTCCAGAGGCTGAGGACTTCTGTCTTCCTTCCAATCGCCTTGTCAATGCCGCCATCCCGGGACAGAGAGCCCAGCTGCCTGGCTTCCCTGCCCTCCAAGTCCAAGCTGTGGGCCCCATTCTCCCAGCATCGGAGAAGCCAGGCAACAAGGTGCTCGCTTGGGTGGCGACTGTAATCTTTTTGCACTTCTCGCAGTTCGCTCAGGGACAAGGATCGGGTGATTATCTCTGGCTCTGGCTCTGACTCTTCCTCCCGTTCCCGTGATGACACTGGTTCATCTTCATCCCTCACAAGGCGAACTGATTTTTTTATGTGTTTCTTTTTCTGTACAGGAGCAACTGACACTGCCACAGGTTGATCCTCTGATTCAGGATCAGTGTCTGCTGTTGGAGTTAGGGCAGCAACAGCATCAGTTGCCTCAGTTTGAATAGCCACAGTGGTTGCTAGGGTGGCATTCCTAATCTGTACAAGTAAAAAACTCTTCCAATACCTGTTCATATTCTTCTGTATATCAATCCCTCCATAGCTGCCTAACCTCATAACAGTCTGGAAAACACGTTTCACAACTCTATCCAAGAAAAACACCCTACCTAGAGGACAGAGCAATAAAACCACAATGACTGGGACATCCCAAGTGCATTCTGAATTGTCAAAAGCTATTGCAGTTAACTTGAATGAGTAAGGGAGGATGGAAAAAATGGAAAAATTACGTCCCTCCATTTTTCCCATGGACTGAGTGTCATTACTGTCACTACATTCTGAAAATAAATGTCCAAGTTGCAGAAATGCCAACCAAGTCATGTACAAGTATTGGCCTAGCTCCATACCCAGTGATACAACCATACCATAAGCCAGTAACAACCAGTATATCAGAACGAGTGCTTTCGTCCCTTTTCCAAAGGACATAAACACTATCAGAGAGAATATATAGTGCATATGACAAATTATGGGCCAATAGCAGTTAAGCAAATACATCAATATTGTGACAATTGTTTCAGCCTACTGTGTCTTATTTCAACCCTGCGGGCCCCACGTTGAGCGCCAAATAATGTCGTGGTTTTGCCCAGCCAGGGACAAAGAGCCACGAGGGTGCTCGCTCACTCCTCCCCTCCCGGTGGAGTGGGAAGGGGAACCAGAGAAAAAGGGGAAAACCTGCGTAGGTTGAAATAAGAGCGGTTTAATAGAACAACAATAAGAAGAAACAGGTTCAGGGGGAAAAAGGAACCGTTTTAACAGTAAACGAGGGGAATATACAAAAGCAATGGCGCGTGCCGCGGCTGCTCACCACTCGGGACCCGGCACGACCCCCCCCCCCCTCCGACCGGCAGCCCCGCCTGTGCTCCCGAAACCCCGCCCCCGACTAGCTCCCTGCCTCTAGGTACTGGGCATGATGTCAGTATGGTATCGAATACCTGTTGGCCAGCCCAGGTCAGCTGCCCATGCTGTGCCCCTTCCTACTTCCTCATCAAAGTTAACTCTATCCTAGCCCAAACCAGGACACCTGTATTTGACGCGTGGGGTTGGTTCCTTTCAAAAGTGGTCGTAGTTTTTCTAACAACTCGTTGGGTATTCCCACTATTAGTTTTAACCATTGCAGATCTCCTAAAAGCTTCTGAGCATCATTCAGGGTCTTTATTTGTAGTTGGAGCTGTAGCTTCTGTGGTACTACGAGCTGTTCTGATAAAGACCATCCAAGATATTTCCATGGAGCTGTATGCTGAGCCTTTTCTGGAGCTATCACAAGGTGGCATTGAGCCAGTGCCTGTCGAATCTCCTCCACCTGTTGTTCCGTAAATGGTGCAGGCTGAGAAAAGAGGATATCATCCATGTAATGGTAGATGATAACGTTAGGCCATCGTCATCGAAGGGGTTGTCAAGCTGCGTCAACATACAGCTGACAGATAGTTGGGCTGTTACGCATGCCTTGGGGCAAAACTGATGTTGTGTATAAATAAGTTTTACTATGCTTCGACAGTCAGTGGGCAATAGCAACTGGGTTCCCCATACATTTGTCAATCATTTGTTTCACTAGTTCACTATTTACTCCGAACTGGCTGACCGTGGACCGCAACTGGGATAACAACTTCAAGTCCAGAGCAGAAATTGTTGTTTGCATACCTCCCCCCACAATGGGTTGGAATACCAGTGGCAACGTCAAAGTTCTGGCTGCTTCCAGTGCATCGCCATCCCCTTTTCCCAGACAATCTTTTGCGAGTGCAGCCCAAGCCTCCCTCCGCTCCCTTGGGATGGCCTCTGCAAGTTGACTCTCTGCCCCAGGGACAGGCTCTCCAAGTGGGGGGAGGAGGCGGGGACTCTTTAGGCCGGCACTCCTGTTCCTCAGGAGGGTCTGATGGCTCACATGGCTCTCGTACCCTGTCCGTGCCTCCAGGCCCATTTTCTACACGTGGGGGGGGAGCATTACTTTTGAGACGGTAGGAGCCAGCGGGATGGATTGGAACCAGTCACGCTCATAGTTTTTATTCTTACTCTATGCTGCCGATGCATGCTCAGCAGCCTTCTTTTCTGCCTGATGTTGCAGCAACTCATTGTGCACTATCCTCCAAAGCTTCCCTAACTTTTTAGCTGTCTTATCGTCCTCCAGGGTAACTTCCCACAGCAAATCCCCAAATTTACGCCATTCACTCAATTCATGCACTGTATGTGGATTCTGAAACACTCCCTTAGCATACCCATAAGCTAACAACCCTGGTAGGTCTTTTTGCAGATCTATACCCTTTATCTGCCGCTTCTGCAAGAATGCAGTAAATAAATCATATACTGCTTGCCTTTCCATACCTATTATCATCAGCGCGCTGTTGCATCCCTTCAAGGTCTGGCGGCACATATCGGCCGGGCTCGTCTATATGGTCACCCAGGGCATGGCATGTTCCCAATTTTCACGCTTATTGCCATCCTTGTTGCATAGGACTCGAACCCCTTCGTCGCTCCACTGTGGCGCCAAGCCACTATCACGTCGGGGTCACCATTTGCTGAAGACGATGGGAGAGAAGCCCACCCTGTAGTGCAACAAGTCTCAACTTTATTTGCAAAGATACAACTGTTTTATAGATACAATAATCAGGCTCATATATATTGCAAAAGCTAAGCTCATCAATGGTTCCCAGTTAGATGCAAACCTCGACCTTGTTTCAAGATACTCCAGATACTTGTGACTGCTTAACCTAAAATAAGCTCCTGTTTTCTCGTCCTGATATCATACAACTCTCTTGCTCAAGGACACCATGTCCTTGAGCAGGAGTCCAATATCTTATCGCTTAATGCTCACTGCCTAACCAGCTGTATTCTATCATGTCCTCTTTCCTCTAGCCAAGTCTCCACAAAACTCTCCACACATACTCAGTGGTATAACTTCTACTGACAGCCTGTATTTTTTCAATGGGACCTGAGCAGTCCAAGTCAGTGGGATTGGAGACATCTCCCACCGGAAAGCAGCTGCTAATGTGACACAGTGCAAGTTGATAGACTCCAACGTAACCAACGTACCACTGTAGGTGGGGTCTACATACCTGCTTTCTTGTACTGCCCAGATGCAGTGGCATAAGTTCTAACGGCAGTATTCATTTTTTCAAAGGGAGCTGAGCACGCCAAGTGAGTGTTATTAGAGATAACTCCCACAGAAAAGTAGCTGCAAATATGACACAGTGCTGGCTAATAGACTACATGGGGACCTACTTACTGCTGTAGGTGTGCTCTGCGTTCCTGCTTTCTAGTAGTTGCTATACGCAATGGTATAACTTAACAGAAAGCAGGTATTTTTTCAATTGGAGCTGAGCAGTCCAAGTGAGTGGGATTGGAGACAGCTCCCAAAAGAAGGCAGGTACAAATGTGACACAGTGCTGGCTGATAGACTACATGAGGACCTTCTTAAAAATGTAGTTGGGGTCTGCCTTCCTGCTTTCTTGTAGCTCCCATACGGAGTGCTATATCTTAACGGAAAGCATGTATTTCTTCAATGGGATTTGAGCAGTACAGATGAGTGGGATTTGAGATAGCTCCCACAGGAAAGAACCTGCAAATGTGAAACAGCGCATACTGATAGACTACATGGGGACCTACTTACTACTGTAGGTGGGGTCTGCCTTCCTGCTTTCTTGGAGCTCCCATACGCACTGTTATAACTTCTACTGACAGTCTGTATTTTTTCAATGGTCGTTGAGAAGTTCAAGTGACTGGAATTGCAGATAGGTCCCACATGAAAGCAGCTGCAAATGTAACACAGTTCTGGCTGATAGACTACATTGGACCTACTTACTACTTTTGGATGGGATCTGCCTTCCTGGTTTTTTGTTGCTCCCATACGCAGTGGTATAACTTAAGCGACAGCATATATATTTTCAATGGGACATGAGCAGTCCAAGTGAGTGGGATTGGCCTCTTCCCGGGCAAGGTCTGCGTTGAGGGTGGTCGGTGTCCCAGGGAGGTGAGGGCGTCACACACACAGGGAGGGGTTGGGCTACCTTGGCCAGGTGGGCCCGAAGATTGTTCTTGGTATCTCGGCGATGCGGTTGGTGAGGGCCACGTTCACCCTGTTGAACTGGCACCGCATCTCGGTGGCTGTCACCTCCATCAGGTTCTCAATGGAGTCCCGCAGCTGGGCGGAGGCCACCCGCTCTCTCTGCGACTGGAGGATGTTGTTGTCTCTGAACTTGGCCCACGACTCGGGCACGGAGATGCTGGTGGGGGGAAAGGAGAGGCCCACAATCAGCCCGTGCTGGGAGGGCCAGGCCCTGCACAGACACAGCCTTCCCTGGTGGCCTTTCCTGTCGGGGAAAGGGAGCGGCACCGAGCATCCCGGGACGGCCGGGTGCCAGCGCTGTCAGGCGCGCACTCACATGGCATCCACCCGCTGCACCCCGTGATAGTAGCTGATGCCGTCGGAGCAGTTCCTCAGCTGGTGGCACTTGCCGTTGATGCGGTGGGCTGCCTACTTGTTGGCCAGGTACTTCTCCAGCTCGTGCTGGGCCGTCCAGTTGGTCCTTAACGCACAGGGACAGTCGTGGTGGCCACGTCTGGGTGGGACGGTCTCCTCCCCTTCCCATGGCGGCGCAGCTCCCTTTCTCCCTTCCTCCCACCCCCCCCCTCCATCCCTCCCGGGCAGCTCTGTGCTCCCACCAACATCACTGCCCGCTCCCCAGGGAGATACGGGGCTCCTCCTTACATGAGCTGGGCTTTTGCCTTCTCCAGGAATAGTCGTATCCTCTCCTGGCAGGCCCTGATGCCATCCACTTCCTGGGCAGAGAGAGGCAAAGCACAAGCTATCAGAGGCCACGCTCCAGCGTCACAGCTGACAGCTCTGCTGACCTCAACTGGAAGGTGGGATCTGCGTCCAGACTTACTGTTAAAAGCTCTTTCTGCACCTCGTCATGGACAAGGTCGATGCCCATCCTCTTCTCCCGCTGCAGGAGGCACTCCCGAGCAATCTGTTGGGGAGAGGCCGTTCGTGCCGGCTGCAGGGCTTCCCGCAGGGATGCTGCCCGGCTCAGGACAGGGCAGACAAGAAAGGGGAGGTGGACACAGAGACGAGGACAAGGGCAAGCAGCGCCCTGGGCAGCCGGTTTAGGCCACGACTAATGGGCGGCAGAGCTCGTTTCATGCAGCGGCGGCATGAAAGCCCCGGGAGAGAGCACACGTGTCCCTGGTGCAGCGGCAGCAGTGGGCTACAGCTTGCGGCCCACGCACAGGGTGTTCACCTGGAGAGGGGCCTCTGTCTCGGCCAGAGCTCTCTCCAGCCGTGCCTTCATCTCTCTCAGGGCATCGCTCTCCTTGATGATCTCTGCCAGCTCATGGCAGAGCTCCGCCTTCCAAAACTCAATGTCGCTGACTCGCTGCCCCAGCTTCTTTGTGTTGTCTGCCTGGCTCTTGCTGGTCTGTTGGTATTTGTCCTGCACCAGGCGGGAGGTATCAGCCGTCGGCAGCTCCGCCTTGCGCCGGGACGTCTCCGCCTCGTGGTAGTTGCTCTGATTGGAGCGGTACCAGTCGCCGGGGCTGTAGCGGGTGAAAAGCGCCGTTCTGTTTGACACAGAAGGCAGCATCTCGCTGGGGCTCAAGCCCTGGCAGGTGCCAGACAAAGGAGCCAGAGTGGGGTGGGTGGCAGCGGCCTTATAGTAGGCTCTGGGCATCCAGGGGAGGCCGTAGCTCTGCAGCACGGCGTAGCGAAGAACACGGTTCTTGTAGCTCGAAGCCATGGGGCTGATGGCAGGCAGAAAGCGGGCAGGAGTTGACTTGGGGTGAGCGGATGTGGCGGTTAAGGGAGAGCCAAGCAGGTCCATTCTCTTCCGGGACGTGTCCTGCACAGAGGAGACGGGAGAAGACAACTTCCCTCAGTCAGCTCCTGCACTTGCCTGACAGCAACAGCTGAGAGCACAAACGGCGACGCACACGGCACCCACACGTGGCCTGTGCTAAAGCCCTTGAAAACAAATCCCTCCCCAAGCGTTTGCCTAAGTCAGGGTTGGACTGTGGGGCTGGGATCCAGCACCAGGTCAGAGGAGCAAACCACGGCTGCTGAGGAGAAGGGCTGACACCGGGCCTTCATCTTCCTTCAATCTGTCAGTCCAGGGCAAGTGCACTTGCCCTTCCTCCACTGCCCATCTCTTTCTTTTGGCTGGCGTATCTGCTGACCTCAGAGGCCTCCAGGGATCATTTTCACTTAAAAAGCTCCATTGCCAGCCCCGAGGGCTGTGAAGACACAGCCGCTCCCAGCTCAGCACCAGCTGTGGGCCAGGGACTCCATCCTTATCCTCTCTGTCTTCACAGCATGAAATGCTGGGCTGAGGACTCTGCAGGGGAGCTGAGCTTTGCAGGACGGGGCCCACAGGTGACCAACCCACCCCCTCCTCCCCCAGAACAGCCATCTCTTGATCTCAAAGGAAGAAAACCGGTCTGTGGCTCACCTGACGCCAAGGGAACATGCTTGGAAGGGAGAGATCCCACAGCCTTGTCAGAGCGTCTTGTAAACAGCAGCCTTGCAGTAACCCTGGGAGGAAAGACCACACAGGAAGATTGAGCTCCTGAGAGCTGCCTATGGCACTCTGGGGGCTCTTTCTCTTTCCAGGTGGAGGTTCTCAGCCCCTTCTGAGCAGAGGGCCACCAAATGTACCCAACACACCCCAGCTGAGGCAAACGGCCAGGAGGGTCTGCTGATCTGGGCATGAAGCTCTTGTGTGGGTACAGGTTTCAGCCCCTGGCACAGAAAGTCCCTGCGGCAGTTGCAGGCAGTTGCCGTGTTGCAGGGACGTGTCCCTCCCCGAACCCGTCCAGTCCCTGCTGCTCCCAGTCTGGCTCAGCCCGGGGGGCTGGCGGTGCCCGGGAGCTGCTGCTCACCGTGTGCTGTCGGCTCAGTGGCCCCACGGCCAATGTGGCCCTGTCAGGGACACGAGGACACAGGCCCAGGGAGCGTTGCCAGGGACGCAGGGGGCTCTGTTACCTCATTCTGCGTGGGCCAGTCCCGGCAGCTGAGAGGGCGGCTGGATGCAGGAATGGGCAACCTGCTCCCGACCTCTCCTCACTCTCCCCTTCTCAAGGAGATGGAGTTGCTCTCTCTGTGAGGGAGCAATTAGACTGCATTGGGCACTGGAATTTCTCACCACGATGAACAAGGCCATCAAAATAGATTTTTACACTGCCTACAGACAGGTGGAGAATTCAGAGTAGGTTCCAGTCCAGTGGTTTTGTATAATGAATAAAGATAAGTCCCAGCAACTAATTCAGGATATCTCAAAAATCTCACAAATCAAAGTCCGCAAGCGCATCAGGGGCAGAGAAATTTTTGTGAGTTGGCGATTTATGAAAGTTGCTGGTCCTAGAATGGGAGTTACGTGCCCTGTACCTAGATCTCGCAGAGAAGTTGTGCTTCAGTAAATAATTGCTGGAATCGGGTAATTCCATGCCAACTTGGCTTTCTTTTGAACATCTTTCTTTCAAACTCTCAAGATCTTTCTTAGAACTGCTAGTTTAACTCTGACTGCCCAGGTGATCAGTAGCTGGGTGTCCGCACACAGCGTGAACAGCCTCTGCAGAATTCAGGATGCACTGAAACAGCAGGTGAGAAGCTGAATTCACGGCCAGGTGGGACTTCTGCCCATAGGCTCCCAACAACGCTGTTTCTGATTTCCCTGAAAGTCTAAGGAACAATTAATTCTGCAAAGTACCAACAGCGGTGGCCATTTCCAAATTAACTTACGTGTTCTGGGAGACAGCCCTGCTCAGTCATCAAGACAGGAACCTTTCAAAAATTATGACTCCAGGGTGACAAATTCTATGGGCAGTGGTGGAATAAAACCAAGTGCTATAGTCCATAGTTTTTTTCTGTTGTACCTGGTGACAGGACAAGGGGCAATGGGATGAAGCTGGAACACAAAAGATCCCATTTAAACACAAGAAAAACCTTGTGTTACAGTTGAAGTGAGGGAGCACTGGCACAGGCTGCCCAGGGAGGGTGTGGAGGCTCCTTCCCTGGGAGGACTTCCAAACCCTCCTGGACGCGTTCCTGTGACCTGATCTAGGTGGACGCGTTTTGGCAGGGGGGTTGGACTAGATGGTCTCGAGAGGTCCCTTCCAACCCCTACAGTTCTACGATTCTATGAGCGTACAGGCCCTTATGCAAGCCCGTGGTGATGCAAAGTGTCCAGAGTGGCTGTCCCAAAACCACTGGGCTTCTTCCTAATAGATACTGGGTGAAACCCACCCCAGTGAATTCTTACTGTGTCCCTGTGTCCCTGACAATTCTTCCTCATCTCCGATCTAAACCTCCCCTGCTGCAACTTGATGCAACTTGCCCTGTCATTCCTTACTGGAGAGAAGAGATCGACCCCCACCTGGCTACAACCTCCTTTCGGCTGCTCTCTGTCCCACCGTGAAAGAGCAGCGGCAGAAAGAGAAAAACCAAAGGCAAAAGGAAACCCGGGCAGACCATGTAACACACCAAACGATCATTTAATTCCCACTCAGGCCTTTCAGAAGGAAGCAGAATCTAACTATGCCACAAAAAGGATCAAAGCAAAAGTGGGAGTGCGCTCGGGCGAAACTGGGAACAGCTCCAACAGGAGATGCGGTGAGGGCCGCTGGGCCCAGCCTACACGTAGCCGAGCAGCTGCACGGTGCTGGAGAAAGCCTTGCGCAGCCCCAGGCACTTCTCCTGGTCCAGGAAGAGCGAATTGGCCTTGACAGAGAGGTCGTGCTCCAGCGTGGCCTTGGCATGAACCAGCCTCTGCAGGCTCCCAAAAGAAAGCAGGTGCAAATGTGACACAGTGCTGGCTGATAGACTAAATGGGGACCTATTTACTACTGTAGATAGGGTCTGCCTTCCTGCTTTCTTGTTGCTCCCATAAGCAGTGGTATAGCTTCTACCGACAGTTTGTACGCAGTACAATTACTTATCAGAAAACATGTATTTTTTCAATGAGAACTGAGCAGTCCAAGTGAGTAGGATTGGAGATAGCGCTCACAGGAAAGCAGCTGAAAATGTCAAACAGTGCTGGCTGATAGACTAAATGGGAACCTACTTACTTCTGTAGGTTGGGTCTGCCTTCCTGCTTTCTTGTTGCTCCCATAAGCAGTGGTATAACTTAACTGACAGCATATATTTTTTTAATGGGAGTTGAGCAGTCCAAGTGACTGGGATTGGAGATTGCTCCCACAGGAAAGCAGCTGCAAATGTGACACAGTGCTGGCTAATAGACTACATGAGGACCTACTTACTTCTGTAGGTTGGGTCTGCCTTCCTGCTTTCTTGTTGCTCCCATAAGCAGTGGTATAGCTTCTACCGACAGTTTGTATTTTTTCAATGGGAGTTGAGCAGTCCAAGTGAGTGGGATTGGAGACAGCTTTCACAAGAAAGCAGCTGCAAATGTGACACAGTGCTGGCTGATAGACTACATGAGGACCTACTTACTACTGTAGGTGGCGTCCACCTTCCTGCTTTCTTGTAGCTCCCATAAAAAGTGGTATAACTTAAGCAACAGCATATTTATTTTCAATGAGACATGAGCAGTCCAAGTGATTGGGATTGGAGATAGCTCCCAAAAGAAAGCAGGTGCAAATGTGACCAGGGATGGGCTGATAGACTACACGGGAACCTACTTACTACAGAAGGTTGGGTCTGCCTTCCTGCTTTCTTATACTTCCCATACGCAGTGCTATAATTTCTACTGACAGAATGTATTTTTAAAGGGAGGTGAAAAGGCGAAGAGCGTGCAATTGGAGATAGCTCCCACAGAAAAGCAGCTTTAAAAATTACACAGTGCTGACTGAGAGACTACTTGGGGGCCTACTTACTACTGTAGGTATGATCTGACTTCCTGCTTTCTTGTAGCTCCCATACGCAGTGTTATAACTTAAACGACAGCATATATTTTTTAATGGGAATTGAGTAATCCAAGTGACTGGGTTTGGAGATAGCTCCCATAGGAAAGCAACTGCAAATGTTACACTTTGCTTGCTGATACATTACATGGGGACCTACTTACTACTGTAGGTGGGTTCTGCCCTCTTGCTTTCTTGTAGCTCCCATACGCAGTGGTATAACTTAACCGACAGCATATTTTTTTTTCAATAGTAGCTGAGCAGTCCAAGTGAGTGGGATTGGAGATAGCTCCCACAGGAAAGCAGTTGAAAATGTGACACAGTGCTGGCTGATAGACTACATGAGGGCCCACTTAGTACTGTAGATGGGGTCTGCCTTCCTGCTTGCTTGTAGTTCCCACACGCAGTGGTATAACGTCTACCGACAGTCTGTATTTTTTCAATTGGAGTTGAGTAGTCCAAGTGAGTGGGATTGGAGATAGCTCCCACAGGAAAGGAGCTGCCAACGTGACACAGTGCTGGCTAATAGACTACATGAGGACCTACTTACTTCTGTAGGTTGGGTCTGCCTTCCTGCTTTCTTGTTGCTCCCATAAGCAGTGGTATAGCTTCTACCGACAGTTTGTATTTTTTCAATAAGAGTTGAGCAGTCCAAGTGTGTGGTATTGGAGACAGTTTTCAAAAGAAAGCAGCTGAAAATGTGACACAGTGCTGGCTGATAGACTACATGAGGACCTACTTACTTCTGTAGGTTGGGTCTGCCTTCCTGCTTTCTTGTTGCTCCCATAAGCAGTGGTATAGCTTCTACCGAGAGTTTTTATTTTTTCAATGGGTGTTGAGCAGTCCAAGTGAGTGGGATTGGAGACAGCTTTCACAAGAAAGCAGCTGAAAATGTGAAACAGTGCTGTCTGATAGACTACATGAGGATCTACTTACTACTGTAGGTGGGGTCTGCCTTCCGTCTTTCTTATAGCTCCCATAAACAGTGGTATAACTTAAGCAACAGCATATATATTTTCAATGGGACATGAGCAGTCCAAGTGATTGGGATTGGAGATAGCTCCCAAAAGAAAGCTGGTGCAAATGTGACCAGGGCGGGCCGATAGACTACATGGGAACCTACTTACTACAGTAAATTGGGTCTACCTTCCTGCTTTCTTATACTTCCCATACGCAGTGCTATAATTTCAACTGACAGAATGTATTTTTAAAGGGAGCTGACGAGGCGAAGAGCGTGCAATTGGAGATAGCTCCCACAGGAAAGCAGCTTCAAAAATGACACAGTGCTGACTGAGAGACTACATGGGGGCCTACTTACTACTGTAGGTATGATCTGTAGATGGGGTCTGCCTTCCTGCTTTCTTGCAGCTCGCATGCGCAGTGGTATAACTTCTATCGACAGTTTATATTTTTTCAATGGAAGTTGAGCAGTCCAAGTAAGTGGGATTGGATATAGCTCCCACAGGAAAGCAGCTCCAAATGTGACAATGCTGCCTGATAGACTACATGGGGACCTACTGAACACTTTAGTTGTGATCTGCCTTCCTGCTTTCTTATAGCTCCCATACGCACTGTTATAACTTTTACTGACAGTCTGTATTTTTTCAATGGGAGTTGAGCAGTTCAAGTGAGTGTGAGACCCCTGTCGTGGTTTTGCCCAGCCGGATCAAAGGGTAAGGAAACCCCGACTCCTCCCCCTCCCCCTCTCGACGGAATTCGGAGGGGATCGGAGAGGGAGAAAAAAAAAAGTAAAAGAGCCCGCGTAAGTTGAAATAAGAACAGTTTACTGGGGAAATTGAAGAGTAACAACTATAACAAAGAGAAGGGAATATTACAAAGAAAACTGGTGAGTGATATAGTTGCTCACCACCCGGGACCAGACGTGAGCGACCGCTCCGGACCGGTGACCGAGAGTCCGCACCCCCCGGAAGAACTTATTCCAGGGAACAGCTTATTCTGGCCAGTCCCCACCTATACCCTGGGCATGACGGTTAGGATGGTATCGAATACCTGCTGGCCAGCCTGGGTCAGCTGTGAAGACTGTGCCCTTTCCTGGTTCCTCACGGGAATTCACTCTATCCTGACTCAAACCAGGACACTCCCACAGGAAAGAAGCTGAAAATGTTACACAGTGCTGAATGATAGAGTACATGGGGAACTACTTACTATTGTAGGTGGAGTCTGCCTTCCTGTTTTCTTGTACCTCCCATACGTAGTAGTATAACTTCTGCAGACAGAATGTATTTTTAAAGAGAGCTGACGACGCCAAGAGCGTGTCATTGGAGATAGCTCTCACAGGAAAGCAGCTGCAAATGTGACACAGTGTTGGCTGATAGACTATATGGGGGTCTACTTTACTACTGTATGTGGGGTCTGCCTTCCTGCTTTCTTGTAGCTCCCATACGCGGTGGTAGAACTTAACCGACAGCCAATATCTTTTTTCAATGGGCTATGAGCAGTCCAAGTGAGTGTTATTGGAGATACTGCCCACAGGAAAGCAAATGACACAGAGTGCTGGCTGATAGACTACATCGGGGTCTACTTACTACTGTACGTGGGGTCTGCCTTACAGCATTTTTGTCACTTCCATACAGACTGGTATAACTTAACCGACAGCATATATTTTTTCAATGGGACCTGACAAGTGCAAGTGAGTGTTATTGGAGATAGCTCCTACAGCAAAGCAGATGAAAACGTGAAACAGTGCTGGCTGATAGATTACATGGGGACCTACTGACTACTGTAGGTGAGGTCTGCCTTCCTGCTTTCTTCTCGCTCCCATACGCAGCGATATTACTTAACCTACAGCATATATTTTTTCAATGTTAGTTGAGCAGTCCAAGTGAGTGGGATTGGAGATAGCTCCCACAGGAAAGAAGCTGGAAAAGTGACACAGTGCTGGCTGATAGACTACATGGGGACCTACTTACTACTTTAGGTGGGGTCTGCCTTCCTGCTTTCTAGTAGATCCCATCGGCAGTGATATAACTTCTACCGCCAGCATGTATTTTTCAATGGGAGATGAGCAGCCAAAGTGAGTTGGATTGAAGATAGCTCCCACAGGAAAGCAGCTGCAAATGTGACACAGTGCTGGCTGATAGACTACATAGGGACTATTTAAAACTGTAATTGGGGTCTGCCTTCCTGCTTTCCTGTAGCTACCATACGCAGTGATATAACTTCACTGACAGCATATATTTTTTCAATGTTAGTTGAGCAGTCCAAGTGAGTGCGATTGGGGATAGCTCCCACAGGAAATCAGCTGCAAATGTGACACATTGCTGGCTGATAGACTACATGGGGACCTACTTACTACTTTAGGTGGGGTCTCCCTTCCTTCTTTCTTGTAGCTCCCATCGGCAGTGGTATAAATTCTACCGCCAGCATGTATTTTTTCAATGGGTTCTGAGCAGGCACAGTGAGTGGGATTAGAGGTAGCGTCCACAGGAAAGCAGGTGCAAATGTGACACAGTGCTGGCTGATAGAGTACATGAGGACCTACTTACTAGTTTAGGTGGGGTCTCCCTTCCTCCTTTCCTGTAGCTCCCATTCGCAGTGGTATAACCTCTACCGAGTCTGTATTTTTTCAATGCGACCTGAGCAGTACAAGTGAGTGTTATTGGAGATAGCTCCCTGTAGTGGGTCTGGGATGGTAGTGATTTTCCACAGCAGCTCCTGCAGTGCTGTGCTTATTGTTGATATCAATATTCTGACTACGGCTTGCACAGCATCAGGGCTGTCCCTCCAGCATTCCTTCCCCCACCTTTACCAAGAGCTGTGGGTGGGCATGATCTTGGGAGGGACTATGGCCAGGACAGCTGAACCAGACTGACCAAGGAGATATTCTATACCATATGACATCAACTCAGTAATATAAACTGGGGGAGAGGAGCAGGAAGGGGAGGCGAGATTCATTTCTGGCCTTCCAAAAGCAACCGCTACACGTACTGAAGCCCTGCTTCTCGGGAGGTGGCTGGACATCGCTGCTGATGGGAAGTAGAGAGTAACAGTTTTATCTGCTTTTGCTTTGCTTCCCGCGCGTGCGGCTTTGCTGCTTATTTATTAAACTGCTTTTATCTCAACCCACGAGACTCCCATCTTATTTTCTCCCCTTCCCTGGCTTGCTGAGGAGGTGGGGGATAAAGCGGTGTGGTGGACACCTGGCATCCAGCCAGGCTCAAACTACCACAGCCCTTTTGGCGCCCAACGAGGGGCGAGATAATAGCAATTTTACATTAACTGCATTGCAATTACAGTAAGCCAATGAGTGCAAAGTTCCTGTGCTGGTCACAGAGCCTTGCTGTTATGCAGCTTATCTTACACTTTTTAATGTTTGGGAACACGATACTACTAACATTGACTCTGTGCTGTGCTTTAACCTTAATAGCTTTGCTAAGCTGGCTATACGATTTTGTGAAAAGGATGAAAGGGCCTTGGAACATGATGGCCCAAATAATAATAGCAAGTCTCATTCTGTTACTGCTGGATTTACTGTACTGTGGGAACTATCTTGTGGAGGCCATGGGGCAAAGCACCTCTTTCTCCTCAGCTCGGACTGATCTAGACAATTTTGTTATACAGACTTCCCGGGTCCTTAGTCACCCTTATATGAGAGTTTTAATATTACTAATTAACATGGTTGTTATATGACATATTTTGTGGAATCTGGACTCATCTGGGTATCAGAGAGGACAAATTTGCGATGGAAACATGTTAAAATGTCCCCTGAAGCGGCCAGTCCCTGGGTGGCAGGGTGTGTGGATGAATGTGGGCAAATTCCTAGGACGGTTATCACCCCCTGTAACCTGGGATTTTACACCTGAACAGATAAAAACCCCTGCTTTACTGGCACCCTACCTGATAGAAGGGTGTCTTACCTACCCTAATGAGGCCCATCAGGTTCAGGCACTATACTGGGGCCTAGCCTCTGCCTACCGAGCTGCATTCCAGTCCTCTCAGAGAACTATGATTGAAGTGGAAACTCAAACGGTACCTGAGACCACCATGGTTGAGTCAGTCGCAGTCCAGTCCTCTCAGAGTACTATGACCGAGGTGGAAATACAGTCTATACCTGAGACTACCATGGTTGAGTCAGGGAATCAAACAACAACCACAGTGGTTGCCCCAGTAGTGAAAAAGAAGCAGTGGATAAGGAGGTCAAGTCCATATCATCGATTAGTAAGGGCAGAAGAGGAGGAAGAGGAAAGGCTAGAAGAAGAAACTGGTCCTTCGGTAAGGAGATCAGGAGAAGGAGTGAAAGAAATCGAAAAGGAAATGGAAGCTACTCAGTCCCTCACCTCAACAGAACTTAGAGATATGCGAAAAGATTACAGTCGCCAGCCAGGTGAGCGGATTGGTGCCTGGCTGCTCCGATGTTGCTGGGGCTGACAGTCAGCAATTGGAAGGCAGAGAAGCCCAACAGCTAGGATCTCTTGCTAGGGACCGGAGAATTGATAGAGGCATTGGAAAGAAGACCTCAATTTGTAGTCTCTGGAAACGACTCCTCTCAAGTGTACGGGCAAGATACCCATTCAAGGAAGACCTTGTAAATGCCCGAGGAAAGTGGACTAGAGCTGGTGAAGGGATCCAATATGTACGGGAATTAGCTGTGTTGGAAGCCATCTATGGTGATCTAGATAATGCCGAGGCCTCCACAGATCCAGACGATGTCCAGTGTACACGGGCCATGTTGAGAAAAGTGATTCAGAGTGCCCCAGCTACATATTCGAATATCCTGGCAATGGTGTATCATCCAGACATGGATATACCAACAGTGTAGAGGGTATCTTCTTGGTTACAGAACTATGAAGAGAGCCTCTGCAAGTCCTCATCAGTGTGGGATGATGGTCTAACTGTCAGAACTGCCTCAAGAATTCAGTCATCCACAGTCCCGACCAGGGGAAAAGGAAGTCCCAGATGCAGGAGTACACCGCTAAATGAACTCTGGCTCTTTTTGCGTGGCCAAGGAGAGGATATGAGGAAGTGGGATGGTGAACCCACTTTTAAGCTGGAAGCATGTGTACGTGAACTAAGGGGGAAGACAGCTGTTAGAAAAGGACCACCCAAGAGGGCTGTCAGCATAGTAACAGCCAAAACAAAAGAGGACAATCAACAATCTCCAAGACATAGAAGAACTGCAACTACTTCCTTCGATGCCAATGAGGAGACTTCAGGTCTGCAATTGCAAGGATCAGATAGCGAAAACTCTGATGAAGAACAGAAATAGAGGGTCCCTGCCTCCAGCCAGGAGGAGGAAAGGGATGACCGAATCTACTGGACTGTGTGGGTTCGATGGCCTGGCACATCAAACCCACAAAGGTATAAAGCCTTAGTAGACACAGGGGCACAGTGTACACTGATGTCATCAAGATATAGAGGCATAGATTCTGTCTGGATCTCTGGAGTGACAGGGGGATGTGAAGAATTATCTGTATTAGAGGCTGAAGTGAGCTTACCAGGGGACAAATGGGAAAAACACCCCATTGTGACTGGTCCAGAGGCCCCTTGTATTCTTGGCATAGATTACCTCAGGAGAGGGTACTTCAAAGACCCCAAGGGGTATCAATGGGCTTTTGGTATAGCCACTGTAGATACAGAGAAAATCAAACAACTCTCTAATTTACCTGGCCTCTCAGAAGACCCTTTTGTTGTGGGATTGCTGCAAGTTCAAGAGCAACAGGTACCAATTGCTACCAGGACGGTGCACCGGAGGCAATATCGCACAAACCGAGATTCCCTGACTCCCATCCGTGAGTTGATTCATCAACTGGAGGCTCAAGGAGTAATTAGCAAAACTCATTCCCCATTTAATAGTCCCATATGGCCTGTGAAAAAATCTGATGGAGGGTGGAGGTTAACAGTAGACTATCGTGGCCTGAACGAAGTGACACCACCACTGAGTGCTTCTGCACCAGACATGTTAGAGCTCCAGTATGAATTCGAGTCAAAAGCAGCCAAGTGGTATGCTACGATTGACATCGCTAATGCATTTTTCTCAATTCCATTGGCAGCAGAGTGCAGGCCACAATTTGCCTTTGCATGGAGAGGTGTCCAATATACTTGGAATCGATTGCCCCAGGGCTGGAAAAGTAGTCCTACTATTTGTCATGGTCTAATCCAAACTGTGCTGGAAATGGATGAAGCCCCTGAACATTTACAGTACATTGATGACATAATTGTATGGGGCAACAAGGCAGAAGAAGTGTTTGAGAAAGGGAAAAGAATAATACAGATTTTCCTAAAAGCTGGTTTTGCTGTAAAAAGAAACAAAGTAAAGGGACCTGCACAAGACATACAGTTTTTGGGCATAAAATGACAAGATGGGCGTCGGCATGTGCCTATGGATGTTGTGAATAAAATAGCGACTATGTCTCAACCGACTAATAAGAAAGAAACACAAGCTTTCCTGGCCCTTGTGGGATTCTGGAGGATGCATATCCCAGGTTATAGTCAGCTTGTGAGCCCTCTCTTTAGAGTAAGCAGAAAGAAGAACTGTTTTGAGTGGGGCCTTGAGCAACAACAAGCTTTTCAACAAATTAAACAGGAAATAGCTCGTGCAGTCGCCCTTGGGCCCATCCGTACAGGATCAGATGTGCAGAATATCCTCTACACTGCTGCTGGAGAGCATGGTCTCACCTGGAGCCTCTGGCAGAAAACATCTGGAGAAACCCGAGGTCGACCATTAGGGTTTTGGAGCCGAGGATATCGAGGATCGGAAGCCCACTACACCCCAACTGAAAAAGAAATACTAGCAGCATATGAGGGACTTCGAGCTGCTTCAGAAGTCATTGGCACAGAAGCTCATCTCCTCTTGGCACCACGTCTGCCTGTGTTACACTGGATGTTCAAAGGGAAAACCCCTTCTATATATCATGCAACCAGCGCTACATGGAGTAAGTGGATGGCGTTGATTACACAACGATCTCGGCTAGGGAAATCTAATCATCCAGGAATCCTGGAAGAAATCAAGGACTGGCCAGAAGGCAGAGATTTTGGAGCATTGCCTGAGGAAGTAGCTCGTGCCCAAGAGGCACCACCATATAATGAACTATCAGAAGATGAGAGGCATTATGCTTTGTTTACTGATGGATCCTGCCGCGTGGTAGGAAATCATCATAAGTGGAAAGCTGCTGTGTGGAGTCCCACACGACGAGTTGTTGAGGCCACTGAAGGAGAAGGTGAGTCGAGTCAGTTTGCTGAAGTGAAAGCCATCCAACTAGCTCTGAAGATTGCAGAATGAGAGAAGTGGCCAGTACTCTATCTTTATACTGACTCCCGGATGGTGGCTAATGCTCTATGGGGATGGCTACAGCAATGGAAGAAGACCAACTGGCAGCGCAAGGGTAAACCCATCTGGGCTGCTGCATTATGGCAAGACATTGCTGCTTGGGTGGAAAATATGACTCTGAAGGTACGTCATGTAGATGCTCACGTGCCAAAAAGCCGTGCCAATGAAGAACAGTGGAACAACCAACAGGTAGATAAAGCTGCCAAAATTGAAGTGGCTCAGATAGACCTAGACTGGGAGCGTAAAGATGAGCTATTTATAGCTTGATGGGCCCATGAAACATCAGGACATCTGGGAAGAGATGCAACATATAGATGGGCTCGTGATCGAGGGGTGGACTTGACCATGGAAGCCATTACACAGGTCACCCACGAATGTGAAACGTGTGCCGCAATCAAGCGAGCCACACGAATCAAGTCTCCCTGGAATGGAGGCTGATGGTTGGGTTTACAATATGGTGAGGCCTGGCGAATTGACTATGTTGGACCGCTACCACAAACACATCAAGGGAAGCGTTCTATACTCATCATGGTGGAAGCAACTACCAGTTGGTTGGAAACATACCCTGTAAAGCATGCAACGGCCCGAAATACTGTCTTGGGTCTTGAAAGGCAAGTTTTGTGGCGACACGGCACTCCAGAAAGAATTGAGTCAGATAATGGATCTCATTTTCGAAATAATCTCATAAACTCCTGGGCAAAGAAACATGGCATTGAGTGGATATACCACATCCCCTATCACCCACAAGCCTCTGGAAAGATTGAGAGATATATCGGATTGCTAAAGACCATGTTGAGAGCACTGGGCAATGGGGCATGGAAGCAGTGGAATAAAAATTTAGCAGAAGCCACTTGGCTGGTTAACAGCAGAGGTTCAACTAACAGTCCTGATCCTGCACAAAGAAAACCACTACATACTGTGGGAGGAGATAAGGTCCCTGTAGTGCACCCAGGGAAATGGCTGGGGAAGGCAGTATGGGTTGCACCTCCCATGGGAAAGGGCAAAACCATTCGTGGGATTGTCTTTGCTCAAGGGCCTGGGTGTACTTGGTGGGTGATGAGAAAGGATGGGGAAACTCGATGTGTACCTCAAGGAGACTTAACCTTGGGGGAAAAATAACCTATGTGAGTTATCTGTTGTAGATGAACTTTGCAAGAAAAACCGGACAAGTGGACAAACCAAGCCGGTGCTGGTGCCCAACACTGAACATACTGTTTCCCCTGGCCTGGATATCCATCTTGGTGGATGAGACAGAAGTTATGGCCTGCTCCAGTGAACATCTACAGAGAATGAAAGATATAAGAATGTTGTTTGTTTGTTTGATGCAAGATGCAAGAGGGAATACAAGAATTATGTTTGTCTGTTGAAGAGTGGGGGTACTGGTTAATGAGAGTATATAAGGATGTATATGGGTTGTTAAGATGGTTTGTCTGAGCATGACATAAATGGTATGGAATAAGGGGTGGAGACTGTAGTGGGTCTGGGATGGTAACGATTTTCCACAGCAGCTCTTGTAGTGCTATGCTTACTGTTGATATCAATATTATGACTACCGCTTGCACAGCATCAGGGCTGTCCCTCCAGCATTCCTTCCCCCACCTTGACCAACAACTGTGGATGGACATGATCTTGGGAGGGACTATGGCCAGGACAGATGACCCAAGCTGACCAAGGAGATATTCCATACCATATGACGTCAGCTCAGTAATATAAACTAAGGGAGAGGAGCAGGAAGGGGAGGCGAGATTCATTTCTGGCCTTCCAAAAGCAATCGCTATGCATCCTAAAGCCCTGCTTCTCGGGAGGTGGCCGGACATCACTGCTGATGGGAAGTAGAGAGTAACAGTTTTATCTGCTTTTGCTTTGCTTCCCGCGTGCGCGGCTTTACTGCTTCTTTATTAAACTGCTTTTATCTTATTTTCTCCCCTTCCCTGGCTTGCTGAGGAGGTGGGGGATAAAGCTGTGTGGTGGGTACCTGGCATCAAACCAGGCTCGAACTACCACACTCCCACAGGAAAGGAGCTGCAAATGCTGGCTGATAGACTACATGGGGACCTACTTACTACTGTCGGTGGGGTCTGCCTTCCAGCTTTTTTGTAGCTCCCATACACAGTGGTATAACTTCTGCAAGAGTCTGTATTTTTTCAATGGGAGTTGAGCAGTCCAGGTGAGTGGGATTGGACATAGCTCCCACAGGAAAGCAGGTTAAAATGTGATACAGTGCTGGCTGATAGACTACATGGGGACCTACTTACTACTGTATGTGGGGTCTGCCTTCCTGCTTTCTTGTAGCTCCTATAGGCAGTGGTATAACTTCTACCTACAGCGTATATTTTTTGAATGGAAACTGTGCAGTCCAAGTGAGTGAGATTGGAGATAGCTCCCAAAGGAAAGCACGTGCAAATGTGACACAGTGCTGCATGTTAGACTATGTGGGGATCTCCTTAACACTGCAGTTGGGGTCTGCCTTCCTGCTTTCTTTTAGCTCCCATACGCAGTGGTATAACTTAACCGACAGTATATATTTCTTCAATGGGATCAAAGTAGTCCAAGTGACTGCAACTGGAGATAGCCATCACAGGAAAGCAGCTGCAAATGTGACACAGAGCTGGCTGATAGACTACATGGGGACTCACTTAAACCTGTAGTCTGCCATCCTTTTTTCTTGTTTCTCCCATACGCAGTGGTATAACTTCTACCGACAGTTTCTATTTTTAAAGGAAGCTGACGAGGCCAAGAGAGTTGGATTGGATATAGTGGTCACAGGTAAGCAGCTGCAAATGTGACACAGTGCTGGCTGATAGACCACATGGGGACCTACTTTACTACAGTAGGTGGGGTCTGTCTCCTACTTTATTTTAGATCCCACACGCAGTACTATAACTAACGGAAAACATGTATTTTTTCATTGGGAGCTGAGCACTCCAAGTGACTGGGATTTGAGATAGCGCTCTCAGTAAAGCAGCTGCAATTGTGACACAGTGCTGGCCGATAGACTACATGGCGAACTATTTTACACTGTACTTGGGATCTGCCTTCCTGCTTTCTTGTACCTACCATGCGCAGTGGTATAACTTATCCGACAGTAAATATTTTTTCAATGGGAGTTGAGCAGTACAAGTGACTGTTATTGGAGATAGCGCCCACAGGAAAACAGTTGCAAATGTGACACAGTGCTGGCTGATAGACTAAATGGGGACCTACTTACTGCTGTAGATGGGGTCTTCCTTCCTGCTTTCTTGTAGCTCCCATACCCAATGTAACGTAAAGTATGTATTTTTTCAAAGGACGTTTAGCATTCCACCTTATTGTCATTGGAGATAGCTCCCACATGAAAGCAGCTGCAAATGTGACACAGTGCTGTCTGATAGACTACATGGGGACCTACTTTACACTGTTGTTGGGGTCTACCTTCCTGCTTTCTTTTAGCTACCATATGCAGTGGTATAACTAAACTGACAGTAAATATTTTTTCAATGGGCGCTTAGCAGTCCAAGTGAGTGTTATTGGAGATAGCTCTTACAGGAAAGCAGCTTCAAAAGTGCCACAGTGCTGCATGAGAGAGTACATGGAAACCTACTTACTACTGTAGGTGGGGTCTTCCTTCCTGCTTTATTGTAGCTGTTATACACCGTGGTATAACTTCTACCAACAGTCTATATTTTTTCAAAAGGAGTTGAGCGGTCCAAGTGAGTAGGAATGGAGATAGCTCCCACAGGAAAGCAACTGAAAATGTGACACACTGCTGGCTGATAAACTACATGGGGACCTACTTCACACTGTAGTTGGGGTCTGCCTTCCAGTTTTTTTGTTACTCCCATTAGTAGTGGTGTAAATTCTACCGCCAGCATGTATTTTTCCAATTGGATCAAAGCAGTCCAAGTGAGTGGGATTGCAGATAGTTCCCACAAGAAAGAAGTTGCAAATGTGACACAGTGCTTGCGGACAGATTACATGGGGACCTACTTAGTACTGTAGATGGGGTCTTCCTTCCTTCTTTCTTATAGCTCATATACGCACTGGTATAACATAACCGACAGAATGTATTTTTCAAGGCAGCTGACGAGGCCAAGAGCGTGAAAATGGAGATAGCTCCACCAGGAAAGCATCTACAAATGTGACACAGTGCTGGCTGATAGATTACATGGGAACCTACTTAGTACTGTAGATGGAGTGTGCCTTCCTGCTTACTTGTAGCTCCCATACGGAGTGGTATAACTTCTACCGACAGTCCGTATTTTTTCAATGGGCGTTGAGCAAAGTGACTGGGATTGGAGATAGCGCCCACAGGAAAACAGCTGCAAATTTGACACAGTTCTGGTTAATAGACTACATGGAAACCTACGTAACACTGTAGTTTGGGTCTGCTTTCCTGTTTTCTTATACCTCCCATACGCAGTGGTATAACTTAACCGGCAGCATGTATTTTTTCAATGTGATCACATCAGTCCAAGTGAGTAGGATTGGAGATAGCTCCCACAGGAAAGCTGCTGCAAATCTGAAACAGTTCTGGCTGATAGACTACATTGGGACCTACTGACTACTGCAGGTGGGGTCTGCGTTCCTGCTTTCTTGTAGCTCCCATACGCAGTGGTATAACTTATACCGACAGAATGTATTTTTAAAGGGAGCTGACAAGGCCAAGAGCGTAGGATTGGAGATAACTCCCACAGGAAAGCAGCTGCAAATGTGACACAGTGCTGGCTCATAGACTACATGGGGATCTACTTACTACTTTAGGTGGGGTCTCTCTTCCTGCTTTCTTGTAGCTCTCATGCGCAGTGGTTTAACTTCTACTGACAGTCTGTATTTTTTCAATTGGAGCTGAGCAGTCCAGATGAATGGGACTGGAGACAGTTCCCACAGGAAAGCAGCTGCAAATGTGAAACAGTGCTGGCTGATAGACTCCATGAGGATCTACTTTCTACTGTAGGTGGGGTCTGCCTTCCTGCTTTCTTGTAGCTCCCATACGCAGTGGTACAACTTCTACCGACAGTCTTTATTTTCAAAGGGAATTGACGAGGCCAAGAGCGTGCAAATAGAGATAGCTCCCAGAGGAAAGCAGCTGAAAATGTGACACGGTACTGACTGATATACTACAGTGGGACCTACTTACTAGTGTAGGATAGGTCTGCCTTCCTGCTTTCTTTTATCTCCCATACGCAGTGCTATAACTGCCAGCATGTATTTTTGAAGGCAGCTGATGTGGTCAAGAGAGTGCTATTGGAGATAATTCCCAAAGGAAAGCAGCTGAAAATGTGAAATAGTGCTGGCTGATAGACTACATGGGGACCTACTTAACACTGTAGGTGCGGTCTGCCTTCTTGCTTTCTTGTAACTCCCATATGCAGTGGTATAACTTAACCGACTGCAAATATTTTTTCAATAGGGTGTTGAGCAGTCCAAGTGAGTGGGATTGGAGATAGCTCCCACAAGAAAGCAGCTGCAAATGTGACACAGTGCTGACTGACGGACTATATGGGGACCTACTTACTACTGTAAGTGCGGTGTGCCTATCTTCTTTCTTGTAGCTCCCATACGCAGTGGTAGAACTTATATCGACAGAATGTATCTTTATAGGGAGCTGACGAGTCCAAACGTGTGGTATTGGAGATAAGTCCCACAAGAAAGCAGCTGCAAATGTGACACAGTGCTGGCTGATAGACTACATAGGGGACCTACTTACTTCTGTAGGTGGGATCTGCCTTCCTGCTTTCTTGTAACTCTCATACGCAGTGATATAACTTAACCGACAGAATGTATTTTTAAAGAGAGTTGTCGAGGCCAAGAGCGTGGGATTAACGATATGTCCAACAGGAAAGTAGCTGGGAATGTGACATAGTGCTGGCTGATAGACTACATGGGGACCTACTTATTACTGTGGGTGGGGTCTTCCTTCCTGCTTTCTTGTAGCTCCCATACAGAGTGGTATAACTTCTACCGACAGTCTGTATTTTTTAATGGGAGTTGAGCGGTCTAAGTGAGTGGGATTGGAGATAGCTCCCACAGGAAAGCAACTGAAAATGTGACACAGTGCTGTCTGATAGACTACATGGGGACCTACTTTACACTGTTGTTTGGGTCTACCTTCCTGCTTTCTTTTAGCTACCATATGCAGTGGTATAACTAAACTGACAGTAAATATTTTTTCAATGGGCGTTGAGCAGTCCAAGTGACTGGGATGTGAGATAGCGCCCACAGGAAGGCATCTGAAAATTTGACATAGTGCTGGCTGATAGACTACATGGGGACCTACTTATTACTGTGGGTGGGGTCTTCCTTCCTGCTTTCTTGTAGCTCCTATACGCAGTGGTATAACTTCTACCGATGTGGGGAGTTTTGTGGAGACTTGATTAGAGGAATGAGGACATGATAGAATAGAGGCAGTAAGCATTAACCGATAAGATATTGGACTCTTGTTCAAGGACGTGAGGGCAAGAGAGTTGTATGATAACTGGATGAGAAAGCAGGAGCTTAGTTTGGGTTAAGCAGCCACAAGTATCTGGAGTATCTTGAAACAAGGGTGAGGTTTGCACCTAACTGGGAACCAATGATGAGCTTAGCTTTTGCAACATGTATGAGCCTGATTATTGTATCTATAAAAGAGATATATCTTTGTAAATAAGGTTGAGACTTTTTGCACTACAGAGTGGGCTTGTCTCCTGTCGTCTTCAGGAAATTGTGATCCCGATGCTATACACGAAGAATGTGATATACCAACTGGGCGTCACGTCAGAGCAACGAAGGGGTTCGGGTCCTATGCAGCAAGGACGGCAATAAGCGTGAAAATTGGGAACACGCCGTGCCCTGGGTGACCGTATAGACGAGCACGGCTGATACGTGCCACCGGACCTTGAAGGGTTGCAACAGCACGCTGACGATAATAGGTATGGAAAGGCAACCGGCATATAATTTATTTACTGCATTCTTGCAGAAGTGGCAGATAAAGGGTATAGATCTGCAAAAAGACCTACCAGGGTTGTTAGCTTATGGGTATGCTAAGGGAGTGTTCCAGAATTCACATACAGTGCATGAACTGAGTGAATGTCGTAAATTTGTGGATTTGCTGTGGGAGGCTACCCTAGAAGAATGATAAGATAGCTAAAAAGTTAGGGAAGCTTTGGAGGATAGTGCACAATGAGTTGCTGCAACATTAGGCAGAAAAGAAGGCTGCTGAGCAGACATCAGCAGCACAGAATAACAATAAAAACGATGAGCGTGACTGGTTCCAATCCACCCCGCTGGCTCCTACAGTCTCAAAAGTAATGCTCCCCCCGCCCGCGTGTAGAAGCGTCGGGAGAGGCACCAACAGTAGTGCCGAGAGAGGCGTCAGGAGAGGTGCCGGGAGCAGCACCGGGAGAGGCGCCGAGAGTAGTGTTGGGAGCGGCGCTGAGGCGGATGATACCGAGAATAGAGAAAAATCAGCCAGCCCACGTTCCGCCAAAGTTGGCGCCTGACGGAAATGGAGGCGGGACAAAGGGGAAAAGTCAGCCGCCTCGTTGGCCACTGAAGATGAGTGATCTATGTGGAGGAGTGGCAGAAATGAGAGCTAGAAGACGGAGTCTGGTGAGGAGACGGGGGGTGGTGTGGTTACGTGGAGTGAAGAAAAAAGTTCTTCTCTACACAAGAGTTTTTACAAAGTCAGAGAGGCAAAGGGGCTTCGGAGCAGAGCCCCCACGGGAGAGCTGCTTCCCATTCGAGCCCAGCCCGCCGAGTTACCCCTGGGACGACTTGCAGAAGAATGCCAAGCGGGCGGAGTCGGGCGGGGCTGCAGCGCAGGATGATCAGAGGAGAATGGGGGAGCGCGACCCCATGTTAGACTGGGCACCATCTGGCAAGAGAGGGAAGAAAAAGAAAACACGGGAGAGAGTAATTGTGGTAGTTCGAGCCTGGCTGGATGTCAGGTGCCCACCACACTGCTTTATCCCCCACCTCCTCAGCAAGCCAGGGAAGGGGAGAAAATAAGATGGGAGTCTCGTGGGTTCAGATAAAAGTAGTTTAATAAATAAGCAGCAAAGCCGTGCGCGCGGGAAGCAAAGCAAAAGCAGATAAGCTGTTACTCTCTACTTCCCATCAGCAGCGATGTCCGGCCACCTCCCGAGAAGCAGGGCTTCAGTATGCGTAGCGGTTGCTTTGGGAAGGCCAGAAATGAATCTCGCCTCCCCTTCCTGCTCCTCTCCCCCAGTTTATATTACTGAGCTGACGTCATATGGTATGGAATATCTCCTTGGTCAGCCTGGGTCAGCTGCCCTGGCCATAGTCCCTCCCAAGATCATGCCCACCCACAGCTATTGGTGAAGGTGGGGGAAGGAATGCTGGAGGGACAGCCCTGATGTTGTGCAAGCGGTAGTCATAATATTGATATCAACAGTAAGCACAGCACTGCAGGAGCTGCTGTGGAAAATCGCTACCATCCCAGACCCACTACACATACCTGTAAGCTAACAACCCTGGTAGGTCCTTTTGCAGATCTACAACCTTTACTGCCGCTTCTGCAAGAATGCAGTAAATAAATCATATGCCGCTTGCCTTTCCATACCTATTATCGTCAGCGCGCTGTTGCAGCCCTTCAAGGTCTGGCGGCACATATCGGCCGGGCTCGTCTATACGGTCACCCAGGGCACGGCATGTTCCCAATTTTCACGCTTATTGCCGTCCTTGTTGCGTAGGACCCGAAACCCTTCGTCGCTCTGCCGTGGCGCCAAGCCGCTAATACGTCGGGGTCACCATTTCCTGAAGACTACGGGAGACAGTCACACCCTGTAGTGCTGAGTAAGTCTCAACTTTATTTGCAAAGATAAAACTCTTTTATAGATACAATAATCAGGCTCACACATATTGCAAAAGCTAAGCTCGTCATTGGTTCCCGGTAAAATGTCAATCCTGCCCCTGTTTGAACATAATTCGGATGCTTGTGGCTGCTCAACCCAAACTGAGTTCCTCTTTTCTCATCCTGTTATCATACAACTCTCTTGCTCAAGGACACCACGTCCTTGAGCAAGGGTCCAATATCTTATCGCTTAATGCTTACGGCCTAACCAGCTGTATTCTATCATGTCCTCTTTCCTCTAGCCAAGTCTCCACAAAACTCTCCACACAAACTCAGTGGTATAACTTCTACTGACAGCCTGTATTTTTTCAAAGGCAAATGAACAGGCAAAGTGCGTGGGATTGGAGATAACTCTCACAGAAAAGCAGCTGCAAATGTGACAAAGTGCAAGCTGATAGACTCCAACGTGACCTATGTACCACTGTAGGTAAGGTCTGCGTACCTGCTTTCTTGTACTGCCCAGATGCAGTAGCGTAAGTTCTAACAGAAGTATTCCTTTTTTTTCAAGGGAGTCGAGCATGCCAAGTGCTTGCGATTGGAGATAGCTCCCACAGAAAAGTAGCTGCAAATATGACACAGTGCTGGCTGATAGACTACACGGGGATCTATGTATCCCTGTAGATGGGGTCTGCGTACCTCTTTTATTAAAGGTCCCAGAGGCAGAAGTGTAACTTTAAACACCAACCTGTATTTTCAATTAGAGCTGCGAAAGCCAGGATCCCGGGGTTTGGAGGTAGGTGCCACGGGAAAGCAGCTGCAAAGGTGGGACAGTGCTGGCTGATAGGTTTCACGGGGAACTACGTACCACTGTAGTTGGGGTCTGCGTACCTCTTTTATTAAAGGTCCCAGAGGCAGAAGTGTAACTTTAAACATCAACCTGTATTTTCAATTAGAGCTGCGAAAGCCAGGATCCCGGGGTTTGGAGGTAGGTGCCACGGGAAAGCAGCTGCAAAGGTGGGACAGTGCTGGCTGATAGGTTTCACGGGGAACTACGTACCACTGTAGTTGGGGTCTGCGTACCTCTTTTATTAAAGGTCCCAGAGGCAGAAGTGTAACTTTAAACACCAACCTGTATTTTCAATTAGAGCTGCGAAAGCCAGGATCCCGGGGTTTGGAGGTAGGTGCCACGGGAAAGCAGCTGCAAAGGTGGGACAGTGCTGGCTGATAGGTTTCACGGGGAACTACGTACCACTGTAGTTGGGGTCTGCGTACCTCTTTTATTAAAGGTCCCAGAGGCAGAAGTGTAACTTTAAACATCAACCTGTATTTTCAATTAGAGCTGCGAAAGCCAGGATCCCGGGGTTTGGAGGTAGGTGCCACGGGAAAGCAGCTGCAAAGGTGGGACAGTGCTGGCTGATAGGTTTCACGGGGAACTACGTACCACTGTAGTTGGGGTCTGACTTCATGTTTTCTTGTAGCTGCCATGTGCAGTGGCATAACTTCTACCGACAGAATGTATTTTTTAAGAGAGTTGTCGAGGTCAAGAGCGTGGGATTGGAGATAGCTCCCACAGGAAAGAAACTGTAAATGTGACACAGTGCTGGCTGATAGCCTACATGGGGGCCTACTTACTACTGTAGCTGGGGTTTACCTTCCTGCTTTTTTGCAGCTGCCATATGCAGTGGTATAACTTAACCGACAGCAAATATTTTTTCAATGGGTGTTGAGCAGTCCAAGTGACTGGGATTGGAGATAGCGCCAAAAGGAAAGTAAGTATGACACAGTGCTGGCTGATAGACTACATGGGGACCTACTTACTACTGTAGGTGGGGTCTCCCTTCCTGCTTTCTTCTCGCTCCCATACGCAGTGGTATAAATTCTAGCGTCGGCATATATTTTTTCAATGAGAGCAGAGCAGTCCAAGTGAGTGGGATTGGAGATAGAACCCACTGGAAAGCAACTGCAAATGTGACACAGTGTTGGCTGATAGACTACATGAGGACCTACTTATTACTGTAGATGGGGTCTGCCTTCCTGCTTTCTTGTTTCTCCCATACGCATGGTATAACTTCTACCGACAGTCTGTATTTTTTCAATGGGAGCAGAGCAGTCCAAGTGAGTGGGAGTGGAGATAGCTGTCAAAGGAAAGCAGCTGCACATGTGACACAGTGCTGGCTGATAGACTACATGGGGACTTACTTAACACTGTAGATGTGGTCTGCCTTCCTGCTTTCTTGTAGCTCCCGTACGCAGTGGTATAACTTCTACCGACAGTCTATTTTTTTAATGGGAGTTGAGCAGTCCAAGTGACTGCGATTGGAGACAGCTCCCACAGGAAAGCAGTTGCAAATGTGACACAGTGCTGGCTGATAGACTACATGGGGACCTACTTACTACTGTAGGTTGTGTCTGCCTTCCTGCTTTGTTGTAGCTCCCATACACAATCGTATAACTTAACCGACAACAAATATGTTTTCAAGGGGTGTTGAGCAGTCTAAGTGAGTGGGATTGGATCTACGTATCCCTGTAAATGGGGTCTGCGTACCTGTTTTATTAAAACTGAGGTGTATCTTTAAACATCAACCTGTATTTTCAATGGGAGCTGAGTAAGCAAAGCTCCCTGGACTGGAAGAAGGTGCCACAGGAAAGCAGCTTCCAAGGTTCACAGTGCTGGCTGATAGGTTTCATGGGGATACACGCACCACTGTAGGTGGGGTCTGCCTTCCTGCTTTCTTGTACCTCCCATATGCAGTGGCGTAATTTCTACCGACACCGTTTATTTTTTCAATGGGAGCTGAGCAGTCCAAGTGAGTGGGATTGGAAATAGCGCCAACAGGAAAGCAGCTGCAAACGTGATACAGTGCTGGCTGATAGACTATATGGACACCTACTTACTACTTTAGCTGGGGTCTGCGTTCCTGCTTTCTTGTAGCTCCCATACGCAGTGGTATAACTTCTACATACAGTCTGTATTTTTGCAATGGGAGTTAAGTAGCCCCAGTGAGTGGAATTGGAGATAGCTCCGAAAGGAAAGCAGCTTCAGAGGTGACACAGTGCTGGCTGATAGACTACATGGGGACGTACTTACTACTTTAGGTGGGGTCTGCCTTCCTTCTGTCTTGTAGCTCCCATAAACAGTGGTATAACTTCTACAGACAGTCTGCATTTTTTCAACGGGAGTTGAGCAGTCCAAGTGAGTGGGATTGGAGATAGCTCCCACAGGAAAGCCGCTGAAAATGTGACAGAGTGCTGGCTGTTAGACTACATGGGGACCTACTTAACAGTGTAGTTCGGGTCTGCCTTCCTGCTTTCTTGTAAATCCAATACGCATGGGTATAACATAACCGACAGAATGTATTTTTAAAGGAAGCTGACGAGGCTAACAGCATGGGATTGATGATAGCTCTCAAAGGAAAGCAGCTGAAAATGTGACACAGTGCTGGGTCATAGACTACATGGGGTCCTACTTACTACTGTAGGTGGGGTCTCCCTTCCTGCTTTCTTGTAGCTCCCATCACCAGTGGTATAACTTCTACTGCCAGCATTTATTTTTTCAATGGGAGATGAAGCAGTCCAAGTCAGTGGGATTGGAGATAACGCTCACAGGAAAGCAGTTGAAAATGTGTCACAGTTCTGCCTGATAGACTACATGGCGACCTACTTACTACTCTATGTGAGGTCTTTCTTCCTTCTTTCTTTTACCTCCCATACGCAGTGGTATAACTTCTACCAACAGTCTGTATTTCTCTCATACTGATACCGCCAGCATGTATTTTTTCAATGGGAGCTGAGCAGTCCAAATGAGTGGGATTGAAGATAGCTCCCACCTGAAAGCAGCTGCAAATGTGACACAGTGCTGGCTGATAGACTACATGGGTCCTACTTACTACTGTAGGTGGGGTCTGCCTTCCTGCTTTCTTGTAGCTCCCATATGCAGTGGTATAACTTACTCAACTGTTGTAGTATTGCAGGCAATATTCACTCAAAGACATAGAGATTCTAAGTAATGCACGTGTAGAGTTGTACATAAGCAACGTAGCACAACCACCAGAGTTGACTCAAAGTCACCCCTCCATTGCTGACTACCTCCTTATATGCTGCTTCTACACATGAGATCACACAGGGCCCAATTGATTAACTTGCAGCACCTGTTTCTGAAGTGGCGTGCCAGCTGCATTAACTTATCCCTACCATCTTTATTCAAGCTGGCTGGTCCAAGCTACATCTGTGCCTACAATTCCCCCCTTTTTCTTTTTTGAACCAGCCAGCCTTTAGCAACACATTTCAAAATTAAAGGTACATGAAGAAAACAAATATTTTTACCCATGGCCATGAGTTTACAACAAAAGGTCAATAACAGCTATATCGCTGAACAACACAATACAGAAATCCAGAAACTCAAAATAAACATCATCTGATATGTGTTGCTAGGAGGGACGCACACTACCAGGAAGGGATTTGTTCTTGGTAGCTCCACTCATATTTCTTTTTCCTGATGTAGTTCTGGACTTTTCTTCAGATCCTTTAGCATGCTGATCTGTGAGCATTATCTGTAAGATGGAAGTATCTCTTCAATTCTTTTAATGCAATACAGATAGCCGGAGGAATTTATAGCAGCGTACATGGTGCCACAGTTGCGAGGGTTTACATTTTAATAGAGTGATGGATTGAGGGTGGATCACTTGGTTCTTTCCTCAAGATTGTGTTTTCCATTGGTCTTACAGTTAAGTCCTTTCTGTTGATGTGGCTTGATCCATTTTGCCGGAATCCATCGGGGACCTTGATCTGTAATGACACAAGCATAGCCTCTTCCCCACGTTAACAGATCTGCAGGTCCTTGCCACTCTCCAGTAGTGGGATTCTTATACCAAACTTTAGGTTTGTCAGTAAAATACAAATCCCGACTCATTTGGGCAAAGTGTGTTAATGCCGGTGGTTCATTTCGGTTTGCCACAATTATGAGATGATTCATTGTATAAAGAGCTTTCATTAGTCTATCTTGAGGGCTCACCCCCTCTTCCCCCATTTGTTGTTTTTCTAGCAGTCCTTTTAAGGTTTGATGTGTACGTTCGATAATGGCTTGAACGGTAGAATTTCCTGGGATTCCAGTAGTATGTTTAACACCCCATAAGTTTAGAAACTTACGTGTTTTACTGGCTATGTATCCCGAGCCATTATCAGTTTTTAATCTCTCTTGGAACACCGAGGACTGCAAAGCAACTCCTCCAATGTCTTATGACATCTCGAGAACTGTCACTGATTAAGGCTGTGGCCCAAATCATGGCTGAATAAGTATCAATAGTGACATGTATACATTTAAATCGCCCAAAAGGAGCATAGACAGTGATATCTGATTGCCATATACCTAATGGTGCCAGATCCCTGGGATTGACTCCTACTCCTAGGCCGATTTGATTCTGGCATGCAGGGCACGTGGAAACAATACCCTGAGCGTCTGATATAGTCAGGTCAAACTGCTTCGCCAGCATTTTCGCACTTTGATGAAAGAAATCGTGCGATCTTCGGGCTTGAGAAAATTTGTCAATTATTGGCCCCGTACGTATCAATAAAAGGGCTGCCACTATCTTGTCAACAATTTCATTGCCAACTGATAGGCCATCTTTTAAGCCCGAATGGCTTCGAATATGTCCAATATAATAAGCAGTTTGACGTTCATTTATCTGATGCCAGAGTCGCAGGAATAAGTTATACAAATTCTGATTAGAGATTTCTTTCAACAACGCTCTCTCTAATCGAGTGACGGCATCGACCACATAGAGGGAATCAGAGATGATGTTTAATGGGACGTCTGGCCATTTCTCGAAAGTTTTAACTACAGCCATCAGGTCCAGCAGTTGAACTGAACTGCCTGGGGAGTGAACAGTTAGATTTTGCTATTTTCCATTCTCCCACCAAACCACTCCTGCTTTGGCTTGGATCTTACTTGCGTCGGTAAAAAGTCAGGCCTTTAATGGGTACTGCTGATCTCAACGGCCGGTCTTCCATTTGAAATTTAACAGAAAACAATTTATGGGCCGGATAATGATTATTTATAGTTCCTGGATATGACAATAACGCCCACTGTAATTCATCAGATTGTTGCAGTGCCCGGTTCAAGAACTCATCTGTGAGAGGAACGAAAATGACGTCTGCCTCAATCCCTGCTATTTCCAGCAGACGTTTCCTGGCCTTAACTATTATTTTCGCAATTGCCTCTAGCCTCGTGGTAATTGTTTTTTGCAAATTATATGACAAAAATATCCACTCCAAGATCCTCAATGGGTCTTTCACTACTGAATCCCATTGCATCAAGACTGCCATTACATGCTGGTTTTGACTTATCACAGCAATGTTAATTGACAAGTCAGGATCATATCGGTGACTGTAGTTATTGACTATCTTGTTTCCTATTTTTTCTATTGCTTGGATTTGCTGCCGAGACAGTTTTCACGCACTATCAGCCTCTACTGAGCCCTTAAACAAAGGCATTAGTGGCGCAAGATCCTCATTCGTGATACCACATATGGTTCGTACCCATTGGATATCACCTATTAGCTTTTGAACATCTGTTAAGTTAGCAATATCTGTTTTAATTGCCACCTTCTGAGGATAAATGCATGCATCAGTGATAATATTACCTAAATATTTCCAAGAGGCGTGCATTTGTACCTTCTCTGGCGCGATTACCAACCCGGAGATGCTTAACTGCCAGTACACGTCTTGTAGAATGCGATGCTGGTCCAGGTCTTTTCCTGCAATCAAGATATCATCCATATAATGGTAAAATAAGACACGAGGGTATTTTTTGCGCAGAGGTGCCAGCGCCCAGGCAACGTAAGTTTGACAAATAGTTGGCGAGTTCTTCATTCCCTGAGGTAAAACAGTCTATTGATATCGTTTTGCTGGCTCTTGTTTGTTAATCGATGGTACTAGAAAAGCAAACTTCTCACTGTCATCCTCATGTAGGGGAATTGTGAAAAAACAGTCCTTTAGGTCAATCACCAACAGGGGTCACTCTTTTGGAAGCATTGCAGGAGAGGGTAATCCTGGCTGTAAAGCACCCATGTCCTGCATCACTGCATTAACAGCTCTTAAATCATGTAACAGCCTCCACTTCCCTGATTTTTTTAGGGATAGTAAAAATTGGTGTTTTCCATGGACTGGTGGATGGCTTAATATGACCTTTCTCTAATTGTTCATTTACTAATTCATGAATGTGGGCGAGCTTTTCTTTGCTTAGCGGCCATTGATCAATCCAAACTGGTTTATCTGTAAGCCAGGTTAACTTCAGGACTGGTCGCCCATCAATGGCTGCCATTAAAAATTTTCATTTGACAAACGAAAGCCCATTTGGCTTAAGGCGTCTCTACCTAAAAGCCAAACTGAAGTATTCATTACATAGGGTCTAATTTGCACACATCTATTCTCTTCACCCTGTACGCATACCGAAATCAGGTCTGTGCTAATTTTTGTCATCTGTTTTCCTCCTAGTCCAACAACAGGGGTGTCTAAATTCTCTAAAGGCCAGCTTTTTGGCCAATAGGATAATGGAACAATAGTAACATCTGCTCCCGTATCCAGTAATGTGTTGTACCCAACCATATGTTCACCATTTGGATGTTGGAATACAACCATGAGTGGGCTTTCCCTGTGAAAGTGGCATTGCCAGTCTTACCTCAGGTACTCCAGTGGATACAAAACCACCATCTCGACGCTTACGACTTCCTGCAAAAGGAACTTTAGCTCTGAAAGGAACTAATTGAGCTATTTTAGTTCCTTTAGGTATATGAACTGGTGGCTGCCAAACTTTAACCATTATTCCAATGTTTCCTTCATAATCCACATCAATTACACCGGGGAGCAAAAAAATACCCTGTCGAGAGGCTGATGACCGTCCTAAAAGCAAAGCACTTAAACCATAGCCAAGGGGTCCATTAGCGTTAGATGAGATAACTGTTACCTCTGTGTTGTGGATGGTTACATCTACTGCTGTTTCCACATCCACTCCTGCGCCTCCTGGAGTGGCTGATCTGAGGCCATCTAGGCAGTTGTTGGTGCTGAAGGGCGTTTTTGTGTCATCGCGCTCGCTTTTTTTGCGCTCGTTAATTCATTTCCCTTACACATTGTATGTCTGGCCACTCGAGAGCGGCACTCAGTGGCTCTATGGCCAAACTTGCCACATCTGTAACAACTGCCATGAAATCTGCCGTTGGACCCAGATGGCCTGGCGGAGCTGTTTGTCCATACCAATGGTCTGGACCGACATTGATTTTTCACGTGTCCTATTTTTCCACAGTTAAAGCATTTTGGACTCCGATTTCCTTTGTGAGGTTGAACTAAAGGTTTCAATGCTGTTGCCATAGCTTCAGCTAAATGTGCTGACGATCCTACCCTAGAGCAGGCTTCTATCATGTCGACCAAAGCTGCTGTCCACGGGAGAGCCTGCAGGATCTTTTTGCAGTCATGGTTAGCGTTAGCAACTGCTAAGTGTAACCCTATTTCTGCCTTCAGTTGACAGGTTTGGTATACGATCCAGAGCTGCTCTTAGACGGTCTAAAAAGGTCATGAAAGGCTCATTACGTTTCTGTATAATAGTTGTATATGAGGGAACTGGCACCCCCATGTCAGGAACAATCTTAAATGCTTGACGAGTCAGTGTCTGTGTTTGCTGAAAAATAGCTTCATGCAGTCGGGCTTGTACCTGAGGATCAGCAAACGGTCCTTTACCCAACATCATATCTGCTGTGATGACTCGCCGCGGATCTCCCTGTTGTAAGTCCATATTTTCTACTACTGCCAGATCAACTCTTTTTTCCCATTCAGACTCCCATAGTAATACCTGAGTGGGCTTCAGGAAAGTTTCTGCTAGCTTCCGGCAGTCAAATGGAGTCATTAATCCACTGGCGAAAATATGATCCAATAACATTTGAACGTATGGGTTGGACAAGCCATATTGCATTACAGCTTTCTGGCCTTCCCTTACCAACTTCCAATCCAAAGGTGCCCATTGTCGTTTTCTTTGTGCTACTATTACTGGAAATGCTTGTGGAATAAATTCTCCTTCGATTACCGCATCACGTATGAAGCCTCTCCATTTCTTAGCCGGATCATAGTCATCTGGCCGGGGGTCTCTGAGCACCTGTGGGGATGAAACTATAATCTCTGGGTTGGTTAATTCATTAATTCATTCCAACAGTTGATTAGCTGTTGCTTTTGGTTTTTCCATCAGTTCCTCCAAATGGGCCAAAGTCTGTTTTATATCTTCTCCATGTCGTATTAATTCTTCCTTTAATAATTGTCTTTGTTGATCTTCAACTTCACTAGATGTTGGGGGTGATGATGGAAGAGGAATGCACTCAGGGATTGATGAGCTCAGGGGCAATAGCATATCCACATTGTCATTTGTAAAACATTATTCAACATGTCTCCTAGGTTTTCCCAGTGTCCCTTTCCATATACTTCTTGGGAGAAAACAAAGAGACCTACTTCCTGTCCCCATCTTACAAGTCTTAGCAAATCCTCTTTCATAATTGAAACCTTTCTCAGCAAGGATATGCTGAAGGATGTCAATAGGATTTTCCTCTTCGCTTATCATTTTTCCCATTATATCACTTTACTCAGATTACTTGCCTTTTCAAGCAGGATACCAAGTGCTTTTCTGCCGAGGGTTCTTAATGCAACTAATTCGGCGAATCACGTCGGGGTCACCAAATGTTGTAGTAGCGCAGGCAATATTCACTCAAAGACATAGAGAGTCTAAGTAATGCACATGCAGAGACATACACAAGCAACATAGTACAACCACCACAGTTGATTCAAAATCCCCCCTCCATTGCTGACTACCTCCTTATATGCTGCTTCTGCCCATGAGATCACGCAGGGCCCAATTGATTAACTTGCAGCACCTGTTTCCTAAGTGGCTTGCCAGCTGCATTAACTTATCCCTACCATCTTTATTCAAGCTGGCTGGTCCAAGCTACATCTGTGCCTACACCCGACAGCATATATATTTTTTCAATGGCAGTTTAGCAGTCCAAGTGACTGTGATTGCAGACTGCTTTCACAGGAAAACAGCTGCATATGTGACACAGTGCTGGCTGATAGACTACATGGGGACCTACTTACTACTGTAGTTGGGGTCTGCCTTCCTGTTTTCCTGTACCTCCCATACGCAGTGGTATAACTGAACTGGCAGCATATATTTTTTCAATGAGAGTTGAGCAGTCCAAGTGAGTGGGATTGGAGATAGCGCCCACAGGAAAGCAGGTGCAAATGTGACACAGTGCTGGCTAATAGACTACATGGGGACCTACTTACTACTGTAGTTGGGATCTGCCTTCATGTTTTCTTGTACCTCCCATACGCAGTAGTACAACTTCTACCGATAGTCTGTATTTTGTCAATGGGAGTTGAGCAGTCCAAGGGAGTGGGATTGGAGATAGCTTTCACAGGAAAGCAACTGCAAATGTTACACGGTGCTGACAGATAGACTAAATGGGGGCCTACTTACTACTGTAGGTGGGATCTTCCTTCCAGCTTTTTTGTAGCTCCCATACGCAGTGGAATAACTTAAGTGACATCATATATTTTCTCAATGGGAGTTGAGCAGAGCAAGTGAGTGTTATTGGAAATAGCTCCCATAGGAAAGCAGGTGCAAATGTGACACAGTGCTGGCTGATAGACTACATGGGGACCTACGTACTACTGTACGTGGGGTCTGCCTTCCTGCTTTATTGTAGCTCCCATACGCAGTGCTGTAACTTAATGGCAAGCATGTATTTTTTCAATGGGAGCTTAGCAGTCCAAGTGAGTGGGATTGGAGATACCTGCAACAGGAAAGTAGGTGCAAATGTGACACAGTGCTGGCTGATAGACTACATAGGGACAAACTTAGTACTGTAGATGGGGTCTGCCTTCCTGATTTCTTGTAACTCCCATACGTAGTGGAATAACTTCTACCGACAGTATGTATTTTTTCAATGGGAGTTGAGCAGTCCAAGTGAGTGGGATTGTAGATAGCTCCCACAGGAAAGTAGATGCAAATGTGACACAGTGCTGGCTGATAGACTACATGGGGACCAACTTAGTACTGTAGATGGGGTCTGCCTTCCTCCTTTCCTATATCTACCATACACAGTGTTATAACTTCTACACACAGTCTGTATTTTTACAAAGGGATTAGAGCAGTCCAATCGAGTGGTATTGGAGATAGCTCCCACCGGAAATAAGCTGCAAATGTGACACAGTGCTGGCTGATAGACTACACGGGGGCCTACTTACTACTGTAGGTGGTGTCTCCCTTCCTGCTTTCTTGTAGATCTTATACGCAGTACTATAACTTAACAGAAAAGATCTATTTTTTCAATGGCAGCTGAGCAGTCCAAGTGAGTGGGATTGGAGATAGCTCCGACAGGAAAGCAGATGCTAATGTGACACAGTGCTGAATGATAGACTACATGGGAGCCTACTTAATACTGTAGGTTGGGTCTGCCTTCCTGCTTTCTTGTAGCTCCCATACTTGCTGAAGACGACGGGAGACAGTCACATCCTGTAGTGCTGAGCAAGTCTCAACTTTGTTTGCAAAGATACAACTCTTTTATAGATACAATAATCAGGCTCATACACATTGCAAAAGCTAAACTCATCATTGGTTTCCAGTTAAATGTCAATCCTGCCCCTGTTTCAACATACTTCGGATGCTTGTGGCTGCTCAACCCAAAGTAAGCTCCTGTTTTCTCATCCTGTTATCATACAACTCTCTTGCTCAAGGACACCACGTCCTTGAGCAAGGGTCCAATATCTTATCGCTTAATGCTTACGGCCTAACCAGCTGTATTCTATCATGTACTCTTTCCTCTAGCCAAGTCTCCAAAAAACTCTCTACACTTCCCCCGTTTTCTTTTTGGACAATGATATTAGCCTGCCACATCCTCTCAAGTGTTCTTTCTATTGTCCATTGAATACAATTTATATAACAGGGAAACACTAACAATACAAATAAAACAATACCCATAAAGCCAATTCCATACATGATAACATTTCGCAACCAAGGGCCTATTCCCCGTCCCTTAACCCATCCTTCAAGTCCTAATCCCCCTTCATGTTTCAACTGATGTAATCCCTGTTGAAGTTCTTTCAGTTTGGCATGTATCGAGGTGGAATGGTCCGACAAGTTCATACAACACGTGCCCTCAAATTCTTCACATCCATGTCCATGGGCTAATAATAAAAAGTCTATGGCAGCTCTATTTTGTAACACCGCATGATTTACACTTTGAACGTCAGCTGTTAACATATCAATCATTTCTGAGGTTTTATTTAACTCACCTTTAGTCCAACATCCTAACTGTTTAGCCAAGTTCATGGCCTTATTAGCTGCTCCTCCTGGCAAAAGGATGGACTATGACTTGCTTCAGTTCACTCCAAAATCGAGGGGGACCAATATCAGTACAATCAAACTCATAATAACTACGTTTTTTGCGGGAGCTATTATTATGGTCAGCAAGCTGCATTAGCGTGGTTAAGTTAGGGTGGAATAAAGAGAGTTTCCCCAAATAACAGGGTCCACCCGGGGGATTTACCGGTATTCCGTTCCAGGCCCTTTCTCCACAGATTAAAAATATATCCGTGGGCAATTTCTTCGATGATGTAATACTAGAGACATTACAGCTGGAATACAATTGCTTAAATACTGTTTCTGACTTCAAAGAAGAGTCTAAGGTGGCCCAATATTTTCGATTTCTATTAAAGTAATGAATATCCCGTCGCATAAAAGCTACCCAATGTCCCCCAGTTCCATTAGTACCGAAGCTTTCATTGGCACTTCCAAACAAGTCTGTTTCCTCAGGGAGTGAGGCTAATGTGGTATTAAGGGACTTAATTATCTCACATTGACGTTTCCCGTCCGAATGATCGTGATCATTGCTAACTGTGTTCAGCCCCATTCTATTACACAAGGTGTTATTGTCTACTAGTCCACAAAATTCCTCCGGATTCCATACGGGCAATCCTATCAAACACGTTTTAAAAGGATTAGTAACCCCTCCCAAAATAAGACAAATAGATGATTGACCAGTTTCATTAGCAAAGGTTATCAAAATATTTTCTCTAGACTGATTAAAATGCGTCAAGCTGTTAGCTATTATAGTTACATTAAAAGCTATGGTTATAACAAAACACCTCATTATTATTCATTAAATTCACTGTCTTTTTGTTATATAACCGTCAGTCTTTTGATTGTTAGCTAGTCCTCCAATGACCGCAAGACGAGGGTGTATTTATTCTTCAATCTCTTCTTGTCCTTTTTCGTCAGATGATTTGATCTCCGCAGCTTAAAGGACAGCTCTTGTCCACCTGGCTGGCACCCAAATGGATCCTGTGGGAGAATCAACACACAAATACCCACGTCCCCAGTATAATACTTTGGCCGGAGGCTGCCATATCCCTGTTTTAGGGTCAGGATATTTAACCCATATTTCTTTCTTCCCCTCCTTTTGTGCCTTTGGATTATGACGCATTATTAGAGGTGGTAGCTCCTGTTCCCCAAATATACATAGGTGGTTCATAACAAATAAAGCCTTTAACAATTTCATATGTGGGTCTTTAACATCCCCATATTTACCAAGATATCTTTTTAGAGTCCCATTAGCTCTTTCTATTATGGCCTGTCCTGTGGGGGGATGGGGAATCCCTGCTACATATTCAACTCCCCATTGACTCGTGAACTGTTCTATGCTTCTACTTATATAGGCCGGCCCATTCTCTGTCTTTATTTTCTGAGGAATTCCCATTACCGCAAAACTACTATATAAATGACACTCCACATGTATGCCCCTCTCCCCTCTCTGTGCTGTTGCCCAAACGAATTTGCTCCATGTGTCTATGGTTACATGCACATATTTTAGTCTTCCAAACTCTGCCACATGAGTGACATCCATCTGCCAAATTTCATTTGCAGATAATCCTCTAGGGTTCACTGCCAAGCCTAAGCCAACACCTCCATTGTGATGGCTACAAATGGGACAAGCTCTAACAATAGCCTTTGCATCCTTTAGCGATAATTGAAACTCTCGGTGTAAGCCCCGTGCATCGTACTAGCCAATTCCATTTTCCTAGCCATTGTAATGGTCCTTTTATTATTTTATCTGATGCTACTATACTGCCGCCACCTAAGAGCGCTTCCTGAAGATCTTCTGTATTGTCTAAATACCATTGTAAAGAGTCCTTTTTCATTGGTGTCCTTATCGTATGCGGCTTAGCACCAGATACTTGTAATGCTCTTTCACGATCCTTTTTTATTAGTCCCGCCAACATCTCAATTTTTTGAAAAAGGATTTTTGTTTGTTGTAAGGCTGGGGAAATCCATTCTAGAATCCATACCTCCCCCATTTTCTTTTGAGATTGTGTCAAGGCCCCAAGCAAATACTTTGTGCTATACTAGATGGTTAAGTCAATAGGTAAGTCAACATCGTGACGTCGGACCTGCCCTTGTATGACACAGTCCATAATTTTTTGAAGCGCATCCTGAAGCTCTGGTGTTACCTGTATTTGACGCGTGGGGTTGGTTCCTTTCAAAAGTGGTCGTAGTTTTTCTAACAACTCGTTGGGTATTCCCACTATTGGTTTTAGCAATTGCAGATACCCTAACAGCTTCTGAGCATCATTCGGGGTCTTTATTTGTAGTTGGAGCTGTAGCTTCTGTGGTACTACGAGCTGTTCTGATAAAGACCATCCGAGATATTTCCATGGAGCTGTATGCTGAAACTTTTCTGGAGCTATCACAAGGTGGCATTGAGCCAGTGCCTGTCGAATCTCTTCCACCTGTTGTTCCGTAAATGGTGCAGGCTGAGAAAAGAGAATATCATCCATGTAGCTGATAGACTACATGTGGACCTTCTTACTTCTGTAGTTAGGGTCTGCGTTCCTGCTTTCTTGTAGCTCCCATATGCAGTGGTATAACTTCTACCGACAGTCTGTATTTTTCCAATGGGAGTTAAGCAGTCCAAGTGAGTGGGATTGGAGATAGCGTCCACAGGAAAGAAGCTTCAAAGGTGACACAGTGCTGTCTGATAGACTGCACGGGGGACCTGAGACTACATGGGGATCTACTTAGTACTGTAGGTGGGGTCTGCCTTCCTGCTTTTTCGTAGCTCTCATCCACAGTAATATAACTTATACCGAAATAATGTTTTTTTAAAGGGAGGTGAAAAACCCATGAGAGTGGGATTGGAGATAACTCCCAGAGGAAAGTTGCTGCAAATGTGACACAGTGCTGGCTGATAGACTGCACGGGGGTCTACTTACTACGTTAGGTAGGGTCTGCCTTCCTGCTTTTTTGTACATCCCATACACAGTGGTATAACTTAAGTGACAGCATATATTTTCTCAATGGGATCTGAGCAGTACAAGTGAGTGTTATTGAAGATAGCTTTCACAGGAAAGCAGCTGCACGTCACACAGTGCTGGCTGATAGACTACATGGGGACCTACTTACCACTGTAGGTGGGGTCTGCCTTCCTGCTTTCTTGTAGCTCCCATACGCAGTAGTATATCTTCTACCAACAGAATGTATTTTTAAAGGGAGATGATGAATCGAAGAGCGTGGGATTGGAGATAGATCCCACAGGAAAACAGCTTCAAAGGTGACACAGTGCTGGCTGTCAGAGAATACATGGGGACCTACTTACTACTGTAGGTGGGATCTGCCTTCCTGCTTTGTTGTAGCTCCTATAGGCAGTGGTATAACTTCTACCGACTGCATGTATTTTTTGAATGGGAGCTGTGCAGTCCAAGTGAATGGCATAGGGGATAGCTCCCACAGGAAAGAAGCTGCAAATGTGACACAGTGCTGGCTGATAGATTACATGGGGACTTACTTACTACTGTAGGTGGGGTCTGCCTTCCTGCTTTCTTGTAGCTCTCATATGGAGTGCTTAACTTAACCGACAGCATATATTTTTTCAATTGGAGCTGAGCAGTACAAATGAGTGGGATGGAAGATAGCTCTCAAAAGAAAGCAGCTGCAAATGTGACACAGTGCTGGCTGATAAGACTGCATGGGGACCTACTTACTACTGTAGGTGTGTGGAGAAAAAATGAAGGAGCATGGACATGGATCCCAAGATATAATGTTAGACCTGTTGGGGCAAGGCAGCCTGAGCTCTAGTTATATGAATTTAATGCACAATCAAGACCAGACTCAGAGCCCTGGTTAAAGCAGTTGCTGTCACGCAGACAGCAGGCCGCTTTCTGTTCCCTCAAGGTCAGACAGTTTTCGGCTAAAAGTGGTAAACAACTTTGGGGAAAAACAAGATGGGAAAATGTGAGGGAGCTTGCTTATGGCAGAAACCGCAACTAGGATGAACAAGAAAATGTAATCTATTAGCTGCTATTACTGAGCTAGCTTTGAAGCTGCTGTGTATATAAGTTAGAGCCTGCTCTCAATAAAGAAGAAGATTTCTGCTATCGCTCACAATGAGTAGGACTGATTTCTTCCCACCCAGCTGAGAATCGGACCCTGGGTTGATCGCCGCATGAAGTAGGCTTAGAGCTGGTTTTTCAGGCTTCGAGCCTGGGTTTTTCAGACTTCGAGTCTGGTTCATTTTTCAGGCTTTGAGCCTGGTTTCAGGCTTCGAGCCTGGTTTGCAGACTTCGAGTCTGGTTTTTAGGCCAAGAGCAGAAAACTTCGCCTCAAATGGCGCCCGAACAGGAACCCTCACGGTGTGTTACCGGGTAAACAGTCTTCCTGTGGGGAGCTGAGACTTGAAAATCTGGAGGGAGAGGCAGTCGTCGGAGGTGGAAGCCTGCTGGATCCCAAGCAGAGGTTGCTGTACCCGGGGGAGTGACTACAGTTTGCGATGATATGAGGGGCCGGCAACATGGATAACGAGGTAGCACTCTCACTTTTACATCGCTTTTTAGAAAAGGGGGGGGTGGACTTTAAATTGACCGATTTGTCTGGTCTACTTGTATATGGTAATTCTAAAGGCTTTTTTAAGGACTTTGAGAAATATTTTGATGAGGAGGAGTGGAGAGCATATGGGGCTTGTCTTGGGGCTGAAATCCATCCCGGTGCGCGGCCCATCGCTGAGCGGGGCGTGTTGCGAGGAAAAAAAAAAATGCGAGGGAAGAAAAAGAAAACACAGGAGAGACTAATATCGACTGCGCCGCCGGGGCAGGCACGAAGTGAGCCAGATCCCCATTGCCCCTTCCATCTGCAGCCTCCGCCGTGCAGCCGCTTCCCGTGCCCGGTCAGTGTCTCCGGAGTACCCCCCACACACACCGTGCGCCGACACGGCCGGCCCCAGCCCTCACGAACTGCAGGGCTTGTCCTTTCCATCCTCAATCCCTTGCCTCAAAGAGTGTAAAAACTGTTGGTCGTGATGTTATGCACTTTGCTGTAAATGTGATGATGAACAGTGGTTTTCTTACAGTGGAAACTTTCTAAGGTGTTTTAGGTGTTAGGAAAAGAACATTTGGATATTGAGAAGCTAAAAGGTGGTTTGTGTTTTAGACTCATTGGTGATGGATTTTTTTTTAATTAGGATTAAACAAATGGATTTTGTCATGGATGGATTTTATCATTTCATTTTTGCCAATAATGACAACAGAGCCATAGGAGTTAGAATTATTGGGATCTATAAAGATGGATTTTTATGTTATGTTTAATTTTACCAGCAATACCAAAACATTTGGGACAGAATGTGAATCCCATCCTGGGCATGTATGAGAACACAACATCTTGGTGCAATTATACTTCACCAAAAAGATCCAGGCCTAGTCTTGTGCCTGTACAGTTACCAAAGGGAATTTTTCTGATCTGTGGGGACCAGGCATGGCCTGGAATACCCTCGAGATTACAAAGGGGACCACGCAGTTTGGGACAACTGACGATCTTGATGCCTAATCACACAATGATTTAGAAACACCATTGTCCAAAACAATTTGTGCATGCATTTACTGGTGAATGTGGTGACCATGTTACCTTTGGTCTCCCTCAGCAATAATAGCAACTAGTATATTTGCTCCAGGTGTAACAGTATCTGCTTTATTAACTCAGCTATGCAAATTAGGATGCTGGCTTAGCAAACAAAGTAACCAAAGCTGCTGTTGCTGAGCTAGCTTTAAAGCTCCTGTGTATATAAGTTAGAGCCTGCTCTCAATAAAAAAGATTTCTGCTATCACTCACAATGAGTAGGACTGATTTCTTCCCACTCAGCTGAGAATCGGACCGTGGGTTGATCGCCGCATGAAGCAGACTTAGAGCTGGCTTTTCAGACATCGAGCCTGGGTTTTTCAGACTTCGAGTCTGGTTCATTTTTCAGACTTTGAGCCTGGTTTCAGGCTTCGAGCCTGGTTTGCAGACTTCGAGTCTGGTTTTTAGGCCAAGAGCCGAAAACGTCGCGGCATAGGTCGGGATTGCCTTCCTGCGTTCTTGTAGCTCCCATACGCAGTGCAATAACTTAACGGAAAGCAGGTATTTTTTCAACGGGAGCTGAGCAGCCCAAGTGAGTGGGATTGGAGATAGCTCCCAAAAGAAAGCAGGTACAAATGTGACACAGTGCTGACTGATAGACTACATGCGGACATACTTACTACTGTAGGTGGGGTCTGCCATCCTTTTTTCTTGTTTCTCCCATACGCAGTGGTATAACTTCTACCGACAGTCTGTATATTTTAAATGGGAGTTGAGCAGTTAGAGTTAATGGGATTAGATATAGCTCCCACAAGAAAGAAGCTGCAAATGTTACACAGTGCTGGCTGATATACTACATGGAGACCCACTTACTACTGTAGGTTGGGTCTGCCTTCCTGCTTTCTTGTAGCTCTCATATGCAGTGGTATAAATTAACGGACAGTGTGTATTTTTTCAATGAGCGTTGAGCAGTCCAAAAGACTGGGATTGGAGATAGTGCCCACAGGAGAGCAGTTGCAAATGTGACACAGTGATGGCTGATAGACTACATGGACACCTCCTTAACACTGTAGTTGGGGTCTGCCTTCCTGCTTTCTTTTTGCTCCCATATGCAGTACTATAACTTAACGGACAGTTTTTTTTTTTTTCATTGCTAGTTGAGCGGTGCAAGTGACTGTTATTGGAGATAGTTCCCACAGGAAAGAAGCTGCAAATGTGACACAGTGTTGGCTGATAAACTACATTGGGACCGACTTACTACTGTAGGTGGGGTCTGCCTTCCTGCTTTCTTGTTGCTCCCATAGGCAGTGGTATAACTTCTACCGACAGTCTGTATTTTTGGAATTGGGAGTTGAGGAGTCCAAGTGAGTGGGATTAGAGATAGCTTTTACAGGAAAGCAGCTGCAAATGTTACACAGTGCTGGTATTCCAATGATTACAGACAAACTCTTCAGGGTGATTATAAAATGCATGGAACAACGGTTGCCTGAATACAATATTCACTGCTGGCATTAAATACCTTTAAAGAGGCATGGGGTTGCACTGGTTTTCGAACAAACACACTTTGAGCTTTTCACAGGTCTGATTGGTTCAGCCCGATTACCTCATAAAATGGGGGGTTCATGCTATAACTTAGCCAGCGGCAGGAGAGTTAACCACTCCATCAGCCAGATAACAACATACCATCCCCGGATAATGGGTGGGGCCTTTATCAAATAAAATGGTACTTCCCTTTTTAGTTTTTCACTCCACATTCTTTTAGGTGCAACGCTTTTGCCCTTCTTAGAGGTAGGCTTGGGATCTTAGGATTCCCAGTTTGAGGCTTTGAGAGACTCTGTACCCCACTCCCAGTACACCTCTGCCTCTTTCACCTACTCTGTTGCTTAGAGCAGTGAGGGTTATGATCTTCTCGGCAGCAGTCGTAATCTTCAGGGGTATTCCCTGTCTCCTTTTAGGCCTCTTTCCTCTTGCCTTTTCCTCCAGCACCCATGGGGTGCCTGAAACACTGGCTTTCACATCCAGGTCTCGGTTTTCCAGGCCTTCTAAGTATAAAGCACCCTTTTATAAACTTAAATTACAGTCCCCACTGGAGTCAGTTGTTCTATACTTCTAATACCTCCCCCGAATGTTGTGGGGAGAAAACACCTTTGACTCCCCTCCAAAGGTAACAAATAAAAGGTTTTCTAACATCAGGCAGGCTAGGCAGAGGGGCATTAATCCAGTCCACTTTTAAATTCTCAAAATCTCTTTCATCTTCTTTGGGCCATTTACCTAATCCATCTTGAGTTAATTTCTGGTACAAAAATTTTACCTTCTTAATAAAATTTTCAATCCATTGTCTGCAATATCCAACAGACCTAAAAGCTGTCTGACTTGTCTCTTACTCTTTGGAGCTTGTAGGGACAGTATACCAGTTACTCGATCTGGATCAAGTTTCTTACTTCCCTTTATAAACCAGTGTCCCAAATATTTTACCTATTCTTCAGGAAACAGTAATTTAGATTTAGACACTTTAAACCCTTGTAAACTCAGGAAATTAAGCAATTTAACACTTTCCTGTCTAACAGCTTCTTCATCTCTCCCTGCTAATAATAAATCGTCCAGATATGTTTAAAGAAGAATAGGGGAGTCAGGGGCTATATTTGTTGGGGACTTCAACATCAACAGAGCCCTTGATAAAATTACGAATAGGTCCCCATAAGGAAGAAGTTTTATTTTTAGTCAATATGGGTGCTGAAAAGTCAACCATCCAAAAGCTCCCAAAAGGGATAGAAAAAGAGAAAAATTATATGTCAGTAATTGGGGCAAAAGGAGAACCCTTTAAAGTGCCCATTCTAAAAGATGTAGAAATAGAGTCAGAGAAGAAAATTTACCTTAATGATTTGTTGCTACTCCCTGAAGCAGAATATAATTTACTGGGGAGAGATCTGATCCTGAAATTAAATCTAAGCATCCAGAGTCAAGGGGACAAGTTACAGATTAAGTTATATCCCCTAACACAAGAAGATGAGAAAAATATGAATCCCTTAGTATGGTATAAAGAGGGAGAAACTGGAAAAATACAAATGGATCCCATAAGTGTTCAAATAATAGACCCACATCGCCCAATAAGAATCAAACAATACCCCATATCCATGGAAGGTTGGAAGGGGTTAAAAACGGTGGTTGACAGACTTTTAGAACAGGGGACTTTAGAACCCTGTATGTCACCCCACAATACACCTATCCTCCCTGTAAAGAAACCAGATGGATTATATAGAATGGTACAAGATCTAAGGGCTGTAAATCAGCGAACCATCACTAAATTCCCTGTGGTGACAAATCCTTATACTCTATTGAGTCATATTTCTCCAAAATATACTTGGTATAGTGTGATAGATTTAAAAGATGCATTTCGGGCTTGTCCTTTGGACGAGGGGTCCAGAGATTATTTTGCTTTTGAATGGGAGGATCCTGAGACAGGACGAAAGCAACAACTAAGATGGACCGTGCTGCCACAGGGGTTTACGGAATCACCGAATTTATTTGGACAAACTTTCGAAAGAATTTTGCAGGATTTTATAATACCCAAAGAAATTAAATTATTGCAGTATGTAGATGATCTATTAGTGGCAGGGGAAACTGAGGAAGAGACTCGAAAGGCTACCATAAAGTTGTTAAACTTTTTGGGAAAGAGAGGATTGAAAGTGTCCCGGTCAAAATTACAATTTGTAGAACAAGAAGTAAAATACCGAGGACATTGGCTAAATAGAGGAAGAAAAAAATTAGACCCCGAACGAGTATCTGGGATTTTATCTTTAAGACCACCAAAAACAAAAAAAGAAATTCGGCAGATATTAGGATTGTTAGGATATTGCAGACCATGGCTTGAAAATTATAGTGAGAAAGTAAAATTTTTTATATAACAAATTAACTAACAACCAGCTTAAGTGGCTTGCAGAAGATGACCAGAGATTTGAGGAAATAAAAAGTGCATTAATACAAGCACCTGTACTGAGTCTCCCAGACTTAGAGAAACCTTTTTATCTTTTTGTAAATACCTCAAATCAAACAGCGTATGGAGTCCTCACTCAGGACTGGGCAGGAACCAAAAAGCCTGTGGGATATTGCTCTAAACTACTTGACCCAGTAAGCAGAGGACGGTCTGCTTGTCTCCAAGCCCTAGTCACGACGGCTTTATTAATAGAGGAAGCCGGGAAAATTACCTTTAGTGCACCCTTAAAGGTGTACACCCCACATAATGTTAGGACAGTTTTAAAACAAAAAGCAGAAAAATGGTTAACGGATAGTCGGATTTTAAAATATGAAGCAATATTAATAGATTCCCCTGACCTAGAATTAAAAGTAACATCTGCACAGAGCCCAGCACAATTTTTATTTGGAGAACCATTAGAGGTACTACAACACAATTGTTTAGAAATAATCGAGACCCAAACAAAAGTTAGACCTGACTTAAGAGATACTGAACTAAAAGAAGGGGAAATACTGTTCATCGATGGATCTTCTCAAATGGTGGAGGGAAAGAGAAAATCGGGGTATGCAATAATAAATAAAGGGTTAGACATAGTAGAGTCAGGACCCTTGAGCCCAACATGGTCAGCTCAAGCTTGTGAGTTGTATGCCCTTTATAGGGTCTTAGAATTATTGAAAGGAAAGAGCGGGACTATATTCACAGACTCTAAATATGCATATGGGATAGTACACACTTTTGGAAAAATTTGGGAAGAAAGAGGCTTAATTGATACCCAAGGGAAGAATTTAATACATCAAGAATTAATAATAAAAATCCTAAAAACTCTAAGGGAACCAAAGAAAATAGCCATAGTACATGTAAGAGGACACCAAAAAGGATTAGATTACCGAACTAGAGGAAATAACTTAGCAGATAAGGAAGTTCAGGAAGTAGCTCTCAGGCCTCAGACGATTAAAGTCTGTGTAGTACAAACTAAGAGGGGCAACAATGAAAAGGAACAAGAATAAAGAGAAAAGAAATTTACCCCTGAGGAATTAAATAAGTTGGAGAAAATAGGGGCCAAATTAGAACAAGGGAAATGGATGTTACCTGATGGGCGGGAAATGTTGTCAAAAGCTAGACACGTTATGGAACGCTTACACGCACAAACGCATTGGGGTACAAAAGCATTAAGTGATCATTTTCTTAAACAATTTGGATGTATTGGAATCTTTGAAATAACAAAGCAAATTACACGGGGTTGCTTAACATGTCAAAAGATAAATAAGAAAATATTTTGACAAGTAGCAACTGGAGGAAGAAAAACAGCTTACAGACCTTTTGAAAGAGTGCACGTTGATTTTACAGAATTACCCAAGGTGGGAAGGGTTAAATACTTACTAGTAATCGTGGATCACTTAACACAATGGGTAGAGGCTTACCCTGTGGCACGAGCCATGGCACAGATGGTAGTAAAAATTTTATTAGAACACTTAGTACCTAGATATGGGATAATCCAGTACATAGACTCAGACCAAGGCACGCACTTTACTTCTAAAGTAATAAAATTATTATGTCAATCACTAGGTATCCAGTGGGAATACCATACTCCCTGGCACCCACAGAGTTTGGGAAAAGTAGAAAGGATGAATCAAACAATAAAACAACAGCTAGCTAAATTGATGATTGAGACCCAAATTTCTTGGACAAAGTGCTTGCCATTGGCACTTTTGAATATAAGAACTAAACCCCACAGTGAAACTGGATTATCACCATATGAAATGTTATATGGCATGCCCTATTCCCAAGGGATGCCTCTAGAGAACAATGTAATTGAGGATCAAACTATCCAGAAATATGTGGTAACCATTGGAAAAAGATTAAAAGAATTAAGGGAAATTGGGATGTTAGCCCAGACTCCACCGCTTGGATTTGCAATTCACCAATTAGAACCAGGAGATAAAGTTCTAATAAAAGCATGGAAGGAAGAAACCTTATCTCCTCTCTGGGAGGGACCTTTTCTTGTTTTATTAACTACAGAGATGGCTGTGAGAACTGCTGAAAAGGGATGGACTCACGTTTCGCAAGTAAAAGGTCCAGTGAAAGAATGGAAAGTCGCATCTGAGTCTGGAGAGACTAAATTGACCTTCAGACGATCTTGAAAGAGCACGCAACAACGGAGACTTTGTGACGGTAACTGAGAGTGGTGGTAAGATCGTTTTGCGAAAAATTCCCTCCCTCAACACCTAAGCACGCTTTGAAGATAGAGTGCTATTACAATAAGGTAGGGAGAAACTCCACACAAGTTTAAAGGACTGTAAGGCCACGTGTTAGAAACTGAACTAAATAAACCCGGAAATCCCTTTAATACTGAAGTTTGGCAAAAACCATATGAGTCTCATCTAGCATGATCCATATGAGACCCCTGAAGAATACCCCTGCTGCCGTGAAGATGAATAACCCCGCTGCTGGAAGCACCCCAGTAGGCGGTGGAGGCAGAGGAGTAAAAAGGTGGGGTTTGATTTTGTTTGTATGGATCAACCTAATCCTACATGGAGTTTCAGCCGATTCGTGCTCCAAATGCTACCAACAAGTGGCATATGGGAAACAAACGGTGTCAACTCTGGCCTATCATACCCACATAAATGCTGGGTGTTATAAAAGAACTCAATTGGAAAAATGCCAAACAGCGGGATTGACTCTTTGGGTAGCTGAGAATCTTGGAGACAAGACAGGAAGAGTAGTCCATGGCTATGGAACTTGTCCCAAGGGAGAGAAATATATATGTTTCACTCAAGGAGGAATGTGGGGGTATTCAGATGGAGGAGGACAACAAGATAGATTTAAAGAAGAATTAGTAAAGAATGTTACACGAAGATTAAAAACAAATGGCAAATGACCTCCTTCAACTTCAAAAACATTATATGAAAAACTCAAAGAAAGGATGAGCACATGGGATTTACCAACTAAAGGACAGAATTTATTTGTAGATTTGATGCAGAAAATAGCTACAGAATTGAATGTATCCTCTTGTTGGATATGTGGAGGGACTCAGATGACTGAGCAGTGGCCATGGAGAGCAGACAGTGTGGAACCCCAACAATTATTGGAATGGAACAACACCCATAAATCCAGCACAAACAGACCTGAAGGATGGGTGCTAAGTCATGAAGTAATAGGCCAGTTTTGTATATCTAGAAATAGCAGTGATTTTACACAATATGTTGGACATACAACTTGCAAAATGATCTTGACCACTAACTCAACAAGTGGTGGCCTGGTGGCCAAAGTCACCCAATGGGTACTGGACTACCAACTGCTCTGGCAATCAAATTCAATGTTGGAAAAACAAAATGAATGCAAACCCATTTGAAGAAATTAGGGATTTGAAGTCCTTTTGGGAAAACCCCAGAAAAACAAATAGCAATTGGAAGTCTCCTGATGGGCTATTTTGGATATGTGGGCAAAGAGCATATAACGAATTACCAAAGAGATGGAGAGGTAGCTGTACCACTGGAATGATCCAACCCGCCTTTTTTTTGCTGCCAAAAATGAAAAATAATCATTTGGGAATACCTTTGTATGAGACCCTGAACCGAAGAAAGAGAAGTATATTAATAGGGGGAGCACAAAAGTGGAAAGATAATGAATGGCCCCCTGAACGAATCATTAATTATTATGACCCAGCTACATGGGCACAAGATGGAAGTTGGGGTTATAGAACTCCTATCTACATGCTAAACCGTATCATTCGGTTACAAGCAGTAGTTGAAATAATTACTAATCAAACTGCTTGGGCTTTAGAATTAGTAGCAAAACAATTATCTCAAACTCGAGCAGCCGTGTATCAGAATCGGCTAGCCTTGGATAATCTACTGGCAGCAGAAGGAGGCGTGTGTGGAAAATTTAATACATCTGAATGTTGTATAGAAACTGATGATCATGGGGATACAATTACAAAGATTGCAAATGAAATTAAATGAGTCGCACATGTACCTGTACAACGATGGGACTCAATTTTGAAGAATGACTGGTGGGATAATTTATTTAGCGGTGTTTGGTGGAAAAATTAGGATTTATGATATTGTGTTCAATATTAAGCTTATTGTTTTTACCTTGTATGATCCCATGTTTCATTAGACTGATCCACTCTATAATCCAAGCTATGCAAATTACTGCTATGCCCATAGATCCTGAAAAAGCAACAAGCGGTAAAACCAACCCTTTGATGATATTAAAATTGAAGGAAGATCCAAAATTGATATCAATCAAACAAGTATTAAGTCCATTAGAAGCTAAAACATGAATCAATAGTATCAAAAAGAAAATGGGGGATTGTGAAATGTGTTCCCTTGATTCGTGTCAATGTGGATCAACGAATATGGATGATAATTTTTGGTAGCTTTATTTGTTCTTGTGTAACTTGTTCTTGCGTTTCGTAACGGCAGCTTGACAGGTGTCTTGGAAGAGTAACTTGAACCAGGTTTTGCTAAGGAGGATGTTTCTGCTTCTTGTAACAGCAGCTTGGCAGATGTTTTGGGGAGATTAGCTTGAACCAGTTTTGCAGAGATAGACACACGGAGATTGCCTGAGGGACACCGTGAGGAAGACTACTGACTTCCTCCAACGACCACCTAAAGAGGGTGAAAAAGACCCCCGAGATGGAATAAAGCATGCGTGAGAAGCAGAGGACCCCTTCCCAGAAATGATTAACATTTTTCAGCCCCTTCGAGTAAAAGTCATGAATACGTATAAGGCCTACCCTACTTAATGCGAACTCGGGATGTGACGGGTGTGCGTCCTGATAGAGCAGAGGCTCTCAGTGCACCCAGCGCTGTTTGCTTGCTCTTATTCATCCAATAAATTCCTCAACGCAACCGGAATTCTGTTTGGGGATACTTCATTTATCACAGTAGTAAGTAGGTCCCCATGTAGTTTATCAGCCAGCACTGTGTCACATTTGTACCTACTTTCTTTTGGGAGTTATCTCCAATCCCACTCACTTGGACTGCTCAGCTCCCATTGAAAAAATACTTAATTTCCGTTAAGTTATACCACTGCGTATGGGAGCTACAAGAAAGCAGGAAGGCAGACCAAACCTACACTAGCAAGTAGGTCCGCATGTAATCTATCAGCCAGCACTGTGTCACATTTGCAGCTGCTTTCCTGTGGGAGCTATCTCCAATCCCAGTATGTGGACTGCTAATCTCCCATTAAAAAAATATATGCTGTCGGTAGAAGTTATACCACTGCGTATGGGAGCTACAAGAAAGCAGGAAGGCAGACCCTACCTACAGTAGTAAGTAGATTTACATGTAGTCTAACACCCACCACTGTGTTACATTTGCAGCTGCTTTTTTGTGAGAGCTATGTCCAATAACACTCACTTGGACTGCTCAGGTCCCATTGAAAAAACACAGACTGTTGATAAAAGTAATACCACTGTGTATGGGAGCTACAAGAAAGCAGGAAGGCAGACCCCACCTACAGTAGTAAGTACATCCCCATGTAGTCTATTAGCCAGAACTGTGTCACATTTGCAGCTGCTTTCCTGTGGCAGCTATCTCCAATCCCACTCACTTTGACTACTAAGCTCCCATTGAAAAAATATATGCTGTAGGTTAAGTTATACCACTGTGTATGGGAGCTCCAAGAAAGTAGGAAGGCAGACCCCATCCACAGTATATACCAGTACAGAAGTTATACCACTGCCTATGTGCTGAAGACGACAGGAAACAAGCTCACCCTGTAGAGCAACGTCTCAACTTTATTGGCAAAGATACAGGTCTTTTATAGATACAATAATCAGGCTCATACATTTTGCAAAACTTAAGCTCATAATTGATTCCCAGTTAGATGCAAACCTCGTCCTTGTTTCAACATACTCTAGATACTTGTGGCTGCTTAACCCAAACTAAGCTCCTGCTTTCTCATCCAGTTATCATACAACTCTCCTGCTCTCACGTCCTTGAGCAAGGGTCCAATATCTTATCACCTAATGCTTACTGCCTAACCAGCTGTATTCTATCATGTCCTCTTTCCTCTAGCCAAGTCTCCACAAAACTCCCCACATTTCCCCCGTTTTCTTTTTGGACAATGATATTAGCCTGCCATATCCTCTCAAATGTTCTTTCTATTGGCCGTTGAATACAATTTATAAAACAGGGAAACACTAACAATACAAATAAAACAATACCCATAAAGCCCATTCCATACATTATAACATTTCACAACCAAGGGCTTATTCCCCATCCCTTAAGCCATCCTTCAAGTCCTAATCCCTCTTCTTGTTTCAGTTGATGTAATCCCTGTTTAAGTTCTTTCAGTTTGGCATGTATCGAGGTGGAATGGTCCGACAGCTTCATACAACACGTGCCCTCAAATTCTTCACATCCATGTCCGTGGCCTAATGATAAAAAGTCTATGGCAGCTCTATTTTGTAACACCGCATGATTTACACTTTGAACATCAGTTGTTAACATATCAATCATTTCTGAAGTTTTATTTAACTCATCTTTAGTCCGACATCGTAAATGTTTAGCCACATTCATGGCCTTATTAGTTGTTCCTCCTGGCAAAAGGGGGCAACTATGACTTGCTTCAGTTCACTCCAAAATCGTGGGGGACCAATATCAGTACAATCAAACTCATAAGAACTACGTTTTTTGCGGGAGCTATTATTATGGTCAGCAAGCTGCATTAGAGTGGTTAAGTTAGGGTGGAATAAAGAGAGTTTCCCCAAATAACAGGGTCCACCCGGGGGATTTACTGGTATTCCGTTCCAGGCCCTTTCTCCACAGATTAAAAATATACCCGTGGGCAATTTCTTCGGTGATGTAATACTAGAGACATTACAGCTGGAATACAATTGCTTAAATACCGTTTCTGACTTCAAAGAAGAGTCTAAGGTGGCCCAATATTTTCGATTTCTATTAAAGTCATGGATATCCTGTGACATAAAACTTATCCATTTTCCCCCAGTTCCATTAGTATCAAAGCTTGCATTGGCACTTCCAAACATGTCTGTTTCCTCAGGGGGTGAGGCTAATGTGGTATAAAGGGACTTAATTATCTGACATTGACGTTTCCCGTTCAAATGATCGTGATCATCGCTAACTGTGTTCAGCCCCGTCCTATTACACAAGGTGTTATTGTCTACTAGTCCACAAAATTCCTCCAGATTCCATATGGGCAATCCTATCAAACACATTTTAAAAGGATTAGTAACCGCTCCCAAACTAAGGCAAAGGATGATTGACCAGTTTGATTAGCAAAGGTTATCCAAATATTATCTCTAGGCTGATTGAAATGCGTCAAGCTGTTAGCAATTATAGTTACACTAAAAGCTATGGTTATAACAAAACACCTCATTATTATTCATTAAATTCACTGTCTTTTTGTTATATAACCGTCAGTCTTTTGATTGTTAGCTAGTCCTCCAATGACCGCAAGACGAGGGTGTATTTATTCTTCAATCTCTTCTTGTCCTTTTTCGTCAGATGATTTGATCTCCGCAGCTTCAAGGACAGCTCTTGTCCACGTGGCTGTGTTCTGGTTTAGCAAGGAGCAGCTTTTGGCTTAGTAACAGGGGGAGCGGGTTGTAGTGAAGACCCGGTAAAGAGTTTGCAGACTCTCCCCCGGCTCCTGGGTTCAGATCCACCTCCGGCCCGACTGGGCCAATCTGGCGCCTCTGCGATCACTATTTAGGGGACGGGAATTCGGAATGCAAGTCGGGAGGTGTATGAGTGATACAAGATGGAGGCGACCATGCGGACCCTTCAGCCAGAGAAGGAGGAAGGAAGGAGAAGCAATAGACCAGAGACTCCTCTGCAAGACATGGCGAGAATGCAAGCTGTGCCTCTGCAACCTATGGAGATCCATGGCAGGACCGAGAGTTACCAACAGCTCCATGTGAGTGAGCCCGGACGGGCGAGGGACTGTGTGGGGAGACGGCCATGGCCCAGGCCGTGTTGGAGAGCCTACACGTCGCAGAGCAGCCCCACACGAGAGGAAAAGAGGAGCTGCAGTCTTTGGAATAAGTGCGCGTCGGAGCAGCCCGTGCACGTCTGCCGTGTGTGTGAGTTACCCCACGGACTTGCAGGGAGGACTGGTGTGGAGTTCACCCGTACTGAGGAGGGACAAACGACAGAAACTATCGGGAACAGACTAACTGAAACCCGCACTGCCTGTCCCCCCGAATTGCCTGTCCTGTGGGGGAATGAGGAATCCCTGCGACATGTTTAACTCCCCATTGCCTCATAAACTTTTCTATGCTTCTACTTATATAGGCCGGCCCTTTGTTTACACCATGTGCTTATATCTGCTACCACCAGCACCTCCTCTCACTCCACCCCGTGCCCCCCTCTTCCGTACCTTCCACCTCTCACATTACAACCTGAGATCTTCCGAACGCCTACCACATCTCCCCCTCCCTATGCTCGATGACTCCAGTGTCCTGTGGCACGAGCATATGATCAGGTGCTGGTCGGGTTCCACTTCACTATTCAATCCTGCCAATAGTTGAGTGACTCCATCTTGATCTGCATCACAGGGAGAACTCCGAGAAACACGTCAATCTGTAAGAGAGACTCAGTAGACCTTTATATCTTCTACGCCCCATGCTCTCCCCCTCCCTAAGACGGTTGAGCTGTACTTTTAAAGTATTGTGAGCGCATTTAAAGACCGCCTGTCCCTGGCTAGTGTGAGGGATACCGTGGCTCAATGCATGGGGATAGCTGGTATGTCCATGACCCCTCCGGGAAGCCTGCTCCACTGTTTTTAATAACTCAAATTTTACTAACAAGCATCAGACCTCCATAATCTGCACATGCGCAGAGTACACCAGGGAGCGATGCACTCGACCGATAAGGACTGTATAAAAGGACTCTGATGGGGGGGGGGGCAGGGTAGCACGCCGCTGGTGAAGCAGGGTCTCTCGGCCGCCCAGTGCTGTTTTGCTTATTTGCTGCTTGCTTCATAAATTTGATCTGTGAGTCATTTAAATTGAGTAGTTAACTTTATCACAGCAACTTATAACAATTTGGTGCCGTGACTCGGATACAGGTAAATTTGGTATTGGATTCCCAGACTAGGGGGGCGTCCCATCTGCGGATGGCCCTGGTGTGGGAAATTCCCTTGCCAAGCTCTCTATTCCGAACCCCTTCTAAATTTGGCAAATAAGCAAATAAACCTGCAGTACCCCATAATTTTTGTCCACGAAGATCCGAACGAAGACTCTGGATTGAGTAAGTATTTGCGTGTTTCCATTCGGTCAGGGTGGTTATCCTAGAGTGTGAGTGACTGAGAGGTCTCAAGGAGACCAAGTCAGTGCAGACCCTCCAGTAGTGCAGTTCCCATTGCCCGCGAGGGCGTGGGTCACGACCGAGGGGAACGATTGTGAAAACGAGTCAAGGGCACTCTAGAAGTTGGGACAGAGGTGGCATAAGGATAGGCTGCCAGATATTCCCCCAGAAAGTCCTCTGGGGATGATGATTAAATTTTGGAATGATTCCCCCTGTAGAAGACAAAAGAGTAAGGAAAAGATGGTACATTACTGTATGGAAGTTTAGGGGGGAAGAGTCATTAGGAAATCCCCATATTATTTGACCCATATTTGCGTCTTTTGAGGACTGGTTATGAGCAGATCTCAATTTGTGGGTAAATGATAAGCAGACCGTTACCCAAGAGGAAATTGAATATGTGAGTCTCTGGATACCCCAACTTTCTGATAAGGTATCCATGTTCGCTCTTAAGGAAAAGAAAGCTAAGAGTCCACTCGAAGAGGAGATTTGGTAGAGGATCCTCTGGGTGTGTCTGAGAGATTCGATCAGTTCTTAGGGCTGAATCTGTATACCTGGGTTGAACTATATTATTCACAAAGGAGGAAAGGGAAATGATTCGAAGAGCAGGAATGAGAATCTGGGATCAACAGCACCAGGCAGGACCAGACGCACATGTGAAATGGCCCTTGCAAAGGCCCAATTGGAATAATCAGATGGCAGAGCACAGAGCCCATATGGTAGACCTCCAAGCCATCATTGCGCAGGGAATCAGAGAGTCTGTTCCCCGAGGACAGAATATTAACAAAGCATTCAATGAGAGACAGAGAAAAGACAAAACCCCAACTGATTGGCTTGAGAGATTATGTAAAAGCCTTCAACTGTACTCTGGAGTAGATCCAGCAACTCCAGCGGGACAGGCATTATTAAAGACCCAGTTTGTGGCAAAATCATGGGTAGATATCTGAAAGAAACTAGAAAAATTAGAAGACTGGCAAGAAAAAGGGCTAGAAAGGGAAACAAAAGCCTGGGAGACAGGTGCATTCATCAGGAAAAAAAAAAAAAGGAATCAAAGGACGATGGAATGTTTTTAAGGAAGAATAGGGGGAGTCAGGGGCTCTATTTGCTGAGGACCACAAGAGTAATCGAGCCCTTGATAAAACTGAAGTTAGGTCCTCAGCGTCAGGAAGCAGAATTTTTAGTGGACTTGGGCTGAGAGATCTACGATCCAGTGATTGCCCCAGGGGTGTAAGACAAGTAGTAGGGGCAAAAGGGGAAACATTTAAAGTACCTCTTGTGAAGGAGGTACTGATAGAATCTGAAGCAGCAAAATATGCTGTAGGATCGTTTTTATTAGTTCCGGAGGCTGATCATAATTTATTAGGGGGAGACGTAATTATAGACTTAGGAAAAACCCTGGGCTGCCGGTAAGGGTAAAGCAGTGCCCCTTGTCACGAGAAGGTAGACGAGGATTAATCAGAAATAGAAAGACTAATATCTAAGGGACTACTTGAGCCCTGTATGTCCCCTTACAATACTCCCATATTGCCAGTTAAAGAAATCTGATGGGACTTATAGATTAGTACATAACCTCCGGGAGATAAACAAGAGAACTATTACTAGGTTCCCTGTGGTAGCTAACCCGCACACTTTATTGAGTCAGTTGAGTCCAGAGTACCAGTGGTATAGTGTGATAGACCTTAAGGATGCCTTTTGTGCATGTTCCCTGAAAGAGGAGTGCAGGGATTATTCTGCTTTTGAATGTGAAGATCCTGACACCCATAAAAAGTATTAAATTTCTTAATTTCCTGAGTTTACAAGGGTTGAAAGTGTCTAAATTTAAATTACTGTTTCCTGAAGAAAAGATAAAATATTTGGGACACTGGTTTATTAAGGGAAGTAAGAAACTTGATCCAGATCGAGTAAATGGAATACTGTCCCTACAAGCTCCAAAGAGTAAGAGACAAGTTAGATAGCTTTTAGATCTGTTGGATATTGCAGACAATGGATTGAAAATTTTATTAAGAAGGTAAATTTTTGTCCCAGAAATTAGCTCGAGATGGATTAGTTAAATGGCCCAAAGAAGATGAAAGTGACTTTGAGAATTTAAAAGTGGATTTGATTAATGCTCCTCTGCCTAGCCTGCCTGATGTTAGAAAACCTTTTATTTGTTACCTTTGGAGGGCAGTTAAAGGTGTTTTCTCCCCACAACATTCGGGGGAGGTATTACAACAAAAGGCGGAAAAACGGATAACTGATGCTAGGCTCTTAAAATATGAAGGTATATTAATCCACTCTCCGAAATTAGAAATAGAAACCACCAGTATTAGGAGCCAATACCCCATGGTATCCCCAAAGTTCCGGAAGAGTGGACAGAATGAATGGAGAAATTAAGAAACGGCTAATGAAATTAATGTTGGAAACAGAAATGTCCTGGATTAAATGTTTACCCTTAGCTTTGTTACAGACACGGGGACAAAGTCTTGATAAAAACCTGGAAAGAATCATCTTTAAACTCCGCGATGGGAGGTTCCTTTCCTTGTCTTATTTAAGGACCAATTTCGCAGGATCAGTGGGAAGCTGCAGAGGTCCCAGGAGAAATGAAACTTCAGCTGCATAAAAAGTGACATGTTAACTGAGAAGTGGAGTGTAGGGATTTCCTTTTTGTAAAATATTAGAGTTTAATGTTTACATTGTGATCGTCAGAAAGGTGTGAGATAATCAGTAGGACTGTAATACCTATTTTAAAGTAACAGATTGTGGAATAGGAATAGCTTAGAAGTATAGAACAATCTGAGTCCAGTGGGGACTGTAATTTAAGTTTATAAAAGGGTGCTTTATACGTAGAAGGCCCGGAGAACAGAGACCTGGATGTGAAAGCCAGTGTTTCAGGCACCCCATGGGTGCTGGAGGAAAAGGCAAGAGGAAAGAGGCCTAAAAAGAGACAGAGAATACCCCTGAAGATTACGACTGCTGCCGAGAAGATCATAAACCTCACTGCTCTAAGCAACAGAGTAGGTGAAGGAGGCAGAGGCGTACTGGGAGTGGGGTACAGAGTCTCTCAAAGCCTCAAACTGGGAATCCTAAGATCCCAAGCCTACCTCTAAGAAGGGCAAAAGTGTTGCACCTAAAAGAATGTGGGGTGAAAAACTAAAAAGGAAAGTACCATTTTATTTGATAAAGGCCCCACCCATTATCCGGGGATGGTATGTTGTTATCTGGCTGATAGAGTGGTTTACTCTCCTGCTGCTGGCTAAGTTATAGCAAGAACCCCCCATTTTATGAGGCAATCGGACTGAACCAATCAGACCTGTGAATAGCTCAAAGTGGGTTTGTGCGAAAACCAGTGAAACCCCATGCCTCTTTAAAGGTATTTAATGTCAGCAGTGAATATTGTACTCAGGTAACCGTTGTTCCATGCATTTTATAATCACCCTGAAGAGTTTGTCTATAATCATTGGAATACCAGCACTGTGTCACATTTGCAGCTGCTTTCCTGTGAAAACTATCTCTAATCCCACTCACTTGGACTGCTCAACTCCCAATTCCAAAAATACAGACTGTCAGTAGAAGTTATACTACTGCCTATGGGAGCAACAAGAAAGCAGGAAGGCAGACCCCACCTACAGTAGTAAGTCGGTCCCAATGTAGTTTATCAGCCACCACTGTGTCACATTTGCAGCTGCTTTCCTGTGGGAGCTATCTCCAATAACACTCACTTCTACCGCTCAATTAGCAATGAAAAAAAAAAACTGTCCGTTAAGTTATAGTACTGCGTATGGGAGCTAAAAGAAAGCAGGAAGGCAGACCGTAACTACATTGTTAATTAGGTCCCCATGTAGTCTATCAGCCATCACTGTGTCACATTTGCAACTGCTCTCCTGTGGGCACTATCTCCAATCCCGGTCACTTGGACTGCTCAACGCTCATTGAAAAAATACACACTGTCCGTTAGTTTATACCACTGCGTATGAGAGCTACAAGAAAGCAGGAAGGCAGACCCAACCTACAGTAGTAACTGCGTCACCATATAGTCTATAGCCAGCACTGTGTCACATTTGAAGCTGCTTTCCTGTGGGAGTTATCTCCAATCCCATGCTCTTGGCCTCATCACCTCCCTTTAAAAATACATTCTGTCGGTAGAAGCTATACCATTGCGTATGGGAGCTACAAAAAAGCAGGAAGGAAGACCCAACTTACAGTAGTAAGTGGGTCCCAATGTAGTCTATAAGTCAGCACTGTGTCACCTTTGAAGCTGCTTTCTTTTGGGAGCTATCTCCAATCCCACGCTCTTGGCCTTATCAGCTCCCTTTAAAAATACATTCTGTCGATAGAAGTTATACCACTTCGTATGGGAGCTACAACAAAGCAGGAAGGCAGACCCCATCTACAGTAGTAAGTAGGTCCCCATGTATTCTATCAGCCAGAACTGTGTCACATCTGCGAGTGCTTTCCTGTGGGAGCTATCTTCAATCCCACTCACTTGGACTGCTCAGCTCCCATTAAAAAAATACATGTTGACAGTAGAAGTTATATCATTTTGTATGGGAACTACAAGAAAGGATGAAGGCAGACCTCACCCACAGTAGTAAGTAGGTCGCCATGTATTCTATCAGCTAACACTGTATGACCTTTGAAGCTGCTTTCCTGTGGGAGCTATCTCCAATCCCAGTCACTTGGACTGCTCAACTCCCATTGAAAAAATAAATGCTGTCGCTTAAGTTATATCACTTCGTATGTGAGCTCCAAGAAAGCAGGAAGGCAGACCCCAACTACAGTAGTAAATAGGTTCCTATATAGTGTATCAGCCAGCACTGTGTCACATTTGCAGTTGTTTTCCTGTGAAAGCTATCTCCAATCCCACTCACTTGGACCGCTCAACTCTCATTGAAATTATACAAACTGTTGGTAGAAGTTACACCACTGCGTATGAAAGCTACAAGAAAGCAGGAAGGCAGATCTCACCTACAGTAGTAAGTAGGTCCCCATGTAGTCTATCAGCCAGCACTGTGTCACATTTGCACCTGCTTTCCTGTGGGAGTAATCTCCAAAAACACCCACTTGTACTGCTCAGGTCCCATTGAAAAAATATATGCTGTCTCTTAAGTTATACCACTGGTTATGGGAGCTTCAAAAAAGCAGGAAGACAGACCCCACCTACAGTAGTAAGTAAGGCCCATGTAGTCTATCAGCCAGCACTGTGTCACATTTGCATCTGGTTTCCTGTGGAAGCTTTCTCCAATCCCAGTCACTTCGACTGCTCATCTCCCATTGAAAAAATATATGCTGTCGGTTAAGTTCTTCCATTGTTTATGGGAGCTACAAGAACGCAGGAAGGCAATCCCCACCTAGCGAAGTTTTCGTCTCTTGGCCTAAAAACCAGACTCGAAGTGTGAAAACCAGGCTCGAAGCCTGAAACCAGGCGCAAAGCCTGAAAAATGAACCAGACTCGAAGTCTGAAAAACCCAGGCTCGATGCCTGAAAAACCAGCTCTAAGCCTGCTTCATGCGGCGATCAACCTACGGTCCAATTCTCAGCTGGGTGGGAAGAAAGCAGTCTGTACTCAGTGTGAATGATAGCAGAAATCTTCTTTATTGAGAGCATGCTCTAACATATACACAGCAGCTTCAAAGCTAGCTCAGCAACAGCAGCTAATAGATTTCATTTTCTTGTTCATCCTACTTGCAGTTTCTGCAATAAGCAAGCTCCCTTACATTTTCCCATCATGTTTTTCCCCAAAGTTGATTACCACTTTTAGCCGAAAACTGTCTGACCTTGAGGGAACAGAAAGCGGCCTGCTGTCTGCGTGACAGCAACTGCTTTAACCATGGCTCTGACTCTGGTCTTGATTGTGCATTAAATTCATATACCTAGAGCTCAGGCTGCCTTGCCCCAACAGGCCTAACATTATATCCCGGGATCCATGTCCATGCTCCCTCATTTTTTCTCCACAATTTCCCCTGTTTTGTTTTTGCACAATCAAGACTGAGTCAGTCAGTTTATGCACTGCCTTCATAATACAACTATATATGATTCTAAACATTACAAGCAAAAGCAAAATAACCAATATACATCTTAACTCTTCTTTGATTAATATAGTCAACCCAGGTGACAACCCCCCAAAAGCTGATTGAAGCCAATTATCAAAAGGCTGATAACCCATCGTAATATTGTTAGCGTGAGCCTTTAAACATGCCAAAGCATTGTGAATAGATTCACTATGATCAGAAAGATGAAAACCACACGTCTTCAAAGTCTTGGCATCCGTGCCCTTCCGTCAATAGCAAAAAATCAATAGCTGCACGATCTTGCAGTAAGGCATGTCTAAGGCTTTTCTGGTCTGCCAACAATTTTTCAATAACATCAGTAGTAACATTAGCTTGCTGCTCCGACCAACACACTAATCTTTCTAACTGCCGTAAGGCCTGGGCTGCGGCCAATCCAGGTTCAAATGCTGATGCAAATGCATTCGCCGTAATGGACCACAATTGTACTTTACCATCACAATCTCCTTTTAAGTTGTGGGTATCTCTTGTTTTCTGTAACTTGGTAATTTTTTAACCAGTCCTGCTGTCGAGGAGCAAACAAAGTTAGTTTCCCTAAATAACATGGCCCCCCATTTGCGTTAGCTGGGATTCCCTGTCACACTCGATCCCCACATATTAAGAAGATGTTATTGGGTAGAGCTTTAGCAGACCCATTGCTCCACAGAGTAGGCCCCTGAGGGGTCCCGCGTTCCCAACCAGCGTTTCTTCCCCCATATATCAACCCAGATAAGTTGGCCATCCAAGTCCCACCAAATTGTCCTATGGCCAATCCACAATATCCTCCTTTTGGATCTACAAATCGACTATATGCACCTTCGGGGGAAACATCAGTCCACTGCTTAACCATATTTTTATATTGTTCCATTCCTCTTAGTCCTTGATATTTAGTCCCAAAGCTAAAACAAGTACGAGTCCAACTCCCATTCGTTATGTTTCCGATTGCTTGACTTCCCAGCAACTCCAACTCTTGTGGGTCCCAGGGAAGAGGGACTTCGAGCCGACTTAACGAGTCCACGGCACAGTCTGATGTCACTTTGCTGGAACAGGAGGCACTCCCGCTGACATATTTCTGGAAATCACTAGGATCAAAATCTGGTATCCCAACCAGGCAGGTGCGGAATGTATCACTCACCGACTGAAGACTCAGACAAAAGTCAACTTGGCCTATCTGATTCGCCCAGGTGACCCACATGTTCTGACGTGGATTCACTTGATTCAATGGCGATGTGTGAACTGTCACCATCAGGATTATTAGGATAACAGCCACTCTAGTCCATTTCGCAGGAACCCATATTGGACCTGTAGATGTAAGCACAGACATGTAACCCCTGCCTAAATACTGCACTTTAGCTGGGCCCTGCCATATACCTGTTCGTGGATCTCTGTAAGTTACCCACATTGCCGGCGGTCTTTTGGATGTTTCCACCATTCCTTGATGTAGTCGAGCTGGAGGTTCTTTCTCCTCCCCAAAGATACATAAATGATTTATAGTAAACAATACCTTAGACAACCGTTCCTGAGGGTCCTGTATGTCAGACATTTTACTTAAATATGATTTTAACACTTGATGAGCTCGTTCCACTGTAGCCTGTCCTGTTGGTGAATATGGTACCCCTGTAATGTGTTTCACTCCCCAGGTTTGGAAAAAGTGTCCCACCTGTTGACTAACATATTCAGGGCCGTTATCAGTCTTAATGGTGCCTGGCACTCCCATAACAGCAAAACATGCAGTGGCATGTCGAATTACATGCGTTACCCTTTCTCCTGCTTGAGCTGTTGCCCATATATACTTACTGAATGTATCCACAGTTACGTGAACATATTTAAGCCTTCCAAATTAAAAAATGTGAGTGACGTCCATCTGCCACAATTCTAATGGTCCCAGACCCCTGGGGTTGACTCCCAGACCTTATCCTGGGCCATAGTGGCTACACTGCGGGCAAGCCCTCACTATCGCTCAAGCATCATCTATTGAGAGGTCAAAACTTCTCTTTAAGCCTCTGGCATTTTGATGAAAGGTGGCATGGGCCTCTCTTGCCTGATTGCATTTATTTACAGGCACTCCCAAAGCTACCAGCTTGTCCGCTCTAGCATTTCCTGCTCCTAAACCAATGTCATACTTATGACTTCTGATGTGTATTACACAACATGGAGATGTGCGCTGCCGGATAGCGGCCTGCATGGCTCTAAGTAGGTCAAAAAGGCGTCGATTGCGCACATCTTTAATGTGAGCATCTTCTATTCGCTGAGCAATTCCTGCAACTTAAAGAGAGTCAGTTACAATATTCAACGGTTTACACTACCACATTTCAAGGGCTCGAACAACCACACAAAGTTCTAAAGTCTGTAAAGAGTCCATTTCCGTGGCATGTAATAGCTGGTGTTTCCATTGTCCTGCCTCTTCCCAGTCTATTACAGCCCGTTGAGATTTCTTTCCTGCGTCTGTATATGCTGTAACGGCATTTGACAAAGGTTGCTCACTTACCTAAGGACGAATAATCCACTGTTGTTCTGTCGTCCACGCCAACACCTTAGATTTTAGGGACTGTATGTTTATTTTTTGGGCAGATGACAATAAACTAAGCTGTAGAGGCTCCGATGTTGCTATGATCCATTCCAGATCTCTTTTCGCTATAGACACATATATCATTCCTGGCTCTTGGCCGTTCACCTGTAAAATTCGAGTGCGTCCCTTTCTAATAAGCATTGTTAAGCCCACAGTTTTTTGCTCAATTGTCCATTTAGGCTGTAACGTGGTGAATAGCCATTCCAGGACGATTAGCCTCTCTTTTTGTTTTTTACACTGTGTTAATGCACCAAGAAACTGTTCTTTGCCCTGCAAAATGGTCAAATCAATGGGGCAATCTGGATCACGACGATCGACTTGCTGAGTGGTAATGAAGTCAGAAATTTCAGGAAAAGTTTGCAGTTGTTCTGCTGTTGGCTGTACTTTTGCCGATGGATCTGTTCCCTTCAATAAGGGGCGTAGCGGTTCTAGCATGTCATTAGTGATTCCAACAATAGGGCGCAACCATTGCAAATCCCCCATTAATTTTTGTGCATCATTTACAGTTTTTATCTTGGTATGAATATGGAGCTTTTGCGGCCTAATATGAGCCTCCGTAATACTCCAGCCCAAATACTGCCATGCTGGACGTCTTTGTACCTTTTTTAGGAGCAAGAGTCAGTCCCTGTGCTTGTAATATGGTTTCTAGATCTCTCTCTTAATCTACAGTAAATGCCTCCTCCTGAGCAATGAGGATATCATGCATACAATGATACACAAGTGCATGTCTAATACTACTTACATCACTAATCAAGCCTTCTAATGTCATTGAGGTTTGGTTACTTTGTTTGCTAAGCCAGCATCCTAATTTGCATAGCTGAGTTAATAAAGCAGATACTCCTACACCTGGAGCAAATATACTAGTTGCTATTATTGCTGAGGGAGACCAAAGGTAACATGGTCACCACATTCACCAGTAAATGCATGCACAAATTGTTTTGGACAATGATGTTTCTAAATCATTGTGTGATTAGGCATCAAGATCGTCAGTTGTCCCAACTGTGTGGTCCCCTTTGTAATCTCGAGGGTATTCCAGGCCATGCCTGGTCCCCACAGATCAGAAAAATTCCCTTTGGTAACTGTACAGGCACAAGACTAGGCCTGGATCTTTTTGGTGAAGTGTAATTGCACCAAGATGTTGTGTTCTTATACATGCCCAGGATGGGATTCACATTCTGTCCCAAATGTTTTGGTATTGCTGGTAAAATTAAACATAACACAAAAATCCGTCTTTATAGATCCCAATAATTCTAACTCCTGTGGCTCTGTTGTCATTATTGGCAACCATGAAATGATCAAATCCATACAAAATCCATCCATGACAAAATCCATTTTTTTACTCCTAATTAAAAAAAAAATCCTTCACCAATGAGTCTAAAACACAAACCACCTTTTAGCTTCTCAATGTCAAAATGTTCCTGACACCTAAAACACCTTAGAAAGTTTCCACTGTAAGAAAACCACTGTTTATCATCACATTTACAGCAAAGTGCATAACATCACGACCAACAGTTTTTACACTCTTTGAGGCAAGGGATTGAGGATGTAAAGGACGAGCCCTCCAGTCCGTGAGGGCTGGGGCCGGCCGTGTCGGCGCATGGTGTGTGTGTGGGGGACTCCGGAGACACTGACCGGGCGCGGGAAGCGGCTGCACGGCAGAGGCTGCAGATGGAAGGGGCAGGGGTGATCTGGCTCACTCCGTGCCGTCCCCGGCGCCGGCGGCGCAGTCGGTATTAGTCTCTCCTGTGTTTTCTTTTTCTTCCCTATCATGCTCGATGGTGTCCAGTCTAACATGGGGTCGCGCTCACCTACTCGTCCTGCACTGCACCCCTGTCCGACTCTGCCCACTTGACATTCCCCTGCAAGTCGTCCCAGGAGTAATTCGGCGGGCTGGGCTCGAATGGGAAGCAGCTCTCCCGTGGGGGCTCTGCTCCGAAGCCCCTTCGCCTCTCTGACTTTGTAAAAACTCTTGTTTAGAGAAGAAATCTTTTTTTTTTTTTTTTTCCTTGCAACATGCCCGGCTCAGCGACGGGCCGCGCACCGGGATGGCTTTCAGTGGCGACAAGCTGTGTTTTGATGGTCTCTTGTCGCTCCAGTTTCTTTAATACTTCCTGCAGGAACCTGTCCGTTCCCTTGTCTGTCTCCTCAGCCTCGGCGCAACGGTCAACACCTGCAGGCGTTTCTTTTAAAGTATTTATCATGTCTCTCCAAACGTGACCTAGATCTTTACTGATCTTAGTATTGTCCTTATCATCACTAATAGTTGCTTCCCAGAGAAGGTTTCAAATTTCTCGCCACTCACCAGAAAAGGGAGGTGAGGCATAATTAGTCCCGATTGCAAACAGTCCAGCTGTTGGCTTGACTACAGTCTCAGGCATATCAAGCCGCTGAGTTACAGCAGCGGCCAAATCCTTTTCCAACTCATACTTTTTCAAACAGTTAATTACTTCTCTCCACTGTTTCATCAGTTTCCATGCAGTCTTATCTTCGTCTATAGACGAAGCCCCATATGCTCTCCACTCCTCCTCATCAAAATATTTCTCAAAGTCCTTAAAAAAGCCTTTAGAATTACCTTATACAAGTAGACCAGATAAAATCGGTCAATTTAAAGTCCACCTCCCACTTTTCTAAAAAGCGATGTAAAAGTGAGAGTGCTACCTCGTTATCCATGTTGCCGGCCCCTCATATCATCGCAAACTGTAGTCACTCCCTCAGGTACAGCAACCTCTGCTTGGGATCCGGCAGGCTTCCACCTCCGACGACTGCCTCTGCCTCCGGATTTTCAAGTCTCAGCTCCCCGCAGGCAGGCTGTTTACCCGGTAACACACAGTGAGGGTTCCTGTTCGGGTGTCGTTTGGGGCGAAGTTTTCTGCTCTTGGCCTAAAAACCAGACTCGAAGTCTGCAAAAGAGGCTCAAAGCGTGAAACCGGGCTTGAAGCCTGAAAAATGAACCATACTCGAAGTCTGAAAAACCCAGGCTCGAAGCCTGAAAAACCAGCTCTAAGCCTACTTCATGCGGCGATCAACCCTGGGTCTGATTCTCAGCTGGGTGGGAAGAAATCAGTCCTACTCAGTGTGAGTGATAGCAGAAATCTTCTGCTTTCTTGAGAGCAAGCTCTAACTTATATACACAGCAGCTTCAAAGCTAGCTCAGCAACAGCAGCTAATAGATTTCATTTTCTTGTTCATCCTACTTGCGGTTTCTGCAATAAGAAAGCTCCCTCACATTTTCCCATCTTGTTTTTCCCCAAAGTTATTTACCACTTTTAGCCGAAAACTGTCTGACCTTGAGGGAACAGAAAGCGGCCTGCTGTCTGCGTGACAGCAACTGCTTTAACCATGGCTCTGACTCTGGTCTTGATTGTGCATTAAATTCATATAACTAGAGCTCAGGCTGCCTTGCCCCAACAGGTCGAACATTATATCTTGGAATCCATGTCCATGCTCCCTCATTTTTTCTCCACACACCTACAGTAGTAAGTAGGTCCCCATGTAGTCTATCAGCCAGCACTGTGTCGCATTTGCAGCTGTTTTCCTTTGGGAGCTATACCCAATGCCACTCACTTGGACTGCACAGCTCCCATTCAAAAAATATATGCTGTCGGTAGAAGTTATACCACTGCCTATAGGAGCTACAAGAAAGCACGAAGGCAGACCCCACCTACAGTAGTAAGTAGGTCCCCATGTATTCTCTGACAGCCAGCACTGTGTCACATTTGCAGCTGTTTTCCTTTGGGAGCTATCTCCAGACCCACTCACTTGGACTGCACAGCTCTCATTAAAAAAATACATTCTTTCGGTAGAAGTTATACCACTGCGTATGGGAGCTACAAGAAAGCAGGAAGGCAGACCCCACCTACAGTAGTAAGTAGATCCCAATGTAGTCTCTAAGCCAGAATTCTGCCACCTTTTAAGCTGCTTTCCTGTGGGAGCTATCTCCAATCCCATGCTCTTGGTTCGTCAGTTCCCTTTAAAAATACATTCTGTCGGTAGAAGTTATACCACTGCATATTGGAGCTACAAGAAAGCAGGAAGGTAGACCCAATCTACAGTAGTAAGTAGGTCCTCACGTAGTCTATCAGCCAGCAATATGTCACATTTGCAGCTGCTTTCCGGTGGGAGCTATCTCCAATCCCACTCACTTGGAATGCTCAGCTGCCATTGAAAAATACATGCTGTTGGTGGAAGATATACCACTGCATATGGGAGCTGCAAGAACGCAGGAAGGCAGATCCCATCTATTGTAGCAAGTAGGTCCCCATGTAGTCTTGTAGCCAGCACTATGTCACATTTGCGGCTGCTTTCCTGTAGACGCTATCTCCAATCCCACGGTCTTGTCCTCGTCAGCTCCCTTTAAAAATACATTCTGTCGGTAGAAGTTATTCCAGTGCGTATGGACGGTAGAAGAAAGCAGGAAGGCAGAGCCAAACTACAGTGATAAGTAGGTCCCAATGTAGTCTATCAGCCAGCACTGTGTCACATTTTCAGTCGCTTTCCTGTGGGAGTTATCTCCAATAACACTCACTTGTACTGCTCAGGTCCCATTGAAAAAATATATGCTGTCGCTTAAGTGATACCACTGCATATGGGAGGTACAAGAAAGCAGGAAGGCAGACCCTACCTAACGTAGTAAGTAGGCCCCCGTGCAGTCTATCAGCCAGCACTGTGTCACATTTGCAGCAGCTTTCCTCTGGGAGTTATCTCCAATCCCACGCTCAGAAGTAAGAAGGTCCACATGTAGTCTATCAGCTACATGGATGATATCCTCTTTTCTCAGCCTGCACCATTTACGGAACAACAGGTGGAGGAGATTCGACAGGCACTGGCTCAATGCCACCTTGTGATAGCTCCAGAAAAGGTTCAGCGTACAGCTCCATGGAAATATCTCGGATGGTCTTTATCAGAACAGCTCGTAGTACCACAGAAGCTACAGCTCCAACTACAAATAAAGACCCCGAATGATGCTCAGAAGCTTTTAGGGGATCTGCAGTTATTAAAACTAATAGTGGGAATACCCAACGAGTTGTTAGAAAAACTACGACCCCTTTTGAAAGGAACCAACCCCATGCGTCAAATACAGGTAACACCAGAGCTTCAGGATGCACTTCAACAAATTATGGACTGTGTCATACAAGGGCAGGTTCGACGTCGCAGTGTTGACTTACCTATTGACTTAACCATCTGGTATAGCACAAAGTATTTGCTTGGGGCCTTGACACAATCTCAAAAGAAAATGGGGGAGATATGGGTTCTAGAATGGATTTCCCAACCTTAACACAAAGAAAAACCCTTTTTCAAAAAATTGAGATGTTGGCGGGACTAATAAAAAAGGGTCATGAAAGAGCATTACAAGTAACTGGTGCTGAGTCGCATACGATAAGGATACCAATGAAAAAGCACTCTTTACAATGGTATTTAGACAATACAGAAGATCTTCAGGAGGCGCTCTTAGGTGGCGGCAGTATAGTAGCAACAGACAAAATAATAAAAGCATCATTACAAGGGCTAGGAAAATGAAATTGGATAGTACGACCCAAACGAGAGCTGGCCCCCATCGCGGATGCGTTCACAGCATACACGGATGCAGGAAGAAAGTCTAGAACTACGGCAATAACCTGGCAAGAGGAAGGGGAGTGGAAGCACCAACTAATAAAAGCAGAAGAGAAAGACACATTACAAACCTTGGAACTGTTGGCAGTAGTATGGGCCATGATGAACCTGAAAGGGCCCCTGAATGTGGTTACAGACTCGTTCTATGTCACGGGTATAGTAGAGAGAATTGAGGACGCCTCCATTAAGGAAGTGCAGAATGCCAGAGTATTTGAATTATTAAAACAGCTGCAGAAGGCAATAAAGCTTAGGGAGCATGTTTACGCCATTATACATATCAGGAGCCATAAATGGGACATTGGGCTGGGAGAAGGTAATGCTAGGGCAGATGAGCTGGTCACAGTGCCACATAACACGTCTCTGTCCAAACAGATACTAGCCAGAGAAGCGCACTCCCTGTTTCATCAGAATGCACAGGGCTTACACCGAGAGTTTCAACGATCGCTAAAGGATGCAAAGGCTATTGTTAGAGCTTGTCCCATTTGTAGCCATCAAAATGGAGGTGTTGGCTTAGGCTTGGCGGTGAACCCTAGAAGATTATCTGCAAATGAAGTTTGGCAGATGGATGTCACTCGTGGCAGAGTTTGGAAGACTAAAATATGTGCATGTAACCATAGACAGATGGAGCAAATTCGTTTGGGCAACAGCACAGACAGGGGAGAGGGCCATACATGTGGAGCGTCATTTATATAGTAGTTTTGCGGTAATGGGAATTCCTCAACTGGTCAAACTGATCAATCATCTCTTTGTCTTAGCTTGGGAGGGGTTACTAATCCTTTTAAAACGTGTTTGATAGGATTGTCCGTGTGGAATCCGGAGGAATTTTTTGGACTAGTAGACAATAACACCTTGTGTAATAGGACGGGGCTGAACACAGTTAGCAATGATCACGATCATTTGGACGGGAAACGACAATGTGAGATAATTAAGTCCCTTAATGCCACATTAGCCTCACTCCCTGAGGAAATAGACTTGTTTGAAAGTGCCAGTGCAAGCTTCGGTACTAATGGAACTGGGGGAAATAGGATAAGTTTTATGTCATGGGATATCCATGACTTTAATAGAAATCGAAAGTATTGGGCCACCTTAGACTCTTCTTTGAAGTCAGAAACGGTATTTAAGCAATTGTATTCCAGCTGTAATGTCTCTAGTATTACATCACCCAGGAAACTGCCCACGGGTATATTTTTTATCTGTGGAGAAAGGGCCTGGAACGGAATACCAGTAAATCCCCCGGGTGGACCCTGTTATTTGGGGAAACTCTTTATTCCACCCTAACTTAACCACGCTAATGTAGCTTGCTGACCATCATAATAGCTCCCGCAAAAAACGTAGATCTTATGAGTTTGATTGTACTGATCTTGGTCCCCCATGATTTTGGAGTGAACTGAAGCAAGTCATAGTTGCCACCCTTTCGCAATAGGCGAAATGTTATAATGTATGGAATTGGCTTTATGGGTATTGTTTTATTTGTAAGTGTTTCACTGTTTTATAAATTATATTCAACGGACAATAGAAAGAACACTTGAGAGGATGTGGCAGGCTAATATCATTTTCCAAAAAGAAAACGGGGGAAATGCGGGGAGTTTTGTGGAGACTCGGCTAGAGGAAAGAGGACATGATAGAATCCAGCTGGTTAGTTAGTAAGCATTAAGCGATAAGATATTGGACTCCAGCTCAGGGACGTGAGAGCAAGAGACTAGTATGATAACAGGATGAGAAAACAGGAACTTAGTTTGCGTTGAGCAGCCACAAGCATCCAAAGTATGTTGAAACAGGGGAAGGACTGACATTTAACTGGGAACCAATGATGAGCTTAGCTTTTGCAATATGTGTGAGTCTGATTATTTTATCTATAAAAGAGTTACAACTTTGCAGTTGAGACTTGCTCAGCACTACAGGGTGTGACTGTCTCCCGTCGTCTTCAGCAAGTATAAGGGACTTAAAAGAAAGCAGAAAGGGAGACCCCACCTACAGTAGTAAGTAGGTCCCCATGTAGTCTGTCAGCCAGCACGGTGTCACATTTGCAGCTGCTTTCCTGTTGACGCTATCTCAAATCCCACTCACTTGGACTGCTCTACTACAATTGAAAAAATATATGCTGTAGGAAGAAGTTATAACACTGCGTATGGGAGGTACAAGAAAAAAGAAAGACAGACCAAACCTACAGTAGTAAGTAGGTTCCCATGTAGTCTATCAGCCAGCACTGTATCACATTTTCAGCTGCTTTCCTGTGAAAGGTATCTCCAGTCCCACTCACTTGGACTGCTCAGCTCCCATTGAAAAAATAAATGCTTTCCGTTAAGTTATAGTACTGCGTATGGGATCAACAAAAAAGAAGAAAGGCAGACCCCACGTACAGTAGTAATTAGGCCCCCATGTACTCTATCAGTCAGCACTGTGTCACATTTGCAGCTGCATTCCTGTGGGAGCTATCTCCAATCCCACTCACTTGGACTGCTCAGCTCCCATCTAAAAACTACATGCTATCCGTAAAGTTATACCACTGTGTATGAGATCTACAAGAGAGCAGGAAGGCAGACCCCACCTACAGTACTAAGTAGGCCCCCATATAGTCTATCAGCCAGCACTGTGTCACAGTTGCAGCTTATTTTCTGTGGGAGCTATCTCCAATCCCACTCATTTGGACTGCACAACTCCTATTGAAAAAATATATTATGTCGGTACAAGTTATACTATCTGCTTATGGGAGCTACAAAAAAGATAGAAGGAAGAGCACACCGACAGTAGTAAGTAGGCCCCCATGTAGTCTGTCAGTCAGCCCCGTGTCACATTTGCAGCTGCTTTCCTGTGGGAGCTATCTCCAATCCCACTCACTTGGACTGCTCAACTCCCATTGAAAAAATACATTCTGACTTTAGAAGTTATACCACTGTGTATGGGAGCTACAGGTAAGCAAAAAGTTAGACCCCACCTACAGTAATAAGTAGGCCCCCACATAGTCTATCAGCCAGCACTGTGTCACATTTGCAGCTGTTTTCCTGTGGCAGCTATCTCCAATCCCACTCATTTGGACTGCTCAGCTATCATTGAAAAAATATATGCTGACGGTAGAAGTTATAGCACTGCGTATGGGAGATACAAGAAAGAAATAAGGGAGACCCCACCTAGAGTAGTAAGTAGGCCTACAAGAAGTCTATCAGTCATCACTGTGTCACATTTGCACCTGCTTTCCTGTGGGAGCTATCTCCAATCCCACTCACATGGACTGCTCAACTCCCATTGATAAAATACAGACTGTCGGTAGAAGTTATACCACTGCGAATGGGAGCTAAAAGAAAGCAGGAAGGCAGACCGCACCTACAGTACTAAGTAGGCCCCCATGTAGTCTATCAGCCAGCACTGTGTCACATTTGAAGCTGCTTTCATGTGGGAGCTATCTCCAATAACACTCACGTGTCCCACTCAACTAGCAATGAAAAAATAAATACTATCGTTTAAGTTATAGTACTGCGTATGGGAGCTACAAGAGAGCAGGAAGGGAGATCCCAACTACACTAGTAAGTAGGTCCCCATGTAGTCTATCAATCAGCAGTTTGTCACATTTTCACCTGCTTTCCTGTGGGAACTATCTCCAATCCTGCTCACTTGGACTGCTCAACTCCCATTGAAAATTAAAGACTATCGGTAGAAGTTATACCACTGGGTATGGGAGCTACAAGAAAGCAGGAAGACAGACCGCAACTACAGTGTTAAGTAGATCCCCATGTAGCCTATTAGTAAGCACTGTGTAACATTTTCAGCTGCTTTCCTGTAGGAGTTATCTCCATTAACACTCACTTGGACTGCTCAGCCCCCATTGAAAAAATATATGCTGTCGATTAAATTATACCACTGAGTATGGGAGCTACAAGTAAGCAGGAAGGCAGACCCCACCTACAGTAGTAAGTAGGTCCCAAGGTAGTCTATCAGCCAGCACTGTGTTACATTTGCACCTGCTTTTCTGTGGGAGCTATCTCCAATAAGACTCACTTGTACTGCTCAGGTCCGATAGAAAAAATACAGACTATCAGTAGAAGTTATAGCACTGCGTATGGGAGCTACAAGAAAGCAGGTAGACAACCCCAATTAATGTGTTAAGAAAATCTCCATGTAGTCTATCAGCCAGCACTGTGTCACATTTGCATCTGCTTTCCTGTGAGAGCTATCTCCAATAACACTCATTTGGACTCTCTGTTCCCATTGAAAAAATACATGCTTTCATTTAAGTTATACCACTGTGTATGGGAGCTAGAAGAAAGCAGGAAGGCAGACCCCACCTACAGTAGTAACTATGTCCCCATGTAATCTCTCAGTCAACACTGTGCCACCTTTTAAGCTGTTTTCATGTGGGATCTCTAATCCCAAGCTCTTGGCCTCTTAAGCTCCCATTGAAAAAATACAGACAGTCGGTAGAAGTTATACCACTGCGTATGGGAGCTACAAGAAGGCAGGAAGGTAGATCGCACCTACAGTAGTAATCAGGTCCCCATGTAGTCTATCAGCCAGCACTGTGTCACATTTGCAGCTACTTTCCTGTGGGTGCTATCTCCAATCCCAGTCACTAGGACTGCTCAACTCCCATTGAAAGAATACAGACTGTCGGTAGAAGTTATAACACTGTGTATGGGAGCTAAAAAAAAAGCTGGAAGGCAGATCCCACCTGCAGTAGTAAGTAGGCCCCCATGTAGTCTATCAGCCAGCACTGTGTCTCATTTGCAGTTGCTTTCCTGTGGGAGCTATATCCAATCCCACTCACTAGGACTGCTCAACTCCCATTGAAAGTATACAGACTGTCGGTAGAAGTTATAACACTGCATATGGGAGCTACAAGAAAGCAGGAAGGCAGACCTTAATTACAGTGTTAAGTAGATCCCCATGTAGTCTATCAGCCAGCACTGTGTCACATTTTCAGCTGCTTTCCTGTGGCAGCTATCTCCAATAACACTCACTTGTACTGCTCATCCCCCATTGAAAAAATATATGCTGTTTTTTAAATTATACCACTGCGTATGAGAGCTACAAAAAAAACAGTTACCCAGATCCCATCTACAGTAGTAAGTAGGTCCCCATGAAGTCTCTCAGCCAGCACTGTGTCACATTTGAAGCTACTTTCCTGTGGGAGCTATCTCCAATCCCACTCACATGGACTGCTCAACTCCCATTGAAAAAATACATGCTTTCCATTAAGTTATAGCACTGCATATGGGAGCTACAAGAAAGCAGGAAGTCAGACCCTATCTTTAGTACTAAGTTGGTCCTCATGTAGTCTATCAGCCAGCACTGTGTCATATTTGCACCTGCTTTCCTATGAGTGTGGAGAAAAAATGAGGGAGCATGGACATGGATCCCGGGGTATAATGTTAGGCCTGTTGGGGCAAGGCAGCCTGAGCTCCAGTTATATGAATTTAATGCACAATCAAAACGAGAGTCAGAGCCATGGTTAAAGCAGTTGCTGTCATGTAGACAGCAGGCCGCTTTCTGTTCCCTCAAGGTCGGACTGTTTTCGGCTAAAAGTGGTAAACAACTTTGGGGAAAAACAAGATGGGATAATGTGAGGGAGCTTGCTTATTGCAGAAACTGCAAGTAGGATGAACAAGAAAATGAAATCTATTAGCTGCTGTTGCTGAGCTAGCTTTGAAGCTGCTGTGTATATAAGTTAGAGCTTGCTCTCAAGAAAGCAGAAGATTTCTGCTATCACTTACATTGAGTAGGACTGATTTCTTCCCACCCAGCTGAGAATCGGACCCTGGGTTAATCGCCGCATGAAGTAGGCTTAGAGCTGGTTTTTCAGGCTTCGAGTCTGGGTTTTTCAGACTTCGAGTCTGGTTCATATTTCAGGCTTCAAGCCTGGTTTCAGGCTTCAAGTCTGGTTTTCAGACTTCGAGTCTGGTTCATTTTTCAAGCTTCGAGCCCGGTTTCAGGCTTCGAGCCTGGTTTGCAGACTTCGAGTCTCGTTCATTTTTCAGGCTTCGAGCCTGGTTTCAGGCTTCGAGCCTGGTTTGCAGACTTCTAGTCTGGTTTTTAGGCCAAGAGCAGAAAACTTCGCGGCATATGGCGCCCGAACAGGAACCCTCACTGTGTGTTACCGGGTAAACAGCCTGCCTGCGGGGAGCTGAGACTTGAATATTCGGAGGCAGAGGCAGTCGTTGGAGGAGGAAGCCTGTCGGATACCAAGCAGAGGTTGCTGTACCCGGGGGAGTGACTACAGGTTGCGGTGAGACGAGGAGTCGGCAACATAGATAAGGAGGTAGCACTCTCACTTTTACATCGCTTTTTAGAAAAGCGGGGGGTGGACTTTAAATTGACCGATTTGTCTAGTCTACTTGTATATGGTAATTCTAAAGGCTTTTTTAAGGACTCTGAGAAATATTTTGATGAGGAGGAGTGGAGAGTATATGGGACTTGGTTATAGACGAATATAAGACTGCTTGGAAACTGATGAAACAGTGGAGAGAGGAAAAGGATTTGGCCGCTGCTGTGACTCAGCGGCTTGGTATGCAGCCGAGCCAACAGCTGGACTGTTTGGTATGGGGACTAATTATGTCTCACCTCCCTTTTCTAGCGAGTGGCGAGAAATTGGAAACCTTCTCTGGGAAGCAACTATTAGTGGTGATAAGGACAATAGTAAAATCAGTAAAGATCTAGGTCTCGTTTGGAGAGACCTGATAAATGGAGGCAGGACAAAAGGGAAAAGTCAGCCGCCTCGTTGGCCACTGAAGATGAGTGATCTACGTGGAGGAGTGGCAGAAATGAGAGCTAGAAGACGGAGTCTGGTGAGGAGACGGGGGGTGGTGCGCCTACGCATAGTAAAGAAAAAAGTTCTTCTTTACACAAGAGTTTTTACAAAGTCAGAGAGGCGAAGGGGCTTCGGAGCAGAGCCCCCGCGGGAGAGCTGCTTCCCATTCCGCCCAGCCCGCCGAGTTACCCCTGGGACGACTTGCAGGGGAATGCCAAGTGGACAGAGTCGGGCGGGGATGCAGCGCAGGACGATCAGAGGAGTGGGGGAGCGCGACCCCGTGTTAGACTGGGCACCATCGGGCACGCGAGGGGAGACAAAGAAAACACAGGAGAGACTAATACCGACTGCGCCGCCGGCGCCGGGGACGGCACGGAGTGAGTCAGACCCCCCCTGCCACTTCCATCCGCAGCCGCCGCCGCCGCCGTGCAGCCGCTTCCCGCGCCCGGTCAGTGTCTCCGTATGTAGTGGGTCTGGGACGGTAGTGATTTTCCACAGCAGCTCCTGCAGTGCTGTGCTTACTGTTGATATCAATATTATGACTACCGCTTGCACAACATCGGGGCTGTCCCTCCAGCATTCCTTCCCCCACCTTCACCAATAGCTGTGAGTGGGCATGATCTTGGGAGGGACTATGGCCAGGACAGCTGACCCAGGCTGACCAAGGAGATATTCCATACCATATGACGTCAGCTCAGTAATATAAACTGGGGGAAAGGAGCAGGAAGGGGAGGCGAGATTCATTTCTGGCCTTCCCAAAGCAACCGCTACGCGTACTGAAGCCCTGCTTCTCGGGAGGTGGCCGGACATCGCTGCTGATGGGAAGTAGAGAGTAACAGCTTTATCTGCTTCTGCTTTGCTTCCCGCGCGCGCGGCTTTGCTGCTTATTTATTAAACTGCTTTTATCTCAACCCACGAGATTCCCATCTTATTTTCTCCCCTTCCCTGGCTTGCTGAGGAGGTGGGGGGTAAAGCGGTGTGGTGGGCACCTGGCATCCAGCCAGGCTCAAACTACCACACCGGAGTGCCCCCACACACACATACCGCGCGCCAACACGGCCGGCCCCAGCCCTCACGGACCGCTGGGCTCATCCTTTCCATCCTCAATCCCTTGCCTCAACGAGTGTAAAAACGGTTGGTCGTGATGTTATGCATTTTGCTGTAAAGGTGATGATGAATAGTGGTTTTCTTACAGTGGAAACTTCCTAAGTTGTTTTAGGTGTCAGGAACGGAACTTGGACGAACAGAACATTTTGACATTGAGAAGTTAAAAGGTGGTTTGTATTTTAGACTCATTTGTGAAGGATTCTTTTTTTAAACAGGAGTGAAAAAATGGATTTTGTCATACTGTTGATGCTTCAAATGATTGTGGTAAATGGTTTTAGGCAATTTCAACAAACTAAGCAAAACATGTGGGTTACACTGGCCAAAGCAATCAGTCAGTCTACAATATGTTTTTCAATGCCCACTCCAGATATATCTTTTTCTACCTGTTTGGTGGGAGTTCCATCAGATGTGGCACAATGGCCTGTACCAAATGCATTAAAACCAAATCCCTTAGTTCAGGGTAATGGCAAAGTTGACAGCTGGGATTTGATCATTTCATGGTTGCCAATAATGACAACAGAGCCACAGGATCCTGGCCTAGCAAACAAAGTAACCAAACCTCAATGACATTAGAAGACTTGATTAGAAATGTAAGTAGTATTAGCTATACAACTTTGCAACATAGACCTGCTAGGGATTTTACCTTTAGCACGAGTATAATAACTTTGTTTGTCAGCTGTGCTTTTTTTTTTTCGGTGGATAAGAAGAAACTTACCAGGCATGAGTTGCTAAACTAATGTGCAGATTATCCTTCATCTGCTCTCGACTGTGAGAAACGAAGAAGCAAAAATGCATACGAGATAGCAGCTTCGGGCAGGGAGGAGGCTGGGGCAGCGTCTGAAACTGCAAAGCTTATCACAGAAAACTACAGCTGGCTTTTTGAGAAAGGAACAATTAGAAGTACTATAAACACGCTAGCTTTGCTGCTGATTATGGAGGTCTGATGCTTGTTAGTAAAATCTGAGTTATTTAAAACAGTGGAGCAGGCTGCCCGGGGGGGTCATGGACATACCAGCTATCTCCATGCAATGAGCCACGGTATCCCTCACACTAGCCAGGGACAGGCGGTCGTTAAATGCGCTCACAGCTCAACCGTCTAAGGGAGGGGGAGAGCATGGGACATAGAATATATGATGGTCTACTGAGTCTCTCTTGCAGATTGACGTGTTTCTCGGAGTGCTCGCCGTGATGCAGATCAAGATGGAGTCACTCAACTATTGGCAGGATTGAACAGTGAAGTGGAACACGACCAGCACCTGATCATATCTTCCTGCAATTCGCTCAGCTAGCATATGTGCTGGGCAGACACATTATGTATCAGTCCGTGCCACAGGACACTGTAGGCATCGAGCATAGGGAGCGGGAGATGTGGTAGGCGTCTGGAAGATCTCGGGTTGTAACATGAGCAGTGGAAGGTACAGAAGAGGGGGGCACGGGGTGGAGTGAGAGGAGGTGCTGGTGGTGGAAGATTTGAGCACATGGTGTAAACAAGGGGTTGAAGTTTGGCAGATGGATGTCACTCGTGTGGCAGAGTTTGGAAGACTAAAATATGTGCATGTAACCATAGACACATGGAGCAAATTTGTTTGGGCAACAGCACAGACAGGGGAGAGGGCCATACATGTGGAGCGTCATTTATATAGTTGTTTTGCAACAATGGGAATTCCTCAGAAAATAAAGACAGAGAATGGGCCGGCCTATATAAGTAGAAGCATAGAACAGTTTATGAGGCAATGGGGAGTTAAACATGTAGCAGGGATTCCCCATTCCCCCACAGGACAGGCCATAATAGAAAGAGCTAATGGGACTCTAAGAAGATACCTTGGTAAATATGGGGATGTTAGACCCACATATGAAACTGCTAAAGGCCTTATTTGTTATGAATAACCTGTGTGTGTTTGGGGAACAGAAGCTACCACCTGTAATAATGCATCATAATCCAAAGGCACAAAAGGAGGGGAAGAAAGAAATATGGGTTAAATATCGTGACCCTAAAACAGGGATATGGCAGCCTCCGGGCAAAGTATTCTACTTGGATATTTGTGTGTTGATTCTCCCACAGGATCCATTTGGGTGCCAGCCAGGTGGACAAGAGCTGTCCTTGAAGCTGCGGAGATCAAACCATCTGACGAAAAAGGACAGGAAGAGATTGAAGAATAAAATCCCTCGTCTTGCGGTCATTGGAGGACTGACTAACAATCAAAAGACTGAAGGTTATATAACAAAAAGACTGTTTAATGAATAATAATGAGGTATTTTGTTATAACCATAGCTTTTAATGTAACTATAAAAGTTAACAGCTTGACGCATTTTAATCAGCCTAGATATAATATTTGGATAACCTTTGCTAATCAAACTGGTCAATCATCTCTTTGTCTTAGTTTGGGAGGGGTTACTAATCCTTTTAAAACGTGTTTGATAGGATTGCCCGTGTGGAATCCAGAGGAATTTTGTGGACTAGTCGACAATAACACCTTGTGTAATAAGACGGGGCTGAACATAGTTAGCGATGATCACGATCATTCGGACGGGAAATGTCAATGTGAGATAATTAAGTCCCTTAATACCACATTAGCCTCACTCCCTGAGGAAATAGACTTCTTTGAAGTCAGAAACGGTATTTAAGCAATTGTATTCCAGTTGTAATGTCTCTAGTATTACATCACCCAAGAAACTGTCCACGGGTATATTTTTAATCTGTGGAGAAAGGGCCTGGAACGGAATACCAGTAAATCCCCAGACTGGATCCTGTTGTTTAGGGAACCTCTCTTTATTCCACACTAACTTAACCACACTAATGCAGCTTGCTGACCATAATAATAGCTCCCGCAAAAAACGTAGTTATTATGAGTTTGATTGTACTGATATTGGTCCCCCACGATTTTGGAGTGGACTGAAGCAAGTCATAGTTGCCGCCCTTTTGCCAGGAGGAGCAACCAATAAGGCCATGAACTTGGCTAAACAGTTAGGATGTTGGACTAAAGACGAGTTTAATAAAACTTCAGAAATGATTGATATGTTAACAGCTGACGTTCAAAGTGTAAATTATTTGGTGTTACAAAAAAGAGCTGCTATAGACTTTTTATTATTAGCCCACGGACATGGATGTGAAGAATTTGAGGGCATGTGTTGTATGAACCTGTTGGACCATTCCACCTCGATACATGCCAAACTGAAAGAACTTCAACAGGGATTCAATCATTTGAAACAAGAAGAGGGATTAGGACTTAAAGGTTAGCTTAAAAAATGGGGAATAGGCTCTTGGTTGCAAAATGTTATAATGTATGGAATATGCTTTATGGGTATTGTTTCATCTGTATTGTTAGTGTTTTCCTGTTTTATAAATTGTATTCAACGGACAATAGAAAGAACACTTGAGAGGATATGGCAGGCTAGTATTATTATCCAAAAAGAAAACGGGGGAAATGTGAGGAGTTCTGTGGAGACTTGGCTAGAGGAAAGAGGACATGATAGAATCCACCTCGTTAGGCAGTGAGCATTAAGCGGTAAGATATTGGACTCCTGCTCAAGGACATGAGAGAAAGAGAGTTGTATGATAACAGCATGAGAAAACAAGAGCTTAGATTGGGTTAAGCAGTCACAAGTATCTAGAGTATGTTGAAACAACGGCGAGGTTTGCATTTAACTGGGAACCAATGATGAGCTTAGCTTTTGCAATATGCATGAGCCTGATTATTGTATCTATAAAAGAGTTGTATCTTTGCAAATAAAGTTCAGACTTGTTGCACTAAAAGGTGGGCTTGTCTCCCATCGCATTATACCACTGCGCAGGGGAGCTACAAGAAAGCAGGAAGGGAGACCCCACCACAGTAGTAAGTAGACCCCCATGTAGTCTATCAGTCAGCACTGTGTCACATTTGCAGCTGCTTTCCTGTGAAAGCTATCTCCAATCCCACTCACTTGGACTGCTCAACTCCCATTGAAAAAATACAGAATGTCGGTTAAGTTATACCACTGCGTATGGGAGCTACAAGAAAGTAGGAAGGAAGAGCCCACCTACAGTATTAAGTAGGTCTTAACGTGGTCTGTCAGCCAGCACTGTGTCACATTTGCACCTGCCTTCCTGTGGGAGCTATCTCCAATAACACTCACTAGGACTGCTCAGGTCCCATGGAAAAAATACATGCTGTCGGTAGAAGTTATACCACTGCCTATGGGAGGTACAATAAAGCAGGAAGGGAGACCGCACCTACAGCAGTAAGTAGGTCCCCATGTAGTCTATCAACCAGCACTGTGTCACCTTTGAAACTGCTTTCCTAGGGGAGCTATCTCCAATCCCACGCTCTTGGCCTCATCAGCTCTCTTTAAAAATAGATTCTGTCAGTAGAAGTTATATGACTACTGACTTCATCCCAGTCTCCACCGTACGACCACTAGGAAGCAGAGGAAGACCCCCTAGTAACAAGACGGGCACATGCGCAGAGTACACCAGGGAGCGATGCACTCGACCGATAAGGACTGTACAAAACAACTCTGATGGGGGGGGGGGGGCAGGGTCGCACGCCGCTGGTGAAGCAGGGTCTCCCGGCCGCCCAGTGCTGTTTTGCTTATTTTCTGCTGGCGTAATAAATTTGATCTGTGAGTCATTAAAATTGGCCTGTGAACTTTTTCACAGCAACTTATAACAATTTGGTGCCGTGACTCAGATACAGGTAAATTTGGTATTGGATTCCCAGACTAGGGGGGCGCCCCATCTGAAGATGGCCCTGGTGTGGGATATTCCTTTGCAAAACTCTCTATTCCGAACCTCTTCTAAATTTGGTAAATAAGCAAATAAACCTGCAGTACCCCATAATTTTTGTGCATGAAGATCCGAACGAAGACTCTGGATTGAGTAAGTATTTGTGTGGTTCCTTTCGGTCAGGGTGGTTATCCGAGAGTGAGAGTGAGTGCGTACCCTCCAATATTGCAGTTCCCATTGCCCGCGAGGGCGTGGGTCACGACCGAGGGGAACGATTGTGAAAACGAGTCAAGGGCACTCTAGAAGTTGGGACAGAGGAAGAGCAAGCCCTCTGATCCCATGGGTGGCATAAGGATAGGCTGCCAGATATTCCCCCAGAAAGTCCTCTGGGGATGATGATTAAATTTTGGAATGATTCCCCCTGTAGAAGACAAAAGAGTAAGGAAAAGATGGTACATTACTGTATGGAAGTTTAGGGGGGAAGAGTCATTAGGAAATCCCCATATTATTTGACCCATATTTGCGTCTTTTGAGGACTGGTTATGAGCAGATCTCAATTTGTGGGTAAATGATAAGAAGACCGTTACCCAAGAGGAAATTGAATATGCGAGTCTCTGGATACCCCAACTTTCTGATAAGGTATCCATGTTCGCTCTTAAGGAAAAGAAAGCTAAGAGCCCACCCGAAGAGGAGATTTGGTAGAGGATCCTCTGGGTGTGTCTGAGAGATTAGATCAGTTCTTAGGGCTGAATCTCTATACCTGGGATGAACTATATTATTCACAAAGGAGGAAAGGGAAATGATTCGAAGAGCAGGAATGAGAATCTGGGATCAACAGCACCAGGCAGGACCAGACGCACATGTGAAATGGCCCTTGCAAAGGCCCAATTGGAATAATCAGATGGCAGAGCACAGAGCCCATATGGTAGACCTCCAAGCCATCATTGCGCAGGGAATCAGAGAGTCTGTTCCCCGAGGACAGAATATTAACAAAGCATTCAATGAGAGACAGAGAAAAGACAAAACCCCGACTGATTGGCTTGAGAGATTATGTAAAAGCCTTCAACTGTACTCTGGAATAGATCCAGCAGCTCCAGTGGGACAGGCATTATTAAAGACCCAGTTTGTGGCAAAATCATGGGTAGATATCTGAAAGAAACTAGAAAAATTAGAAGACTGGCAAGAAAAAGGGCTAGAAAGGGAAACAAAAGCCTGGGAGACAGGTGCATTCAACAGGGAAAAAAAAAAAAAGGAATCAAAGGACGTTGGAATGTTTTTAAGGAAGAATAGGGGGAGTCAGGGGCTCTATTTGCTGAGGACCACAAGAGTAATCGAGCCCTTGATAAAACTGAAGTTAGGTCCTCAGCGTCAGGAAGCAGAATTTTTAGTGGACTCTGGGGCTGAGAGATCTACGATCCAGTGATTGCCCCAGGGGTGTAAGACAAGTAGTAGGGGCAAAAGGGGAACCATTTAAAGTACCTCTTGTGAAGGAGATACTGATAGAATCTGAAGCAGCAAAATATGCTGTAGGATCGTTTTTGTTAGTTCCAGAGGCTGATCATAATTTATTAGGGAGAGACGTAATTATAGACTTAGGAAAAACCCTGGGCTGCCGGTAAGGGTAAAGCAGGGCCCCTTGTCACAAGAAGGTAGACGAGGATTAACCAGAAATAGAAAGACTAATATCTAAGGGACTACTTGAGCCCTGTATGTCCCCTTACAATACTCCCATATTGCCAGTAAAGAAATCTGATGGGACTTATAGATTAGTACATAACCTCCGGGAGATAAACAAGAGAACTATTACTAGGTTCCCTGTGGTAGCTAACCCGCACACCTTATTGAGTCAGTTGAGTCCAGAGTACCAGTGGTATAGTGTGCTAGACCTTAAGGATGCCCTTTTGGGCATGTTCCCTGAAAGAGGAGTGCAGGGATTATTCTGCTTTTGAATGTGAAGATCCTGACACCCGTAAAAAACAACAGTTTAGATGGACTGTATTACCACAGGGATTTACAGAGTCCCCCAAACTTTTTGGACAAGCACTAGAACAGATCTTGAGAAATTATGAGTTAGGCAAAGAAGCTATTTTAGTTTTTTTAGAAAGAATCATCTTTAAACTCCCCGATGGGAGGTTCCTTTTCTTGTCTTATTTAAGGACCAATTTCTCAGGATCAGTGGGAAGCTGCAGAGGTCCCAGGAGAACTGAAACTTCAGCTGCATAAAAAGTGACATGTCAACTGAGGTGTGGAGTGTAGTGATTTCCTTTTTGTAAAATATTAGAGTTTAATGTTTACATTGTGATCGTCAGAAAGGTGTAAGATAATCGGTGGGGCTGTAATATCTATTTTAAAGTAACAGAATGTGAAATAGAAATACCTTAGAAGTATAGAACAATCTGAGTCCAGTGGGGACTGTAATTTAAGTTTATAAAAGGGTGCTTTATACGTAGAAGGCCCGGAGAACTGAGACCTGGATGTGAAAGCCAGTGTTTCAGGCATCCCGTGGGGGCTGGAGGAAAAGAGAAGAGGAAAGAGGCCTAAAAGGAGACAGAGAATAGCCCTGAAGATTACGACTGCTGCCGAGAAGATCATAAACCGCACTGCTCTAAGCAACAGAGTAGGTGAAGGAGACAGAGGCGTACTGGGAGTAGGGTACAGAGTGTCTCAAAGCCTCAAACTGGGAATCCTAAGATCCCAAGCCTACCTCTAAGAAGGGCAAAAGCGTTGCACCTAAAAGAATGTGGGGTGAAAAACTAAAAAGGAAAGTACCATTTTATTTGATAAAGGCCCCACCCATTATCTGGGGATGGTATGTTGTTATCTGGCTGATGGAGTGGTTAACTCTCCTGCTGCTGGCTATGTTATAGCATGAACTCCCCATTTAATGAGGCAATCGGACTGAACCAATCAGACCTGTGAACAGCTCAAAGTGGGTTTGTTCGAAAACCAGTGTAACCCCATGCCTCTTTAAAGGTATTTAATGCCAGCACTGAATATTGTATTCAGATAACCGTTGTTCCATGCATTTTATAATCACCCTGAAGATTTTGTCTATAATCATTAGAATACTAGCACTGTGTCACATGTGCAGTTGCTTTCCTGTGGGAGTTATCTCCAATACCATGCTCTTGGCCTCGTCACCTCCCTTTAAAAACACATTCTGTCGGTCTAAGTTATACCACTACGTATGGGAGCTACAAAAACGCTGGAAGGCACACCTAACCTACAGTAGTAAGTAGGTCCCCATGTAGTCTATCAGCCAGCACTGTGTCCCATTTTCAGCTGCTTTCCTGTGGTAGCTATCTCCAATCCCAGTCACTTGGATTGCTCAGCACCCATTGAAAAAATACATGCTTTCTGTTAAGTTAAACCACTACTTATGGTATCTGCAAGAAAGCAGGAAGGCAGAACCCACCTATAGTACTACGTAGGTCCCCATGTAGTCTACAAGACAGCACTGTGTCACTTTTAAAGATGCTTTCCTGGGGGAGCTATCTCCAAATCCACGCTCTTGGCCTCGTCAACTCTCTTTAAAAATGCAGACTGTCGGTATTAGTTATACCGCTGTGTATGGGAGGTACAAGAAAGCAGGAAGGCAGACCCCACCTACAGTATTAAGTAGGTCCCCATGTAGTCTATCAGCCAGCACTGTGTCACATTTGCAGCTGCTTTCCTGTGGGAGCTATCTCCAATAACACTCCCTAAAACTGCTCAGGTCCCATTGAAAACATATATGCTGTCAGTTAAGTTACACCACTGCTTATGGGAGCTACAAGAAAGCAGGAAGGAAGACCGCATCTACAGTATCAAGTAGGTTTACATGTAGTCTATCAGTCAGCACTGTCACATTTGCAGATGCTTTACTTTGGGAGCTATCTCATAACCCACTCACTTGGACTGCTCAACGTCCATTGAAAAAATACACTCTTTCGGTAGAAGTTATACCACTGGGTATGGGAGCTACAAGAAAGCAGGAAGGAAGACACCCACCTACAGTAGTAAGTAGGTCCCGATGTAGTGTATCAGCAAGCACTGTGTCACATTTTCAGCTGCTTTCCTGTGGGACCTATCGCCAATACCACGTGGATCGCTCAAATCCCGTTGAAAAAATACAGACTGCAGGTAGAAGTTATACCACTGCGTATGGGAGCTATAAGAAAGCAGGAAGGCAGACCTCACCTACAGTAGTAAGTAGGTCCCCATTTTGTCTATCAGCCACCACTGTTATATTTGCAGCTTCTTTCCTGTGGGAGCTATCTCCAATCCCTCTCAATTGGACTGCAAATCTCCCATTGAAAAAATACATTCTGTCGGTTAAGTTATACCACTGCGTATGGGAGCTACACTAAAGCAGGAAGGCAGACCTAACCTACCGTAATAAATAGGTCCTCATGTAGTCTATCAGCCAGCACTGTGTCACATTTGCCCTTTCTTTCCTGTGGGAGCTATCTCCAGTCCCACTCACTTGGACTGCTCAGTGTCCAATGAAAAAATACCTGGTTTCTGTTAAGTTATAGCACTGCGTACGGGAGCTACAAGAAAGCAGGAAGGCAGACTCCCACCTACAGTAGTAAGTAGGTCCCCATGTAGTCTATCAGCCAGCACTGTGTCACATTTGTACATGCTTTCCTGTGGGAGCTATCTCCAATAACACTCACTTGCACTGCTCAGGTCCCATTGAGAAAATATATGCTGTCGGTAGAAGTTATAACACTGCATATGAGAGCTACAAGAAAGCAGGAAGGCAGACCCCATCTACATTACTAAGTTGGTCCCCATGTAGTCTCTTAGGCAGCACTGTGTCACATTTGCAGCTGCTTTCCTGTGGACGCTATCTCCAATCCCAGTCACTTCGACTGCTGAACTCCCATTGAAAAAATATATGCTGGCGGTAGAAGTTATACAACTGCTTATGGGAGCTACAAGAAAACTGGAAGGCAGACCCCACCTACAGTATTAAGTAGGTCCCCATGTAGTCTATCAGCCAGCACTGTGTCCCATTTTCAGCTGCTTTCCTGTGGGAGCTACCTCAATTCTCACTCACTTCTACTGCTCAACTCCCATTGAAAAAAAATATATGCTGTTGGTTAAGTTATACCACTGCGTATGGGAGCTACAGGAAAGCTGGAAGGCAGACCCCAACCTCAGTGTTAAGTAGGTCCCCATGTACTCTATCAGTCAGCACTGTGTGACATTTGCAGCTGCTTTCCTGTGGACGCTATCTCCAATCCCACTCACTTGGACTGCTCAACTCCCTTTAAAAAAATACAGACTGTCGGTAGAAGTTATAAAACTGCGTATGGGAGCTACATGAAAGCATAAAGACAGACCACATTTACAGTGCTACGTAGATCCCATTGTAGTCTATCAGCCAGCACTGTGTCACATTTGCAACTGCTTTCCTGTGGGAGCTATCTTTAATAACACTCACTTGTACTGCTCAGGTCCTACTGAAAAAGTATATGCTGTCGGTTAAGTTATACCACTGCGTATTGGAGCTACAAAAAAGCAGATACGCAGACTGACCTACAGTAGTAAGTAGGTCCCAATGTAGTCTATGAGCCAGAACTGTTTCACATGTGCACCCGCTTTCCTGTGGGACCTATCTCCATTCCCACTCACTTCAACTGCTCAGCTCTCATTGAAAAAAATACATGCTTTCCGTTATGTTATACCACTGAGTATGGGAGCTACAAGAAAGCAGGAGGCAGACCCCATCTACAGTAGTTAGTAGTTCCCCATGTAGTCTCTCAGTCAGCAACATGTCACATTTGGAGCTGCTTTACTGTGCGAGTTATCTACAATCCCACGCTCTTTGCCTCGTCACCTTCCTTCAAAAATACATTCTGTCGGTCTAAGTTATACCACTGCCTATGGCCACTACAAGAAAGCATGAAGGCACACCCCAACTACCGTGGTACGTAGATCCCCATGAAACCTATCAGCTAACACTGTGTAACCTTTACAGCTGCTCTCCCGTTACACCTACCTCCAATCCGGGGAGCTTGACTTGCTCTGCTCCTATTGAAAATACATTGAAAATTGGTGTTTAAAGTTATGCCTCTGCCTCTGGGACCTTTAATAAAGGAGGTACGCAGACCCCATCTACAGGGATACGTAGATCCCCGTGTAGTCTATCAGCCAGCACTGTGTCATATTTGTAGCTACTTTTCTGTGGGAGCTATCTCCAATCCCAAGCACTTGGCCTGCTCAGCTCCCTTTTAAAAAATGAATGCTGCCGTTAGAACTTACGCCACTGCATCTGGGCAGTACAATAAAACAGGTACGCAGATCCCACCTACAGTGGTACGTAGGTCACGTGTGAGTCTACTAACTTGCACTGTGTCACATTTGCAGCTGGTTTCCTGTGGGAGATATCTCCAATCCCACGCACTTGGCCTGCTCAGTTGCCTTTGAAAAAATACAGGCTGTCAGTAGAAGTTATACCACTGAGTATGTGTAGAGAGTTTTTTGGAGACTTGGCTAGAGGAAAGAGGACATGATAGAATAAAGCTGGTTAGGCAGTAAGCATTAAGCGATAAGATATTGGACGTGGTGTCCTTGAGCAAGCGAGTTGTATGATAACAGGATGAGAAAATAGGAACTTAGTTTTGGTTGAGTAGTCACAAGCATCCGAAGTATGTTGAAACAGAGGCAGGATTGACATTTAACTGGGAACCAATGATGAGTTTAGCTTTTGCAATATGTGTGAGCCTGATTCTTGTAAAGCTGAGACTTGCTCAGCACTACAGGGTGTGACTGTCTCCCGTCGTCTTCAGCAAATGGTGATCCCGATGTGATAGAGACTTGGCGTCACGGCAGAGCGACGAAGGGGTTCGGGTCCTACGCAACAAGGATGGCAATAAGTGTGAACATAAGGAACACGCCGTGCCCTGGGTGACCATATAGACAAGCCCGGTCGATACGTGCCGCCGGACCTTGAAGGACTGCAACAGCGCGCTGACGATAATAGATATGGAAAGGCAAGCGGCATATGCTTTATTTACTGCATTCTTGCAGAAGCGACAGATAAAGGGTATAGATCTGCAAAAGGACCTACCAGGGTTGTTACCTTATGGGTATGCTAAGGGAGTGTTTCACAATCCACATACAGTGCATGAATTGAGCGAATGGCGTAAATTTGGGGATTTGCTGTGGGAAGCTACCCTGGAGGACGATAAGACAGCTAAAAAGTTAGGGAAGCTTTGGAGGATAGTGCACAATGAGTTGCTGCAACATTAGGCAGAAAAGAAGGCTGCTGAGCACGCATCAGCAGCATAGAGTAAGAATAAAAACAATGAGCGTGACTGGTTCCAATCCACCCCGCTGGCTCCTACCGTCTCAAAAGTAATGCTCCCCACCCGTATGTAGAAAATGACCTTGGAGGCACGGACGGAGTACGGGAACCATATGACCCATCAACCCCTCCTAGGGAACGAGAGTGCAGGCCTAAAGACCCCCGTCTCCGCCCCCCCCACTTGGTGAGCCTGTCTCTGGGGCAGAGAGAGAACTGACGGAGGCCATCGCAAGGGAGCGGAGGGAGGCTTGAGCTGCACTCGCAAAGGATTGTCTGGGAAAAGGGGATGGCGATGCACTGGAAGCAGCCAGAACTTTGGCGTTGCCACTGGTATTCCAACCCATTGTGGGGGGAGGTATGCAAGCAACAATTTCTGCTCTGGATTGGAAGTTGTTATCCCAGTTGCGGTCCACAGTCAGCCAGTTTGGGGTAAATAGTGAACCAGTGAAACAAATGATTGACTATGTATGGGGAACCCAGTTGCTACTGCCCGCTGACTGTCGAGGCATAGTAAAACTTATTTATACACAACATCAGAAGCTGTTATTTAATGCACATTGGCAGGCATTAGTGAATGAAAGTGTTGAAACTCAGCGTCAGCAAGGCGACCCTCTCTATGGTGTGACGGTGGAAGAGCTGATGGGTTTGAAACCCTTCCTCCGTACGGAGGCTCAGGCTTTGATAGGGCCTGATAAGTGTAGAGAGGCAACGCGATTAGTAGGGGAGGCTATGGAAAAGGTAAAGGATCCAGGTGGAGTGCCAATATATATGGGCAAGGTCGGGATGAAATGTTCGGGACCTTTATTGATAAAGTTGCCTCCGCCATAGAGAGGACTGGAGTTCCGGAATATATGTGTGGCGCCTTGCTAAAACAGTGCGCCCTACAGAATTGTAAATCAAATACCAGGACAGTATTGAGTACATTAGGAGCCAATTGGTAGCGTATGGCCCAGGTCCCGACTGGTCAACAAGCTTTTCTCGTGGAAGCTATTAAGGAATTGGGATTGGGATTAAAGCAACTGGCGAAAGCAACTCAAAATCAGGTGTTAGCCGCCCTTGCACCCCTTCAAGCATCCGCTGTGACCACTCAAAGGGGCTCTTCAAGTGGACAAATAAAGTGTTACTGGTGTGGCGGAATGGGACATTTCCGTCGTGAATGCAATGCTACAGGAATGTGGTGTCAAAAATGCCAAACAGACAATCACGACACCGGGGCGTGTCGTCGCATGTCGGGAAACTCCAATTCAAGTGCGTCGAACTGCACTGGCCGCACTCAGACACAAGTCACCGCTGCAGCTCAACAGATGTCAGCAGCTGCCTCCAGCCAACTACAAGTGGGAGCCTTGGAATGGACCTGGCAGCAGCAGTAGATGTTACCATTATGACAACAAGTCCACAGAATATACCCACCAGAATGAAAGGTCCAATCACTGTAGGGGGACGAACAGTGGGCGCATTGTTGTTAGGACGCTCGTCAACTACCATGCTTGGACTCTTTGTTCTCCCCGGAGTTATTAATGCAGATTATTTCGGAGAAATTATGATCATGGCCCACACCCCCTTTCCACCAATACAAATTATGAAAAATCAGAGAACTGCACAATTAATACCATTGGAACAAATGTCAAAAGGAATAAGACCAATAAAAGAGGACTTAAGAGGAGAAGGGGGATTTGGCTCCAAGGGAGTACTTACACTGTTGACAATGGATCTCAGTGAAAGGCCTAGACGCAAAATAGACCTTGAATTTCAAGGACAAAAAAGGTCCTTGATGGGATTATTGGACACGGGGGCAGATTCCAGCATTATCAGCCCAAGATGTTGGCCACAACACTGGCCCCAGCAACCAGCAGCAACTACTGTGACTGGGGTAGGAGGACTTACTCTGGCTAGTCGCTCTCCACCCATCTTGGTTCATGTGGATGAGAAACCCATAACTGCTAGTTTTTCTGTTGTGCAGCTGCCTCCAACCATGCAATGTCTTATTGGTTGAGACATACTAGCCCAGATAGGAATGGTCCTAACAAATGAGCACCCTTTGGCATAATGGCCGTTTCATGGACTTTCCCACTTCCTATTACCTGGAAAACAGCTAAGCCAGTATGGGTTAAGCAATGGCCTTTAAAAAGGGAAAGTCTTGAGCATGCTCATGAGTTAGTGCAAGAGCAACTTGTCCAAGGACATTTAAAGTTATCTACAAGCCCGTGGAACACTCCTATATTTGTTATTAAAAAGAGATCTGGCAAGTATCGTTTGTTACATGACCTACGTGCAGTAAATGAACAAATGGAACCTATGGGAGCATTGCAGCCAGGACTACCCAGTCCGGCTATGATTCCGCAGGGTTGCCCACTGTTAATCGTAGATCTAAAGGACTGCTTTTTTACATTGCCTTACAACAGCGGGATACACAACAGTAAAGACCCCGAATGATGCTCAGAAACTTTTAGGGGATCTGCAATGACTAAAACCAATAGTGGGAATACCCAACGAGTTGTTAGAAAAACTATGACCACTTTTGAAAGGAACCAACCCCACGCGTCAAATACAGGTAACACCAGAGCTTCAGGATGCGCTTCAACAAATTATGGACTGTGTCATACAAGGGCAGGTCCGACGTCACGATGTTGACTTACCTATTGACTTAACCATCTGGTATAGCACAAAGTATTTGCTTGGGGCCTTGACACAATCTCAAAAGAAAATGGGGGAGGTATGGGTTCTAGAAAGGATTTCCCCAGCCTTACAACAAACAAAAAACCTTTTTCAGAAAATTGAGATGTTGGCGGGACTAATAAAAAAGGGTCATGAAAGAGCATTACAAGTAACTGGTGCTGAGCCGCATACGATAAGGATACCAATGAAAAAGCACTCTTTACAATGGTATTTAGACAATACAGAAGATCTTCAGGAGGCGCTCTTAGGTGGCGGCAGTATAGTAGCAACAGACAAAATAATAAAAGCACCATTACAATGGCTAGGAAAATGGAATTGGCTAGTACGACCCAAACGAGATCCGGCTCCCATCGCGGATGCGTTGACAGCATACACGGATGCAGGAAGAAAGTCTAGAACGGCGGCAATAACCTGGCAAGAGGAAAGGCAGTGGAAGCGCCAACTAATAAAAGCAGAAGAGAAAGACACATTACAAACCTTGGAAAAGTTGGCAGTAGTATGGGCCATGATGAACCTGAAAGGGCCCCTGAATGTGGTTACAGACTCGTTCTATGTCGCGGGTATCGTAGAGAGAATCGAGGACGCCTCCATTAAGGAAGTGCAGAATGCCAGAGTATTTGAATTATTAATACAGCTGCAGAAGGCAATAAAGCTTAGGGAGGATGTTTATGCCATTATACATATCAGGAGCCATAAATGGGACATTGGGCTGGGAGAAGGTAATGCTAGGGCAGATAAGCTGGTCACAGTGACACATAACACGCCTCTGTCCAAACAGATACTAGCCAGAGAAGCACACTCCCTGTTTCATCAGAATGCACGGGGCTTACACCGAGAGTTTCAATTATCGCTAAAGGATGCAAAGACTATTGTTAGAGCTTGTCCCATTTGTAACCATCAAAATGGAGGTGTTGGCTTAGGCTTGGGGGTGAACCCTAGAGGATTATCTGCAAATGAAGTTTGGCAGATGGATGTCACTCGTGTGGCAGAGTTTGGAAGACTAAAATATGTGCATGTAAGCATAGACACATGGAGCAAATTCGTTTGGGCAACAGCACAGACAGGGGAGAGGACCATACGTGTGGACCGTCATTTATATAGTTGTTTTGCGGTAATGGGAATTCCTCAGAAAATAAAGACAGACAATGGGCCGGCCTATATAAGTAGAAGCATAGAACAGTTCACGAGTCAATGAGGAGGTGAATATGTAACAGGGATTCCCCATTTTCCCACAGGACAAGCCATAATAAAAAGAGTTAATGGGACTCTAAAAAGATATCTTGGTAAATATGGGGATGTTAAAGACCCAAATATGAAATTGTTGAAGGCTTTATTTGTTATGAATCACCTGTGTGTGTTTGGGGAACAGGAGCTACCACCTGTAATAATGCATCATAATCCAAAGGCACAAAAGGAGGGGAAGAAAGAAATATGGGTTAAATATCGTGAGCCTAAAACAGGGATATGGCAGCCTCCGGGCAAAGTATTATACTGGGGACGTGGGTATTTGTGTGTTGATTCTCCCACAGGATCCATTTGGGTGCCAGCCAGGTGGACAAGAGCTGTCCTTGAAGCTGCGGAGATCAAACCATCTGACGAAAAAGGACAGAAAGAGATTGCAGAATAAATACACCCTCGTCTTGCGGTCATTGGAAGACTGGCTAACAATCAAAAGACTGAAGGTTATATAACAAAAAGACAGTGAATTTTATGAATAATAATGAGGTGTTTTGTTATAACCATAGCTTTTAATGTAACTATAAAAGTTAACAGCTTGACGCATTTTAATCAGCCTAGATATAATATTTGGATAACCTTTGCTAGTCAAACTGGTCAATCATCTCTTTGTCTTAGTTTCGGAGGGGTTACTAATCCTTTTAAAAGGTGTTTGATAGGATTGCCCGTGTGGAATCCGGAGGAATTTTGTGGACTAGTAGAGAATAACACCTTGTGTAATAAGACGGGGCTGAACATAGTTAGCGATGATCACGATCATTCGGACGGGAAATGTCAATGTGAGATAATTAAGTCCCTTAATACCACCTTAGTCTAACCCCCTGAGGAAATAGACTTGTTTGGAAGTGCCAATGCAAGCTTTGGTACTAATGGAACTGGGGGAAGTAGGATAAGTTTTATGTCACGGGATATCCATAACTTTAATAGAAATCGAAAATTTTGGGCCACCTTAGACTCTTCTTTGAAGTCAGAAACGGTATTTAAGCAATTGTATTCCAGCTGTAATGTCTCTAGTATTACATCACCGAACAAATTGCCCACGCGTATATTTTTAATCTGTGGAGAAAGGGCCTGGAACGGAATACCAGTAAATCCCCCGGGTGGACCCTGTTATTTGGGGAAACTCTCTTTATTCCACCCTAACTTAACCATGCTAATGCAGCTTGCTGACCATAATAATAGCTCCCGCAAAAAATATAGTTATTATGAGTTTGATTGTACTGATAATGGTCCCCCACGATTTTGGAGTGAACTGAAGCAAGTCGTAGTTGCCACCCTTTTGCCAGGAGGAGCAGCCAATAAGGCCATGAACTTGGCTAAAAAGTTAGGATGTTGGACTAAAGATGAGTTAAATAAAACTTCAGAAATGATTGATATGTTAACAGCTGACGTTCAAAGTGTAAATCATGCGGTGTTGCAAAATAGAGTTGCCATAGACTTTTTATTATTAGCCCACAGACATGGATGTGAAGAATTTGAGGGCATGTGTTGTACGAACCTGTTGGACCATTCCACCTCGATACATGCCAAACTGAAAGAACTTCAACAGGGATTCCATCAGTTGAAACAAGAAGGGGGATAAGGACTTGAAGGATGGCTTAAGGGATGGGGAATAGGCCCTTGGTTGCAAAATGTTATAATGTATGGAATTGACTTTATGGGTATTGTTTTATTTGTATTGTTAGTATTTCACTGTTTTATAAATTGTATTCAACGGAGAATAGAAAGAACACATGAGAGGATGTGGCAGGCTAATATCATCGTCCAAAAAGAAAACGGGGGAAGTGTAGCGAGCTTTGTGGAGACTTGGCTAGAGGAAAGAGGACATGATAGACTACTGCTGGTTAGGCAGTAAGCATTAAGCGATAAGATATTGGACCCTTGCTCAAGGACGTGGTGTCCTTCAGCAAGGGAGTTGTATGATAACAGGATGAGAAAACAGGAACTTAGTTTGGGATGAGCAGCCACAAGCATCCGAAGTATGTTGAAACAGAGGCAGGATTGACATTAAACTGGGAACCAATGATGAGCTTAGCTTTTGCAATATGTATGAGCCTGATTATTGTATCTATAAAAGAGTTGTATCTTTAAAAATAAAGTTGAGACTTGCTCAGCACTATAGGATGTGACTGTTTCCCGTCGTCTTCAGCAAGTATGGGAGCTACAAGAAAGCAGGAAGGGAGACCCCACCTACAGTAGTAAGTAGGTCCCCATGTAGTCTATCAGCCAGCACTGTGTTATATTTGCAGTTATTTTCCTTTGGGAGTTAGCTACAATCCCATGCACTTGGCCTGCCCAGCTCACTTTGAAAAAATACATGCTGCCGGTAAAACTTACGCCACTGCATCTGGTCACTACAAGAAAGCAGGTACGCAGACCCCACCTAAAGTGATATGTAGGTCACATTGTAGTCTATCAGCTTGCACTGTGCAACCTTTGCAGCTATTTTCCTGTTGGAGCAATGTCCAATCCCACCCTCTTGTCCTGCTCACCGCCCATTGAAAATACAGACTGTCCGTAGAAGTTATACCACTACGTATGAGAGCTACAAGAAAGCAGGAACGAAGACCCCACCTACAGTAGTAAGTAGATCCCCATTTAGTCTATCAGCCAGCATTGTGTCACATATGCAGCTGCTTTCCTGTGGGCGCTATCTCAAATCCCAGTCACTTGGACTGCTCAATGCCAATTGAAAAACTGTATGCTGTCGGTTAAGCACTGCGTATGGGAAATACAAGAAAGCAGGAAGGTAGACGCCACCTAATGTAGTAAGTAGGTCCCCATGTAGTCTATCAGCCAGCACTGTTTCACATTTGCAGTTCTTTTCTTGTGGACGCTATGTCCAATCCCTGTCATTTGGACTGCTCAGGTCTCATTGAAAAAATATATGCTGTCGGTTAAGTTATACCACTGCGTATGGGAGCTACAAAAAGGCTGGAAGACAGACCCCACCTACAGTAGTAAGTAGGCCCCAATGTATTCTATCAGCCAGCATTGTGTTACACTGGCAGCTTCTTACCTGTGGGAGCGATCTCCAATCCCACTCACTTGGACTGCTCAGCTCCCATTAAAAAAATACATGCTGGCGGTAGAATTTATACCACTGCCTATGGGAGCTACAAAAAAGCACGAAGGGAGACCCCACCTACATTAGTAAGTATATCCCCATGTAGTCTCTATGCCAGCACTGTGTCACCTTTGCACATGCTGTGCTTTGTGAGCTATCTCCAATCCCATGCTCGTAACCTCGTCAGCTCCCTTTAAAAACACATTCTGTCGGCAGAAGTTATACCACTGCGTATGGGAGCTACAAGAAAGCAGGAAGGCAGACCCCACCTAAAGTGGTATGTAGGTCACATTGTAGTCTATCAGATTGTACTGTGTCACATTTTCAGCTGCTTTTCCTGTGGATGCTATCTCCATTCCCAGTCACTTGTACTGCTCAGGTCCCATTGAAAAAATATATCCTGTCGCTTCAGTTATACCACTGCGTATGGGAGCTACAAGAAACCAGGAACGCAGACCCAATCTGCAGTACTGAGTAGGTCTCCATGTAGTCTATCAGCAAGCACTGTGTCATATTTGCACCTGCTTTGCTGTGGACGCTATCTCCAATCCCAGTCACTTGGACTGTTCAACTCCCATTGAAGAAATATATGCTGTCGATTAAGTTAAATCACTGCGTATGGGAGTGTAGTGGGTCTGGGATGGTACTGATTTTCCATAGCAGCTCCTGCAGTGCTATGCTTACTGTTGATATCAATATTATGACTACTGCTCGCATAGCATCAGGGCTGTCCCTCCAGCATTCCTTCCCCCACCTTCACCAATAGCTGTGGATGGGCATGGTCTTGGGAGGGACCACGGCCAGGACAGCTGACCCAGGTTGACCAAGGAGATACTCCATACTATATGACGTCAGCTCAGTGATATAAACTGGGGGAGAGGAGCAGGAAGGGGAGGCGAGATTCATTTCTGGCCTTCGAAAAGCAACCGCTACGCGTACTGAAGCCCTGCTTCTCGGGAGGTGGCCGGACATCGCTGCTGATGGGAAGTAGAGAGTAACAGCTTTATCTGCTTTTGCTTTGCTTCCAGAGCGCAGCTTTGCTGCTTCTTTATTAAACTGCTTTTATCTCAACCCACGAGACTCCCATCTTATTTTCTCTCCTTCCCTGGCTTGCTGAGGAGGTGGGGGATAAAGCGGTGTGGTGGGCACCTGACATCCAGCCAGGCTCAAACTACCACAGCCCTTTTGACGCTCAATGTGGGGCGAGATAATAGCAGTTTTACATTAACTGCATTGCAATTACAGTAAGCCAATGAGTGCAATGTTCCTGTGCTGGCCATGGAGCCTTGCTGTTATGCAGCTTATCTTACACTTTCTAGTGTTTGGGAACACGATGCTACTAACATTAACTCTGTGCTGTGCTTTAACCTTAATAGCTTTGCTAAGCTGGCTATATGATTTTATTTAAAAGGATGAAAGGGCCTGGGAACATGATGGCCCAAATAATAATAGCAAGTCTCATTCTGTTACGGATGGATTTACTGTGCTGTGGGAGCTATCTTGTGGAGGCCATGGGGCAAAGCATCTCTTTCCCCTCAGCTCGGACTGATCTAGACGATTTTGTTATACAGACTTCCAAGGTCCTTAGTCACCCTTATATGAGAGTTTTAATATTACTAATTAACATGGTTGGTATATGACATATTTTGTGGAATCTGGACTCATCTGGGTATCAGAGAGGACAAATTTGCGATGGAAACATGTTAAAATGCCCCCTGAAGCGACCAGTCCCTGGGTGGCAGGGTGTGTGGATGAATTTGGGCAAATTCCTAAGACGGTTATCACCTCCTGTAACCTGGGATTTTACACTTGAACAGATAAAAACCCCTGCTTTACTGGCACCCTACCTGATAGAAGGGTGTCTTACCTACCCTAATGAGGCCCATCAGGTTCAGGCACTATACTGGGGCCTAGCCTCTGCCTACCGAGCTGCATTCCAGTCCTCTCAGAGAACTATGGCCGAGGTGGAAATTCAAACTATACCTGAGACTACCATGGTTGAGTCAGGGAATCAAATAACAACCACAGTGGTTGCCCCAGTAGTGAAAAAGAAGCAGTGGATAAGGAGGTCAAGTCCATATCATCGATTAGTAAGGGCAGAAGAGGAGGAAGAGGAAAGGCTAGAAGAAGAAACTGGTCCTTCGGTAAGGAGATCAGGAGAAGGAGTGAAAGAAATCTAAAAGGAAATGGAAACTACTCGGTCCCTCACCTCAACAGAACTTAGAGATATGCGAAAAGATTACAGTCGCCAGCCAGGTGAGCGGATTGGTGCCTGGTTGCTCCGATGTTGGGATAACGGGGCTGACAGTCAACAATTGGAAGGCAGAGAAGCCCAACAGCTAGGATCTCTTGCTAGGGAAGGGGAATTGATAGAGGCATTGGAAAGAAGACCTCAATTTGTAGTCTCTGGAAACGGCTCCTCTCAAGTGTAAGGGCAAGATACCCATTCAAGGAAGACCTTGTAAATGCCCGAGGAAAGTGGACTAGAGCTGATGAAGGGATCCAATATCTAAGGGAATTAGATGTGTTGGACGTCATCTATGGTGATCTAAATAATGCCGAGGCCTCCACAGATCCAGACGATGTCCAGTGTACACGGGCCATGTTGAGAAAAGTGATTCAGAGTGCCCCAGCTACATATTCGAATATCTTGGCAATGGTGTATCACCCAGACATGGATATACCAACAGTGGAGAGGGTATCTTCTTGGTTACAGAACTATGAAGAGAGTCTCTGCACCTCCTCATCAGTGTGGGATGATGGCCTGACTGTCAGAACTGCCTCAAGAATTAGGTCATCCACTGTCCCGACCACGGGAAAAGAAAGTCCCAGACGCAGGAGTACACTGCGAAATGAACTCTGGCTCTTTTTGCGTGGCCAAGGAGAGGATATGAGGAAATGGGATGGTGAACCCACTTTTAAGCTGGAAGCGCGAGTACGTGAACTAAGGGGGAAGACAGCTGTTAGAAAAGGACCACCCAAGAGGGCTGTCAGTATAGTAGCTGCCAGAACAAAAGAGGACAATCAACAATCTCCAAGACATAGAAGAACTGCAACTACTTCCTTCGATGCCAATGAGGAGACTTCAGGTCTAAAATTGAAAGGATCAGATAGCGAATATTCTGATGAAGAACAGAAATAGAGGGTCCCTGCCTCCAGCCAGGAGGAGGAAAGGGATGACCGAATCTACTGGACTGTGTGGGTTCGATGGCCTGGCACATCAAACCCACAAAGGTATAAAGCCTTAGGAGACACAGGGACACAGTGTACATTGATGCCATCAAGGTATAGAGGCACAGATTCTGTCTGGATCTCTGGAGTGACAGGGGGATGTGAAGAATTATCTGTATTAGAGGCTGAAGTGAGCTTAACAGGGGACAAATGGGAAAAAACACCCCATTGTGACTGGTCCAGAGGCCCCTTGTATTCTTGGCATAGATTACCTCAGGAGAGGGTACTTCAAAGACCTCAAGGGGTATCGATGGGCTTTTGGTATAGCCACTGTAGATACAGAGAAAATCAAACAACTCTCTAATTTACCTGGCCTCTCAGAAGACCCTTTTGTTGTGGGATTGCTGCAAGTTCAAGAGCAACAGGTACCAGTTGCTACCAAGACGGTGCACTGGAGGCAATATCGCACAAATAGAGATTCTCTGACTCCCATCCATGAGTTGATTCATCAACTGGAGGCTCAAGGAGTAATTAGCAAAACTCATTCCCCATTTAATAGTCCCATATGGCCTGTGAAGAAATCTGATGGAGGGTGGAGGTTAACAGTAGACTATCGTGGCCTGAACGAAGTGACACCACCACTGAGTGCTGCTGTACCAGACATGTTAGAGCTCCAGTATGAACTGGAGTCAAAAGCAGCCAAGTGGTATGCTACGATTGACATCGCTAATGCATTCTTCTCAATTCCATTGGCAGCAGGGTGCAGGCCACAATTTGCCTTCACATGGAGAGGTGTCCAATATACCTGGAATCGATTGCCCCAGGGCTGGAAACATAGTCCTACTATTTGTCATGGTCTAATCCAAACTGTGCTGGAAATGGGTGATGCCCCTGAACATTTACAGTACATTGATGACATAATTGTATGGGACAACAAGGCAGAAGAAGTGTTTGAGAAAGGGAAAAGAATAATACAGATTCTCCTAAAAGCTGGTTTTGCTGTAAAAAGAAACAAAGTAAAGGGACCTGCACAAGAGATACAGTTTTTGGGCATAAAATGGCAAGATGGGCGTCGGCATGTGCCTATGGATGTTGTGAACAAAATAGCGACTATGTCTTAACCAACTAATAAGAAAGAAACACAAGCTTTCCTGGGCCTTGTGGGATTCGGGAGGATGCATATCCCAGGTTATAGTCAGCTTGTGAGCCCTCTCTTTAGAGTAACCAGAAAGAAGAACTGTTTTGAGTGGGGCTTTGAGCAACAACAAGCTTTTCAACAAATTAAACAGGAAATAGCTCGTGCAGTCGCCCTTGGGCCCATCCGTACAGGATCAGATGTGCAGAATATCCTCTACACTGCCGCTGGAGAGCATGGTCTCACCTGGAGCCTCCGGCAAAAAACATCTGGAGAAACCCGAGGTCGACCATTAGGGTTTTGGAGCCGAGGATATCGAGGATCGGAAGCCCACTACACCCCAACTGAAAAAGAAATACTAGCAGCATATGAGGGACTTTGAGCTGCTTCAGAAGTCATTGGCACAGAAGCTCATCTCCTCTTGGCACCACGTCTGCCTGTGTTACACTGGATGTTCAAAGGGAAAACCCCTTCTATACATCATGCAACCAGCGCTACATGGAGTAAGTGGATGGCGTTGATTACACAACGATCTCGGCTGGGGAAATCTAATCATCTAGGAATCCTGGAAGAAATCAAGGACTGGCCAGAAGGCAGAGATTTTGGAGCATTGCCTGAGGAAGTAGCTCGTGCCCAAGAGGCACCACCATATAATGAACTATCAGAAAATGAGAGGCATTATGCTTTGTTTACTGATAGATCCTGCCACGTGGTAGGAAATCATCGTAAGTGGAAAGCTGCTGTGTGGAGTCCCACACGACGAGTTGTTGAGGCCACTGAAGGAGAAGGTGAGTCGAGTCAGTTTGGTGAAGTGAAAGCCATCCAACTAGCTCTAAAGATTGCAGAATGAGAGAAGTGGTCAGTACTCTATCTTTATACTGACTCCTGGATAGTGGCTAATGCTCTATGGGGATGGTTACAGCAATGGAAGAAGACCAACTGGCAGCGCAAGAATAAACCCATCTGGACTGCTGCATTATGGCAAGACATTGCTGCTCGGGTTAAAAATATGACTCTGAAAGTACGTCATGTAGATGCTCATGTGCCAAAAAGCCGTGCCAATGAAGAACAATGGAACAACCAACAGGTAGATAAAGCTGCCAAAATTGAAGTAGCTCAGGTAGACTTAGACTGGGAGCGTAAAGGTGAGCTATTTATAGCTCGATGGGCCCATGAAACATCAGGACATCTGGTAAGAGATGCAATATATAGATGGGCTCGTGATCGAGGGGTGGACTTGACCATGGAAGCCATTACACAGGTCACCCACGAATGTGAAACGTGTGCCGCAATCAAGCGAGCCACACGAATCAAGTCTCCCTAGAAGAGAGGCCGATGGCTGGATTTTCAATATGGTGAGGCCTGGCCAATGGACTATGTTGGACTGCTACCACGAACACATCAAGGCAAGCGTTATATACTCACCATGGTGGAAGCAACTACCGGTTGGTTGGAAACATACCCTGTAAACCATGCCACTGTCCAAAATACTGTCTTGGGTCTTGAAAGGCAAGAAAGAATTGAGTCAAATAATGGAACTCATTTTCGAAATAATTTCATAAACTCCTGGGCAAAGAAACATGGCATTGAGTGGATATACCACATCCGCTATCACCCACAAGCCTCTGGAAAGATTGAGAAATATAATGGAGTACTAAAGACCATGTTGAGAGCACTGGGCAATGGGGCATGGAAGCAGTGGGATAAAAATTTAGCAGAAGCCACTTGGCTGGTTAACAGCAGAGGTTCAGCTAACCGTCCTGGTCCTGCCCAAACAAAACCACTACATACTGTGGGAGGAGATAAGGTCCCTGTAGTGCACCCAGGGAAATGGCTGGGGAAGGCAGTATGGGTTGCACCTCCCATGGGAAAGGGCAAACCCATTCATGGGATGGTCTTTGCTCAAGGGCCTGGGTGTACTTGGTGGGTGATGAGAAAGGATGGGGAAACTCGATGTGTACCTCAAGGAGACTTAACCTTGGGGGAAAAATAATCTGTTATGTGAGTTATCTGTTGTAGATGAACTTTGCAAGAAAAACCGGACAAGTGGACAAACCAAGCCGGTCCTGGTGCCCAAAACTGAACACACTGTATCCCCTGGCCTGGATATCCATCTTGATGGATGAGACAGAAGTTATGGCCTGCTCCAGTGAACATCTACAGAGGATGAAAGATATAAGAATGTTGTTTGTTTGTGTGATGCAAGATGCAAGAGGGAATACAAGAATGATGTTTGTCTGTTGAAGAGTGGGGGTACTGGTTAATGAGAGTATATAAGAATGTATATGGGTTGTTAAGATGGTTTGTCTGAGCATGACATAAATGGTATGGAATAAGAGGTGGAGACTGTAGTGGGTCTGGGATGGTAGTGATTTTCCACAGCAGCTCCTGCAGTGCTGTGCTTACTGTTGATATCAATATTATGACTACCGTTCGCACAGCATCAGGGCTGTCCCTCCAGCATTCCTTCCCCCACCTTCACCAATAGCTGTGGGTGGGCATGATCTTGGGAGGGACCACGGCCAGGACAGCTGACCCAGGCTGACCAAGGAGATACTCCATACTATATGACGTCAGCTCAGTGATATAAACTGGGGGAGAGGAGCAGGAAGGGAAAGCGAGATTCATTTCTGGCCTTCCAAAAGCAACTGCTGCGCGTACTAAAGCCCTGCTTCTCTGGAGGTGACCAGACATCGCTGATGATGGGAACTAGAGAGTAACAGCTTTATCTGCTTTTGCTTTGCTTCCCGCGCGTGTGGCTTTGCTGCTTCTTTATTAAACTGCTTTTATCTCAATCCACAAGACTCCCATCTTATTTTCTCTCCTTCCCTGGCTTCCTGAGGAGGTGGAACATAGTGCGGACTGGTGGGCACATGGAATCCAGCCAGGCTCAAGCTACCAAAAGTAGTAAGTAGGCTCGCATATAGTCGATCAGCAAGCACGGTGTCACATTTGCAGCTGCTTTCCTGTGGGAGCTATCTTAAAAAACACTCACTTGTACTGCTCAGATCCCATTGAAAAAATACATGCTGGCGGTAGAAGTTATACCACTGCGTAAGGGAGCTACAAGAAAGCAGGAAGGCAGACCCCACCTAGAGTAGTAAGTAGATCCCCATGTAGTCTATCAGCCATCACTGTGTCACATTTGCAGCTGCTTTCCTGTGGGAGCTATCTCCAATCCCACTCACTTGGACTACTCAAATCCCATTGAAAAAATACAGACTATTGGTAAAGTTATAGCACTGCGTATGGGAGCTACAAGAAAGCAGGAAGGCAGACCTCACCTACAGTAGTAAGTAGGTCCCCATGTAGTCTATCTGCCAGCATTGTGTCACATTTGCAGCTGCTGTTCTGTGGGAGTTATCTCCAATACCAACCTCTTGGCCTCGTCAACACTTTCTAAAAATATATGCTGTCGCTTAAGTTATACCACTGCTTATGGGAGCAACAAGAAAGCAGGAAGGGAGACCGCACCTACAGTAGTAAGTACGTCCTCAGGTAGTCTCTCAGCCAGCACTGTGTCAAATTTGCAGCTTCTTTCCTTTGGGATCTATCTCCATTCCCACTCACTTGGACTGCTCAAGTCCCATTGAAAAAATACATGCTGGCAGTAGAAATTATACCATGACATATGGGAGCTACAAGAAAGCAGGAAGGCAGACCAAACCTACAGTAGTACGTAGGTCCCCATTTAGTTTCTCAGGTAGCACTGTGCCACCTCTGAAGCTGCTTTCCTGTGGGAGCTTTCTCCAATCCCACTCTCTTCGCCTCGTCAGATCCCTTTAAAAATACATTCTGTCGGTATAAGTTATACCACTCCGTATGGGAGCTACAAGAAAACAGGAAGGCAGACCCAACCTAAAGCAGTAAGTAGGTCCCCATGTAGTCTATCAGCCAGCACTGTGTCACATTTGCAGCTGCTTTCCTGTGGGAGTTATCTCCAATCCCACTCACTTGGACTGCTCAGATCCCATTGAAAAAATACAGGCTGCCGGTAGAACTTACGCCACTGCATCTGGGCAGTAAAAGAAAGCAGGTACGCAGACCATGCCTACAGTGGTACGTAGGTCACGTTGTAGTCCATCAACTTGCACTGTGCAGCCTTTGAAGCTGTTTTCCTGTCAGAGCTATGTCTAATCCCTCGCTCTTTTCCTGCTAACCTCTGATTGAATATGCAGACTGTTGGTAGAAGTCATACCACTGTGTATGGGAGCAACAAGAAAGCAGGAAGGCAGACCCTAACCTGAGTACAAAGTTGGTCCCCATGTAGTCTATCAGTCAACACTGTGTCACATTTGCAGCTGCTTTCCTGTGGGCACTATCTCCAATCCTACTAACTTGGTCTGTTCAAATCCCATTTAAAAAATACAGAATGACGGTTAAGTTTTTCCACTGTGTATGGGAGGAACAGCAAAGCAGGAAGGCAGACCCCACCTACAGTAGTAAGTAGGTCCCCATGTAATCTATCAGCCAGCACTGTGTCACATTTGCAACTGCTTTCCTGTGGGAGCTATCTCCAATCCCACTCGCTTGGACTGCTCAACTCTCATTGACAAATTATATGGTATCGGTTAAGTTTTGCCAGTGCCTATGGGAGCTACAAGAAAGCAGGAAGTCAGACCCCATCTAGAGCAGTAAGTAGGTCCCCATGTAGTCTATCAGCCAGCACCGTGTCACATTTGCAGCTGATTTCCTGTGGGAGCTATCTCAAATACCACTCATTTGGACTGCTCAGCTCTCTTTGAAAAAATACAGACTGTCGGTAGAAGTTATACCACTGTGTATGGGAGATACATAAAAGCTGGAAAGCAGACCCCAACTAATGTATTAAGTAGGACCCCATGTAGTTTATCAGGCAGCACTGTTTCACATTTGCACCTGCTTTCTTGTTTTACATATCTCGAAGAACACTCACTTGTACTGTTCAGGTCCCATTGAAAAAATACATGCTTTTCGTTAAGTTATTTTACTGTGTGTGGGATATACAAGAAAGCAGGAAGGCAGACCCCACCTACAGTATTAAGTAGGTCCCCATGTAGTCTATCACCCAGCACTGTTTCACATTTGCAGCTGCTTTCCTGTGGGAGCTATGTCCAATCCCACTCACTTGGACTGCTCAGCTGCATTTAATAATACATGCTTTCCATTAAGTTATAGCAGTGCGCATGGCATCTACAAGAAAGCAGGAAGGAAGTCCCCACCTACAGTAATAAGTAGATTCCCATGTAGTCTGTCAGCCAGCACTTTGTCACATTGGCAGCTGCTTTCCTGTGGGAGCTATCTCCAATCCCACTCACTTGGACTGCTTAGCTCCCATTGAAAAAATACATGCTGACGGTAGAAGTTATAGCACTGCGTACGGGTAATACAAGAAGGCAGGAAGGAAGACTCCCACCTACAGTAGTAAGTAGGTCTCCATGTAGTCTCTCAGCCAGCACTGTGTCACATTTGCAGCTGCTTTCCTGTGTGAGTTATCTCCAATCCCACACTCTTGGCTTTGTCAGGTCCCCCTAAAAATACATTTTGTCGGTAGAAGTTATACGTATTAGAGCTACAGAAAAGCAGGTACGCAGACCCCACCTATAGTAGTAAGTAGGCCTACATATAGTCTATCAGCCAGCACTATGTCACATTCGCACCTGCTTTCCTGTGGCAGCTATCTCCAATAACACTCACTTGTACTGCTCAGGTCCTATTGAATAAATATTTGTTGTCGGTTAACTTATACCATAGCGTACAGGAGCTACAAGAAAGCAGTAAGGCACATCCCTCTTACAGTAGGAAGTAGGCCCTCATGTAGTCTATCAGCCACCACTGTTGCACATTTGCAGTTGCTTTCTTGTGAAAGCTGTCTCAAATAACAATGACGTGGACTGCTCAACCCCCATTGAAAAAATACATGCTGTTGGTTAAGTTATACCACTGCGTATGGGAGCTACAAAAGAGGAGGAAGGCAGACCCCACCTACAGTAGTAAGTAGGTCCCCATGTAGTCTATCAGCTAGCACTGTGTCACATTTGCACCTGCTTTCTTTTGGGAGCTATCTCCAATCCCACTCACTTGGACTGCTCAGCTCCCATTGAAAAAATACATGCTTTCCGTTAAGTTATTGCACTGCGTATGGGAGCTACAAGAACGTAGGAAGGCAGACCGCACCTATGCCGCGACGTTTTCGGCTCTTGGCCTAAAAACCAGACTCGAAGCCTGAAAAACCCAGGCTCGATGCCTGAAAAACCAGCTCTAAGCCTGCTTCATGCGGCGATCAACCCACGGTCCGATTCTCAGCTGGGTGGGAAGAAAGCAGTCCTAATCAGTGTGAATGATAGCAGAAATCTTCTTTATTGAGAGAAGGCTCTAACTTATATACACAGGAGCTTCAAAGCTAGCTCAGCAACAGCACCTAATAGATTACATTCTTATGTTCATCCTACTTGCGGTTTCTGCGATAAGCAAGCTCCCTCACATTTTCCCATCTTGTTTTTCCCCAAAGTTGTTTACCACTTTTAGCCGAAAACAGTCTGACCTTGAGGGAACAGAAAGCGGCCTGCTGTCTACATGACAGCAACTGCTTTAACCATGGCTCTGACTCTGGTCTTGATTGTGCATTAAATTCATATAACTAGAGCTCAGGCTGCCTTGCCCTAATAAGTCTAACATTAAATCCCGGGATTCATGTCCATGCTCCCTCATTTTTTCTCCACAATTCCCCCGTTTTGTTTTTGCACAATCAAGACTGAGTCAGTCAATTTATGCACTGCCTTCATAATACAACTATATATTATTCTTAACAGTACAAGCAAAAGCAAAATAACCAATATCCATCTTAACCCTTCTTTGATTAATATAGTCAACCAAGGTGACAACCCCCTAAAAGCTGATTGAAGCCAATTATCAAAAGGGTTATAACCCACCGTAATATTCTTAGCGTGAGCCTTTAAATATTCCAAAGCTTTGTGAATAGATTCGCTATGATCAGAAAGATTAAAACAACACATGCCTTCAAAGTCTTGGCATGCGTGCCCTTGTGCAATAGAAAAGATCAATAGCTGCACGATCTTGCAATAAGGAATGTCTAAGGCTTTTCTGGTCTTCCAACAATTTTTTCAATAACATCAGTAGTAACATTAGCTTGCTGCTCCGACCAACACACTAATTTTTCTTACTGCCGTAAGGCCTGGGCTGCAGCCGACCCAGGTACGAATGCTGAAGCAAATACATTCGCCGTAATGGACCACAATTGTACTTTACCATCACAATCTCCTTTTAAGTTGTGGGTATCTCTAGTTTTCTGTAACTTGGTAATTTTTAACCAGTCCTGCTGTCGAGGAGCAAACAAAGTTAGTTTCCCTAAATAATATGGCCCCCCATTTGGGTTAGCTGGGATTCCCTGCCACACTCGATCCCCACATATTAAGAAGATGTTATTGGGTAGAGCTTTAGCAGACCCATTGCTCCACAGAGTAGGCGCATGAGGGTTTCCGCGTTCCCAACCAGCGTTACTTCCCCCATATATCAACCCAGATAAGTTGGCCATCCATGTCCCACCAAATTGTCCTATGGTCAGTCCACAATATCTTCCTTTTGGATCTACAAATCGACTATATGCACCTTCGGGGGAAACATCAGTCCACTGCTTAACCATATTTTTATATTGTTCCATTCCTCTTAGTCCTTGATATTTAGTCCCAAAGCTAAAACAAGTACGAGTCCAACTCCCATTCGTTACGTTTCCGATTGCTTGACTTCCCAGCAACTCCAACTCTTGTGGGTCCCAGGGAAGAGGGACTTTGAGCCGACTTAACGAGTCCACGGCACAGTCTGATGTCACTTTGCTGGAACAGGAGGCGCTCCCGCCTCCTGTTTATCACTTTTAGCCGAAAACAATCTGACCTTGAGGGAACAGAAAGCGGCCTGCTGTCTACATGACAGTAACTGCTTTAACCATGGCTCTGACTCTGGTCTTGATTGTGCATTAAACTCATATAACTAGAGTTCAGACTGCTTTACCCCAACAGGTCTAACATTATATCCCGGGATCCATGTCCATGCTCCCTCATTTTTTCTCCACACACCTACCTGTAAGTAGGTCCCCATGTAGTCTCTCAGCCAGCACTGTGTCACATTTGCAGCTGCTGTCTTTTGGGAGCTATCTCCAATCCCACTCACTTGGACTGCTCAACTCCCATTCTCTGTCTCCTTTTAGGCCACTTTCCTCTTGTCTTTTCCTCCAACACCCACGGCGTACCTGAAACAGTGGCTTTCACATCTAGGTCTCGGTTCTTCGGGCCTTCTACGTATAAAGCACCCTTTTATAAACTTAAATTACAGTCCCCACTGGACTCAGATTGTTCTATACTTCTAAGGTATTTCTATTCCACAATCTGTTACTTTAAAACAGGTATTACAGCCCCATCGATTATCTCACACCTTTCTGACGATCACAATGTAAACATTAAACTCTAATATTTTACAAAAAGGAAATCACTACACTCTACTTTTCAGTTAACATGTCACTTTTTATGCAGCTGAAGTTTCAGTTCTCCTGGGACCTCTGCAGCTTCCTACTGATCCTGGGAAATCGGTCCTTAAATAAGAGAAGAAAAGGAACCTCCCATCGGGGAGTTTAAAGATGATTCTTTCCAGGTTTTTATCAAGACTTTGTCCCCAGGATTAACCGTGTGGATAGCAATATCTAAGGGTGGTCTCTGTACCACCATTCCATTTTTACAACATTTCAAACAGAGAAGTCCCCGTGTCTGTAGCAAAGCTAAGGGTAAACATTTAATCCAGGACATTTCTGTTTCTAACATTAATTTCATTATCTGTTTCTTAATTTCTCCATTCATTCTGTCCACTCTTCCGGAACTTTGGGGATACCATGGGGTATTGGCTCCTAATACTGGTGGTTTCTATTTCTAATTTCGGAGAGTGGATTAATATACCTTCATATTTTAAGAGCCTAGCATCAGTTATCCGTTTTTCCGCCTTTTGTTGTAATACCTCCCCCGAATGTTGTGGGGAGAAAACACCTTTAACTGCCCTCCAAAGGTAACAAATAAAAGGTTTTCTAACATCAGGCAGGCTAGGCAGAGGAGCATTAATCAAATCCACTTTTAAATTCTCAAAGTCACTTTCATCTTCTTTGGGCCATTTAACTAATCCATCTCGAGCTAATTTCTGGGACAAAAATTTACCTTCTTAATAAAATTTTCAATCCATTGTCTGCAATATCCAACAGACCTAAAAGCTGTCTAACTTGTCTCTTACTCTTTGGAGCTTGTAGGGACAGTATTCCATTTACTCGATCTGGATCAAGTTTCTTACTTCCCTTTATAAACCAGTGTCCCAAATATTTTACCTTTTCTTCAGGAAACAGTAATTTAGATTCAGACACTTTCGACCCTTGTAAACTCAGGAAATTAAGTAATTTAATACTTTCCTGTCTAACAGATTCTTCATCTCTCCCTGCTAATAATAAATCATCCCCATATTGAACTAAAATAGCTTCTTTGCCTAACTCATAATTTCTCAAGATCTGTACTAGTGCTTGTCCAAAAAGATTGGGGGACTCTGTAAATCCCTGTGGTAATACAGTCCATCTAAACTCTTGTTTTTTATGGGTGTCAGGATCTTCACATTCAAAAGCAGAATAATCCCTGCACTCCTCTTTCAGGGAACATGCCCAAAAAGGCATCCTTAAAGTCTAGCACACTATACCACTGGTACTCTGGACTCAACTGACTCAATAAGGTGTGCGGGTTAGCTACCACAGGGAACCTAGTAATAGTTCTCTTGTTTATCTCCCGGAGGTTATGTACTAATCTATAAGTCCCATCAGATTTCTTTACTGGCAATATGGGAGTATTGTAAGGGGACATACAGGGCTCAAGTAATCCCTTAGATATTAGTCTTTCTATTTCTGGTTAATCATCGTCTACCTTCTTGTGACAAGGGGCACTGCTTTACCCTTACCGGCAGCCCAGGGTTTTTCCTAAGTCTATAATTACGTCTCCCCCTAATAAATTATGATCAGCCTCCGGAACTAACAAAAACGATCCTACAGCATATTTTGCTGCTTCAGATTTTATCAGTACCTCCTTCACAAGAGATACTTTAAATGTTTCCCCTTTTGCCCCTACTATTTTTCTTACACCCCTGGGGCAATCACTGGATTGTAGATCTCTCAGCCCAAGTCCACTAAAAATTCTGCTTCCTGACGCTGAGGACCTAACTTCAGTTTTATCAAGGGCTCGATTACTCTTGTGGTCCTCAGCAAATAGAGCCCCTGACTCCCCCTATTCTTCCTTAAAAACATTCCATCGTCCTTTGATTCCTTCTTTTTTTTTTTTTTTTCACCTGTCTCCCAGGCTTTTGTTTCCCTTTCTAGCCCTTTTTCTTGCCAGTCTTCTAATTTTTCTAGTTTCTTTCAGATATCTACCCATGATTTTGCCACAAACTGGGTCTTTAATAATGCCTGTCCCACTGGAGCTGCTGGATCTACTCCAGAGTACAGTTGAAGGCTTTTACATAATCTCTCAAGCCAATCAGTCGGGGTTTTGTCTTTTCTCTGTCTCTCATTGAATGCTTTGTTAATATTCTGTCCTCGGGGAACAGACTCTCTGATTCCCTGGACAATGATGGCTCGTAGGTCTGCCATATGGGCTCTGTGCTCCGCCATCTGATTATTACAATTGGGCCTTTGCAAGGGCCATTTCACACCTGCGTCTGGTCCTGCCTGGTGCTGTTGATCCCAGATTCTCATTCCTGCTCTTCGAATCATTTCCCTTTCCTCCTTTGTGAATAATATAGTTCATCCCAGGTATAGATATTCAGCCCTAAGAACTGATCTAATCTCTCAGACACACCCAGAGGATCCTCTACCAAATCTCCTCTTCGGGTGGGCTCTTAGCTTTCTTTTCCTTAAGAGCGTATAAGGATACCTTATCAGAAGGTTGGGGTATCCAGAGACTCGCATATTCAATTTCCTCTTGGGTAACGGTCTTCTTATCATTTACCCACAAATTGAGATCTGCTCATAACCAGTCCTCAAAAGTCGCAAATATGGGCCAAATAATATGGGGATTTCCTAATGACTCTTCCCCCCCAAACTTCCATACAGTAATGTACCATCTTTTCCTTACTCTTTTGTCTTCTACAGGGGGGGGTCATTCCAAAATTTAATCATCATCCCCAGAGGACTTTCTGGGGAAATATCTGGCAGCCTATCCTTATGCCACCCATGGGATCAGAGGGCTTGCTCTTCCTCTGTCAAAACTTCTAGAGTGCCCTTGACTCGTTCTCACAACCGTTCCCCTCAGTCGTGACCCATGCCCTCGCGGGCAATGAGAACTGCACTACTGGAGGGTCCGCACTCACTTGGTCTCCTTGAGACCTCTCAGTCACTCGCACTCTAGGATAACCACCCTGACCGAACGGAACCACGCAAATACTTACTCAATCCAGAGTCTTCGTTCGGATCTTCGTGCACAAAAATTATGGGGTATTGCAGGTTATTTGCTTATTTGCCAAATTTAGAAGGGGTTCGGAATACAGAGTTTGGCAAGGGAATTTCCCACACTAGGGCCATGCGCAGATGAGGCACCTCCTAGTCTGGGAATCCAATACCAAATTTACCTGTATCCGAGTCACGGCACCAAATTGTTATAAGTTGCTGTGAAAAAGCCCCCCCCCCCCCCCCCCCGTATCAGAGTCCTTTTGTACAGTCCTTATAGGTCGAGTGCATCGCTCCCTGGTGTACTGTGCGCATGTGCCGGTCTTGTTACTAGGGGTTCTTCTGCCTCCTGGTGCTCGTAGGGTCGTGACTGGGATGAAGTCAGTAGTCTTCCCCTAGTGGCCCGCTCATTAACTCATCTCTTGGCTCTTATCAGCTCATGCGCAACCTATTGTACCTGCTATAAGCATCTTAGCAAACTGCACCTGTGCACATTGTAGAGACTTTACGGTTAAAGTTTTACAAGACTTTTAAAATGACTTTAAATGGTTCCTTGCACAACTATACTTTCATGATTTGATTAACGAACATGACCTATTCCATTACAGACTGGAGATAGCGCTCACAGGAAAGCAGCTGCAAATTTGACACAGTACTGGCTGATAGACTACATGAGGACATACTTACTACTGTAGGTGGGGTCTGCCTTCCTGCTTTCTTTTTGCTCCCACAGGCAGTGGTATAACTTCTACCACCAGCATGTATTTTTTCAATGGGAGCAGAGCAATCCAAGTGAGTGGGATTGGAGATAGTGCCCAAAGGAAAGCAGTTGCCGATGTGACATAGTGCTAGCTGATAGACTACGTGGGAACCGACTTACTACTGTAGGTCGGGTCTACCTTCCTGCTTTCTTGTAGCTCCCCTGCGCAGTGGTATAATGCTGAAGATGACGGGAGACAAGCCCACTCTCTAGTGCAACAAGTCTCAACTTTATTGGCAAAGATATAACTTTTTTATATATACAATAATCAGGCTCATACATATTGCAAAAGCTAAGCTCATCATTGGTTCCCAGTTAGATGCAAACCTCGCCCTTGTTTCAACATACTCCAGATACTTGTGGCTGCTTAATCCAAACTAAGCTCCTGTTTTCTAATCCTGTTATCAGAAAACTCTCTTGTCTCACGTCCTTGAGCAGGAGTCCAATATCTTACCGCTTAATGCTCACTGCCTAACGAGTTGTATTCAATCATGTCCTCTTTCCTCTAGTCAAGTCTCCACAAAACTCCACACAGTATAACTTAAATGACAGCGTATATTTTTTCAATGAGAGCTGAGCAGTCCAAGAGAGTGGGATTGTAGATAGCTCCCACAGGAAAGCAGCTGCAAATGTGACACAGTGTTGGCTTATAGACTACATGGGGACCTACTTACTACTGTAGGTGAGGTCTGTCTTCCTGCATTCTTGTAGCTCCAATACGCAGTGGTATAACTTATACCAACAGAATGTATTTTTTCAATGGGAGTTAAGCAGTCTAAGTGAGTGGGATTGGAGATAGCTCTAGTGGGAAAGCAGCTGCAAATGTGACACAGTGCTGACTGGTAGAATACATGTGGGTCTACTTACTACTGTAGCTGGGGTCTTCCTGCCTGCTTTTTTTATAGCTCTCATACGCAGTGGTATAACTTAACCGACAGCATATATTTATTCAATGGGCGCTGAGCAGTCCAAGGGAGTGGGATTGGAGATAGCTCCCACAGGAAATTAGGTGCAAATGTGACACAGTGCTTGCTGATAGACTACATGTGGACCTACATACTAATGTAGGTGGGGTCTGCCTTCCTGCTTTCTTGTACCTCCCATATGCAGTGGTATAACTTCTCCCGACAGTCTGTATTTTTAAAGTGACCTGACAAGTCCAAAATCACAAAAAAGCAGGAAAATCAGCTGCCACATGAAAACCACAGGAAAGCAGCTGCCAATGTGACACAGTTTTGACTTAATGAGTACATGGTGACCTACTAAACAACTGTAGGGTGGATCTGCATTCCTGCTTTGTATTAGAAAATATGACAGAGTGCTGGCTGATAGACTACTTTGGGACCTCCTTACTACTGCAGGTGGGGTCTGCCTTCCTGCTTTCTTGTAGCTCCCATAAGCAGTGGTATAACTTGACGGAAAGCATGTATTTTTTTCAAAGGTAGCTGAGCAGTCCATTTGAGTGGGATTGGATAGAGCTCCCACAGGAAAGCAGGTGCAAATGTGACACAGTGCTGGCTGATAGAGTACATGGGGGCCAACTTACCGCTGTAGGTGGGGCCTGCCTTCCTGCTTTCCTGTAGCTCCAATAAGCAGTGGTATTACTTCTACCGACACTCTATATTTTTTCAATGGGAGTGGAGAAATCCAAGCAAGTGGGATTGGAGACAGCGTCCACAGGAAAGCAGCTGCCAATGTGACACAGTGCTGGCTGATAGACTACATGGGGATCTACATACTACTGCAGTTGGGGTCTGCTTTCCTGCTTTCTTGTACCTTCTATACACAGTGGTATAACTTAACCTACACCAAATATTTTCTCAATGGGCGCTGAACAGTCCAAGTGAGAGGGATTGGAGATAGCTTTCACAAGAAAGCAGTTGCAAATGTGACACAGTGCTGACTGATAGACTACATGGGGACCTACTTACTACTGTAGGTGGGGTCTGCGTTTCAGCTTTTTTCTAGCTCCTATAGGCATTTCTATAACTTAAGTGACAGCTTATATTTTTTGAATGGGACCTGAGCAGTACAAGTGAGTGTTATTGGAGATAGCTCCCACAGGAAAGCAGCTGAGAATGTGACACAGTGCTGGCTGATAGACTACATTGGGACCTATTTGCTACACTAGGTGGGGTCTGCGTACCTGCTTTTTTGTAGCTCTCATACACAGTGGTATAACTTAAGTGACAGCATATATTTTTTCAATGGGACCTGAGCAGTACAAGTGAGTGTTATTAGAGATAGCTCCCACGAGAAAGCATCTAAAACTGTGACACAGTGCTGGCTGATAGACTACATGGGGATATACTTACTACTGTAGGTGGGGTCTGCCTTTCTACTTTCTTGTAGGTCCCATACGCAGTAGTATAACTTACCCGACAGCATATATTTTTTCAACGGGAGTTGAGCAGTCCAAGTGACTGGCATTGGAGACTGCTTTCACAGGAAAGCAGCTGCAAATGTGACACTGTGCTGGCTGATAGATTACATGGGGGCCTACTTTACACTGCAGTTCCGGTCTTCCTTCCTGCTTTCTTGTACCTCCCATACACAGTGGTATAACTTCGACCGACAGAATGTATTTTTAAAGGAAGCTGATGAGGCCAAGAGCATGGTATTGGAAATAGCTCCCTCAGGAAAGAAGCTGCAAATGTGACACAGTGCTGACTGAAAGACTACATGGGGTCCTACTTACTACTGTAGGTGGAATCTCCCTTCCTGCTTTCTTGTAGCTCCCATAGGCAGTAGTATGACTTCTACAGCCAGCTTGTATTTTTTCAATGAGAGATGAGCAGTCCAAGTGCGTGGGATTGGAGATAGCGCCCACGGGAGAGCAGCTGCAAATGTGACGCAGTGCTTATTGATAGACTACATAGGGACCTACTTATTACTGTTTGTGGGGTCTTCCTTTCTGCGTTCTTGTAGATCCCATACACAGTGGTATAACTTAAACGACAGCATATATTTTTTCAATGGGACCTGAGCAGTACAAGTCAGTGTTATTGGAGAAAGCTCCAACAGGAAAGCAGGTTCAAATGTGACACAGTGTTGACTGATAGACTTAATTATCTCACATTGACATTTCCCATCCGAATGATCGTGAGCACCGCTAATTGTGTTCAGCCCAGTCCTGTTACACAAGGTGTTATTGTCTACTAGTCCACAAAATTCCTCCGGATTCCATACGGGCAATCCTATCAAACACGTTTTAAAACGATTAGTAACCCCTCCCAAACTAAGACAAAGAGATGATTGACCAGTTTGATTAGCAAAGGTTATCCAAATATTATCTCTAGGCAGATTAAAATGCGTCAAAATGTTAACTTTTATAGTTACATTAAAAGCTATGGTTATAACAAAACACCTCATTATTATTCATTAAATTCACTGTCTTTTTGTTATATAACCTTCAGTCTTTTGATTGTTAGCCAGTCCTCCAATGACCGCAAGACGAGGGTGTATTTATTCTTCAATCTCTTCCTATCCATTTTCGTCAGATGGTTTGATCTCCGCAGCTTCAAGGACAGCTCTTGTCCACCTGGCTGGCACCCAAATGGATCCTGTGGGAGAATCAACACACAAATACCCATGTCCCCAGTATAATACTTTGCCCGGAGGCTGCCATATCCCTGTTTTAGGGTCACAATATTTAACCCATATTTATTTCTTCCCCTCCTTTTGTGCCTTTGTATTATGATGTATTATTACAGGTGGTAGCTCCTGTTCCCCAAACACACACAGGTGGTTCATAACAAATAAAGCCTTTAACAATTTCATATGTGGGTCTTTAACATCCCCATATTTACCAAGATATCCTTTTAGAGTCCCATTAACTCTTTTTATTATGGCTTGTCCTTTGGGGGAATGGGGAATCCCTGTTACATATTAAACTCCTCATTGACTCGTGAACTGTTCTATGCTTCTACTTATATAGGCCGGCCCATTGTCTGTCTTTATTTTCTGAGGAATTCCCATTACCGTATAAATTACCATATAAATGACGCTCCACATGTATGGTCCTCTCCCCTGTCTGTGCTGTTGCCCAAATGAATTTTCTCCATGTGTCTATGGTTACATGCACATATTTTAGTCTTCCAAACTCTGCCACACGAGTGACATCCATCTGCCAAATTTCATTTGCAGATAATCCTCTAGGGTTCACCCCCAAGCCTAAGCCAACACCTCCATTTTGATGGCTACAAATGGGACAAGCTCTAACAATTGCCTTTGCATCCTTTAGCGATAATTGAAACTCTCGGTGTAAGCCCCGTGCATTCTGATGAAACAGGGAGTGCGCTTCTCTGGCTAGTATCTGTTTGGACAGAGGCCTGTTATGCGTCACTGTGACCTGCTTATCTGCCCTAGCATTGCCTTCTCCCAGCCCAATGTCCCATTTATGGCTCCTGATATGTATAATGGCATAAACATCCTCCCTAAGCTTTATTGCCTTCTGCAGCTGTATTAATAATTCAAATAGTCTGGGATTCTGCACTTCCTTAATGGAGGCGTCCTCGATTCTCTCCGCGATACCTGCGACATAGAACGAGTCTGTAACCACATTCAGGGGCCCTTTCAGGTTCATCATGGCCCATACTACTGCCAACAGTTCCAAGGTTTGTAATGTGTCTTTCTCTTCTGCTTTTATTAGTTGGTGCTTCCACTCCCCTTCCTCTTGCCAGGTTATTGCCGCCGTTCTAGACTTTCTTCCTGCATCCGTGTATGCTATCAACGCATATGCGATGGGGGCCGGCTCTCGTTTGGGTCGTACTAGCCAATTCCATTTTCCTAGCCATTGTAATGGTGCTTTTATTATTTTGTCTGTTGCTACTATACTGCCGCCACCTAAGAGCGCCTCCTGAAGATCTTCTGTATTGTCTAAATACCATGGTAAAGAGTCCTTTTTCATTAGTATACTTATCGTATGCGGCTCAGCACCAGTTACTTGTAATGCTCTTTCACGACCCTTTTTTATTAGTCCCGCCAACGTCTCAATTTTTTAAAAAAGAGTTTTACTTTGTTGTAAGGCTGGGGAAATCCATTCTAGAACCCATATCTCCCCCATTTTCTTTTGAGATTGTGTCAAGGTCCCAAGTAAATACTTTGTGCTATACCAGATGGTTAAGTCAATAGGTAAGTCAACATCGTGACGTCGGACATGGCCTTGTATGACACGATCCATAATTTGTTGAAGTGCATCCTGAAGCTCTGCTGTTACCTGTATTTGACACGTGGGGTTGGTTCCTTTCAAAAGTGGTCATAGTTTTTCTAACAACTCGTTGGGTATTCCCACTATTGGTTTTAGCCATTGCAGATCCCCTAAAAGCTTCTGAGCATCATTCAGGGTCTTTATTTGTAGTTGGAGCTGTAGCTTCTGTGGTACTACGAGCTGTTCTGATAAAGACCATCCAAGATATTTCCATGGAGCTGTACAATGAACCTTTTCTGGAGCTATCACAAGGTGGCATTGAGCCAGTGCCTGTCGAATCTCCTCCACCTGTTGTTCCGTAAATGGTGCAGGCTGAGAAAAGAGGATATCATCCATGTAATGGTAGATGATATCGTTAGGCCATGGTCTTCGAAAGGTTTGTCAAGCTGCGTCAACATACAGCTGACAGATAGTTGGGCTGTTACGCATGCCTTGCGGCAAAACTGTCCATTCAAAACGATGGTCGGGACCTTCTCTATTTATTGCAGGCAAGGTAAAAGCAAACCGTTGTGTATCCCGCTGATGTAAGGCAATGGTAAAAAAGTAGTCCTTTAGATCTACGATTAACAGTGGCCAACCCTGTGGAATCATAGTCGGACTGGGTAGTCCTGGCTGCAATGCTCCCATAGGTTCCATTTGTTCATTTACTGCACGTAGGTCATGTAACAAACAATACTTGTCAGATCTCTTTTTAATAACAAATATAGGAGTGTTCCACGGGCTTGTAGATAACTTTAAATGTCCTTGGACAAGTTGCTCTTGCACTAACTCATGAGCATGCTCAAGACTTTCCCTTTTTAAAGGCCATTGCTTAACCCATACTGACTCAACTGTTTTCCAGGTAATAAGAAGTGAGATAGTCCATGCAACGGCCATTATGCCAAAGGGTGCTCATTTGTTAGGACCATTGTTATCTGGGCTAGTATGTCTCAACCAATAAGACATTGCACGGTTGGAAGCAGCTTCACAATAGAAAAACTAGCAGTTATGTGTTTCTCATCCACATGAATCAAGATGGGTGGAGAGCGACTAAGCAAATAAGTCCTCCTACCCCAGTCACAGTAGTTGCTGCCGGTTGCAGGTGCCGGTGTTGTGGCCAACATCTTGGGCTGATAATGCTGGAATCTACCCCCTGTGTCCAATAATCCCATCAAGGACCTTTTTTGTCCTTGAAATTCAAGGTCTATTTTGCGTCTAGGCCTTTCACTGAGATCCATAGTCAACAGTGTAAGTCCTCCCGTGGAGCCAAATCCCCCTTCTCCTCTTAAGTCCTCTTTTATTGGTCTTATTCCTTTTGACATTTGTTCCAATGGTATTAATTGCGCAGTTCTCTGATTTTTCATAATTTTTATGGGTGGAAAGGGGGTGTGGGCCATGATCATAATTTCTCCCAAATAATCTGCATCAATAACTCCGGGGAGAACAAAGAGTCCAAGCATGGTAGTTGACGAGCGTCCTAACAACAATGCGCCCACTGTTTGTCCCCCTATAGTGATTGGACCTTTCACTCCGGTGGATTTCTTCTGTGGGCTTGTTGTCATAATGGTAACATCTACTGCTGCTGTCAGGTCCATTCCGAGGCTCCCACTTGTGGCTGGCTGGAGGCAGCTGCTGACATCTGTTGAGCTGCAGCGGCGACTTGTGTCTGAGTGCGGCCAGTGCAGTTCGACGCACTTGAATTGGAGTTTCCCGACATGCGACGACACGCCCCGGTGTCGTGATTGTCTGTTTGGCATTTTTGACACCACATTCCTGTAGCATTGCATTCACAACGGAAATGTCCCTTTCCGTCACACTGGTAACACTTTATTTGTCCACTTGAAGAGCCCCTTTGAGTGGTCACAGCGGATGCTTGAAGGGGTGCAAGGGCGGCTAACACCTGATTCTGAGTTGCTTTCGCCTGTTGCTTTAATCCCAATCCCAATTCCTTAATAGCTTCCACGAGAAAAGCTTGTTGACCAGTCGGGACCTGGGCCATGCACTCTAAAGCGTCTTCAATTGACCAATTGGCTCCTAACGTACTCAATACTGTCCTGGTAGCTGGATTACAATTCTGTAGGGTGCACTGTTTTAGCAAGGCGCCACGCATATATTCCGGAACTCCAGCCCTCTCTATGGCGGAGGCAACTTTATCAATAACGGTCCCGAACGTTTCATCCCGACCTTGTTTGATTCCCATATATATTGGCACTCCACCTGGGTCCTTTACCTTTTCCATAGTCTCCCTTACTAATCGCATTGCCTCTCTACACTTATCAGGCCCTATCAAAGCCTGAGTCTCCGTACGGAGGAAGGGTCCCAAACCCATCAGCTCTTCCACCATCACACCATGGAGAGGGTCGCCTTACTGACGCTGAGCTGCGACACTTTCATTCACTAATGTCTGCCAATGTGCATTAAATAACAGCTGCTGATGTTGTGTATAAATAAGTTTTACTATGTCTCGACAGTCAGCGGGCAGTAGCAACTGGGTTCCCCATACATAGTCAATCATTTGTTTCACTGGTTCACTATTTACCCCGAACTGGTTGACCGTGGACCGCAACTGGGATAACAACTTCCAATCCAGAGCAGAAATTGTTGCTTGCATACCTCCCCCTGCAATGGGTTGGAATACCAGTGGCAACGCCAAAGTTCTGGCTGCTTCCAGTGCATTGTCATCCCCTTTTCCCAGACAATCCTTTGCAAGTGCAGCCCAAGCCTCCCTCCGCTCCTTTGCGATGGCCTCCGCCAGTTCACTCTCTGCCCCAGGGACAGGCTCACCAAGTTGGGGGGGTTGAGGCAGGGGCTCTTTAGGCCAGCAGTCCTGTTCCTCAGGAGGGGCTGATGGCTCACATGGTTCTCGTACCCCGTCCGTGCCTCCAGGGCCATTTTCTACACGCGGGGGGGGAGCATTACTTTTGAGATGGTAGGAGCCAGCGGGGTGGATTGGAACCAGTCACGCTCATCGTTTTTATTCTTCCTCTATGCTGTGGATGCGTGCTCAGCAGCCTTCTTTTCTGCCTAATGGTGCAGCAACACATTGTGCACTATCCTCCAAAGCTTCCCTAACTTTTTAGCTGTCTTATCGTCCTCCAGGGTAGCCTCCCACAGAAAATCCCCAAATTTACATCATTCGCTCAATTAATGCACTGTATGTGGATTCTGAAACACTCCCTTAGCATACCCATAAGGTAACAACCCTGGTAGGTCCTTTTGCAGATCTATACCCTTTATCTGCCGCTTCTGCAAGAATGCAGTAAATAAATCATATGCCGCTTGCCTTTCCATACCTATTATCGTCAGCGCGCTGTTGCAGTCCTTCAAGGTCTGTCTGCACATATCGGCCAGGCTCATCTATACGGTAACCCAGGGCACGGCATGTTCCCAATTTTCATGCTTATTTCCGTCCTTGTTGCATAGGACCCGAACCCCTTTGTCGCTCCGCCATGGCGCCAAGCCTCTATCACGTTGGGGTCACCATTTACTGAAGACGACGGGAGACAGAAACAGCCTGTAGTGCTGAGCAAGTCTCAGTTTTATTTGCAAAGATGTAACTGTTTTATAGATAAAATAATCAGGCTCACACATATTGCAAAAGCTAAGCTCTTCATTGGTTCCCACTTAAATGTCAAACCTGCCCCCGTTTCAACATAATTCAGACTCTTGTGGCTTCTCAACCCAAACAAAGTTCATGTTTTCTCATCCTCTTATCATACAACTCTCTTGCTGAAGGACACCACGTCCTTGAGCAAGGGTCCAATATCTTATCGCTTAATGCTTACTGCCTAACCAGCTGTATTCTATCATGTCCTCTTTCTAGCCAAGTCTCCAAAAAACTCTCCATACATACTCAGTGGTATAACTTCTACTGACAGCCTGTATTTTTTCATAGGCAACTGAACAGGCCAAGTGCGTGGGATTGGAGATATCTCCCACAGGAAACCAGCTGCAAATGTGACACAGTGCAAGTTAATACACTCACACGTGACCTACGTACCACTGTAGGTGGGATCTGCGTACCTGCTTTCTTGTACTGTCCAGATGCAGTGGCGTAAGTTCTAACGGAAGTATTCATTTTTTCAAAGGGAGCTGAGCAGGCCAAGTGCTTGGGATTGGAGATAACTCCCACAGAAAAGTAGCTGCAAATATGACACATTGCTGGCTGACAGACTACACGGGGATCTACGTATCCCTGTAGATGGGGTCTGCGTACCTCTTTTATTAAAGGTATCAGATGCAGAGGTGTAAGTTTAAACACTAACCTGTATTTTCAATGGGAGCTGAGCAAGCCAAGCTCAAGGGATTGGAGGTAGGTGCCACGGGAAAGCAGCTGCAAAGGTGGCACAGTGCTGGCTGAGAGACTACATGGGGACCTAGGTACCACTGTAGTTGGGATCTGCCTTCATACTTTCTTGTAGTGCCCAGACGCAGTGGCATAAATTCTACCAACATTTTTTCAATGGGAGCTGAGCAGTCCAAGTGAGTGGGATAAGAGATAGCTCCCACAGGAAAGCAGTTGCAAATGTGACAGTGCTGGCTGATAGACTACATGAGGATCTCTTTACTACTGTAGTTGGGATCTGCCTTCCTGCTCTCTTGTAGCTCCCATACTCAGTGGTATAACTTAGACCAACAGAATGTATTTTTAAAGGCAGGTGACAAGGCAAAGAGCGTGGGATTGGAGATAACTCCCACAGTAGAGCAGCTGCAAAGGTGAAATATTGCTGGCTATATGGGGAAGTACTGTAGATGGGATCTGCCTCCTGCTTTCTTGTAGCTCCTATACTCAGTGGTATAACTTAACAAAAAGCATGTATTTTTTGCAATGGGAGCTGAGCAGTCGAAGTGAGTGGGATTGGAGATAGCTCCCACAGGAAAGCAGGTGCAAATGTGACACAGTGCTGTCTGAGAGACTCCGTGGGAACCTACTTACTACTGTAGATGGGGTCTTGTGGGGAGTTTTGTGGAGACTTGGTTAGAGGACAGAGGACATGATAGAATCCAGCTGGTTAGGCAGTGAGTAATAAGATAGTGGACTCCTGCTCAAGGACGTGAGAGCAAGAGAGTTTTATGATAACAGGATGAGAAAGCAGGAGCTTAGTTTTGGTTAAGCAACCACAAGTATCTGGAGTATGTTGAAACAAGGTCGAGGTTTGCATCTAACTGGGAACCAATGATGAGCTTAGCTTTTGCAATATGTATGAGCCTGATTATTGTATCTATAAAAGAGTTGTATCTTTGCAAATAAAGTTGAGACTTGTTGCACTACAGGTGGGCTTGTCTCCCGTCGTCTTCAGCAAATGGTGACCCCGACGTGATGCATGAAAGACGTGATATACCGACTGGGTGCCACAGCCGAGCAACAAAGGACGGCAATAAGCGTGAAAATTGGAAACACGCCGTGCCCTGGGTGACCGTATAGACGAGCCCGGCTGATACGTGTCGCCGGACCTCGAAGGGCTGCAACAGCGCGCTGACAATAATAGGTATGCTTTTAGGCAATTTCAACAACCCAAGCAAAATATGTGGCTTACACTGCCCAAAGCAATCAATCAGTCTACAATATGTTTATCAATGGCCACTCCAGATAATCCTTTTTCTACCTGTTTGGTGGGAGTTCCATTAGATGTGACACAATGGCCTGTACCAAATGCATTAAAACCAAATCCCTTAGTTAAGGGCAGTGGCAAAGTTGACAGCTGGGATTTGATCTTTTCATGGTTGCCAATAATGACAACAGAGCCACAGGAGTTAGAATTATTGGGATCTATAAAGACGGATTTTTGTGTTATGTTTAATTTTACCAGCAATACCAAAACATTTGGGACAGAATGTGGATCCCATCCTAGGCGTGTATAAGAACACAACATGGTGCAATTACACTTCACCAAAAAGATCCAGGTCTAGTCTTGTTCCTGTACAGTTACCAAAGGGAATTTTTCTGATCTGTGGGGACAAGGCATGGCCTGGAATACCCTCGAGATTACAAAGGGGACCATGCAGTTTGAGACAACAGACGATCTTGATGCCTAATCACACAATGATTTAAAACATCATTGTCCAAAACAATTTGTGCATGCATTTACTGGCGAATGTGATGACTATGTTACCTTTGGTCTCCCTCAGCAATAATAGCAACTAGTGTATTTGCTCCAGGTGTAGGAGTATCTGCTTTATTAACCGAGCTATGCAATTTAGGATACTGACCTAACAAACAAAGTAACCAAACCTCAACGACATTAGAAGACTTGATTAGTAATGTAAGTAGTATTAGCCATACAATTTTGAAACATACCCCTGCTAGAGATTTTACTTTTAGCACAAGTATAATAACCTTGTTTGTCAGCTGTGCTTTTTTTTTTTTTGCAGTGGATAAGAAGAAGCTTACCAGGCATGAGTTGCTATACTAATGTGCAGATTATCCTTGAGCTGCTCTCGACTGTGAGAAACGAAGAAGCAAAAAAACCTACGAGATAACAACTTTGAGCAAGGAGGAGGCTGAGGCAGCGTGTCAAACTGCAAGACTTGTCACAGAAAACTGCAGCTGGCTTTTAGAAAAAGGACCAATTACAAGTACTATAAACATGCTAGCTTTGCTGCTGAATATAAAAGACTGATGCTTGTTATTTGAGTTATAGGCTGCCCGGAGGGGTCATGGACATACCAGCTATCCCCATACACTGAGCCACGGTATCCCTCACAGTAGCCAGGGACAGACGGTCGTTAAATGCGCTCACAGTTCAACCGTCTTAGGGAGGGGCATAGCATGGGACATAGAAGATATGATGGTCTACTGAGTCTCTCTTGCAGATTGACGTGTTTCTCGGAGTGCTCGCCGTGATGCGGATCAAGATGGAGTCACTCAACTATTGGCAGGATTGAACAGTGAAGTGGAACACGACCAACACCTGATCATATCTTCCTGCAATTGGCTCAGCTAGCATATGTGCTGGGCAGACACGTAATGTATCAGCCCGTGCCACAGGACACTGGAGTCATCGAGCATAGAGAGGGGGAGATGTGGTAGGCGTCTGGAAGATCTCGGGTTGTAACGTGAGACGTGGAAGGTACAGAAGAGGTGGGCACGGGGTGGAGTGAGAGGACGTGCTTGTGGTAGCAGATATAAGCACATGGTATAGACAATGGGTCTATAAGTAGAAGTATAGAAAAGTTTATGAGGCAATGGGGAGTTAAACATGTGGCAGGGATTCCCCATTCCCCCACAGGACAGGCCATAATAGAAAGAGCTAATGGAACTCTAAAAAGATATCTTGGTAAATATGGGGATGAGAAAGACCCACATATGAAATTGTAAAAGGCCTTATTTGTTATGAACCACCTGTGTGTGTTTGGGGAACAGAAGCTACCACCTGTAATAATGCATCGTAATCCAAAGGCACAAAAGGAGAGAAAGAAAGAAATATGGGTTAAATATCGTGACCCTAAAACAGGGATATGGCAGCCTACGGCCAAAGTATTATACTTGGGTATTTCTGTGTTTATTCTCCCACAAGATCGATTTGGGTGCCAGCCAGGTTTGCTTAACAAGAGCTGTTAAGCAATTGTATTCCAGCTGTAATGTCTCTAGTATTACATCACCGAAGAAATTGCCCACGCGTATATTTTTAATCTGTGGAGAAAGGGCCTGGAACGGAATACCAGTAAATCCCCCGGGTGGACCCTGTTATTTGGGAAACTCTCTTTATTCTACCCTAACTTTTCCACGCTAATGCAGCTTGCTGACCATAATAATAGCATCCGGAAAAAACGTAGTTATTATGAGTTTGATTGTACTGATATTGGTCCCCCACGATTTTGGAGTGAACTGAAGCAAGTCATAGTTGCCGCCCTTTTGCCAGGAGGAGCAACCAATAAGGCCATGAACTTGGTTAAACAGTTAGGATGTTGGACTAAAGATGAGTTAAATAAAACTTCAGAAATGATTGATATGTTAAAAGCTGACGTTCAAAGTGTAAATCATGCGGTGTTGCAAAATAGAGTTGCCATAGACTTTTTATTATTAGCCCACAGACATGGATGTGAAGAATTTGAGGGCATGTGTTGTACGAACCTGTTGGACCATTCCACCTCGATACATGCTTAAGGAATGGCTTAAGGAATGGAGAATAGGCCCTTGGTTGCAAAATGTTAGAATGTATGGAATTGTCTTTATGGGTATTGTTTTATTTGTATCGTTAGTGTTACACTGTTTTATAAATTACATTCAATGGACAATAGAAAGAACATTTGAGAGGATGTGGAGGGCAAATATCACTATCCAAAAAGAAAATGGAGGAAATGTGGGGAGTTTTGTGGAGACTTGGCTAGAGGAAAGAGGACATGATAGAATACAGCTGGTTAGGCAGTGAGCATTAAGCGATAATATATTGGACTCCTGCTCAAGGACGTGAGAGCAAGAGAGTGTTATCATAACAGGATGAGAAAGCAGGAGCTTAGTTTTGGTTAAGCAGCCACAAGTATCTTGAGTATGTTGAAACAAGGTCGAGGTTTGCATCTAACTGGGAACCAATGATGATCTTAGCTTTTGCAATATGTATGAGCCTGATTATTGTATCTATAAAAGAACTGTATCTTTGCAAATAAAGTTGAGACTTGTTGCACTACAGGGTGGGCTTGTCTCCCGTCGTCTTCAGCAGGGTCTCCCTTCCTTCTTTCTTGTAGCTCCCATACGCAGTGGTATAACTTCTACTGCCAGTATGTATTTTTTCAATGGCAGTTGAGCAGTCTGAATGTCTGGGATTGGAGATAGCTCCCACAGGAAAGCAGCTGAAAATGTGTCACAGTGCTGGCTGATAGACTACATGGGGACCTACTTAACACTGTAATTGGGGTCTGCCGTCCTGTTTTCTTGTACCTCCCATACGCGGTGGTATAACGTCTACCGACACTCTGTATTTTTTCAAAGGAAACTGAGCAGGCCAAGTGCGTGGGATTGGAGATAACTCCCACAGGAAAGCAGCTGCAAATATGACACAGTTCTGGCTGATAGACTAAGAAAGGAACTACGTATCCCTGTAGATGGGGTCTGCGTATCTGTTTTATTACAGGTCCCAGAGGCAGTGGTGTAATTTTAAACACGAATCTGTATATTCAATAGGAGTTGAGCAAGCCAAGTTCACGTGATTAGATAAAGGTGCCACAGGAAAGAAGCGGAAAAGGTTGCATAGTGCTGGCTGATAGGTTCCACGGGGACCTACGTACCACTGTAGTTCGGGTCTGCCTTCATGCTTTTGTGTAGTACCCAGAGGCAGTGGCGTAACTTCTACCGACACCGTTTATTTTTTCAATGAGAGCTGAGCAGTACAAGTGAGTGGGATTAGAAAAAGCTCCCACAGAAAAGCAGCTGCAAATGTGACACATTGCTGGCTGATAGACTACATGGAGACTTACTCACTACTTTAGATGGAGTCTGCCTTCCTGCTTTCTTGTAGCTCCTATACGCAGTGCTATAAATTCTACCGCCAGCATGTACTTTTTCAACTGGACCTGAGCATTCCAAGTGAGTGTTATTGGAGATAGCTCCCACAGGAAAGCAGCTTCAAAGATGACACAGTGCTAGCTGACTGAGTACATGGGGACCTACTTAGTACTGTTGGTGGGTTCTCCTTTCCTGCTTTCTTTTAGCTCCCATAGGCAGTGGTATAACTTCTACCTCCAGTATGTATTTTTTCAATGGACGCTGAGCAGTCCAAGTGAGTGGGATTGGAGAAAAGTCCCACAGGAAAGCAGCTGCAAATGTGGCACAGTACTGGCCGATAGACTACAAGTGGGTGTAATGGAAGAGGTCATGTTCGTTGATCAAATCATGAAAGAATAGTTGTGCACGGAACCATTTAAAGTTATAGTAAAAGTCTTGTAAAACTTTAACCGTAAAGTCTTTACAATGTGCACAGGTGCAGTTGGCTAAGGTGCTTATAGCAGGTACAATAGGTTGTGCATGAGCTGATAAGAGCCAAGAGAAGAGTTCATGAGCGGACCACTAGAGGAAGAGTACTGACTTCATCCCAGTGACCACTCTACGACCACCAGAAGGGAGAGGAAGACCCCCTAGTAACAAGAGGGGCACATGCGCAGAGTACACCAGGGAGCGATGCACCCGACCGATAAGGACTGTATGAAATGACTCCGATACGGGGTGGGGGGGGGTTGTCGCGCGCCGTTGGTGGAGCAGAATCTCCCGACCGCCCAGCGCTGTTTTGCTTATTTCCCGCTTGCTTAATAAATTTGATCTGTGAATCATTTAAATTGGCCTGTGAACTTTATCACAGCAACTTATAACAATTAGGTAAATTTGGTATTGGATTCCCGGACTAGGGGGGCGCCCCACCTGCGGATGGCCCTGGAGTGGGAAATTCCCTTGCCAAACTCTGTATTCCGAACCCTTTTTAAATTTTGAAAAATAAGCCTGCCATACCCCATAATTTCTGTGCATGAATATCCGAACAAAGTCCCTGGATTGGGTAAGTATTTGCGTAATTCCATTCAGTCGCGGTGGATATCCTAGAGTGTGAATGACTGAGAGGTCTCAAGGAGACCAAGTGAGTGTACACACTCCAGTAGCGCAGTTCCCATTGCCCGCGAGGGCGTGGGTCACGACCGAGGGGAACGAATGTGCGAACAAGTAAAGGGCACACTGGAAGATGGGACAGAGGAAGAGCAAGCCCTCTGATCCCATGGGTGGCCCTAAGGATAGGCTGCCAGATATTCCCCTAGAAAGTCCTCTACTGTAGGTGGGGTCTGCCTTCCTGCTTTCTTGTAGATCCCATACGCAGTGGTATAACTTAAGCGACAGCATATATTTTTTTCAATGGGAGTTGAGCAGTCCAAGTGACTGGGATTGGAGATGGCTTTAACAGAAAAGCAGCTGAAAATGTGACACAGTGCTGGCTGATAGACTACATGGGGAACAACTTAACACTCTAGTTGTGATCTGCCTTCCTGCTTTCTTGTACCTCCCATACGCAGTGGTATAACTTAAGCGGCAGCATATATTTTTAAAGGGAGCTGTCGGGGTCAAGAGCGTGGGATTGGAAATACCTCCCAAAAGAAAGCAGCTGCAAATGCGACACAGTGCTGGTGGATAGACTACATGGTGGCCTACTTAACAGTGTAGTTGGGGTCTGCCTTCCTGCTTTCTTGTACCTCCCTTAAGCAGTGGTGTAACTTCTATCGACAGAATGTATTTTTAAAGGGAGCTAACGAGGCCCAGAGCGTGGGATTGGAGAGAGATCCCAAAGGAAAGCAGCTGCAAATATGACACAGTGCTGGCTGATAGACTACATGGAGACCTACTTACTACTGTAGCTGGGGTCTCACTTCCTGCTTTCTTCTAGCTCCCATACGCAGTGGTATAACTTAAGTGACAGCAAATATTTTTTCAATGGGAGTTGAGCAGTCCAAGTGACTGGGATTGGAGATAGTGCCCATAGGAAAGCAGCTGCAAATGTCACACAGAGCTGACTCGTAGACTACATGGGGACCTACTTACAACTGTTGGTGGGGTCTCCCTTCCTGCTTTCTTGTAGCTCCCATATTTCTGAAGATGACAGGAGACAGTCACACCCTGTAGTACTTAGTCTCAAGTTTATTTGCAAAGATACAACTCTTTTAAAGATACAATAATCAGGCTCATATATATTGCAAAACCTAAGCTCATCATTGGTTTTCAGTTAAATGTCAATCCTTCCCCTCTTTCAACATACTTCGGATGCTTGTGGCTGCTTAACCCAAACTAAGTTCCTGCTTTCTCATCCTGTTATCATACAACTCTCTTGCTCTCACGTCCTTGAGCAGAAGTCCAATATCTTATTGCTTAATGCTTACTGCCTAACCAGCTGTATTCTATCATGTCATCTTTCCTCTAGCCAAGTCTCCAAAAAACTCTCTACACTTCCCCCATTTTCTTTTTTGACAATGATATTAGCCTGTCTCGTTCTCTCAAGTGTTCTTTCTATTGTCCGTTGAATACAATTTATAAAACAATGAAACACTTACAATACAAATAAAACAATACCCATAAAGCCCATTCCATACATTATAACATTTTGCAACCAAGGGCCTATTCTCCATTCCTTAAGCCATTCTTCAAGTCCTAATCCCCCTTCTTGTTTCAACTGATGTGATCCCTGTTGAAGTTCTTCCAGTTTGCCACGTATCGAGGTGGAATGGTCCGACAGGTTCATACAACACATGCCCTCAAATTCTTCACATTCATGTCCCTGGGCTGATAATAAAAAGCCTAAGGCAGCTCTATGTCGTAACACCACATGATTTACACTTTGAACGTCAGCTGTTAACATATCAATCATTTCTGAAGTTTTATTTAACTCGTCTTTAGTCCAACATCCTAACTGTTTAGCCAAGTTCATGGCCTTATTAGCTCCTCCTCCTGACAAAAGTGGGCAACTACGACTTGCTTCAGTTCACTCCAAAATCGTGGGGGACCATTATCAGTACAATCAAACTCATAATAACTATATTTTTTGCGGATGCTATTATTATGGTCAGCAAGCTGCATTACCGTAGTTAAGTTAGTGTGGAATAAAGAGAGTTTCCCCAAATAACAGGGTCCACCCGGGGGATTTACTGGTATTCCGTTCCAGGCCCTTTCTCCACAGATTGAAAATATACCAGTGGGCAATTTCTTCGGTGATGTAATACTAGAGACATTACAGCTGGAATACAATTGCTTAAATACCGGTTCTGACTTCAAAGAAGAGTCTAAGGTGGCCCAATATTTTCGATTTCTATTAAAGTCATGAATATCCCGTGGCATAAAACTTATCCAATTTTCCCCCAGTTCCATTAGTGCCAAAGCTTGCATTGGCACTTCCAAACAAGTCTATTTCCTCAGGGGGTGAGGCTAATGTGGTATTAAGGGACTTAATTATCTCACATTGACGTTTCCCGTCCGAATGATTGTGATCATCGCTAATTGTGTTCAGCCCCGTCCTATTACACCAGGTGTTATTGTCTACTAGTCCACAAAATTCCTCCGGATTCTATACGGGCAATCCTATCAAACACGTTTTAAAAGGACTAGTAATCCCTCCCAAACTAAGACAAAGAGATGATTGACCAGTTTGATTAGCAAAGGTTATCCAAATATTATCTCTATGCTGATTAAAATGCGTCAAGCTGTTAGCAATGATAGTTACACTAAAAGCTATGGTTATAACAAAACACCTCATTATTAAATTCACTGTCTTTTTGTTATATAACCTTCAATCTTTTGATTGTTAGCCAATCCTCCAATGACCGCAAGACGAGGGTGTATTTATTCTCCAATCTCTTCCTCTCCTTTTTCGTCAGATGGTTTGATCTCCACAGCTTCAAGGACAGCTCTTGTCCACCTGGCTGGCACCCAAATGGATCCTGTGGGAGAATCAACACACAAATACCCACGTCCCCAGTATTATACTTTGGCCAGAGGTTGCCATATCGATGTTTTAGGGTCACGATATTTAACCCATATTTCTTTCTTCCCCTCCTTTTTTGCCTTTGGATTATGATGCATTATTACAGGTGGTAGCTTCTGTTCCCCAAACGCACACAGGCGATTCATAACAAAGAATGCCGTTAACAATTTCATATGTGGGTCTTTAACATCCCCTTATTTACCAAGATATCTTTTTAGAGTTCCATTAGCTCTTTCTATTATGGCCTGTCCTGTGGGGGAATGGGGAATCCCTGCTACAATTTTAACTCCCCATTGCCTCATAAACTGTTCTATACTTCTACTTATATAGGCCTGCCCATTGTCTACACCATGTGCTTATATCTACTACAACCAGCACCTCCTCTCACTCCACCCCGTGCCCACCTCTTCTGTACCTTCCACGTCTCACGTTACAACCCGAGATCTTCCGGACGCCTACCACATCTCCCCCTCCCTATGCTCGATGACTCCAGTGTCCTGTGGCACGGGCTGATACATATCGTGTCTGCCCAGCACGTATGCTAACTGAGCCAATTGCAGGAAGATATGATCAGGTATGGTCGTGTTCCACTTCACTATTCAATCTTGCCAATAGTTGAGTGACTCCATCTTGATTCGCATCACGGCGAGCACTCCGAGAAACACGTCAATCTGCAAGAGAGACTCAGTAGACCGTTATATCTTCTATGCCCCATGCTCTCCCCCTCTTTAAGACGGTTGAGCTGCGAGCGCATTTAACGATCGCCTGTCCCTGGCTAGTGTGAAGGATACCATGGCTCAGTGCATGGGGATAGCTGGTATGTCCATGACCCCTCCGGGCAGCCTATAACTCAAATAACAAGCATCAGTCTTTTATAATCAGCAGCAAAGCTAGCATGTTTATAGTACTTCTAATTGGTCCTTTTTCTAAAAGCCAGCTGCAGTTTTCTGTGACAAGTCTTGCAGTTTCACACGCTGCCTCAGCCTCCTCCTTGCTCAAAGTTGTTATCTCGAAGGTATTTTTGCTTCTTCGTTTCTCACAGTCGAGAGCAGCTCAAGGACAATCTGCACATTAGTTTAGCAACTCATGCCTGGTAAGCGTCTTCTTAATCACTGAAAAAAAAACCCACAGTTGACAAACAAAGTTACTACTTACATTACTAATCAAGTCTTCTAATGTCATTGTGGTTTGGTTACTTTGTTTGTATCCTAATTTGCATAGATGAGTTAATAAAGCAGATACTCCTACACCTGGAGCAAATATACTAGTTGCTATTATTGCTGAGGGAGACCAAAGGTAACATGGTCATCACATTCGCCAGTAAATGCATGCACAAATTGTTTTGGACAATGATGTTTCTAAATCATTGTGTGATTAGGCATCAAGATCTTCAGTTGTCTCAAACTGCATGGTCCCCTGTGTAATCTCGAGGGTATTCCAGGCCATGCCTGGTCCCCACAGATCAGAAAAATTCCCTTTGGTAACTGTACAGGCACAAGACTAGACCTGGATCTTTTTGGTGAAGTGTAATTGCACCAAGATGTTGTGTTCTTATACACGCCTAGGATGGGATACACATTCTGTCCCAAAAGTTTTGGTATTGCTGGTAAAATTAAACATAACACAAAAATCCATCTTTATAGATCCCAATAATTCTAACTCCTGTGGCTCTGTTGTCATTATTGGCAACCATGAAAAGATCAAATCCCAGCTGTCAACTTTGCCACTGCCCTTAACTAAGGGATTTGGTTTTAATGCATTTGGTACAGGCCATTGTGTCACATCTAATGGAACTCCCACCAAACAGGTAGAAAAAGGATTATCTGGAGTGGCCATTGATAAACATATTGTAGACTGATTGATTGCTTTGGGCAGTGTAAGCCACATGTTTTGCTTGGTTTGTTGAAATTGCCTAAAACCATTTACCACAATCATTTAAAGCATCAATAGTATGACAAAATCCATTTTTTTTTTTTACTCCTGATGAAAAAAAAAAAAGGTACTTCAGCAATGAGTCTAAAACAGAAACCACCTTTTAGCTTCTCAATTTCAAAATGTTCTGTTCTTCCAAGTTCCATTCCTGACACCTAAAACACCTTAGAAAGTTTCCACTGTAAGAAAACCAGTATTCATCATCACATTTACAGCAAAATGCATAACATCACGACCAACAGCTTTTACACTCGTTGAGGCAAGGGACTGAAGATGGAAAAGAATGAGCCCAGCGGTCCGTGAGGGTTGCGGCCGGCCGTGTCGGCACGAGGTGTGTGTGGGGAGGCACTCCGGAGACACTGACCGTGCGCGGGAAGCAGCTGCACGGCGGCGGCGGCTGCCGATGGAAGGGGTGGGGGGGAGTCTGGCTCACTCCGTGCTGTCCCCAGCGCCGGCGGCGCAGCCGATATTACTCTCTCCTGTGTTTTCTTTGTCTTCCCTCGCGTGCCCGATGGTGCCCAGTCTAACATGGGGTCACGCTCTGCCACTCTCCACTGATCATCCTGCGCTGCACCCCCGCCCGACTCCGCCCGCTCAGCATTCCCCTGCAAGTCGTCCCAGGGGTAACTCGGCGGGCTGGGCTCAAATGGGAAGCAGCTCTCCCGCGGGGGCTCTGCTCCGAAGCCCCTTCGCCTCTCTGACTTTGTAAAAACTCTCGTGTAGAGCAGAACTTTTTTCTTTACTCCGCGTAGCCGCACCATCCCCCGTCTCCTCACCAGACTCCATCTTCTAGCTCTCATTTCTGCCACTCCTCCACGCAGATCACTCATCTTCGGTGGCCAACGAGGCAGCTGACTTTTCCCCTTTGTCCCGCCTCCATTTTCGTCAGGCGCCAACTTTGGCGGAACGTGGGCTGGTTGACTTTTCTCTTTTCTCGGTATCATTCGCCTCAGAGCCGCTCCCGGCACTACTCTCGGTGCTGATCCTGGCACTGCTCCCGGCGCCTCTCCCGGCACTGTTCTCAGCCCCTCTCCCGGCGCTTCTCCAGGCGCTTCACCCGGGGGGGGAGCATTACATTTGAGATGGTAGGAGGCAGCGGGGTGGATTGGAACCAGTCACGCTCATCTTTTTATTCTTACTCTATGCTGCTGATGCGTGCTCAGCAGCCTTCTTTTCTGCCTGATGAACAACTCATTGTGCACTATCCTCCAAATCTTCCCTAACTTTTCAGCTATCTCATCGTCCTCCAGGGTAGCTTCCCACAGCAAATCCCCAAATTGACGCCATTCACTCAATTCATGCAATGTATGTGGATTCTGAAACACTCCCTTAGCATACCTATAAGCTAACAACCCTGTTAGGTCCTTTTGCAGATCTATACCCTTTATCTGCCGCTTCTGCAAGAATGCAGTAAATAAATCATATGCCACTTGCCTTTCCATACCTATTATCGTCAGCGCGCTGTTGCAGTCCTTCAAGGTCTGGCGACACGTATCGGCCGGGCTCGTCTATACGGTCACCCAGGGCATGGCGTGTTCCACATTTTCACGCTTATTTCCGTCCTTGTTGCGTAGGACCCGAACGCCTTTGTCGCTCCGTCATGGCGCCAAGCCGCTATCATGTCAGGGTCACCATTTGCTGAAGACAACGGGAGACAGTCAAACCCTGTAGTGCTGAGCAAGTCTCAAATTTATTTGAATAGATACAGCTCTTTTATAGATACAATAATCAGGCTCACACATATTGCAAAAGCTATGCTCATCATTGGTTCCCACTTAAATGTCAATCCTGCCCCTGTTTCAACATAATTTGGATGCTTGGGGCTGCTCAACCCAAACTAAGTTCCTGTTTTCTCATCCTTTTATCATACAACTCTCTTGCTCAAAGACACCACGTCCTTGAGCAAGGGTCCAATATCTTACCGCTTAATTCTTACTGCCTAACCAGCTGTATTCTCTAGTCAAGTCTCCACAAAACTCCCCACAAAAGAGGACATGATAGAATACAGCTGGTTAGACAGTAAGCATTAAGCGATAAGATATTGGACTCCTGCTTAAGGCCATGAGAGCAAGAGAGCTGTATGATAACAGGATGAGAAAGCAGGAGCTTAGTTTGGGTTAAGCAGCCACAAGTATCTGGAGTATGTTGAAACAAGGGCGAGGTTTGCACCTAACTGGGAACCAACGATGATCTTAGCTTTTGCAATATGTATGAGCCTGATTATTGTATCTATAAAAGAGTTGTATCTTTGCAAATAAATTTGAGACCTGTTGCTCTACAGGGTGGGCTTCTCTCCCATCATCTTCAGCAAATGGTGGCCCCGACGCGATACACGAAGGACATGATATACCGACTGGGCGCCAGAGCGGAGTAAGAATAAAAACTATGAGCATGACTGGTTCCAATCCACCCCGCTGGCTCCTACCGTCTCAAAAGTAATGCTCCCCCCCCGCGTGTAGAAAATGGCCCTGGAGGCACGGACGGGGTACGAGAACCATGTGAGCCATCAGCCCCTCCTGAGGAACAGGAGTATTGGCCTAAAGAGCCCCCGCCTCCGCCCTTCCCTCTTGGTGAGCCTGTCCCTGGGGCAGAGAGAGAACTGGCGGAGGCCATCGCAAGGGAGCAGAGGGAGACTTGGGCTGCACTCGCAAAGGATTGTCTGGGAAAAGGGGATGGCAATTCACTGGAAGCAGCCAGAACTTTGGCATTGCCACTGGTATTCCAACCCATTGCAGGGGGAGGTATGCAAGCAACAATTTCTGCTCTGGATTGGAAGTTGTTATCCCAGTTGCGGTCCACGGTCAACCAGTTCAGGATAAATAGTGAACCAGTGAAACAAATGATTGACTATGTATGGGGAACCCAGTTGCTACTGCCCGCTGACTGTCGAGACATAGTAAAACTTATTTATACACAACATCAGCAGCTGTTATTTAATGCACATTGGCAGGCATTAGTGAATGAAAGTGTCGCAGCTCAGCGTCAGCAAGGTGACCCTCTCTATGGTGTGACGGTGGAAGAGCTGATGGGTTTGGGACCCTTCCTCCGTACGGAGGCTCAGGCTTTAATAGGGCCTGATAAGTGTAGAGAGGCAATGCGATTAGTAAGGGAGGCTATGGAAAAGGTAAAGGACCCAGGTGGAGTGCCAATATATATGGGAATCAAACAAGGTCGGGATGAAATGTTCGGGACCTTTATTGATAAAGTTGCCTCCGCCATAGAGAGGGCTGGAGTTCCGGAATATATGCGTGGCGCCTTGCTAAAACAGTGCACCCTACAGAATTGTAATCCAGCTACCAGGACAGTATTGAGTACGTTAGGAGCCGATTAGTCAATTGAAGACGCTTTAGAGCGTATGGCCCAGGTCCCGACTGGTCAACAAGCTTTTCTCGTGGAAGCTATTAAGGAATTGGGATTAGGATTAAAGGAACAGGCGAAAGCAACTCAGAATCAGGTGTTAGCCGCCCTTGCACCCCTTCAAGCATCCGCTGTGACCACTCAAAGGGGCTCTTCAAGTGGACAAATAAAGTGTTACCAGTGTGACGGAATGGGACATTTCCGTCGTGAATGCAATGCTACAGGAATGTGGTGTCAAAAATGCCAAACTGACAATCACAACACAAGGGCCTGTTGTCGCAGGTCGGGAAACTCCAATTCGAGCGCGTCGAACCGCAGTGGCAGCACTCAGACACAAGTCGCCGCTGCAGCTCAACAGATGTCAGCAGCTGCCTCCAGCCAGCCACAAGTGGGTGCCTCGGAGTGAAAGGTCCAATCACTATAGGGGGACAAACAGTGGGCGCATTGTTCTTAGGATGCTCGTCAACTACCATGCTTGGACTCTTTGTTCTCCCCGGAGTTATTGATGCAGATTATTTGGGAGAAATTATGATCATGGCCCATAGCCCCTTTCCACCCATACAAATTATGAAAAATCAGAGAACTGCGCAATTAATACCATTGGAACAAATGTCAAAAGGAATAAGACCAATAAAAGAGGACTTAAGAGGAGAAGGGGGATTTGGCTCCACGGGAGGACTTACACTGTTGACTATGGATCTCAGTGAAAGGCCTAGACGCAAAATAGACCTTGAATTTCAAGGACAAAAAAGGTCCTTGATGTGATTATTGGACACGGGGGCAGATTCCAGCATTATCAGCCCAAGATGTTGGTCACAACACTGGCCCCTGCAACCGACAGCAACTACTGTGATTGGGTTAAAAGGACTTTGGCTAGTCGCTCTCCACCCATCTTGGTTCATGTGGATGAGAAAATCATAACTGCTAGTTTTTCTGTTGTGCAGCTGCCTCCAACTGTGCAATGTCTTATTGGTCTGGCAAGTATCGTTTGTTACATGACCTACGTGCAGTAAATGAACAAATGGAACCTATGGGAGCATTGCAGCCAGGACTACCCAGTCCGGCTATGATTCCACAGGGTTGGCCACTGTTAATCGTAGATCTAAAGGACTGCTTTTTTACCATTGCCTTACATCAGCGGGATACACAACGGTTTGCTTTTACCTTGCCTGCAATAAATAGAGAAGGTCCCGACCATCGTTTTGAATGGACAGTTTTGCCCCAAGGCATGCGTAACAGCCCAACTATCTGTCAGCTGTATGTTGACGCAGCTTGACAATCCCTTCCATGACGATAGCCTAAAATTATCATCTACCATTACATGGATGATATCCTCTTTTCTCAGCCTGCACCATTTACGGAATAACAGGTGGAGGAGATTCGACAGGCACTGGCTCAATGCCACCTTGTGATAGCTCCAGAAGCTCCATGGAAATATCTCCGATGGTCTTTATCAGAACAGCTTGTAGTACCACAGAAGCTACAGCTCGAACTACAAATAAAGACCCTGAATGATGCTCAGAAGCTTTTAGGGCATCTGCAATGGTTAAAACCAATAGTGGGAATATCCAACGAGTTGTTAGAAAAACTACGACCACTTTTGAAAGGAATCAACCCCACGCGTCAAATACAGGTAACACCAGAGCTTCAGGATGTGCTTCAACTGTGGACTGTGTCATACAAGGGCAGGTCCGATGTCACGATGTTGACTTACCTATTGACTTAACCATCTGGTATAGCACAAAGTATTTGCTTGGGGCCTTGACACAATCTCAAAACAAAACGGGGGAGGTATGGGTTCTAGAATGGATTTCCCCAGCCTTACAACAAACAAAAACCCTTTTTCAAAAAATTGAGATGTTGGCAGGACTAATAAAATAGGGTCGTGAAAGAGCATTACAAGTAACTGGTGCTGAGCAGCATACGATAAGGATACCAATGAAAAAGGAGTCTTTACAATGGTATTTAGACAATACAGAAGATCTTCAGGAGGCGCTCTTAGGTGGTGGCAGTATAGTAGCAACAGACAAAATAATAAAAGCACCATTACAATGGCTAGGAAAATGGAATTGGCTAGTATGACCCAAACGGGAGCCGGCCCCTATCACGGATGCGTTGACAGCATACACGGATGCAGGAAGAAAGTCTAGCACGGCGGCAATAACCTGGCAAGAGGAAGGGCAGTGGAAGCACCAACTAATAAAAGCAGAAGAGAATGACACATTACAAACCTTGGAATTGTTGGCAGTAGTATGGGCCATGATGAACCTGAAAGGGCCCCTGAATGTGGTTACAGACTCGTTCTATGTCGCGGGTATCGTTGTTGTAGTAGTGCAGGCAATATTCCCTTGAAGACATAGAGAGTCTAAGTAATGCACGTGCAGAGACGTACAGGGACAACGTAGTACAACCACGAGAGTTGACTCGAAGCCACCCTTCCTTTGCTAGCTACCTCCTTATATGCTGCTTCTGCCCATGAGATCACACAGGGCCCAATTGATTAACTTGCAGCACCTGTTTCCGAAGTAGCATGTCAGCTGCATTAACTTATCCCTACCATCTTTATTCAAGCTGGCTGGTCCAAGCTACATCTGTGCCTACAATTCCCCCCTTTTTGTTTTTTGAACCAGCCAGCCTTTAGCAACACATTTCAAAATTAAAGGTACATGAAGAAAAGAAAATATTTTTACCCATGGCCATGAGTTTACAACCAAAGGTCAATAACAGCTACATCGCTGAACAATACAATACAGAAATTCATAAATTCAAAATAAACATAATTTGATATGTGTTACTAGGAGAGATGCACACTGGCAGGAAGGGATGAGTTCTTGGTAGCTCCACTCATATTTCTTTTTCCTTATGTAGCTCTGGACTTCTCTTCAAATCCTTTAGCATGCTGATCTGTGAGCATTATCTGTAAGATGGAAGTATCTCTTCATCTGTAGAAAATAGACCATTTTTGTTTTCAAGCTCCCAGTGGTCATCTTAAGTTCTTCAATTTTAATGCAATACAGATAGCTGGAGGAATTTATAGCAGCGTATGTAGTGCCACAGTTGCGAGGGTTTACATTTTAATAGAGTGATGGATTGAGGGTGGATCACTTGGTTCTTTCCTCAAGATTGGTTTTTTTTTGGTTTTTTTTTTTTTCATTGAACTTACAGTTAAGTCCTTTCTGTTGATGTGGCTTGATCCATTTTGCCGGAATCCATCGGGGACCTTGATCTGTAATGACACAAGCATAGCCGCTTCCCCACGTTAACAGATCTGCAGGTCCTTGCCACTCTCCAGTAGTGGGATTCTTATACCAAACTTTAGGTTTGTCAGTAAAATACAAATCCCGACTCATTTGGGCAAAGTGTGTTAATGCCGGTGGTTCATTTTGGTTTACCACAATTCTGAGATGATTCAATTGTATAAAGAGCTTTCATTAGTCTATCTTGAGGGCTCACCCCCCCTTCCCCCATTTGTTGTTTTTCTAGCAGTCCTTTTAAGGTTTGATGTGTACGTTCGATAATGGCTTGACCGGTAGAATTTCCTGGGATTCCAGTAGTATGTTTAACACCTCATAAGTTTAGAAACTTACGTGTTTTACTGGCTATGTATCCCGAGTCATTATCAGTTTTTAATCTCTCTTGGAACACCAAGGACTGCAAAGCAACTCCTCCAATGTCTTATGACATCTCGAGAACTGTCACTGGTTAAGGCTGTGGCCCAAATCATGGCTGAATAAGTATCAATAGTGACATGTATACATTTAAATCGCCCAAAAGGAGCATAGACAGTGATATCTGATTGCCATATACCTAATGGTGCCAGATCCCTGGGATTGACTCCTACTCCTAGGCCGATTTGATTCTGGCATGCAGGGCACGTGGAAACAATACCCTGAGCGTCTGATATAGTCAGGTCAAACTGCTTTAGCAGCATTTTCGCACTTTGATGAAAAAAATCGTGCGATCTTAGGGCTTGAGAAAATTTGTCAATTATTGGCCCCGTAAGTATCAATAAAAGGGCTGCCACTATTTTGTCAACAATTTCATTGCCAACTGATAGGCCATCTTTTAAGCCCGAATGGCTTCGAATATGTCCAATATAATAAGCAGTTTGACGTTCATTTATCTGATGCCAGAGCCACAGGAATAAGTTATACAAATTCTGATTAGAGATTTCTTTCAACAACGCTCTCTCTAATCGAGTGACGGCATCGACCACATAGAGGGAATCAGAGATGATGTTTAATGAGACGTCTGGCCATTTCTCGAAAGTTTTAACTACAGCCATCAGGTCCAGCAGTTGAACTGAACTGCCTGGGGAGTGAACAGTTAGATTTTGCTATTTTCCATTCTCCCACCAAACCACTCCTGCTTTGGCTTGGATCTTACCTGCGTCGGTAAAAGGTCAGGCCTTTAACGGGTACTGCTGATCTCAACGGCCGGTCTTCCATTTGAAATTTAACAGAAAACAATTTATGGGCCGGATAATGATTATTTATAGTTCCTGGATATGACAATAAGGCCCACTGTAATTCATCAGATTGTTGCAGTGCCCGACTCAAGAACTCATCTGTGAGAGAAACGAAAATGACGTCTGCCTCAATCCCTGCTATTTCCAGCAGACGTTTCCTGGCCTTAACTATTATTTTCGCAATTGCCTCTAGCCTCGTGGTAATTGTTTTTTGCAAATTATATGCCAAAATATCCACTCCAAGATCCTCAATGGGTCTTTCACTACTGAATCCCATTGCATCAAGACTGCCATTACATGCTGGTTTTGACTTATCACAGCAATGTTAATTGACAAGTCAGGATCATATCGGTGACTGTAGTTATTGACTATCTTGTTTCCTATTTTTTCTATTGCTTGGATTTGCTGCCGAGACAGTTTTCGCGCACTATCAGCCTCTACTGAGCCCTTTAACAAAGGCATTAGTGGCGCAAGATCCTCTTTCGTGATACCACATATGGTTCGTACCCATTGGATATCACCTATTAGCTTTTGAACATCTGTTAAGTTAGCAATATCTGTTTTAATTGCCACCTTCTGAGGATAAATGCGTGCATCGGTGATGATATTACCTAAATATTTCTAAGAGGCGTGCATTTGTACCTTCTCTGGCGCGATCACCAACCCGGAGATGCTTAACTGCCGGTTCACTTCTTGTAGAATGCGATGCTGGTCCAGGTCTTTTCCTGCAATCAAGATATCATCCATATAATGGTAAAATAAGACAGGAGGGTATTTTTTGCGCAGAGGTGCCAGCGCCCAGGCAACATAAGTTTGACAAATAGTTGGCGAGTTCTTCATTCCCTGAGGTAAAACAGTCCATTGGTATCGTTTTGCTGGCTCTTGTTTGTTAATTGATGGTACTGTAAAAGCAAGCTTCTCACTGTCATCCTCATGTAGGGGAACTGTGAAAAAACAGTCCTTTAGGTCAATCACCAACAGGGGTCACTCTTTTGGAAGCATTGCAGGAGAGGGTAATCCTGGCTGTAAAGTACCCATGGCCTGCATCACTGCATTAATAGCTCTTAAATCATGTAACAGCCTCCACTTTCCTGATTTTTTAGGGATAGTAAAAATTGGTGTATTCCATGGACTGGTGGATGGCTTAATATGACCTTTCTCTAATTGTTCATTTACTAATTCATGAATGTGGGCGAGCTTTTCTTTGCTTAGTGGCCATTGATCAATCCAAACTGGTTTATCTGTAAGCCAGGTTAACTTCAGTATTGGTCGCCCATCAATGGCTGCCATTAAAAATTTTCATTTGACAAACGAAAGCCCATTTGGCTTAAGTCGTCTCTACCTAAAAGCCAAACGTCAGTATTCATTACATAGGGCCTAATTTGCACACATCTATTCTCTTCGCCCTGTATGCATACCGAAATTAGATCTGTGCTAATTTTTGTCATCTATATTCCTCCTACTCCAACAGCAGGGGTGTCTAAATTCTCTAAAGGCCAGCTTTTTGGCAAATAGGATAATGGAACAATAGTAACATCTGCTCCCGTATCCATTAATGTGTTGTACCCAACCATGTGTTCACCATTTGGATGTTGGAATACAACCATATGAGTGGGCTTTCCCTGTGAAAGTGGCATTGCCAGTCTTACCTCAGGTACTCCAGTGGATACAAAACCACCGTCTTGACGCTTACGACTTCCTGCGAAAGGAACTTCAGCTCTGAAAGGAACTAATTGAGCTATTTTAGTTCCTTTAGGTATATGAACTGGTGGCTGCCAAACTTTAACCATTATTCCAATGTTTCCTTCATAATCCGCATCAATTACACAAGGGATCACAAAAATACCCTGTCGAGAGGCCGATGACCGTCCTAAAAGCAAAGCACTTAAACCATAGCCAAGGGATCCGTTAGCGTTAGATGAGATAACTGTTACCTCCGTGTTGTGGATGGTTACATCTACTGCTGTTTCCACATCCACTCCCGCGCTTCCTGCAGTGGCTGATCTGAGGCCATCCAGGCAGCTGTTGGTGTTGAAGGGCGTTTTTGTGTCATCGCGCTCGCCCTTTTTGTGCTCGTTAACTCATTTCCCTTACACATTGTATGTCTGGCCACTCGAGAGCGGCACTCAGTGGCTCTATGGCCAAACTTGCCACATCTGTAACAACTGCCATGAAATCTGCCGTTGGACCCAGATGGTCTGGCGGAGCTGTTTGTCCATACCAATGATCTGGACCGACATTGATTTTTCACGTGTCCTATTTTTCCACAGTTAAAGCATTTTGGACTCCGATTTCCTTTGTGAGGTTGAACTAAAGGTTTCAATGCTGTTGCCATAGCTTCAGCTAAATGTGCTGACGATCCTACCCTAGAGCAGGCTTCTATCATGTCGACCAAAGCTGCTGTCCGCGGGAGAGCCTCCAGGATCTTTTTGCAGTCATGGTTAGCGTTAGCAACTGCTAAGTGTAACCCTATTTCTGCCTTTACTTCAGTTGACAGGTTTGGTATACGATCCAGAGCTGCTCTTAGACGGTCTAAAAAGGTCATGAAAGGCTCATTACGTTTCTGTATAATAGTTGTATATGAGGGAACTGGTATCCCCCATGTCAAGAACAATCTTAAATGCTTGACGAGTCAGTGTCTGTGTTTGCTGAAAAATAGCTTCATGCAGTCGGGCTTGTACCTGAGGATCAGCAAACGGTCCTTTACCCAACATCATATCTGCTGTGACGACTCGCCGTGGATCTCCCTGTTGTAAGTCCATATTTTCTACTACTGCCAGATCAACTCTTTTTTCCCATTCAGACTCCCATAGTAATACCTGAGTGGGCTTCAGGAAAGTTTCTGCTAGCTTCCGGCAGTCAAATGGAGTCATTAATCCACTGGCGAAAATATGATCCAATAACGTTTGAACGTATGGGTTGGACAAGCCATATTGCATTACAGCTTTCTGGCCTTCCCTTACCAACTTCCAATCCAAAGGTGCCCATTGTCGTTTTCTTTGTGCTACTATTAATGGAAAGGCTTGTGGAATAAATTCTCCTTCGATTACCGCATCACGTATGAGGCCTCTCCATTTCTTAGCCGGATCATAGTATTCTGGCCGGGGGTCTCTGAGCACCTGTGGGGATGAAACTGTAATCTCTGGGTTGGTTAATTCATTCATTCGTTCCAAAAGTTGATTAGCTGTTGCTTTTGGTTTTTCCATCAGTTCCTCCAAATGGGCCAAAGTGTGTTTAATATCTTCTTCATGTCATATTAATTCTTCCTTTAATAATTGTCTTTGTTGATCTTCAACTTCACTAGATGTTGGGGGTGATGATGGAAGAGGAATGCACTCAGGGATTGATGAGCTCAGGGGCAATAGCATATCCACATTGTCATTTGTAAAACATACCTTTCGTTCTCTGCCAGGTACTCCTTCAGACATAGCAGAAGGATGGGATGGGGCAGGATGGTGAAGTGTGGGTGGGAGGGGAGGAGAAGCAATGCACGTATTCGGCTCCTGGAACGGTGCTCTAGGGGATTCTGGGGGAGGTGGGGGGTTCTGGGGGAGGTGGGCTCACATCCATGCTCTCCTCTTCTAGCGGTGGAGCCGAGGGTATTACGGCATTATCCCCTCCAAAGAGTCTTAGTATTTTCTTCTAGAGGTGGAGCTGATGGTACTATAAAGTCACCACCTCCAATGAACCTTTTAGCATCTAATGGGAAAGCAGATGGTAGAGCAGTTTCTGCTTTCATGACAGTAGCTGCAGCACGCTCAGCTTTTAGCTGCTGTATAATGGATGATACCTATTTACACAAGCCCATAGCATTATTCAACATGTCTCCTAGGTTTTCCCAGTGTCCCTTTTCATATACTTCTTGGGGGAAAACAAAGAGACCTACTTCCTGTCCCCATCTTACAAGTCTTAGCAAATCCTCTTTCATAATTGAAACGTTTCTCAGCAAGGATATGCTGAAGGATGTCAATAGGATTTTCCTCTTCGCTTATCATTTTTCCCATTATATCACTTTACTCAGATCACTTGCCTTTTCAAGCAGGATACCAAGTGCTTTTCTGCCGAGGGTTCTTAATGCAACCAATTCGGCGAATCACGTCGGGGTCACCAAGTGTTGCAGTAGGGCAGGCAATATTCACTCAAAGACGTAGAGAGTCTAAGTAACGCACATGCAGAGACATACACAAGCAACATAGTACAACCACCACAGTTGACTCAAAGCCACCCCTCCATTGCTGACTACCTCCTTATATGCTGCTCCTGCCCATGAGATCACGAAGGGCCCAATTGATTAACTTGCAGCACCTGTTTCCAAAGTGCCTTGCCAGCTGCATTAACTTATCCCTACCATCTTTATTCAAACTGGCTGGTCCAAGCTACGTCTGTGCCTACACCCGACAGCATATATATTTTTTCAATGGCAGTTTAGCAGTCCAAGTGACTACTTGGAGACTACTTTCACAGGAAAAAAGCTGCAAATGTTACACAGTGCTGGCTGATGGACTACATGGGGACCTACTTACTACTGTAGTAGGGGTCTGCCTTCCTCCTTTCCTATATCTACCATACACAGTGTTATAACTTCTACACACAGTCTGTATTTTTACAAAGGGATTAGAGCAGTCCAATCGAGTGGTATTGGAGATAGCTCCCACAGGAGAGCAGCTCCAAATGTGACACAGTGCTGGCTGATAGACTACATGGGGACCTACTTAATACTGTACGTTGCGTCTCCCTTCCTGCTTTCTTGTAGCTCCCATACTTGCTGAAGACGACGGGAGACAGTCACACCCTGTAGTGCTGAGCAAGTCTCAACTTTGTTTGCAAAGATACAGCTCTTTTATAGATACAATAATCAGGCTCATACACATTGCAAAAGCTAAGCTCATCATTGGTTTCCAGTTTAATGTCAATCCTGCCCTGTTTCAACATACTTCTGATGTTTGTGGCTGCTCATCCCAAACTAAGTTCCTGTTTTCTCATCCTGTTATCATACAACTCTCTTGCTCAAGGACACCACGTCCTTGAGCAAGGATCCAATATCTTATTGCTTAATGCTTACTTCCTAACCAGCTCTATTCTATCATGTCCTCTTTCCTCTAGCCAAGTCTCCAAAAAACTCTCTACACTTCCCCCGTTTTCTTTTTGGACAATGATATTAGCCTGCCACATCCTCTCAAAAGTTCTTTCTATTGTCCGTTGAATACAATTTATATAACAGGGAAACACTAACAATACAAATAAAGCAATACCCATAAAGCCAATTCCATACATTATAACATTTCGCAACCAAGGGCCTATTCCCCGTACCTTAAGCCATCCTTCAAGTCCTAATCCCTCTTCTTGTTTCAACCAATGTAATCCCTGTTGAAGTTCTTTCAGTTTGGCATGTATCGAGGTGGAATGGTCCGACAGCTTCATACAACACATGCCCTCAAATTCTTCACATCCATGACCGTGGGGTAATAATAAAAAGTCTATGGCAGCTCTATTTTGTAACACCGCATAATTTACACTTTGAATGTCAGCTGTTTACATGTCAATCATTTCTGAAGTTTTATTTAACTCATCTTTAGTCCAACATCCTAACTGTTTAGCCAGGTTCATAGCCTTATTGGCTGCTCCTCCTGGCAAAAGGATGGACTATGACTTGCTTCAGTTCACTCCAAAATCGTGGGGGACCAATATCAGTACAATCAAACTCATAATAACTACTTTTTTTGCGGGAGCTGTTATTATGGTCAGCAAGCTGCATTAGCGTGGTTAAGTTAGGGTGGAATAAAGAGAGTTTCCCCAAATAACAGGGTCCACCCGGGGGATTTACTGGTATTCCGTTCCAGGCCCTTTCTCCACAGATTAAAAATATACCCGTGGGCAATTTCTTTGATGATGTAATACTAGAGACATTACAGCTGGAATACAATTGCTTAAATACCGTTTCTGACTTCAAAGAAGAGTCTAAGGTGGCCCAATATTTTTGATTTCTATTAAAGTCATGGATATCCCGTGACACAAAACTTATCCATTTTCCCACAGTTCCATTAGTACCGAAGCTTGCATTGGCACTTCCAAACATGTCTATTTCCTCAGGGGGTGAGGCTAATGTGGTATTAAGGGACTTAATTATCTCACATTGACATTTCCAGTCCGAATGATCGTGATCATGGCTAACTGTATTCAGCCCCGTCCTATTACAGAAGGTGTTATTGTCTACTTGTCCACAAAATTCCTCCGGAATCTACATGGGCAATCCTATCAAACACGTTTTAAAAGGATTAGTAACCCCTCCCAAACTAAGACAAAGAGATCATTGACCAGTTTGATTAGCAAAGGTTATCCAAATATTATCTCTAGGCTGATTACAATGCGTCAAGCTGTTAGTAATTATAGTTACACTAAAAGCTATGGTTATAACAAAACACCTCATGATTATTCATTAAATTCACTGTCTTTTTGTTATATAATCTTCAGTTTTTTGATTGTTAGCCAGTCCTACAATGACCTCAAGACGAGGGTGTATTTATTCTCCAATCTCTTCCTGTCCTTTTTTGTCAGATGATTTGATCTCCGCAGCTTCAAGGACAGCTCTTGTCCACCTGGCTGGCACCCAAATGGATCCTGTGGGAGAATCAACACACAAATACCCACGTCCCCAGTATAATACTTTGGCCAGAGGCTGCCATATCCCTGTTTTAGTGTCACGATATTTAACCCATATTTGTTTCTTCCCCTCCTTTTGTGCCTTTGGATTATGATGCATTATTACAGGTGGTAGGTTCTGTTCCCCAAACACACACAGGTTATTCATAACAAATAAGGTCTTTAACAATTTCATATGTGGGTCTTTAACATCCCCATATTTACCAAGACATCTTTGTAGAGTCCCATTAGCTCTTTCTATTATGACTTGTCCTTTGGGGGAATGGGGTATCCCTGCTACATGTTTAACTCCCCATTGCCTCATAAACTTTTCTATGCTTCTACTTATATAGGCCGGCCCATTGTCTGTCTTTATTTTCTGAGGAATTCCCATTGTTGCAAAACAACTATATAAATGACGCTCCACATGTATGGCCCTGTCCCCTGTCTGTGCTGTTGCACAACTGAATTTGCTCCATGTGTCTATGGTTACATGCACATATTTTAGTCTTCCAAACTCTGCCACATGAGTGACATCCATCTGCCAGACTTCAACCCCTTGTTTACACCATGTGCTCACATCTGCCACCACCAGCACCTCCTGTCACTCCACCCCGTGCCCCCCTCTTCTGTACCTTCCACCTCTCACGTTACAACCTGAGATCTTCCAGACGCCTACCACATCTCCCGCTCCCTATGCTTGATGATTCCAGTGTTCTGTGGCACGGGCTGATACATAATATGTCTGCCTAGCACATATGCTAGCTGAGCGAATTGCAGGAAGATATGATCAGGTGCTGGTCGTGTTCCACTTCTCTGTTCAATCCTGCCAATAGCTGAGTGACTCCATCTTGATCTGCATCACAGGGAGCACTCCGAGAAACACGTCAATCTGCAAGAGAGACTCAGTAGACCGTTATATCTTCTACACCCCATGCTCTCCCCGTCCCTAAGATGGTTGATCTGTGAGCACATTTAATGACCGCCTGTCCCTCGCTAGTGCGAGGGATACCGTGGCTCAATGCATCGAGATAGCTGGTATGTCCATGACCCCTCCGGACAGCCTGCTCCACTGTTTTTAATAACTCAAATTTTACTAACAAGCGTCAGATCCTTACAATCTGCAGCAAAGCTAGCGTGTTTATAGCACTTCTAATTGGTCCTTTCTCTAAAAGCCAGCTGTAGTTTTCTGTGACAAGCCTTGCAGTTTCACACGCTGCCCCAGCCTCCTCCCTGCCCGAAGCTGCTATCTCGTATGCATTTTTGCTTCTTTGTTTCTCACAGTCGAGAGCAGCTCAAGGACAATCTGCACATTAGTTTAGCAACTCATGCCTGGTAAGCTTCTTCTTATCCACTGAAAAAAAAAAAGCACAGCTGACAAACAAAGTTATTATACTCGTGCTAAAGGTAAAATCCCTAGTAGGTCTATGTTGCAAAGTTCTATGGCTAATACTACTTACTTTACTAATCAAGGCTTCTAATGTCATTGAGGTTTGGTTACTTTGTTTGCTAGGCCAGTATCCTAATTTGTATAGCTGACTTAATAAAGCAGATACTCCTACACCTGGTGCAAATATACTAGTTGCTATTATTGCTGAGGGAGACCAAAGGTAACATAGTCATCACATTCGCCAGTAAATGCATGGTCAAATTGTGTCGGACAATGATGTTTCTAAATCATTGTGTGATTAGGCATCAAGATCGTCAGTTGTCTCAAACTGCATGGTCCCCTTTGTAATCTCGAGGGTATTCCTGGTCCCCACAGATCAGAAAAATTCCCTTTGGTAACTGTACAGGCACAAGAGTAGACCTAGATCTTTTTGGTGAAGTATAATTGCACCAAGATGTTGTATTCTTATACACGCCCAGGATGGGATCCACATTCTGTCCCAAATGTTTTGGTATTGCTGGTAAAATGAAACATAAAAATCCATCTTTATAGATCCCAATAATTCTAACTCCTGTGGCTCTGTTGTCATTATTGGCAACCATGAAATGATCAAATCCCAGCTGCCAACTTTGCCATTACCCTTAACTAAGGGATTTGGTTTTTAATGCATTTGGTACAGGTCATTGTGCCACATCTGATGGAACTCCCACCAAACAGGTAGAAAAAGGATTATCTGGAGTGATCATTGATAAACATATTGTAGACTGATTGCTTTGGCCAGTGTAAGCCACATGTTTTGCTTGGGTTGTTTAAATTGCCAATCATTTGAAGCATCAATAGAATGACAAAATCCTTTCTTTTTTTTTTTTTTTTTCTCCTGATCTTTCACCAATGAGTCTAAAACATAAATCACTTTTTAAAAACCTTTTTAACCCTATTTTCTTTCTTTTTTACTGTGTTACTGACTTTTCAATGCCAAAATGTTCTGTTCTTCCAAGTTCCATTCCTGACACCTAAAACACCTTAGAAAGTTTCCACTGTAAGAAAACCACTATTCATCATCACATTTACAGCAAACTGCATAACATCACGACCAACAGTTTTTACACTCTTTGAGGCAAGGGACTGAGGATGGAAAGGATGAGCCCAGCAGACCGTGAGGGCTGGGGCCGGCGGTGTCAGCACACGGTGTGTGTGTGGGGGCACTCCGGAGACAGTGACCGGGCGCGGGAAGCGGCTGCGCTGTTGTGGCGGCGGCTGCGGATGGAAGGGACGGGGGGGGTCTGGCTCACTCCCTGCCGTCCCCGGCGCCGGCGGCGCAGTCGGTATTACTCTCTCCCGTGTTTTCTTTTTCTTCCCTCGCGTGCCCGATAGTGACCAGTCTAACATGGGGTCGCGCTCCCCCACTGTCCTCTGATCATCCTGCGCTGCACCCCCGGCCGATTCCGCCCGCTCGGCATTCCCCTGCAAGTCGTCCCAGGGGTATCTCAACGGGCTGGGCTCGAATGGGAAGCAACTCTCCCGTGGGGGCTCTGCTCCGAATTCCCTTCGCCTCTCTGACTTTGTAAAAACTCTTGTGTAGAGAAGAAGGGTTTTTTTACTCCACGTAGTCGCACCACCCCCCATCTCTTCACCAGACTCAGTCTTCTAGCTCTCCTTTCTGCCACTCCTCCACGTAGATCACTCATCTTCGGTGGCCAACGAGGCGGCTGACTTTTCCCCTTTGTCCCGCCTCCATTTCCGTCAGGCACCAACTTTGGCGGATCTTGGGGTGGCTGACTTCTCTCTTTTCTCGGTATCATCTGCCTCAGCGCCGCTCCCGGCACTACTCTCGGTGCTGCTCCTGGCGCTGCTCTCGGCGCCTCTCCCGGCACTACTCCCGGCGCTTCTCCCAGCGCAACTCTCGGTGCCTCTCTCGACACTACTGTCGGTGCCTCTCCCGGCGCTTCTCCCGGCGCTGACTGCTGTACACAGGGGGGTGGAGCATTACTTTTCAGAAGGTAGGAGACAGCTGGGTGGATTGGAACCAGTCATGCTCATCGTTTTTATTCTTACTCTGTGCTGCTGATGCGTGCTCAGCAGCCTTTTTTTCTTCCTGATGTTGCAACAACTCATTGTGCACTATCCTCCAAAGCTTCCCTAACTTTTCAGCTATCTCATCATCCTCCGGGGTAGCTTCCCACAGCAAATCCCGAAATTTACACCATTGGCTCAATTGATGCACTCTATGTGGATTCTGAAACACTCCCTTAGCATACCCATAAGCTAACAACCCTGGTAGGTATTTTTGCAGATCTATACCCTTTATCTGCGACTTCTGCAAGAATGCAGTAAATAAATCATATGCTGCTTGCCTTTCCATACCTATTTGTCAGTGCACTGTTGCAGCCCTTCAAGGTCCGGCGGCACGTATCAGCCGGGCTCGTCTATACGGTCACCCAGGGCACGGCGTGTTCCCAATTTTCACGCTTATTGTCGTCCTTGCTGCATAGGTCCCGAACCCCTTCGTCGCTCCGCTGTGGCGCCCAGTAGGTATATCACGTCCTTCATGTATCGCGTCGGGGTCACCATTTGCTGAAGACGACGGGAGACAAGCCCACCCTGTAGTGCAACAAGTCTCAACTTTATTGGCAAAGATATAGCTCTTTTATAGATACAATTATCAAGCTCATACATATTGCAAAAGCTAAGCTCATCATTGGTTCCCAGTTAGATGCAAACCTCGCCCTTGTTTCAACATACTCCAGATACTTGTGGCTGCTTAACCCAAACTAAGCTCCTGCTTTCTCCTCCTGTTATCATACAACTCTCTTGCTCTCACGTCGTTGAGCAGGAGTCCAATATCTTATCGCATAATGCTCACTGCCTAACCAGCTGTATTCTATCATGTCCTCTTACCTCTAGCCAAGTCTCCACAAAACTCCCCACAGTATAACTTAAACGACAGCTTATATTTTTTCAATGGGAGCTGAGCAGTCCAAGAGAGTGGGATTGTAGATAGCTCCCACAGAAAAGCAGCTGCAAATGTGACACAATGTTGTCTGATAGACTCCATGGGGACCTACTTATTACTGTAGGTGGGGTCTGTCTTCCTGCTTTCTTGTAGCTCCCATTAGCAGTGGTATAACTTAACCGACAGAAAATATTTTTTCAATGGGCGTGAGCACTCCAAGTGAGTTGGATTGTAGATAGCTCCCACAGGAAAGCAGCTGCAAATGTGACACAGTGCTGGCTTACAGTCTACATAGGGGCCTACTTACTACTGTAGGTCGGGTCTACCTTCCAGCTTTCTTGTAGCTCCCATACTCAGTGGTATAACTTCTACTGACAGTCTATATTTTTTCAGTGGGAGTTGAGAAGTCGAAGTGAGTTGGATTGGAGATAGCTCCCACAGGAAAGCAGTTGCAATTGTGACACTTTACTGGCTGATAAACTACGTGGGGACCCACTTACTATGGAAGTTGTGTTCTGCCTCCTGCTTTCTTATAGCTCCCATACTCAGTGGTATAACTTAACGGAAAGCATGTATTTTTTCAATGGGGTGTTGAGCAGTCCAAATGAGTCAGTTTGGATATAGCTCCGACATGACAGAAGCGACAAATTTGACACAGTGGTGGCTGATAGACTACATGCGAACCTACTTGCTACTGTAGGTGGGGTCTGCCTTCCTGCTTTCTTGTAGCTCCCATAAGCAGTGTTATAACCTCTAGTGACATTCTGGATTTTTTGAATGGGAGTTGAGCAGTCCAAGTGACTGGGATTGGGGATAGCTTTCAGAGGAAAGAAGCTGCAAATGTGACACAGTGCTGTCTGATTGACTACATAGGGACCTACTTAATACTGTAGCTGGGGTCTGCCAGTCTGCTTTTTTTGTAGCTCCAATACGCAGTGGTATAACTTAACGGACAGCATATATTTTCTCAATGGGCGTTGTGAGTCACTTGTGTCTTCAGCAGTCCAAGTTACTGGGATTGGGGATACGCAGTGGTATAACTTAACGTAAAGGTGGTATTTCTTCAATGGGAGCAGAGAGTCCAAGTGAGTGGAATTGGAAATAACTTTCACAGGAAAGCAGGTGCAAATTTCACACAGTGCTGGCTGTTAGACTCCATATGGGCCTACTTACTACTGTAGGTGGGGTCTGCCTTCCTGCTTTCTTGTAGCTCCCATCCGCAGTGGTATAACTTCTACCGCCAGCATGTATTTTTTCAATGGGAGTTGAGCAGTCCATGTGAGTGGGATTGGAGATAGCTCCCACAGGAAAGCAGCTTCAAAGGTGACACAGTGCTGGCTGAGAGACTACATGGGGACATACTTACTACTGTAGGTGGGGTCTCCCTTCCTTCTTTCTTGTAGCTCCCATAGGCAGTCGTATACCTTCTAACGCCAGCATGTACTTTTTCAATGAGAGCTGAGCAGTCCAAGTGAGTGGGATTAGAGATAGCTCCCACAGGAAAGCAGGTGCAAATGTGACACAGTGCTGACTGATAGACTACATGGGGACCAACTTAGTAATATAGGTGGGGTCTGTCTTCCTGCTTTCTTGTACCTCCCATGCGCAGTGGTATAATTTCTACCGACAGAATTTATTTATTAATGGGAGCTGACGGGGCCAAGAGCGTGGGATTGGAGATAGCTCCCACAGGAAAGCAGCTTCAAAGGTGACACAATGTTTGCTGAGAGACTACATGGGGGCTTACTTACTACTGTATGTGTGATATTCCTTCCTGCTTTCTTTTAGCTCCCGTTTGTGTGGGGAGTTTTGTGCAGACTTGGCTAGAGGAAAGAGGACATGATAGAATACAGCTGGTTAGGCAATAAACATTAAGCGATAAGATATTGGACTCTTGCTCAAGGACGTTAGAGCAAGAGAGTTGTATGGTAACTGGATGAGAAAGCAGGAGCTTAGTTTGGGTATAAGCAGCCACAAGTATCTGGAGTATGTTGAAACACGGGCGAGGTTTGCATCTAACTGGGAACCAATGATGAGCTTAGCTTTTGCAGTATGTATGAGCCTGATTATTGTATCTATAAAAGAACTGTATCTTTGTCAATAAAGTTGAGACTTGTTGCACTACAGGGTGGGCTTGTCTTCTGTCGTCTTCAGCAAATTAGTTAAGGGTAATGGCAAAGTTGACAGCTGGGATTTGATCATTTCATGGTTGCCAATAATGAAAACAGAGCCACAGGAGTTAGAATTATTGGGATCTATAAAGATGGATTTTTATGTTTCATTTTACCAGCAATACCAAAACATTTGGGACAGAATGTGGATCCCATCCTGGGCGTGTATAAGAACACAACATCTTGGTGCAATTATACTTCACCAAAAAGATCTAGGTCTAGTCTTGTGCCTGTACAGTTACCAAAGGGAATTTTTCTGATCTGTGGGTACCAGACATGGCCTGGAATACCCTCGAGATTACAAAGGGGACCATGCAGTTTGAGACAACTGACGATCTTGATGCCTAATCACACAATGATTTAGAAACATCATTGTCCGAAACAATTTGACCATGCATTTACTGGCGAATGTGATGACTATGTTACCTTTGGTCTCCCTCAGCAATAATAGCAACTAGTATATTTGCACCAGGTGTAGGAGTATCTACTTTATTAAGTCAGCTATACAAATTAGGATACTGGCCTAGCAAACAAAGTAACCAAACCTCAATGACATTAGAAGCCTTGATTAGTAAAGTAAGTAGTATTAGCCATAGAACTTTGCAACATAGACCTACTAGGGATTTTACCTTTAGCACGAGTATAATAACTTTGTTTGTCAGCTGTGCTTTTTTTTTTTCAGTGGATAAGAAGAAGCTTACCAGGCATGAGTTGCTAAACTAATGTGCAGATTGTCCTTGAGCTGCTCTCGACTGTGAGAAACAAAGAAGCAAAAATGCGTACGAGATAGCAGCTTCGGGCAGGGAGGAGGCTGGGGCAGCGTGTGAAACTGCAAGGCTTGTCACAGAAAACTACAGCTGGCTTTTAGAGAAAGGACCAATTAGAAGTGCTATAAACACGCTAGCTTTGCTGCTGATTGTTAGGGTCTGATGCTTGTTAGTAAAATTTGAGTTATTAAAAACAGTGGAGCAGGCTGCCTGGAGGGGTCATGGACATACCAGCTATCCCCATGCATTGAGCCACGGTATCCCTCACACTAGCCAGTGACAGGCAGTCTTTAAATGCACTCACACTACTTTAAAAGTACAGCTCAACCGTCTTAGGGAGGGGGAGAGCATGGGGCGTAGAAGATATAAAGGTCTACTGAGTCTCTCTTACAGATTGACGTGTTTCTCGGAGTGCTCCCTGTCATGCAGATCAAGATGGAGTCACTCAACTATTGGCAGGATTGAATAGTGAAGTGGAACACGACCAGCACCTGATCATATGCCCGTGCCACAGGACACTGGAGTCATCGAGCACAGGGAGGGGGAGATGTGGTAGGCGTCCGGAAGATCTCAGGTTGTAATGTGAGAGGTGGAAGGTACAGAAGAGGTGGGCAGGGGGTGGAGTGAGAGGAGGTGCTGGTGGTAGCAGATATAAGCACATGGTGTAAACAAAGAGCCGGCCTATATAAGTAGAAGTATAGAAAAGTTCACGAGTCAATGGGGAGTTGAATATGTAGCAGGGATTCCCCATTCCCCCACAGGACAGGCCATAATAGAAAGAGCTAATGGGACTCTAAAAAGATATCTTGGTAAATATGGGGATGTTAAAGACCCACATATGAAATTGTTAAAGGCCTTATTTGATATGAACCACCTGTGTGTGTTTGGGGAACAGAAGCTACCATGTGTAATAATGCATCATAATCCAAAGGCACAAAAGGAAAGAAAGAAAGACATATGTGTTAAATATCGTGACCCTAAAACAGGGATATGGCAGCCTCCGGCCAAAGTATTATACTGGGGACGTGGGTATTTGTGTATTGATTCTCCCACAGGATCCATTTGGGTGCCAGCCTGCCCTGGTTTAGGCCCATCAGGGAACAAAGACCAGGATTAGTCTCAAATACAGAAGAGGCTGAGAATTGCTCAAGGGAAGAGAGAGCTTAATTGCCCCTTAAGTTTCAGGACAAAACAGACCAGGCTACTGGGTTTGGGGAAGAAAACAGAAAAATAATTTAATGCAACATCAACTAAAACATACCCCCAAAAACCCAAAACATAACCAAAATGAAACAACACAGAGTAATACATCAATGAAGAGTCCAACCAGTCTTTTTAAGAACACCTTCTTGCCACACCTCCCCTCTTCCCGGGCTCAGAGCCCTGATCCCGGTGTTTTTACCCTGTCCCTCCCTGAACGATTCGGGGGGACAGGCAGTGGGGGTTTCAGTTAGTCTGTTCCCGATAGCTTCTGCCGTTTGTCCCTCCTCAGGACGGGTGAACTCCACACCAGTCCTCCCTGCAAGTCCGTGGGGTAACTCACACACACGGCAGACATGCACGGACTGCTCCGACGCGCACTTATTCCAAAGCCTACAGCTCCTCTTTGCCTCTCATGTGGGGCTGCTCTGCGACGTGCAGACTCTCCAACATGGCCTGGGCCATGACCGTCTCCCCACACAGTCCCTCGTCCGTCCAGACTCACTCAGATGGAGCTGCTGGTAACTCTTGGTCCTGCCATGGATCTCCATAGGTTGCAGGGGCACAGCTTGCATTCTCGCCACGGCTTGCAGAGGAGTCTCTGGTCTATTGCTTCTCCTTCCTTTCTCCTTCTCTGGCTGGAAGGGTCCGCGTGGTCGCCTCGATCTTGTACCACTCTTACACCTCCCGCCTCTCATTTCAAATTCCTGTCCCCTAAATAGTGATCGCAGAGACGCCAGATGGGCCCAGCTGGGCCGGAGGTGGGTGTGAACCCAGGAGCCAGGGAAGAGTCCGCAAACTCTTTACCGGGTCTTCACTGCAACCTGCTCTCCCTGTTACTAAGCCAAAAGCTGTGGAGGAATGGTTAAGGGAGAATGGACATGGATCCCAGGGTATAATGTTAGGCCTGATGGGGCAAGGCAATCTGAGTTCTAGTTATATGAATTTAATGCACAATCAAGACCAGAGTCAGAGCCATGGTTAAAGCAGTTGCTGTCACGTAGTCAACATAGACAGCAGGCCGCTTTCTGTTCCCTCAAGGTCGGACTGTTTTCAGCTAACGAGCTAACAGCTCAAGGTGGAAAACAACTTCAGAGAAAAACAAGATGGGAAAATGTGAGGGAGCTTGCTTATCGCAGAAACCGCAAGTAGGATGAACATAAGAATGTAATCTATTAGCTGCTGTTGCTGAGCTAGCTTTGAAGCTGCTGTGTATATAAGTTAGAGCCTGCTCTCAATAAAGAAGATTTCTGCTATCACTCACATTGAGTACGATTGATTTCTTCCCACCCAGCTGAGAATCGGACCCTGGGCTGATCTCCGCATGAAGTAGGCTTGGAGCTGGTTTTTCAGGATTCGAGCCTGGGTTTTTCAGGCTTCGAGCCTGGTTTCAGGCTTCGAGCCTGGGTTTTTCAGACTAAGAGTTTGGTTCATTTTTCAGACTTCGAGCCTGGTTTCAGGCTTCGAGCCTGGTTTTCAGACTTCGAGTCTGGGTTTTTCAGGCCAAGAGCTGAAAACTTCGTGGCAAAAAGCTGCTCCTTGCAAAACCAGGTGGACAAGAGCTGTCCTTGAATCTGCAGAGATCAAACCATCTGACGAAAAAGGACAAGAAGAGACTGAAGAATAAATACACCCTCGTCTTGCGGTCATTGGAGGACTGGCTAACAATCAAAAGACTGAAGATTATATAACAAAAACACAGTGAATTTAATGAATAATAATGAGGTGTTTTGTTATAACCATAGCTTTTAGTGTAACTGTAATTGCTAACAGCTTAACGCATTTTAATCAGCCTAGAGATAATATTTGGATAATCTTTGCTAATCCAACTGGTCAATGATCTCTTTGTCTTAGTTTGGGAGGGGTTACTAATCGTTTTAAAATGTGTTTGATAGGATTGCACATGTGGATTCTGGAGGAATTTTGTGTACTAGTAGACAATAACACCTTGTGTAATAGGACGGGGCTGAACACAGTTAGCGATGATCACGATCATTCGGACGGGAAACGTCAATTTGAGATAATTAAGTCCCTTAATACCACATTAGCCTCACCCCCTGAGGAAATAGACATGTTTGGAAGTGTCAATGCAAGCTTCGGTACTAATGGAACTAGGGGAAAATGGATAAGTTTTATGTCACAGGATATCCATGACATTAATAGAAATTGAAAATATTGGGCCACCTTAGACTCTTCTTTGAAGTCAGAAACAGTATTTTAGCAATTGTATTCCAGCTGTAATGTCTCTAGTATTACATCACCGAAGAAATTGCCCACGGGTATATTTTTAATCTGTAGAGAAAGGGCCTGGAACGGAATACACGTAAATCCCCCGGGTGGACCCTGTTATTTGGGGAAACTCTCTTTATTCCACCCTAAGTTAACCACGCTAATGCAGCTTGCTGACCATAATAAAAGCTCCCGCAAAAAAACGTAGTTCTTATGAGTTTGATTGTACTGATATTGGTCCCCCACGATTTTGGAGTGAACTGAAGCAAGTCATAGTTGCCCCCTTTTGCAAGGAGGAGCATCTAATAAGTCCATGAACGTGGCTAAACATTTACGATGTTCGACTAAAGATAAGTTAAATAAAACTTCAGAAATGATTAATATGTTTAAAAATGACGTTCAAAGTTTAAATCATGCGCTGTTACAAAAAATAGCTGGCATAGATTTTAACATTAGGTCACGGACATGGATGTGAAGAATTTGAGGGCACGTGTTGTATGAAGCTGTCGGACCATTCCACCTCGATACATGCCAAACTGAAAGAACTTCAACAGGGATTACATCAACTGAAACAAGAAGAGGGATTAGGACTTGAAGGATGACATAAGGGATGGGGAATAAGCCCTTGGTTGTGAAATGTTATAATGTATGGAATTGGCTTTAAGGGTATTGTTTTATTTGTATTGTTAGTGTTTCCTTGTTTTATAAATCGTATTCAACGGACAATAGAAAGAACATTTGAGAGGATGTGGCAGGCTAATATCATTGTCCAAAAAGAAAACGGGGGAAATGTGGGGAGTTTTTTGGAGACTTGGCTAGAGGAAAGAGGACATGATAGAATACAGCTGGTTAGGCAGTAAGCATTAAGCAATAAGATATTGGACCCTTGCTCAAGGACGTGAGAGCAGGAGAGTTGTATGATAACTGGATGAGAAAGCAGGAGCTTAGTTTTGGTTAAGCAGCCACAAGTATCTAGAGTATGTTGAAACAAGGGCGATGTTTGCATCTAACTGAGAACCAATGATGAGCTTAGCTTTTGCAATATGTATGAGCCTGATTATTGTATCTATAAAAGAGCTGTATCTTTGTCAATAAAGTTGAGACATGTTGCACTACAGGGTGGGCTCGTCTCCTGTCGTCTTCAGCACATAGGCAGTGGTATAACTTCTATACTGGTATATACTGTAGGTGGGTCTGCCTTCCTGCTTTCTTAGAGCTCCCATACACAGTGGTATTACTTCTATCAACAGTCTGTATTTTTTCAATGGGACCTGAGCAGTCCAAGTGAGTGTTATTGGACATAGTTTTCACAAGAAAGCAGTTGAAAATGTGACACAGATCTAACTGTTAGACTACATGGGGACCTACTTACTACTGTAGGTGGGATCTGCCTTCCTGCTTTCTTGTAGATGCCATACGCAGTGGTATAACTTAAACATCAGTCTTTATTTTTTCAATGGGACCTGAGCAGTACAAGTGAGTGTTATTGGAGACAGCGCCCACAAAAAAGCAGCTGCAAATGTAACACAGTGGTGGTTGATAGACTACATGTAAATCTACTTACTACGGTAGGTGGGGTCTGCCTTCCTGCTTTCTTGTAGCTCCCATACGCAGTGGTATAACTTAAGCGAAGGCATATATTTTTTTAATGGGTGCTGAGCAGTCCAAGCGAGTGGGATTGGAGATAGCGCCCACAGGAAAGCAGTTGCAAATGTGACACAGTGCTTGCTGATACACTACATGCGGACCTACTTAGTAATGAAGGTTGGATCTGCCTTCCTGCTTTCTTGTAATTACCATATGCATTGCTATAATTTGTACCGACAGTCTGCATTTTTTCAATGGGAGTTGAGCAGTCCAAGTTAGTAGGATTGGAGATAGCTCACACAGGAAATCAGGTGGAAATGTGACACAGTGCTGGTTGATAGACTACATGGGGACCTACTTACTACTGTATCTAGCATCTGTCTTCCTACTTTCTTATAGCTCTCATAGGCAGTGGTATAACTTAACCGAGAGCATATATTTTTTCAATGGGAGTTGAGCAGTCCAAGTGACTGGGATTGAAGATATTTTTCACAGGAAAGCATCTCCAAATGTGACAAAGTGCTGGCTAATAGACTACATAGGGACCTAATTAACACTTTAGTTGGGTCTGTCTTCTTGCTTTCTTGTAGCTCCCATACTCAGTGGTATATCTTAATGGACGGCAAATATTTTTTCAAAACGTTGCTCAGTACACGTGTCTGGGGTTAGAGATAGCGCCCACGGGAAAGCAGGGGTAAATGTGACACAGTGATGCCTGATAGACTACATGGAGAACTACTTAACACTTTAGTTGGTGTCTGCCTTCCTGATTTTTTGTACCTCCCATACGCAGTGGTATAACTTCTACTGACACTCTTTATTTTAAAGGGAGATGACGAGGCCAAGAGCATGGGATTCGAGATACCTCTCACAGGAAAACAGCTGCAAATGAGACACAGTGCTGGCTGATAGACTACATGGGGACTGACTTAGTACTGTAGGTGGGGTCTGCCTTCCTATTTTCTTGTAGCTCCCATACGCAGAGGTATAATTTCAACTGACAGTCTGTTTTTTTTCCAATGGGACCTGAGCAGTCCAAGTGAGTGTTATTGGACATAGCTTTCATAGGAAAGCAGCTGCAAATGTGACACAGTGCTGACTGATAGACTACATGGGGACCTACTTTCTACTGTAGGTGGGATCTGATTTCTGCTTTATTGTAGCTCTCATACGCAGTGGTATAACTTGTACCAACAGTCTGTATTTTTTCAATGGGACCTGCACAGTCCAAAAGAGTTGGATTGGAGATAGCTCCCACAGGAAAGCAGCTGCAAATGTGACACAGTGCTGGCTGATAGATTACATGGGGACCTACTTGCTACTGTAGGTTTGGTCTGCCTTCCTGCTTTCTTGTAGCTCCCATAAGCAGTGGTATAACTTAACGGAAAGAAAGTATTTTTTCAATGGGAGCTGAGCAGTCCAAGTGAGTGAGATTGGAGATAGCTCCCAAAAGAAAGTAGGTACAAATGTGACACAGTGCTGGCTGATACACTACATGGGGACCTACTTACTACTGTGATAAATGAAGTATCCCCAAACAGGATTCCGGTTGCGTTGAGGAATTTATTGGATGAATAAGAGCAAGCAAACAGCGCTGGGTGCACTGAGAGCCTCTGCTCTATCAGGACGCACACCCGTCACATCCCGAGTTCGCATTAAGTAGGGTAGGCCTTATACGTATTCATGACTTTTACTCGAAGGGGCTGAAAAATGTTAATCATTTCTGGGAAGGGGTCCTCTGCTTCTCACACATGCTTTGTTCCATCTCGGGGGTCTTTTTCACCTTCTTTAGGTGGTCGTTGAAGGAAGTCAGTAGTCTTCCTCACAGTGTCCCCCAGGCGATCTCCGTGTGTATATCTCTGCAAAACTGGTTCAAGCTAATCTCCCCAAAACATCTGCCAAGCTGCTGTTACAAGAAGCAGAAACACCCTCCTTAGCAAAACCTGGTTCAAGCTACTCTTCCAAGACACCTGTCAAGCTGCCATTACGAAACGCAAGAACAAGTTACACAAGAACAAATAAAGCTACCAAAAATTATCATCCATATTCGTTGATCCACATTGACACGAATCAAGGCAACATATTTCACACTACTGTAGGTGGGGTCTGCCTTCCAGCTTTTTTATAGCTCCCATACGCAGTGGTATAATTTAAGTGACAGCATATATTTTTTCAGAGTTGAGCAGTCAAACTGAGTGCGATTGGAGATAGCTCCCAAACGAAAGAAGCTGTAAATGTGACACAGTGCTGGCTGATAGACTACATGGGGCCTTACTTACTGCTGTTGGTGGGGTCTGCCTTCCTGCTTTGTTATAGCTCCCTTACGCAGTGGTATAACTTAACCGACTGAATATATTTTTTCAATGGTACCTGAGCAGTAAAAGTGAGTGGGATTGGAGATAGCTTTCATAGGAACGCAGCTGAAAAGGTGACACAGTGCTGGCTGAGAGACTACATGGGGACCTACTTAGTAACGTAGGAGATGTCTGCCTTCCTGTTTTCTTGTAGATCCCATACGCAGTGCTATAACTTTACGGAAAAAATATATTTTTTCAATGGGTGCTGAGCAGTCCAAGTGAGTGGGATTGGAGAGAGTTTTCACAGGAAAGCAGCTGCAAATGTGACACAGTGCTGTCGGATAGACTACATGGGACCTACTTAGTACTGTAGGTTGGGTATTCCTTCCTGCTTTCTTTTAGCTCCCATAGGCAGTGGTATAACTTAACCGACAGCATACATTTTTTCAATGGGACATAAGCAGTACATGTGAATGTTATTGGAGATAGATCCCATAGGAAAGCAGCTGAAAATGTGACACAGTGCTGTCTGATAGACTACATGGGGACCTACTTACTACTGTAGGTGGCTTCTGCCTTCCTGCTTTCTTATAGCTCCCATACGCAGTGGTATAACTTAAGCAACAGCATATAGTTTTTAAATGGGAGTTGAGCACTCCAAGTGAGTGGGATTGGAGATAGCTCCCAATAGAAAACAGATGTAAATGTGACACAGTGCTGGCTATTAGACTACATGGGGCCTTACTTACTACTGTTGGTGGGGTCTGCCTTCCTGCTTTGTTATAGCTCCCTTACGCAGTGGTATAACTTAACCGACTGAATATATTTTTTCAATGGGACCTGAGCAGTAAAAGTGAGTGGGATTGCATATAGCACAGGAAAGCAGCTGCAAACGTGACACAGTGCTGGTTGATAGTCTATATGGGAGCTTACTTACTACTGTAGGTGGTTTCTCCTTTCCTGGTTTCTTGTAGCTCCCATTTGCAGTGGTATAACTTCTAGCGACAGAATATATTTTCAAAGGGACCTGACGAAGCCAAGAGCGTGAAACAGTGCTGTCTGCGAGACTTACATAGGGAGCTACTTAAAACGGTAGGTGAGGGCTCCCTTCCTGCTTTCTTGTAGCTCCCATAGGCAGTGCTATAACTTCTACCGCCAGCATGTATTTTTTCAATCGGAGCTGGGCAGTCCAAGTGATTTGGATTGGAGATAGCTCCCACAGGAAAGCAGCTACAAATGTGGAACAATGCTGCCTGATAGACTACATGGGGATGTACTTACTACTTTAGTTTAGGTAAGCCTTCCAGCTTTTTTGTAGCTCCCATACGCAGTGCTATAACTCAACAGAAAGCATGTATTTTTTTCAATGGGAGCTGAGCAGTACAAGTAAGTGGGATTGGAGATAGCTCCCACAGAAAGCCGGTGCAAATGTGAAACAGTGCTGACTGATAGACTACATGGGGACCTACCTACTACTGTAGGTGGGGTCTGTCTTCCTGCTTTCTTGTAGCTCCCATACGCGGTGGTATAACTTAACCTAGAGCATATATTTTTTCAATGGGAGTCGAGCAGCCCAAGTGAGTGGGATTGGAGATAGTGCCCACAGGAAAGCAGCTGCAAATGTGAAACACAGTACTGGCTGATAGACTACATGGGGACCTACTTACTACTGTATTTGGGGTCTGCCTTCCATTTTTCTTGTACCTCCCATACGCAGTGGTATAACTTCTACCGACAGACTGTCTTTTTAAAGGGAGCAGACAAGGCCAAGAGTGAGGGATTGGAGATAGGTCCCAGAGGAAAGCAGCTTCAAAGATGACAGAGTGCTGGCTGATAGACTACATGGGGACCTACTTAGTATTGTATGTGGGGTCTCCCTTCCTGCTTTCTTTTAGCTCCCATCGGCAGTAGTATAACTTCTACCGCCAGCATGTATTTTTTCAATGGGCGGTCAACAGTCCAAGTGAGTGGGACTGGAGATAGCTCCCACAGGAAAGCAGCTGCAAATGTGACACAGTACTGGCTGATAGACTACATGGGGTTCTAATGGAAGAGGTTATGTTCGTTGATCAAATCATGAAAGAATAGTTGTGCAAGGAACCATTTAAAGTCATTGTAAAAGTCTTGTAAATCTTTAACTGTAAAGTCTCTACAATATGCACAGGTGCAGTTGACTAAGGTGTTTATAGCAGGTACAGTAGGTTGTGCATGAGCTGATAAGAGCCAAGAGAAGAGTTCATGAGCGGGCCACTAGAGGAAGACTACCAACTTCACCCCAGCAACCACCTTACGACCACCAGGAGGCAGTGGAAGACCCCCTAGTAACAAGAAGGGCACATGGGCAGAGTACACCAGGGAGCAATGCACCCGACCGATAAGGACTGTATAAAAGGACTGTGATAAGGGGGGGGGGGCCACACGTCGTTGGTGGAGCAGAGTCTCCCGGCCGTCTAGCGCTGTTTTGCTTATTTGCTGCTTGCTTAATAAATTTGATCTGTGAGTCATTTAAATTGGGTAGTTAACTTTATCACAGCAACTTATAACAATTTGGTGCCGTGACTCGGATACAGGTAAATTTGGTATTGGATTCCCAGACTAGGGGGGCACCCCATCTGCAGATGGCCCTGGTGTGGGAAATTCCTTTGCCAAACTCTGTATTCCGAACCCCTTCTAAATTTGGCAAATAAGCAAATAAACCTGCAGTACCCCATAATTTTTGTGCACGAAGATCCGAACGAAGACTCTGGATTGAGTAAGTATTTGCGTGGTTCTGTTCGGTCGGGGTGGTAATCCTAGAGTGCGAGTGACTGAGAGGTCTCAAGGAGACCAAGTGAGTGCGGACCCTCCAGTAGTGCAGTTCCCATTGCCCGCGAGGGCGTGGGTCACGACCGAGGGGAATGATTGTGAAAACGAGTCAAGGGCACTCTAGAAGTTGGGACAGAGGAAGAGCAATCCCTCTGATCCCATGGGTGGCATAAGGATAGGCTGTCAGATATTCCCCCAGAAACTCCTCTGGGGATGATGATAAAATTTTGGAATGATTCCCCCTGTAGAAGACAAAAGAGTAAGCAAAAGATGGTACATTACTGTATGGAAGTTTGGGGGGGAAGAGTCATTAGGAAATCCCCATATTATTTGGCCCATATTTGGGTCTTTTGAGGACTGGTTATGGGCAGACCTCAATTTGTGGGTAAATGATAAGAAGACCGTTACCCAAGAGGAAAGTGATTATGCGAGTCTCTGGATACCCCAACCTTCTAAAAAGGTATACTTGTTCGCTCTTAAGGAAAAGAAAGCTAAGAGCCGACCCGAAGAGGAGATTTGGTAGAGGATCCTCTGGGTGTGTCTTAGAGATTCGATCAGTTCTTAGGGCTGAATCTTTATACCTGGATTGAACTATATTATTCACAAAGGAGGAAAGGGAAATGATTCGAAGAGCAGGAGTGAGAATCTGGGATCAACAGCACCAGGCAGGACCAGACGCATATGTGAAATGGCCCTTGCAAAGGACCAATTGGAATAATCAGATGGCGGACAACAGAGCCCATATGGCAGACCTCCGAGCCATCATTGTCCAGGGAATCAGAGAGTCTGTTCCCCAAGGACAGAATATTAAGAAAGCATTAAAAATTAGAAGATTGACAAGAAAAAGGGCTAGAAAGGGAAACAAAAGCCTGGGAGACAGGTGCATTCATCAGGAAAAAAAAGAAAAAAGGAATCAAAGGACAATGGAATGTTTTAAAGGAAGAAGAGGGGGAGTCAGGGGCTCTATTTGCTGTGAACCACAAGAGTAATCAAGCCCTTGATAAAACTGAAGTTAGGTCCTCAGTGTCAGGAAGTAGAATTTTTAGTGGACTGGGACTGAGAGATCTACAATCCAGTGATTGCCCCAGGGGTGTAAGATATCTTCAGAGAAAGCACAAGTAGTAGGGGCAAAAGGGGAACCATTTAAAGTACCTCTTGTGAAGGAGGTACTGATAGAATCTGAAGCAGTAAAAATATGCTGTAGGATCATTTTTGTTAGTTCCGGAGGCTGATCATAATTTAGTAGGGAGAGACTTAATTATAGACTTAGGAAAAACCTTGGGCTGCCGGTAAAGGTAAAGCAGTACCCCTTGTCACAAGAAGGTAGACGAGGATTAACCAGAAATAGAAAGACTAACATCTAAGGAATTACTTGAGCCCTGTATGTCCCCTTACAATACTCCCATATTGCCAGTAAAGAAATCTGATGGGACTTAGAGATTAGTGCATGACCTCTGGGAGATAAACAAGAGAACTATTACTAGGTTCCCTGTGGTAGCTAACACGCACACCTTATTGAGTCAGTTGAGTAGACCTTAAGGATGCCTTTTAGGCATGTTCCCTGAAAGAGGAGTGCAGGGATTATTCTGCTTTTGAATGTGAAGATCCTGACACCCATAAAAAACAACAGTTGAGATGGACTCTATTACCACAGGGATTTACAGAGTCTCCCAATCTTTTTGGACAAGCACTAGAACAGATCTTGAGAAATTATGAGTTAGGCAAAGAAACTATTTTAGTTCAATATGTGGACGATTTATTATTAGCAGGGAGAGATGAAGAAGTTGATAGACAGGAAAGTGTTAAATTGCTTAATTTCCTGAGTTTACAAGGGTTGAAATTGTCTAAATCTAAATTACTGTTTCCTGAAGAAAAGGAAAAATATTTGGGACACTGGTTTATAAAGGGAAGTAAGAAACTTGATCCAGATCGAGTAAATGGGATACTGTCCCTACAAGCTCCAAAGAGTAAGAGACAAGTTAGACAGCTTTTAGGTCTGTTGGATATTGCAGATAATGGATTGAAAATTTTATTAAGAAGGTAAAATTTTTGTACCAGAAATTAGCTCGAGATGGATTAGTTAAATGGCCCAAAGGAGATGACAGAGACTTTGAGAATTTAAAAGTGGATTTGATTAATGCTCCTCTGCCTAGCCTGCCTGATGTTAGAAAACCTTTTATTTGTTACCTTTGGAGGGGAGTTAAAGGTGTTTTCTCCCCACAACATTCGGGGGATGTATTACAACAAAAGGCGGAAAAACGGATAACAGATGCTAGGCTCTTAAAATATGAAGGTATATTAATCCACTCTCCGAAATTAGAAATAGAAACCACCAGTATTAGGAGCCAATACCCCATGGTATCCCCAAAGTTCCGGAAGAGTGGACAGAATGAATGGAGAAATTAAGAAACAGATAATGAAATTAATGTTGGAAACAGAAATGTCCTGGATTAAATGTTTACCCTTAGCTTTGTTACAGACACGGGGACTTCTCTGTTTGAAATGTTGTAAAAAGGGAATTGTGGTACAGAGACCACCCTTAGATATTGCTATCCACACGGTTAATCCTGGGGAAAAAGTCTTGATAAAAACCTGGAAAGAATCATCTTTAACCCCCCCCAATGGGAGGTTCCTTTTCTTGTCTTATTTAAGGACCAATTTCCCAGGATCAGTGGGAAGCTGCAGAGGTCCCAGGAAAACTGAAACTTCAGCTGCATAAAAAGTGACATGTTAACTGAGGAGTGGAGTGTAGGGATTTCCTTTTTGTAAAATATTAGAGTTTAATGTTTACATTGTGATCGTCAGAAAGGTGTAAAATAATCAGTAGGGCTGTAATACCTATTTTAATGTAACAGATTGTGGAATAGGAATAGCTTAGAAGTATAGAACAACTGAGTCCAGTGGGGACTGTAATTTAAGTTTATAAAAGGGTGCTTTATACTTAGAAGGCCCGGAGAACCGAGAACTGGATATGAAAGCCAGTGTTTCAGGCAACCCGTGGGTGCTGGAGGAAAAGGCAAGAGGAAAGAGACCTAAAAGGAGACAGAGAATATCCCTGAAGATTACGACTGCTGCCGAGAAAATCATAACCCTCACTGCTCTAAGCAACAGAGTAGGTGAAAGAGGCAGAGGCGTACTGGGAGTGGGGTACAGAGTCTCTCAAAGCCTTAAACTGGGAATCCTAAGATCCCAAGCCTACCTCTAAAAAAAGCAAAAGCGTTGCACCTAAAAGAATGTGGGGTGAAAAACTAAAAAGGGAAGTACCATTTTATTTGATAAAGGTCCCACCCATTATCCGGGTATTTTATGTTGTTATCTGGCTGATGGAGTGGTTAACTCTCCTGCTGCTGGCTAAGTTATAGCATGAACCCCCATTTCATGAGGCAATCGGACTGAACCAATCAGACCTGTGAATAGCTCAAAGTGCGTTTGTTCGAAAACCAGTGCAACCCCATGCCTCTTTAAAGGTATTTAATGCCAGCAGTGAATATTGTATTCAGGCAACCGTTGTTCCATGCATTTTATAATCACCCTGAAGAGTCTGTTTGTAATCATTGGAATACCAGCACTGTGTCACATTTGCAGCTGCTTTCCTGTGAAAGCTATCTCTAATCCCACTCACTTGGACTCCTCAACTCCCAATTCCAAAAATACAGACTGTCGGTAGAAGTTACACCACTGTCTATGGTAGCAACAAGAAAGCAGGAAGGCAGACGCCACCTACAGTGTTAAGTAGGTCCCCATGTAGTCTATCAGTCAGCACTGCGTCACATTTGCAGCTGCTTTCCTGTGGGAGCTATCTCCAATCCCACTCACTTGGACTGCTCAGCTCCTATTGAAAAAATACCCGCTTTCCGTTAAGTTATTGCACTGCGTATGGGAGCTACAAGAACGCAGGAAGGCAATCCCCACCTATGCCGCGAAGTTTTCGTCTCTTGGCCTAAAAACCAAACTCGATGTCTGAAAACCAGACTTGAAGCCTGAAACCAGGCTCAAAGCCTGAAAAATGAACCAGACTCGAAGTCTGAAAAACCAGCTCTAAGCCTACTTCATGCGGCGATCAACCCACGGTCCGATTCTCAGCTGGGTGGGAAGAAATCAGTCGTACTCAATGTGAGTGATAGCAGAAATCTCTTTCACTGAGAGCAGGCTCTAACTGATATACACAGGAGCTTCAAAGCTAGCTCAGCAACAGCAGCTAATAGATTACATTCTTATGTTCATCCTATTTACGGTTTCTGCGATAAGCAAGCTCCCTCACATTTTCCCATCTTGTTTTTCCCCAAATTTATTTACCACTTTTAGCCGAAAACTGTCTGACCTTGAGGTAACAGAAAGCGGCCTGCTGTCTACATGACAGCAACTGCTTTAACCATGACTCTGACTCTGGTCTTGATTGTGCATTAAATTCATATACCTAGAGCTCAGGCTGCCTTGCCCCAACAGGCCTAATATTATATCCCGGGATCCATGTCCATGCTCCCTCATTTCTTCTCCACAATTTCCCCTGTTTTGTTTTTGCACAATCAAGACTGAGTCAGTCAATTTATGCACTGCCTTCATAATACAACTATATATGATTCTAAACATTACAAGCAAAAGCAAAATAACCAATATACATCTTAACTCTTCTTTGAATGATATAGTCAACCCAGGTGACAACCCCCCAAAAGTTGATTGAAGCCAATTATCAAAAGGCTGATAACCCATTGTAATATTGTTAGCGTGAGCCTTTAAACATGTTAAAGCGTTGTGAATAGATTCACTATGATCAGAAAGATGAAAACAACACATGTCTTCAAAGTCTTGGCATCCGTGCCCTTGTGCAATAGCAAAAGATCAATAGCTGCACGATCTTGCAATAAGGCATGTCTAAGGCTTTTCTGGTTTGTCAACAATTTTTCAATAACATCAGTAGTAACATTAGCTTGCTGCTCTGACCAACACACTAATCTTTCTAACTGCCGTAAGGCCTGGGCTGCAGCCAATCCAGATTCAAATGCTGATGCAAATACATTTGACGTAATGGACCACAATTGTACTTTACCATCACAATCTCCTTTTAAGTTGTGGGTATCTCTTGTTTTCTGTAACTTGGTAAGTTTTAACCAGTCCTGCTGTCGAGGAGCAAACAAAGTTAGTTTCCCTAAATAACATGGCCCCCCATTTAGGTTAGCTGGGATTCCCTGCCTTGCTCGATCCCCACATATTAAGAAGATGTTCTTGGGTAGAGCTTTAGCAGACCCATTGCTCCACAGAGTAGGCCCCTGAGGGGTCCCGCGTTCCCAACCAGCGTTACTTCCCCCATATATCAACCCAGATAAGTTGGCTATCATAGTCCCACCAAATTGTCCTATGACCAATCCACAATATCCACCTTTTGGATCTACAAATTGACTATATGCACCTTCAGGGGAAACATCAGTCCACTGCTTAACCATATTTTTATATTGTTCCATTCCTCTTAGTCCTTGATATTTAGTCCCAAAGCTAAAACAAGTACGAGTCCAACTCCCATTCGTAATGTTTCCGATTGCTTGACTTCCCAGCAACTCCAACTCTTGTGGGTCCCAGGGAAGAGGGACTTTGAGCTGACTTAACGAGTGCCACGGCACAGTCTGATGTCACTTTGCTGGAACAGGAGGTGCTCCTGCTGACATATTTCTGGAAATCACTAGGATCAAAATCTGGTATCCCAACCAGGCAGGTGCGGAATGTATCACTCACCGACTGAAGACTCAGACAAAAGTCAACTTGGCCTGTCTGATTCGCCCAGGTGACCCACATGTTCTGACGTGGATTCACTTGATTCAATGGCGATGTGTGAACTGTCACCATCAGGATTATTAGGAGTACCAGCCACTCTAGTCCATTTCGCAGGAATCCATATTGGACCTGTAGATGTAAGCACAGACATATAACCCCTGCCTAAATAATGCACTTTAGCTGGGCCCTGCCATATACCTGTTCGTGGATCTCTGTAAGTTACCCACATTGCTGGCGATCTTTTGGATGGTTCCACCATTCCTTGATGTAGTCGAGCTGGAGGTTCTTTCTCCTCCCCAAAGATACATAAATGATTTATAGTAAACAATACCTTAGACAACCGTTCCTGTGGGTCCTGTATGTCAGACATCTTACTTAAATATGATTTTAACACTTGATGAGCTCGTTCCACTATAGCCTGTCTTGTTGGTGAATGTGGTAGCCCTGTAATGTGTTTCACTCCCCAGATTAGGAAAAACTGTCCCACCCGATGACTAACATATGCAGGGCCGTTATCAGTCTTAATGGTGCCTTGCACCCCCATAACAGCATAACATGCAGTGGCATGTCGGATTACATGCGTTACCCTTTTCTCCTGCTTGAGCCGTTGCCCATATATACTTACTGAATGTATCCACAGTTACGTGAACATATTTAAGCCTTCCAAATTCAAAAATGTGAGTGACGTCCATCTGCCACAATTCTAATGGTCCCAGACCCCTGGGGTTGACTCCCAGACCTAACCCTGGGCCGTAGCGGCTACACTGCGGGCAAGCCCTCACTATCGCACAAGCATCCTCTATTGAGAGGTTAAAACTTCTCTTTAAGCCTCTGGCATTTTGATGAAAGGTGGCATGGGCCTCTCTTCCCTGATTGAATTTATTTACAGGCACTCCCAAAGCTACCAGTTTGTCCACTCTAGCATTTCCTGCACCTAAACGAATGTCATACTTAAGACTTCTGATGTGTATTACACAATATGGAGACGTGTGCTGCCGGAGAGCGGCCTGCATGGCTCTAAGTAGGTCAAAAAGGCGTCGATTGAGCACATCTTTAATGTGAGCATCTTCTATTCGCTGAGCAATTCCTGCAACATAAAAAGAGTCAGTTACAATATTCAACGGTTTACACCACCACATTTCAAGGGCCCGAACAACCGCAAAAAGTGCTAAAGTCTGTAAAGAGTCCATTTCCGTGGCATGTAATAGCTGGTGTTTCCATTGTCCTGCCTCTTCCCAGACTATTACAGCCCGCTGAGATTTCTTTCCTGCATCTGTATATGCTGTAACGGCATTTGACAAAGGTTGCTCACTTACCTAAGGACGAATAATCCACTGTTGTTGTGTCATACACGTCAACACCTTAGATTTTAGGGACTGTATGTTTATTTTTTGGGCAGATGACAATAAACTAAGCTGTAGTGGCTCTGATGTTGCTATGATCCATTCCAGATCTCTCTTTTCGCTATAGGCACATATATTGTTCCTGGCTCTTGGCTGCTCACCTGTAAAATTCGAGTGCGTCCCTTTCTAATAAGCATTGCTAAGCCCACAGTTTTTTGTTCAATTGTCCATTTAGGCTGTAACGTGGTGAATAGCCATTCCAGGACGATTAGCCTCTTTTTGTTTTTTACACTGTGTTAATGCACCAAGAAACTGTTCTTTGCCCTGCAAAATGGTCAAATCAATGGGGCAATCTGGATCACGACGATCGACTTGCTGAGTGGTAATGAAGTCAGAAATTTCAGCGATGGTTTGCAGTTGTTCTGCTGTCGGCTGTACTTTTGCCGATGGGTCTGTTCCCTTCAATAAGGGACGCAGCGGTTCTAGCATGTCATTAGTGATTCCAACAATAGGGTGCAACCATTGCAAATCCCCCATTAATTTTTGTGCATCATTTACAGTTTTTATCTTGGTATGAATATGGAGCTTTTGCGGCCTAATATGAGCCTTCGTAATACTCCAGCCCAAATACTGCCATGCTGGACGTCTTTGTACCTTTTCAGGAGAAAGAGTCAGTCCCTGTGCTTGTAATATGGTTTCTAGATCTCTCTCTTGATCTACAGTAAATGCCTCCTCCTGAGCAATGAGGATATCATGCATACAATGATACACAAGTGCATGTCTAATACTACTTACATCACTAATCAAGCCTTCTAATGTCATTGTGGTTTGGTTACTTTGTTTGCTAAGCCAGCATCCTAATTTGCATAGCTGAGTTAATAAAGCAGATACTCTTACACCTGGAGCAAATATACTAGTTGCTATTATTGCTGAGGGAGACCAAAAGTAACATGGTCACCACATTCACCAGTAAATGCAGGCACAAATTGTTTTGGACAATAATGTTTCTAAATCATTGTGTGATTAGGCATCAAGATCGTCAGTTGTCCCAAACTGCGTGGTCCCCTTTGTAATCTCGAGGGTATTCCAGGCCATGCCTGGTCCCCACAGATCAGAAAAATTCCCTTTGGTAACTGTACAGGCACAAGACTAGGCCTGGATCTTTTTGGTGAAGTATAATTGCACCAAGATGTTGTGTTCTTATACATGCCCAGGATGGGATTCACATACTGTCCCAAATGTTTTGGTATTGCTGGTAAAATTAAACATAACACAAAAATCCATCTTTATAGATCCCAATTCTAACTCCTGTGGCTCTGTTGTCATTTTTGGCAACCATGAAATGATCAAATCCATACAAAATCCATCCATGACAAAATCCATTTGTTTACTCCTAATTCACCAATGAGTCTAAAACACAAACCACCTTTTAGCTTCTCAATGTCAAAATGTTCTGTTCCTGACACCTAAAACACCTTAGAAAGTTTGCACTGTAAGAAAACCACTGTTCATCATCACATTTACAGCAAAGTGCATAACATCACGACCAATAGTTTTTACACTCTTTGAGGCAAGGGATTGAGGATGGAAAGGACAAGCCCTGCAGTCCGTGAGGGCTGGGGCCGGCCGTGTCGGCGCGCGGTGTGTGTGTGTGGGGGACTCCGGAGACACTGACCGGGCGTGGTAAGCGGCTGCACGGCGGAGGCTGCAGATGGAAGGGGCAGGGAGGATCTGACTCACTCCGTGCTAGCCCCAGCTGCGCATTCGGTATTTGTCTCTCCTATGTTTTCTTTTTCATCCCTCGCATGCCCGATGGTGTCCAGTCTAACACGGGATCGCGCTCCCCCACTCCTCTGATCATCCTGCACTGCACCCCCGTCCGACTCTGCCCACTTGGCATTCCCCTGCAAGTCGTCCCAGGGGTAACTCGGCGGGCTGGGCTCTAATGGAAAGCAGCTCTCCCGTGGGGGCTCTGCTCCGAAGCCCCTTTGCCTCTCTGACTTTGTAAAAACTCTTGTTTAGAGAAGAACTCTTTTTTTTTTTTTTTTTTGTAACTCGCAACACGCCCCGCTCAGCGAATGGCCGCGCACCGGGATGGCTTTCAGTGGCGACAGGATGTGTTTCGATGGTCTCTTGTCGCTCCAGTTTCTTTAATACTTCCTGCAGGAACCTGTCCATTCCCTTGTCTGTCTCCTTCGGCCTCGGTGCAAACGTCAACGCCTGGGCTGCAGGAATTTTTTTTAAAGTATTTATCATGTCTCTCAAAACGAGATCTAGATCTTTACTGATCTTACTATTGTCCTTATCATCACTAATATTTGCTTCCCAGAGAAGGTTTCCAATTTCTCGCCACTCACCAGAAAAGGGAGGTGAGGCATAATTAGTCCCAATACCAAACAGTCCAGCTGTTGGCTTGACTACAGTCTCAGGCATATCAAGCCGCTGAGTTACAGCAGCGCCCAAATCCTTTTCCAACTTATACTTTTTCAAACAGTTAATTACTTCCCTCCACTGTTTCATCAGTTTCTGAGCGGTCTTATCTTCGTCTATAACCAAGTCCCAAAGACAAGCCCCATATGCTCTCCACTCCTCCTCATCAAAATATTTCTCAGAGTCCTTAAAAAAGCCTTTAGAATTACCATATACAAGTAGACCAGACAAATCGGTCAATTTAAAGTCCACCCCCCGCTTTTCTTAAAAGCGATGTAAAAGTGAGAGTGCTACCTTGTTATCCATGTTTCTGGCCCCTCATATCATCGCAAACTGTAGTCACTCCCCCGGGTACAGCAACCTCTGCTTGGGATCCGGCAGGCTTCCACCTCCGATGATTGCCTCTGCCTCTGGATTTTCAAGTCTCAGCTCCCCGCAGGCAGACTGTTTACCCGGTAACACACAATGAGGGTTCCTGTTCGGGCGCCATTTGGGGCGAAGTTTTCTGCTCTTGGCCTAAAAACCAGACTCGAAGTCTGCAAAGCAGGCTCGAAGCCTGAAACCAGGCTCGAAGCCTGAAAAATGAACCAGACTCGAAGTCTGAAAAACCCAGACTCGAAGCCTGAAAAACCAGCTCTAAGCCTACTTCATGCGGCGATCAATCCAGGGTCCGATTCTCAGCTGGGTGGGAAGAAATCAGTCCTACTCAATGTGAGTGATAGCAGAAATCTTTTTCTTTATTGAGAGCAGGCTCTAACTTATATACACAGCAGCTTCAAAGCTAGCTCTGCAATAGCAGCTAATAGATTACATGTTCTTGTTCATCCTACTTGCGGTTTCTGCCATAAGCAAGCTCCCTCACATTTTCCCATCTTGTTTTTCCCCAAATTTATTTACCACTTTTAGCCGAAAACTGTCTGACCTTGAGGGAACAGAAAGCAACCTGCTGTCTGCTTGACAGCAACTGCTTTAACCATGGCTCTGACTCTGGTCTTGATTGTGCATTAAATTCATATAACTAGAGCTCAGACTACCTTGCCCCAAAAGATCTAACATTATATCTTGGGATCCATGTCCATGCTCCCTCATTTTTTCTTCACACACCTACAGTAGTAAGTAGGTCCCCATGTAGTCTATCAGCCAGCACTGTGTCACATTTGCAGCTTCTTTCCTGTGGGAGCTATCCCCTATGCCACTCACTTGGACTGCACAGCTCACATTCAAAAAATACATGCAGTGGGTAGAAGTTATACCACTGCCTATAGGAGCTACAAGAAAGCACGAAGGCAGACCCCACCTACAGTAGTAAGTAGGTCCCCATGTATACTCTGACAGCCAGCACTGTGTCACCTTTGAAGCTGTTTTCCTGTGGGATCTATCTCCAATCCCACGCTCTTCGATTCATCATCTCCTTTTAAAAATACATTCTGTCGGTAGAAGATATACCACTGCGTATGGGAGCTACAAAAAAGCTGGAAGGAAGACCTGAACACAGTTAGCGATGATCACGATCATTCGGACAGGAAACGTCAATGTGAGATAATTAAGTCCCTTAATACCACATTAGCCTCACCCCCTGAGGAAATAGACATGTTTGGAAGTGCCAATGCAAGCTTTGGTACTAATGGAACTGGGGGAAATTGGATAAGTTTTATGTCACGGGATATCCATGACTTTAATAGAAATCGAAAATATTGGGCCACCTTAGACTCTTCTTTGAAGTCAGAAACGGTATTTAAGCAATTGTATTCCAGCTGTAATGTCTCTAGTATTACATCATCAAAGAAATTGCCCACGGTATATTTTTAATCTGTGGAGAAAGGGCCTGGAACGGAATACCAGTAAATCCCCCGGGTGGACCCTGTTATTTGGGGAACCTCTCTTTATTCCACCCTAACTTAACCACGCTAATGCAGCTTGCTGACCATAATAATAGCTCCCGCAAAAAACGTAGTTCTTATGAGTTTGATTGTACTGATATTGGTCCCCCACGATTTTGGAGTGAACTGAAGCAAGTCATAGTCCATCCTTTTGCCAGGAGGAGCAGCTAATAAGGCCATGAACTTGGCTAAACAGTTAGGATGTTGGACTAAAGATGAGTCAAATAAAAACTCAGAAATGATTGATATGTTAACAGCTGACGTTCAAAGTGTAAATCATGCGGTGTTACAAAACAGAGCTGCCATAGACGTTTTTTATTAGCCCATGGACATGGATGTGAAGAATTTGAGGGCATGTGTTGTATGAAGCTGTCGGACCATTCCACCTCGATACATGCCAAACTGAAAGAACTTCAACAGGGATTGCATCAGTTGAAACATGCAGGGGGATTAGGACGTGAAGGATGGCTTAAGGGGTGGGGAATAGGCCCTTGGTTGCGAAATGTTATAATGTATGGAATTGGCTTTATGGATATTGTTTTATTTATATTGTTAGTGTTTCGGTGTTTTATAAATTGTATTCAACGGACAATAGAAAGAACACTTCAGAGGATGTGGCAGACTAATATCATTGTCCAAAAAGAAAATGGGGGAAGTGTAGAGAGTTTTTTGGAGACTTGGCTAGAGGAAAGAGGACATGATAGAATACACCTGGTTAGGAAGTAAGCATTAAGCGATAAGATATTGGATCCTTGCTCAAGGCCGTGGTGTCCTTGAGCAAGAGAGTTGTATGATAACAGGATGAGAAAACAGGAACTTAGTTTGGGTTGAGTAGCCACAAGCATCCAAAGTATGTTGAAACAGGGACAGGATTGACATTTAACTGGAAACCAATGATGAGTTTAGCTTTTGCAATGTGTATGAGCCTGATTATTGTATCTATAAAAGGGTTGTATCTTTGCAAACAAAGTTGAGACTTGCTCAGCACTACAGGGTGTGACTGTCTCCCGTCGTCTTCAGCAAGTATGGGAGCTACAAGAAAGCAGGAAGGGAGACCCAAAGTACAGTAATAAGTAGGTCCCCATGTAGTCTATCAGCCAGCACTGTGTCACATTTGGAGCTGCTCTCCTGTGGGAGCTATCTCCAATAACACTCAATTGTACGGCTCAACTCCCATTGAAAAACTACAGACTGTCTGTAAGAGGTATACCACTGTGTACGGGAGCAACAAGAAAGCAGGAAGGCAGACACCACCTACAGTTGTAAGTAGGCCCCCATGTAGGCTATCAGCCAGCACTGTGTCACATTTGCAGCTTATTTCCAGTGGGAGCTATCTCCAATACCACCCACTTGGACTGCTCTAATCCCTTTGTAAAAATACAGACTGTGTGTAGAAGTTATAACACTGTGTATGGTAGATATAGGAAAGGAGGAAGGCAGACCCCATCTACAGTACTAAGTTGGTCCCCATGTAGTCTATCAGCCAGCAAAGTATCACATTTGCATCTGCTTTCCTGTGGGAGCTATCTACAATCCCACTGACTTGGACTGCTCAACTCCCATTGAAAAAATACATACTGTTAGTAGAAGTTATTCCACTACATATGGGAGTTACAGGAAATCAGGAAGGCAGACCCCATCTACAGTACTAAGTTTGTCCCTATGTAGTCTATCAGCCAGCACTGTGTCACATTTGCACCTACTTTCCTGTTGCAGGTATCTCCAATCCCACTCGGACTGCTAAGCTCCCATTGAAAAAATACATGCTTTCCATTAAGTTACAGCACTGCGTATGGGAGCTACAAGAAAGCAGGAAGGCAGACCCCACGTATGTCGAGGAGTGGTTAAGGGAGAATGGACATGGACCCCAGGGTATAATGTTAGGCCCGACGGGGCAAGGCAATCTGAGTTCTAGTTATATGAATTTAATGCACAATCAAGACCAGAGTCAGAGCCATGGTTAAAGTAGTTGCTGTCACACAGACAGCAGGTCGCTTTCTGTTTCCTCAAGGTCAGACTGTTTTCAGCTAACGAGCTAACAGCTCAAGGTGGAAAACAACTTCGGAGAAAAACAAGATGGGAAAATGTGAGGGAGCTTGCTTATCGCAGAAACCGCAAGTAGTATGAACAAGAAAATGTAATCTATTAGCTGCTGTTGCTGAGCTAGCTTTGAAGCTGCTGTGTATATAAGTTAGAGTCTGCTCTCAATAAAAAGAAGATTTCTGCTATCACTCGCATTGAGTAGGACTGATTTCTTCCCACCCAGCTGAGAATCGAACCCTGGGTTGATCGCCGCATGAAGTAGGCTTCGAGCCTGGGTTTCAGGCTTCGTGCCTGGGTTTCAGGCTTCGTGCCTGGGTTTCAGGCTTTGTGCCTGGCTTTTTCAGGCTTCGTGCCTGGGTTTCAGGCTTCGAGCCTGGGTTTTTCAGGCCAAGAGCCGAAAACTTCGCGGCACACGTACAGTAGTACGTAAGCCCCCATGTAGTCTATCAGCCAGCACTGTGTCACATTTGCACCTGCTTTCCTGTGGGAGCTATTTCCAATAACACTCACTTGTACTGCTCAACTCCCATTGAGAAAATATATGATGTCACTTAAGTTATGCCACTGCGTATGGGAGCTACAAAAAAGCTGGAAGGAAGACCCCACCTACAGTAGTAAGTAGGTCCCCATGTAGTCTATCAGCCAGCACCGTGTCACATTTGCAGTTGCTTTCCTGTGAAAGCTATCTCCAATCCCACTCCCTTGGACTGCTCAAATCCCATTGAAAAAATACAGACTGTCGGTAGAAGTTGTACTACTGCGTATGGAAGGTACAAGAAAACAGGAAGGCAGACCCCAACTACAGTAGTAAGTAGGTCCCCATGTAGTCTATCAGCCAGCACTGTGTCACATTTGCAGCTGTTTTCCTGTGAAAGCAGTCTCCAATCCCACTCACTTGGACTGCTAAACTGCCATTGAAAAAATATATATGCTGTCGGGTGTAGGCACAGATGTAGCTTGGACTAGCCAGCTTGAATAAAGATGGTAGGGATAAGTTAATGCAGCTGGCAAGCCACTTCGGAAACAGGGGTGGCTTTGAGTCAACTGTGGTGGTTGTACTATGTTGCTTGTGTATGTCTCTGCATGTGCATTACTTAGACTCTCTACGTCTTTGAGTGAATATTGCCTGCACTACTGCAACATTTGGTGACCCCGACGTGATTCGCCGAATTGGTTGCATTAAGAACCCTCGGCAGAAAAGCACTTGGTATCCTGCTTGAAAAGGCAAGTGATCTGAGTAAAGTGATATAATGGGAAAAATGATAAGCAAAGAGGAAAATCCTATTGACATCCTTCAGCATATCCTTGCTGAGAAAGGTTTCAATTATGAAAGAGGATTTTCTAAGACTTGTAAGATGGGGACAGGAAGTAGGTCTCTTTGTTTTCCCCCAAGAAGTATAAGGAAAGGGACACTGGGAAAACCTAGGAGATGTTGAATAATGCTATGGGCTTGTGTAAATAGGTATCATCCATTATACAGCAGCTAGAAGCTGAGCGTGCTGCAGCTGCTGTCATGAAAGCAGAAAATGCTCTACCATCTGCTTTCCCAGTAGATGCTAAAAGGTTCTTTGGAGATGGTGACTTTATAGTACCATCAGCTCCACCTCTAGAAGAAAATACTAAGACTCTTTGGAGGGGATAATGCCGTAATACCCTCGGCTCCACCTCTAGAAGAGGAGAGCATGGATGTGAGCCCACCTCCCCCAGAACCCCCTAGAGCACCGTTCCAGGAGCCGAATACGTGCATTGCTTCTCCTCCCCTCCCACCCACACTTCACCATCCTGCCCCATCCCATCCTTCTGCTATGCCTGAAGGAGTACCTGGCAGAGAACGAAAGGTATGTTTTACAAATGACAATGTGGATATGCTATTGCCCCTGAGCTCATCAATCCCTGAGTGTATTCCTCTTCCATCATCACCCCCAACATCTAGTGAAGTTGAAGATCAACAAAGACAATTATTAAAGGAAGAATTAATACGACATGGAGAAGATATTAAACACACTTTGGCCCATTTGGAGGAACTGATGGAAAAACCAAAAGCAACAGCTAATCAACTGTTGGAACGAATTAATGAATTAACCAACCCAGAGATTATAGTTTCATCCCCACAGGTGCTCAGAGACCCCCGGCCAGATGACTATGATCCGGCTAAGAAATGGAGAGGCCTCATACGTGATGCGTTAATCGAAGGAGAATTTATTCCACAAGTCTTTCCAGTAATAGTAGCACAAAGAAAACGACAATGGGCACCTTTGGATTGGAAGTTGGTAAGGGAAGGCCAGAAAGCTGTAATGCAATATGGCTTGTCCAACCCATACGTTCAAACGTTATTGGATCATATTTTCGCCAGTGGATTAATGACTCCATTTGACTGCCAGAAGCTAGCAGAATCTTTCCTGAAGCCCACTCAGGTATTACTATGGGAGTCTGAATGGGAAAAAAGAGTTGATGTGGCAGTAGTAGAAAATATGGACTTACAACAGGGAGATCCGCGGCGAGTCGTCACAGGAGATATGATGTTGGGTAAAGGACCGTTTGCTGATCCTCAGGTACAAGCCCGACTGCATGAAGCTATTTTTCAGCAAACACAGACACCGACTCGTCAAGCATTTAAGATTGTTCCTGACATGGGGATGCCAGTTCCCTCATATACAACTATTATACAGAAATGTAATGAGCTTTTCATGACCTTTTTAGACTGTCTAAGAGCAGCTCTGGATCGTATACCAAACCTGTCAACTGAAGTAAAGGCAGAAATAGGGTTACACTTAGCAGTTGCTAACGCTAACCATGACTGCAAAAAGATCCTGGAGGCTCTCCCGCGGACAGCAGCTTTGGTCGACATGATAGAAGCCTGCTCTAGGGTAGGATCGTCAGCACATTTAGCTGAAGCTATGGCAACAGCATTGAAACCTTTAGTTCAACCTCACAAAGGAAATCGGAGTCCAAAATGCTTTAACTGTGGAAAAATAGGACACGTGAAAAATCAATGTCGGTCCAGACCATTGGTATGGACAAACAGCTCCGCCAGACCATCTGGGTCCAACGGCAGATTTCATGGCAGTTGTTACAGATGTGGCAAGTTTGGCCATAGAGCCACTGAGTGCCGCTCTCGAGTGGCCAGACATACAATGTGTAAGGGAAATGAATTAACGAGCACAAAAAGGGCGAGCGCGATGACACAAAAACGCCCTTCAGCACCAACAGCTGCCTGGATGGCCTCAGATCAGCCACTCCAGGAGGCGCAGGAGTGGATGTGGAAACAGCAGTAGATGTAACCATCCACAACACGGAGGTAACAGTTATCTCATCTAACGCTAACGGACCCCTTGGCTATGGTTTAAGTGCTTTGCTTTTAGGACGGTCATCGGCCTCTCGACAGGGTATTTTTGTGCTCCCCGGTGTAATTGATGCGGATTATGAAGGAAACATTGGAATAATGGTTAAAGTTTGGCAGCCACCAGTTCATATACCTAAAGGAACTAAAATAGCTCAATTAGTTCCTTTCAGAGCTAAAGTTCCTTTTGCAGGAAGTCGTAAGCGTCGAGACGGTGGTTTTGTATCCACTGGAGTACCTGAGGTAAGACTGGCAATGCCACTTTCACAGGGAAAGCCCACTCAGACGGTTGTATTCCAACATCAAAATGGTGAACACATGGTTGGGTACAACACATTAATGGATACGGGAGCAGATGTTACTATTGTTCCATTATCCTATTGGCCAAAAAGCTGGCCTTTAGAGAATTTAGACACCCCTGTTGTTGGACTAGGAGGAAAACAGATGACAAAAATTTGCACAGACCTGATTTCGGTATGCATACAGGGCGAAGAGAATAGATGTGTGCAAATTAGACCCTATGTAATGAATACTTCAGTTTGGCTTTTAGGTAGAGATGCCTTAAGCCAAATGGGCTTTCGTTTGTCAAATGAAAATTTTTAATGGCAGCCATTGATGGGCGACCAGTCCTGAAGTTAACCTGGCTTACAGATAAACCAATTTGGATTGATCAATGGCCGCTAAGCAAAGAAAAGCTCGCCCACATTCATGAATTAGTAAATGAACAATTAGAGAAAGGTCATATTAAGCCATCCACCAGTCCATGGAAAACACCAATTTTTACTATCCCTAAAAAAATCAGGGAAGTGGAGGCTGTTACATGATCTAAGAGCTGTTAATGCAGTGATGCAGGACATGGGTGCTTTACAGCCAGGATTACCCTCTCCTGCAATGCTTCCAAAAGAGTGGCCCCTGTTGGTGATTGACCTAAAGGACTGTTTTTTCACAATTCCCCTACATGAGGATGACAGTGAGAAGTTTGCTTTTACAGTACCATCGATTAACAAACAAGAGCCAGCAAAACGATATCAATAGACTGTTTTACCTCAGGGAATGAAGAACTCGCCAACTATTTGTCAAACTTATGTTGCCTGGGCGCTGGCACCTCTGCGCAAAAGATACCCTCGTGTCTTATTTTACCATTATATGGATGATATCTTGATTGCAGGAAAAGACCTGGACCAGCATCGCATTCTACAAGACGTGTACTGGCAGTTAAGCATCTCTGGGTTGGTAATCGCGCCAGAGAAGGTACAAATGCACGCCTCTTGGAAATATTTAGGTAATATTACCACTGATGCGTGCATTTATCCTCAGAAGGTGGCAATCAAAACAGATTTTGCTAACTTAACAGATGTTCAAAAGCTAATAGGTGATATCCAATGGGTACGAACCATATGTGGTATCAGGAATGAGGATCTTGCGCCACTAATGCCTTTGTTTAAGGGCTCAGTAGAGGCTGATAGTGCGTGAAAACTGTCTCGGCAGCAAATCCAAGCAATAGAAAAAATAGGAAACAAGATAGTCAATAACTACAGTCACCGATATGATCCTGACTTGTCAATTAACATTGCTGTGATAAGTCAAAACCAGCATGTAATGGCAGTCTTGATGCAATGGGATTCGGTAGCGAAAGACCCATTGAGGATCTTGGAGTGGATATTTTTGTCATATAATTTGCAAAAAACAATTACCACTAGGCTAGAGGCAATTGCGAAAATAATAGTTAAGGCCAGGAAACGTCTGCTGGAAATAGCAGGGATTGAGGCAGACGTCATTTTCGTTCCTCTCACAGATGAGTTCTTGAGTCGGGCACTGCAACAATCTGATGAATTACAGTGGGCCTTATTGTCATATCCAGGAACTATAAATAATCATTATCCGGCCCATAAATTGTTTTCTGTTAAATTTCAAATGGAAGACCGGCCGTTGAGATCAGCAGTACCCGTTAAAGGCCTGACCTTTTACCGACGCAGGTAAGATCCAAGCCAAAGCAGGAGTGGTTTGGTGGGAGAATGGAAAATAGCAAAATCTAACTGTTCACTCCCCAGGCAGTTCAGTTCAACTGCTGGACCTGATGGCTGTAGTTAAAACTTTCGAGAAATGGCCAGACGTCTCATTAAACATCATCTCTGATTCCCTCTATGTGGTCGATGCCGTCACTCGATTAGAGAGAGCGTTGTTGAAAGAAATCTCTAATCAGAATTTGTATAACTTATTCCTGTGGCTCTGGCATCAGATAAATGAAAGTCAAACTGCTTATTATATTGGACATATTCGAAGCCATTCGGGCTTAAAAGATGGCCTATCAGTTGGCAATGAAATTGTTGACAAGATAGTGGCAGCCCTTTTATTGATACCTACGGGGCCAATAATTGACAAATTTTCTCAAGCCCGAAGATCGCACGATTTTTTTCATCAAAGTGCGAAAATGCTGGCGAAGCAGTTTGACCTGACCATATCAGACTCTCAGGGTATTGTTTCCACGTGCCCTGCATGCCAGAATCAAATCGGCCTAGGAGTAGGAGTCAATCCCAGGGGTCTGGCACCATTAGGTATATGGCAATCAGATATCACTGTCTATGCTCCTTTTGGGCGATTTAAATGTATACATGTCACTATTGATACTTATTCAGCCATGATTTGGGCCACAGCCTTAACCAGTGACAGTTCTCGAGATGTCATAAGACATTGGAGGAGTTGCTTTGCAGTCCTCGGTGTTCCAAGAGAGATTAAAAACTGATAATGGCTCGGGATACATAGCCAGTAAAACACGTAAGTTTCTAAACTTATGGGGTGTTAAACATACTACTGGAATCCCAGGAAATTCTACCGGTCAAGCCATTATCGAACGTACACATCAAACCTTAAAAGGACTGCTAGAAAAACAACAAATGGGGGAAGAGGGGGTGAGCCCTCAAGATAGACTAATGAAAGCTCTTTATACAATGAATCATCTCAGAATTGTGGTAAACCAAAATGAACCACCGGCATTAACACACTTTGCCCAAATGAGTCGGGATTTGTATTTTACTGACAAACCTAAAGTTTGGTATAAGAATCCCACTACTGGAGAGTGGCAAGGACCTGCAGATCTGTTAACGTGGGGAAGAGGCTATGCTTGTGTCATTACAGATCAAGGTCCCCGATGGATTCCGGCAAAATGGATCAAGCCACATCAACAGAAAGGACTTAACTGTAAGACCAATGGAAAACACAATCTTGAGGAAAGAACCAAGTGATCCACCCTCAATCCATCACTCTATTAAAATGTAAACCCTCGCAACTGTGGCACCATGTACGCTGCTATAAATTCCTCCGGCTATCTGTATTGCATTAAAAGAATTGAAGAGATACTTCCATCTTACAGATAATGCTCACAGATCAGCATGCTAAAGGATCTGAAGAAAAGTCCAGAACTACATCAGGAAAAAGAAATATGAGTGGAGCTACCAAGAACTCATCCCTTCCTGCTAGTGTGCATCCCTCCTAGCAACACATATCAGATGATGTTTATTTTGAGTTTATGGATTTCTGTATTGTGTTGTTCAGCGATGTAGCTGTTATTGACCTTTTGTTGTAAACTCATGGCCATGGGTAAAAATATTTGTTTTCTTCATGTACCTTTAATTTTGAAATGTGTTGCTAAAGGCTGGCTGGTTCAAAAAAGAAAAAGGTGGGAATTGTAGGCACAGATGTAGCTTGGACCAGCCAGCTTGAATAAAGATGGTAGGGATAAGTTAATGCAGCTGGCACGCCACTTCAGAAACAGGTGCTGCAAGTTAATCAATTGGGCCCTGGGTGATCTCATGGGCAGGAGCAGCATATAAGGAGGTAGCTAGCAAAGGAAGGGTGACTTTGAGTCAACTCTGGTGGTTGTGCTACGTTGCTTATGTACGTCTCTACACGTGCATTACTTAGAATCTCTATGTCTTTGACTGAATATTGCCTGCACTACTACAACACTTGGGTAAGTTATACCACTGCATATGGGAGCTACAAGAAAGCAGGAAGGCAGACCCCACCTACAGTAATAAGTAGGCCCCCATGTAGTCTATCAGCCAGCACTGTGTCACATTTGCAGCTGCTTTCCTGTGGGAGCTATCTTCAATCCCACTCATTTGGACTGCTCAGCTTCCATTGAAAAAATACATGCTGGCGGTAGAAGTTATACCACTGCCTATGTGAGCTACAAGAAAGCAGTAAGGGAGACCCCACATAAAGTAGTAAGTAGGTCCCCATGTAGTCTCTCAGCCAGCACTGTGTCACCTTTAAAGCTGCTTTCCTGTGGGATCTATCTCCAATCCCACTCACTTGGACTGCTCAGCTCCCATTGAAAAAATACATGCTTTCAGTTAAGCTATATCACTGAGTATTGGAGCTACAAGAAAGCAGGAGGCAGAACCCAATGTCCGTAGTAAGTAGGTCCCCAGGTAGTTTAACAGCCAGCACTGTGTCACATTTGCACCTGCTTTCCTGTGGGAGCTATCTCCAATAACACTCACTGTGGAGAAAAAATGAGGGAGCATGGACATAGATCCCGGGGCATAATGTTAGGCCTGTTGGGGTAAGGCAGCCTGATCTCTAGTTATATGAATTTAATACACAATCAAGACCAGACTCAGAGCCATGATTAAAGCAGTTGCTGTCACGAAGACAGCAGGCTGCTTTCTGTTCCCTCAAGGTCGGACTGTTTTCAGCTAAAAGTGGTAAACAACTTTGGGGAAAAACAAGATGGGAAAATGTGAGGGAGCTTGCTTATTGCAGAAACCGCAAGTAGGATGAACAAGAAAATGTAATCTATTAGCTGCTGTTGCTGAGCTAGCTTTCAAGCTGCTGTGTATATAACTTAGAGCCTGCTCTCAATAAAGGAGAAGATTTCTGCTATCACTCACATTGAGTAGGACTGATTTCTTCCCACCCAGCTGAGAATCGGACCCTGGGTTGATCGCCGCATGAAGTAGGCTTGGAGCTGGTTTTTCAGGCTTCGAGCCTGGTTTCAGGCTTTCAGCCTTGGTTTTTCAGACATCGAGTCTGTTTTTTTCAGGCCAAGAGCAGAAAACTTCGTGGGAAATGGCGCCCGAACAGGGACCCTCACTGGGTGTTACCAGGTAAAGAGCCTGCCTGCGGGGAGCTGAGACTTGAAAATCCAGAGGCAGAGGCAGTCGGCGCAGGAGGAAGCCTGCTGGATCCCAAGCAGAGGTTGCTGTACCCGGGGGAGTGACTACAGGCTGCGGTGAGACGAGGATCCGACAACATGGAAAAGGAGGTAGCACTCTCACTTTTACATCGCTTTTTAGAAAAGCGGGGGATGGACTTTAAATTGACTGATTTGTCTGGTCTACTTGTATATGGTAATTGTAAAGGCTTTTTTAAGGACTCTGAGAAATATTTTGATGAGGAGGAGTGGAGAGCATATGGGGCTTGTCTTTGGGACTTGGTTATAGATGAAGACAAAACTGCTCAGAAACTGATAAAACCGTGGAGAGAGGTCATTAACTGTTTGAAAAAGTATAAGTTGGAAAAGGATTTGGCCACTGCTGTGACTCAGCGGCTTGATATGCCTGAAACTGTAGCCGAGCCAACAGCTGGACTGTTTGGTATCAGGACTAATTATGTCTCACCTCCTTTTTTGGTGAGTGGCGAGAAATTGGAAACCTTCTCTGGGAAGCCACTATTAGTGGTGATAAGGACAACAGTAAGATCAGTAAAGATTTAGGTCTCGTTTGGAGAGACATGATAAATACTTTAAAAGAAATGCCTGCAGCCCAGGCGTTGACGTTTGCACCGAGGCCGAAGGAGACAGACAAGGGAATGGACAGGTTCCTGCAGGAAGTATTAAAGAAACTGGAGCGACAAGAGACCATCGAAACACATCCTGTCGCCACTGAAAGCCATCCCGGTGCGCGGCCCGTCGCTGAGCGGGGCATGCTGAGAAAAAAAAAAAAAACAGTTATTTTATACACAAGAGTTTTTACAAAGTCAGAAAGACGAAGGGGCTTCGGAGCAGAGCCCCCGCGGGAGAGCTGCTTCCCATTCGAGCTCAGCCCGCCGAGTTACCCCTGGGATGACTTGCAGGGGAATGTCAAGTGGGCGGAGCCGGGCGGGGGTGCAGCGCAGGACGATTAGAGGAGAGTTGGGGAGCGCGACCCCTTGTAAGACTGGGCAGCATCGGGCACGCGAGGGGAGACAAAGAAAACACAGGAGAGACTAATACCGACTGCGCCGCCGGCGCCAGGGACGGCACGGAGTGAGCCAGACCCCCCCCGCCCCTTCCATCCGCAGCCGCCGCAGCGCAGCCGCTTCCCGCGCCCGGTCAGTGTCTCCGGTGCCCCCCACACACACACCGCGCGCCGACACCAACGGCCTCAGCCCTCACGGACCGCTGGGCTCGTCCTTTCCATCCTCAATCCGTTGCCTCAACGAGTGTAAAAATTGTTGGTCGTGATGTTATGCATTTTGCTGTAAATGTGATGATGAATACTGGTTTTCTTACAGTGGAAACTTTCTAAGGTGTTTTAGGTGTCAGGAACAGAACATTTTGACACTTAGAAGCTAAAAGGTGGTTTGTGTTTTAGACTCATTGGTGAAGGATTTTTTTTTTGGATCAGGAGTAAAAAAAAATGGATTTTGTCATACTGTTGATGCTTCAAATGATTGTGGTAAATGGTTTTAGGCAATTTCAACAAACCAAGCAAAACATGAGGCCAAAGCACACTGGCCAAAGCAATCAGTCAGTCTACAATATGTTTATCAATGGCCACTCCAGATAATCCTTTTTCTACCTGTTTGGTGGGAGTTCCGTCAGATGTGGCACAATGGCCTGTACCAAATGCATTAAAACCAAATCCCTTAGTTAAGGGTAATGGCAAAGTTGACAGCTGGGATTTGATCATTTCATGATTGCCAATAATAACAACAGAGCCACAGGAGTTAGAATTATTGGGATCTATAAAGATGGATTTTTGTGTTATGTTTAATTTTACCAGCAATACCAAAACATTTGGGACAAAATGTGGATCCCATCCTGGGCATGTATGAGAACACAACATCTTGGTATAATTATACTTCACCAAAAAGATTCAGGCCTAGTCTTGTGCCTATGCAGTTACCAAATAGAATTTTTCTGATCTGTGGGGACCAGGCATGGCCTGGAATACCCTCGAGATTACAAAGGGGACAACTGACGATCTTGATGCCTAATCACACAATGATTTAGAAACATCATTGTGATAACGAATTGTGCATGCATTTACTGAGGAATGTGATGACCATGTTACCTTTGGTCTCCCTTAGCAATAATAGCAGCTAGTATACTTGCTCCAGGTGTAGGAGTATCTGCTTTATTAACTCAGCTATGCAAATTAGGATGCTGGCTTAGCAAACAAAGTAACCAAACCACAATGACATTAGAAGGCTTGATTAGTTATGTAAATAGTATTAGACATGCACTTGTGTATCATTGTATGCATGATATCCTCATTGCTCAGGAGGAGGCATTTACTGTAGATCAAGAGAGAAATCTATAAACCATGTTATTTAGGGAAACTAACTTTGTTTGCTCCTCGACAGCAGGACTGGTTAAAAATTACCAAGTTACGGAAAACAAGAGATACCCACAACTTAAAAGGAAATTGTGATGGTAAAGTACAATTGTGGTCCATTACGGCGAATGTATTTGCTTCAGCATTTATACCTGGGTTGGCTGCAGCCCAGGCCTTACGGCAGTTAGAAAAATTAGTGTGTTGGTCGGAGCAGCAAGCTAATGTTACTACTGATGTTATTGAAAAATTGCTAGCAGACCAGAAAAGCCTTAGACATGCCTTATTGCAAGATCGTGCAGCTATTGATTTTTTGCTATTGGCACAAGGGCACGGATACCAAGACTTTGAAGGCATGTGTTGTTTTAATCTTTCTAATCATAGCGAATCTATTCACAAAGCTTTGGCATATTTAAAGGCTCACGCTAAGAATATTACGGTGGGTTATCAGTCTTTTGATAATTGGCTTCAATCAGCTTTTGGGGGGTTGTCACCTAATCAAAGAAGGGTTAAGATGGATATTGGTTATTTAGCTTTTGCTTATAATGTTTAAGATAGTATATAGTTGTATTATGAAGGCAGTGCTTAAATTGACTGACTCAGTCTTGATTGTGCAAAAACAAAACAGGGGAATTGTGTGGAGAAAAAATGAGGGAGCATGGACATAGATCCCGGGGCATAATGTTAGGTCTGTTGGGGTAAGGAAGCCTGAGCTCTAGTGATATGAATTTAATGCACAATCAAGACCAGACTCATAGCCATGATTAAAGCAGTTGCTGTCATGTAGACAGCAGGCCGCTTTCTGTTCCCTCAAGGTCGGACTGTTTTCGGCTAAAAGTGGTAAACAACCATGGGGAAAATAAGATGGGAAAATGTGAGGGAGCTTGCTTATCGCAGAAACCGCAAGTAGGATGAACAAGAAAATGAAATCTATTAGCTGCTGTTGCTGAGCTAACTTTGAAGCTGCTGTGTATATAAGTAAGAGCTTGCTCTCAATAAAGGAGGTGATTTCTGCTATCACTCACATTGAGTAGGACTGATTTCTTCCCACCCAGCTGAAAATCGGACCCTGGGTTAATCGCCGCATGAAGTAGGCTTGGAGCTGATTTTTCTGGCTTTGAGCCTGGGTTTTAAAGGCTTCGAGCCTGGTTTCAGGCTTCGAGCCTAGGTTTTACAGACTTCGGGTCTGGTTCACTTTCAGGCTTTGAGCCTGGTTTCAGGCTTCGAGCCTGGTTTGCAGACTTCGAGTCTCGTTTTTTCAGGCCGAGAGCCGAAAACTTCGCGCAACTCACTTGTACTGCTCAGATCCCATTGAAAAAATATATGCTGTCGCTCAAGTTATAGCACTGTGTATGGGAGCTACAAGAAAGCACGTACGCAGACACCACCTACAGTGTTAAGTAGGTCCCCATGTAGTCTATCAGCCAGCACTGTGCCACATTTGCAGCTGCTTTCCTGTGGGCGCTATTTCCAATCCCACTCACTTGGACTGCTCAGCTCCCATTGAAAAAATAAACGGTGTCGGTAGAAATTACGACCCTGCATATGGGAGGTACAAGAAAGCAGGAAGGCAGACCCCACCTACAGTGGTGCGTGTTTCCCTGTGAAACCTATCAGCCAGCACTGTGAACCTTGGCAGCTGCTTTCTTGTGGCACCTACTTCCAGTCCCGGGAGCTTTGCTTGCTCAGCTCCCATTGAAAATACAGGTTGGTGTTTAAAGATACGCCTCAGTTTTAATAAAACATGTACGCAGACCCCATTTACAGGGATACGTAGATCCAATCCCACTCACTTAGACTGCTCAACAACCCTTGAAAACATATTTGTTGTCATTTAAGTTATACCATTGCGTATAGGAGCTACAACAAAGCAGGAAGGCAGACACAACCTACAGTAGTAAGTAGGTCCCCATGTAGTCTATCAGCCAGCACTGTGCAACATTTGCAGCTACTTTCCTGTGGACGCTATCTCCAATCCCAGTCACTTGGACTGCTCAAGTCACGCTGAAAAAATACAGACTGTTGGTAGAAGTTATACCACTGTATATGGAAGCTGCAAGGAAGTAGAAGGCAGACCCACCAACAGTGGTTAGTAGGTCCCCAAGTAGTGTATCAGCAAGCACTGTTTCAAATTTGCAGCTGCTTTCCTGTGGGAGTTCTCCCCAGTCTCACGCTCTTGGCCTCATCATCTCCCTTCAAAAACACATTCTATCAGTAGAAGTTATACGACTGTGTACGGGAGCTACAAGAAACCAGGAAGGGAGACCCCAACTACAGTAGTAAGTAGTTCCCCATGTAGTTTATCCGCCAGCACTGTGTCACATTTGCAGCTTCTTTCCTGTGGGAGCTATATCCAATCGCACTCACTTGGACTCCCGAACTCCCATTGAAAAAATACAGACTTTCGGTAGAAGTTATACCACTGCGTATGGGAGCTACAAGAAAGCGGGAAGGAAGACCGCAGTTACAGTGTTAAGTAGGTCCCCATGTAGTCTATCAGCCAGCACTGTGCCACATTTGCAACTACTTTCCTGTGGGAGCTGTCTCCAATCGAAGTCACTTGGACTGCTCAACTTCCATTAAAAAAATAGACTGTAGGTATAAGTTATACCACTGCGTACGGGAGCTACAAGAAAGCAGGAAGGCAGACCACATCTACAGTGCTAAGTAAGTCCCCATGTAGTCTATCAGCCAGCACTGTGTCATATTTGCAGCTGCTGTCCTGTGAACAGCTCCAATCTCAGTCACTTTTACTACTCAACTCCCATTGAAAAAATAGACTGTTGGTAGAAGTTATACCACTGCGTATGGGACCAACAAGAAAGTAGCAAGGCAGACCAAACCTACAGTAGTAAGTAGGTCCTCATGTAGTCTATCAGCCAGCACTGTGTCACATGTGCAGCTGCTTTCATTTGAGAGCTATCTCCACTCCCACTCACTTGGACTGCTCACCTTCCATTGAAAAGATATATGCTGTCGGTTAAGTTATAACACTGCGTATGGGAGAAACAAGAAAGCAGGAAGGCAGACCCCATCTACAGTAGTAAGTAGGTACCCATGTAGTCTATCAGGCAGCACTGTTTCACATTTTCAGCTGCTTTCCTTTGGGAGCTATCTCCAATCCCACTCACTTGGACTGCTCAACTCCCATTGAAAAAATATAGACTGTCGATAGAAGTTATACCACTGCGTATGGGAGGTACAAGAAAGCAGGAAAGCAGACCCAACCTACAGTCGTAAGTAGGCTCCCACGTAATCTATCAGCCAGGATTGTGTCACACTTGCAACTGCTTTCCTGTGGGATCTTTCTACAAGCCCACGCTCTCGGCCTCGTCAGCTCTCTTTAAAAATACATTCTGTCGGTAGAAGTTATACCACTGAGTATGGGAGATACAAGAAAGCTGGAAGGCAGACCCCATCTACAGTAGAATGTAGTCCCCTATGTAGTCTACCGGCCACCACTGTGTCACATTAGCAGCTGCTTTCCTGTGGCAGCTATCTCCAATCCCACTTACTTGGACTGCTCAACTCCCATTGAAAAAATACATGCTGGCAGTAGAATACATACCACTGCCTATAGGCACTACAAGAAAGCACGAAGGGAAACCCCACGTACAGTAGTAAGTAGGTCGCCATGTAGTCTCCAGCCAGCACTGTGTCACCTTTGAAGCTGCTTTCCTGTGGGCGCTATCTCCAATCCCACTCACTTGGACTGCTCAACTCCCGTTGAAGAAATACAGACTGTTGGTAGAAGTTATTCCACTGCGTATGGGAGGTAAAAGAAAGAAGGAAGACAGACCCCAAATACAGTAGTAAGTAGGTCGCCATGTAGTCTATCAGGCAGAACTGTGTCACATTTTCAACTGCTTTCCTGTAAGCGTTATCTCCAATCCCACTGACTTCTCTGCGTACGGGAGCTACAAGAAAGCAGGAACGCAGACCCCACCTAAAGTAGTAAGTAGGTGTCCATATAGTCTATCAGTCAGCACTGTGTCACATTTGCACCTGCTTTCCTGTGGGAGCTATCTCCAATCCCACTAACTTGGTCTGTTTTGATCACAGTGAAAAAATATATGCTGGAGGTAGAAGTTATACCACTGCGTATGGGAGCTGTAAAAAAGCAGGAAGGCAGACCCGAACTACACTGTTAAGTAGATCCCCATGTAGTCTATCAGCCAGCAATGTGTCACATTTGCACCTGCTTTCCTGTGGTAGCTATCGCCAATCCCACTCACTTGGACTTCTCAACTCCCATTGAAAAAATACATACTGTCGGTAGAATTTATACCACTGCGTATGTGAGCTGTAAGAAAGCAGGAAGGCAGACCCCACCTACAGTAGTAAGTAGGTCCCCATTTAGTCTCTCAGCCAGCACTGTGTCACCTTTGAAGCTGCTTTCCTGTGGGAGCTATAGCCAATCCCACTCCCTTGGACTGCTCTGCTCCCATTGAAAAAATATATGCTGGCGCTAGAATTTATACCACTGCGTATAGGAGTGAGAAGAAAGCAGGAAGGGAGACCCCACCTACAGTAGTAAGTAGGTCCCCATGTACTCTATCAGCCAGTACTGTGTCATATTTACAGCTACTTTCCTGTTGGCGCTATCTCCAATCCCAGTCACTTGTACTGCTCCACACCCATTGAAAAAATATTTGCTGTCGGTTAAGTTATACCACTGCATATGACTGCTAGAAAAAAGCAGGAAGGTAGACCCCAGCTACAGTAGGCCCCGATGTAGACTATGAGCCAGCACTGTGTCACATTTACAGTTTCTTTCCTGTGGGAGCTATCTCCAATCCCACGCTCTTGACCTCGACAACTCCCTTGAAAAATACATTCTGTCGGTAGAAGTTATACCACTGCACATGGCAGTTACAAGAAATCATGAAGTCAGACCCCAACTACAGTGGTACGTAGGTCCCCGTGAAACCTATCAGCTAGCACTGTGCCACCTTTTCAGCTGCTTTCCCGTGGCACCTACCTCCAAACCCCGGGAGCCTGGCTTTCTCAGCTCTCATTGAAAATACAGGTTGGTGTACCTCTGCCTCTGGGACCTTTAATAAAAGAGGTACGCAGACCCCATCTACAGGGATACATAGATCCCCATGTAGTCTATCAGACAGCACTGTGTCATATTTGCAGCTACTTTTCTGTGGGAGCTATCTCCAATCCCAAGCACTTGGCATGCTCAACTCCTTTTAAAAAAATGAATACTTCTGTTAGAACTTACGCCACTGCATCTGAGCAGTACAAGAAAGCAGGTACGCAGACCCCACCTACAGTGGTACGTAGGTCACGTTGGAGTCTATCAGCTTGCACTTTGTCACATTTGCAGCTGCTTTCCTGTGAGAGTTATCTCCATTCTTACGCACTTGGCCTGCTCATTTGCCTTTGAAAAAATACAGGCTGTCAGTAGAAGTTATACCACTGAGTATGTGTGGAGAGTTTTGTGGAGACTTGGCTAGAGGAAAGAGGACATGATAGAATACAGCTGGTTAGGCAGTAAGCATTAAGCAATAAGATATTGGACCCTTGCTCAAGGACGTGGTGTCCTTGATCAAGAGAGTTGTATGATAACAGGATGAGAAAACAGGAACTTAGTTTGGGTTGAGCAGCCACAAGCATCCGAATTATGTTGAAACAGGGACAGGATTGACATTTTACTGGGAACCAATGATGAGCTTAGCTTTTGCAATATGTGTGAGCCTGATTATTGTATCTATAAAAGAGTTTTATCTTTGCAAATAAAGTTGAGACTTACTCAGCACTACAGGGTGTGACTGTCTCCCATAGTCTTCAGCAAATGGTGACCTCGACGTGTTAGCGGCTTGGCGCCACGGCAGAGCAACAAAGAGGTTCGGGTCCTACGCAACAAGGACGGCAATAAGCGTGAAAATTGGGAACATGCCGTGCCCTGGGTGACCGTATAGACGAGCCCGGCCGATATGTGCCGCCAGACCTTGAAGGGTTGCAACAGCGCGCTGACGATAATAGGTATGGAAAGGCAAGCGGCATATGATTTATTTACTGCATTCTTGCAGAAACGGCAGTAAAGGTTGTAAATCTGCAAAAGGATCTACCAGGGTTGTTAGCTTATGGGTATGTGTAGTGGGTCTGGGATGGTAGCGATTTTCCACAGCAGCTCCTGCAGTGCTGTGCTTACTGTTGATATCAATATTATGACTACCGCTTGCACAACATCAGGGCTGTCCCTCCAGCATTCCTTCCCCCACCTTCACCAATAGCTGTGGGTGGGCAGGATCTTGGAAGGGACTATGGCCAGGACAGCTGACCCAGGCTGACCAAGGAGATATTCCATACCATATGATGTCAGCTCAGTAATATAAACTGAGGGAGAGGAGCAGGAAGGGGAGACGAGATTCATTCCTGGCCTTCCAAAAGCAACCGCTACGCGTACTGAAGCCCTGCTTCTCGGGAGGTGGCCGGACATCGCTGCTGATGGGAAGTAGAGAGTAACAGCTTATCTGCTTTTGCTTTGCTTCCCACGCGTGCGGCTTTGCTGCTTAGTTATTAAACTGCTTTTATCTCAACCCACAAGACTCCCATCTTATTTTCTCCCCTTCCCTGGCTTGCCGAGGATATGGGGGATAAAGCGGTGTGGTGGGCACCTGGCATCCAGCCAGGCTCGAACTACCACAGCCCTTTTGGCGCCCAACGTGGGACGAGATAATAGCAATTTTACATTAACTGCATTGCAATTACAGTAAGTCAATGAGTGCAAAGTTCCTGTGCTGGTCACGGAGCCTTGCTGTTATGCAGCTTATCTTACACTTTCTAATGTTTGGGAACACGATGCTACTAACATTGACTCTATGCTGTGCTTTAACCTTAATAGCTTTGCTAAGCTGGCTATATAATTTTGTGAAGAGGATGAAAGGGCCTGGGAACATGATGGCCCAAATAATAATAGCAAGTCTCATTCTGTTACTGATGGATTTAGTGTGCTGTGGGAGCTATCTTGTGGAGGCCATGGGGCAAAGCACCTCTTTCTCCTCAGCTCGGACTGATCTAGACGATTTTGTTATACAGACTTCCCAGGTCCTTAGTCACCCTTATACGAGAGTTTTAATATTACTAATTAACATGGTTGGTATATTATATATCTTGTGGAATCTGGACTCATCTGGGTATCAGAGAGGACAAATTTGAGATGGTAACATGTTAAAATGCCCCCTGAAGCGGCCAGTCCCTGGGTGGCAGGGTGTGTGGATGAATTTAGGCAAATTCCTAGGATGGTTATCACCCCCTGTAACCTGGGATTTTACACCTGAACAGATAAAAAACACTGCTTTACTGACACGCTACCTGATAGAAGGGTGTCTTACCTACCCTAATGAGGCCCATCAGGTTCAGACACTATACTGGGGCCTAGCCTCTGCCTACCGAGCTGCATTCCAGTCCTCTCAAAGAACTATGATTGAAGTGGAAACTCAAATGGTACCTGAGACCACCATAGTTGAGTCAGTCGCAGTCCAGCCCTCTCAGAGAACTATGGTCGAGGTGGAAATTCAAACTATACCTGAGACTACCATGGTTGAGTCAGGGAACCAAACAACAACCACAGTGGTTGCCCCAGTAGTGAAAAAGAAGCAGTGGATAAGGAGGTCAAGTCCATATCATCGATTAGTAAGGGCAGACGAGGAGGAAGAGGAAAGGCTAGAAGAAGAAACTGGTCCTTCGGTAAGGAGATCAGGAGAAGTGAAAGAAATCGAAAAGGAAATGGAAACTACTCGGTCCCTCACCTCAACAGAACTTAGAGATATGCGAAAAGATTACAGTCGCCAGCCAGGTGAGCGGATTGGTGCCTGGCTGCTCCGATGTTGCTGGGGCTGACAGTCAGCAATTGGAAGGCAGAGAAGCCCAACAGCTAGGATCTCTTGCTAGAGACCGGGGAATTGATAGAGGCATTGGAAAGAAGACCTCAATTTGTAGTCTCTGGAAACGGCTCCTCTCAAGTGTAAGGGCAAGATACCCATTCAAGGAAGACCTTGTAAATGCCCGAGGAAAATGGACTAGAGCTGATGAAGGCATCCAATATCTAAGGGAATTAGCTGTGTTGGAAGTCATCTTTGGTGATCTAGATAATGCCGAGGCCTCCACAGATCCAGACGATGTCCAGTGTACACGGGCCATGTTGAGAAAAGTGATTCAGAGTGCCCCAGCTACATATTCGAATATCCTGGCAATGGTGTATCATCCAGACATGGATATACCAACAGTGGAGAGGGTATCTTCTTGGTTACAGAACTATGAAGAGAGCCTCTGCACCTCCTCATCAGTGTGGGATGATGGCCTGACTGTCAGAACTGCCTCAAGAATTCGGTCATCCACTGTCCCGACCAGGGGAAAAGGAAGTCCCAGACGCAGGAGTACACCTCAAAATGAACTCTGGCTCTTTTTGCGTGGCCAAGGAGAGGATATGAGGAAGTGGGATGGTGAACCCACTTTTAAGCTGGAAGCGCGTGTACGTGAACTAAGGGGGAAGACAGCTGTTAGAAAAGGACCACCCAAGAGGGCTTTCAGCATAGTGGCTGCCAAAACAAAAGAGGACAATCAACAATCTCCAAGACATAGAAGAACTGCAACTACTTCCTTCGATACCAATGAGGAGACTTCAGGTCCAAAATTGCAAGGATCAGATAGCGAATACTCTGATGAAGAACAGAAATAGAGGGTCCCTGCCTCCAGCCAGGAGGAGGAAAGGGATGACCGAATCTACTGGACTGTGTGGGTTCGATAGCCTGGCACATCAAACCCACAAAGGTATAAAGCGTTAGTAGACACAGGGGCACAGTGTACATTGATGCCATCAAGGTATAGAGGCACAGATTCTGTCTGGATCTCTGGAGTGACAGGGGGATGTGAAGAATTATCTGTATTAGAGGCTGAAGTGAGCTTAACAGGGGACAAATGGAAGAAACACCCCATTGTGACTGGTCCAGAGGCCCCTTGTATTCTTGGCATAGATTACCTCAGGAGAGGGTACTTCAAAGACCCCAAGGGGTATCGATGGGCTTTTGGTATAGCCACTGTAGATACAGGGAAAATCAAACAACTCTCTAATTTACCTGGCCTCTCAGAAGACCCTTTTGATGTGGGATTGCTGCAAGTTCAAGAGCAACAGGTACCAATTGCTACCAAGACGGTGCACCAGAGGCAATATCGCACAAACCGAGATGCCCTGACTCCCATCCGTGAGTTGATTCATCAACTGGAGGCTCAAGGAGTAATTAGCAAAACTCATTCCCCATTTAATAGTCCCATATGGCCTGTGAAAAAATCTGATGGAGGGTTAACAGTAGACTATCGTGGCCTGAACGAAGTGACAGCACCACTGAGTGCTGCTGTACCAGACATGTTAGAGCTCCAGTATGAACTGGAGTCAAAAACAGCCAAGTGGTATGCTACGATTGACATCGCTAATGCATTTTTCTCAATTCCATTGGCAGCAGAGTGTAGGCCACAATTTGCCTTCACATGGTGAGGTGTCCAATATACTTGGAATCGATTGCCCCAGGGGTGGAAACATAGTCCTACTATTTGTCATGGTCTAATCCAAACTGTACGGGAAATGGGTGATGCCCCTGAACATTTACAGTACATTGATGACATAATTGTATGGGGCAAAAAGGTAGAAGAAGTGTTTGAGAAAGGGAAAAGAATAATACAGATTCTCCTAAAAGCTGGTTTTGCTATAAAAAGAAACAAAGTAAAGGGACCTGCACAAGAGATACAGTTTTTGGGCATAAAATGGCAAGATGGGCGTCGGCATGTGCCTATGGATGTTGTGAATAAAATAGCGACTATGTCTCAACCAACTAATAAGAAAGAAACACAAGCTTTCCTGGGCCTTGTGGGATTCTGGAGGATGCATATCCCAGGTTATAGTCAGCTTGTGAGCCCTCTCTTTAGAGTAACCAGAAAGAAGAACTGTTTTGAGTGGGGCCTTGAGCAACAACAAGCTTTTCAACAAATTAAACAGGAAATAGCTCGTGCAGTCGCTCTTGGGCCCATCCGTACAGGATCAGATGTGCAGAATATCCTCTACACTGCTGCTGGAGAGCATGGTCTCACCTGGAGCCTCTGGCAGAAAACATCTGGAGAAACCCAAGGTCGACCATTAGGGTTTTGGAGCCGAGGATATCGAGGATCGGAAGCCCACTACACCCCAACTGAAAAAGAAATACTAGCAGCATATGAGGGACTTCGAGCTGCTTCAGAAGTCATTGGCACAGAAGCTCATCTCCTCTTGGCACCACGTCTGCCTGTGTTACACTGGATGTTCAAAGGGAAAACCCCTTCTATACATCATGCAACCAGCACTACATGGAGTAAGTGGATGGCGTTGATTACACAACGATCTCGGCTGGGGAAATCTAATCGCCCAGGAATCCTGGAAGAAATCATGGACTGGCCAGAAGGCAGAGATTTTGGAGCATTGCCTGAGGAAGTAGCTCACGCCCAAGAGGCACCACCATATAATGAACTATCAGAAGATGAGAGACATTATGCTTTGCTTACTGATGGATCCTGCCGCGTGGTAGGAAATCATCGTAAGTGGAAAGCTGCTGTGTGGAGACCCACACGACAAGTTGTTGAGGCCACTGAAGGAGAAGGTGAGTCAAGTCAGTTTGCTGAAGTGAAGGCTATCCAACTAGCTCTAAAGATTGCAGAACGAGAGAAGTGGCCAGTACTCTATCTTTACACTGACTCCTGGATGGTGGCTAATGCTCTATGGGGATGGCTACAGCAATGGAAGAAGACCAACTGGCAGCGCAACGGTAAACCCATCTGGGCTGCTGCATTATGGCAAGACATTGCTGCTCGGGTGGAAAATATGACTCTGAAAGTACGTCATGTAGATGCTAACGTGCCAAAAAGCCGTGCCAATGAAGAACAATGGAACAACCAACAGGTAGATAAAGCTGCCAAAATTGAAGTAGCTCAGGTAGATCTAGACTGGGAGCGTAAAGGTGAGCTATTTATGGCTCGATGGGCCCATGAAACATCAGGACATCTGGGAAGAGATGCAACATATAGATGGGCTCGTGATCGAGCGGTGGACTTGACCATGGAAGCCATTACACAGATCACCCACGAATGTGAAACGTGTGCCGCAACCAAGCGAGCCACACTAATCAAGTCTCCCTAGAAGAGAGGCCGATGGCTGGGTTTTCAGTATGGTGAGGCCTGGCAAATTGACTATGTTGGACCACTACCACGAACACATCAAGGCAAGCGTTATATACTCACCATGGTGGAAGCAACTACCGGTTGGTTGGAAACATACTCTGTAAACTACGCCACTGCCCGAAATACTGTCTTGGGTCTTGAAAGGGAAGTTTTGTGGTGACACGGCACTCCAGAAAGAATTGAATCAGATAATGGAACTCATTTTCGAAATAATCTCATAAACTCCTGGGCAAAGAAACATGGCATTGAGTGGATATACCACATCCCCTATCACCCACAAGCCTCTGGAAAGATTGAGAGATATAATGGGTTACTAAAGACCATGTTGAGAGCACTGGGCAATGGGGCATGGAAGCAGTGGGATAAAAATTTAGCAGAAGCCACTTGGCTGGTCAATAGCAGAGGTTCAACTAACCGTCCTGGTCCTGCCCAAACAAAACCACTACATACTGTGAGAGGAGATAAGGTCCCCGTAGTGCACCCAAGGAAATTCATTTCTGGCCTTCCCAAAGCAACCGCTACGCGTACTGAAGCCCTGCTTCTCGGGAGGTGGCCGGACATCGCTGCTGATGGGAAGTAGAGAGTAACAACTTATCTGCTTTTGCTTTGCTTCCCGCACATGCGGCTTTGCTACTTATTTATTAAACTGCTTTTATCTCAACCCATGAGACTCCCATCTTATTTTCTCCCCTTCCCTGGCTTGCTGAGGAGGTGAGGGATAAAGCGCTGTGGTGGACACCTGGCATCCAGTCAGGCTCGAACTACTACAATTACTCTCTCCTGTGTTTTCTTTTTCTTCCCTCTCGTGCCCGATGGTGCCCAGTCTAACATGGGGTCGCGCTCCCCCACTCTCCTCTGATCATCCTGCGCTGCACCCCCGCCCGACTCCACACACTTGGCATTCCACTGCAAGTCGTCCCAGGGGTAACTCGGCAGGCTGGGCTCGAATGGGAAGCAGCTCTCCTGCGGGTGCTCTGTTCCGAAGCCCCTTCGCCTCTCTGACTTTGTAAAAACTCTTGTGTAGAGAAGAAGTTTTTTCTTCACTCCGCGTAGCCGCACCACTCCCCGTCTCCTCACCAGACTCCGTCTTCTAGCTCTCATTTCTGCCACTCCTCCACATAGATCGCTCATCTTCGGTGGCCAACGAGGCGGCTGACTTTTCCCCTTTGTCCCACCTCCATTTCCGTCAGGCGCCAACTTTGGCGGAACGTGGGCTGGCTAATTTTTCTCTGTTCTCGGTATCATCCGCCTCAGGGCCGCTCCCAACACTACTCTCAGCGCCTCTCCCGGTGCTGCTCCCGGCACCTCTCCCGACGCCTCTCTCGGCATTACTGTCGGTGCCTCTCCCGACGCTTCTACACGCGGGCGGGCGGAGCATTACTTTTGAGACTGTAGGAGACAGCGGGGTGGATTGGAACCAGTCACGCTCATCATTTTTATTCTTATTCTGTGCTGCTGATGCGTGCTCAGCAGCCTTCTTTTCTGCCTAATGTTGCAGCAACACATTGTGCACTATCCTCCAAAGCTTCCCTAACTTTTTAGCTATCTTATCATCCTCCAGGGTAGCCTCCCACAGCAAATCCCCAAATTTATGCCATTCGCTCAATTCATGCACTGTATGTGGATTCTGGAACACTCCCTTAGCATACCCATAGGCTAACAACCCTGGTAGGTCTTTTTGCAGATCTATACCCTTTATCTGCCACTTCTGCAAGAATGCAGTAAATAAATCATATGCCGCTTGCCTTTCCATACCTATTTGTCAGCGTGCTGTTGCAACCCTTCAAGGTCTGGCGGCACATATCAGCCGTGCTCGTCTATACGGTCACCCAGGGCACGGCGTGTTCCCAATTTTCACGCTTATTGCCGTCCTTGCTGCATAGGACCCGAACCCCTTCGTCGCTCCGCCGTGGCGCCCAGTTGGTATATCACATCCTTCGTATATCGCGTCGGGGTCACAATTTCCTGAAGACGACAGGAGACAAGCCCACTCTGTAGTGCAAAAAGTCTCCACCTTATTTGCAAAGATACATCTCTTTTATAGATACAATAATCAGGCTCATACATGTTGCAAAAGCTAAGCTCATCATTGGTTCCCAGTTAGGTGCAAACCTCACCCTTGCTTCAAAATACTCCATATACTTGTGGCTGCTTAACCCAAACTAAGCTCCTGCTTTCTCATCCAGTTATCATACAACTCTCTTGCCCTCACGTCCTTGAACAAGAGTCCAATATCTTATCGCTTAATGCTTACTGCCTGTATTCTATCATGTCCTCATTCCTCTAGTCAAGTCTCCACAAAACTCCCCACATCGGTAGAAGTTATACCACCGTGTATGGGAGCTACAAGAAAGCAGGAAGGCAGACCCCACATACAGGAGTAAGTAGGTTCCCATGTAGTCTATGAGCAAGCACTGTGTCACATTTCCAGCTGCTTTCCTGTGAGAGTTATCTCCAATCCTACGCTCTCGGCCTCGTCAGCTCTCTTTAAAAATACATTCTGTCGGTATGGAAGGTACAAGAAAACAGGAAAGCAGACCCAAAATACAGTGTTAAGTAGGTTTCCATGTAGTCTATTAACCAGCACTGTTTCAAATTTGCAGCTGTTTTCCTGTGGGCACTATCTCCAATGCCAGTCACTTTGACTGCTCAACGCACATTGAAAAAATACAGACTGTCGGTAGAAATTATACCACTGCGTATGGGAGCTACAAGTAAGCAGGAAGGCACACCCCATCTACAGTACTAAGTAGGTCCCCATGTAATCTATCAGGCAGCACTGTGTCACATTTGTAGATGCTTTCCTGGTAGAGCTATCTCCATTTTCATGCTCTTGGCCTCGTCAGCTGCCTTTAAAAATACATTCTGTCGGTTATGTTATACCACTGCGTATATGAGCTATAAGAAAGAAAGAAGGAAGACCCAATCTACAGTACTAAGTAGGTCCCCATGTAATCTGTCAGCCAGCACTGTGTTACATTTGTACCTTCTTTCTTGTGGGAACTATCTGCAATCCCACTCACTTGGACTGCTTTGATCCAATTGGAAAAATACATGCTGGCGGTAGAATTTACACCACTGCTTATGGGAGTAACAAAAAAACTGGAAGACAGACCCCAACTACAGTGTGAAGTAGGTCCCCATGTAGTTTATCAGCCAGCAGAGTGTCACATTTTCAGCTGCTTTCCTGTGGGACCTATCTCCAATCCTACTCACTTGGACCGCTCAGCTCCCTTTAAAAAAATATAGACTGTTGGTAGAAGTTATACCACGGCGTATAGCAGCTACAATAAAGCAAGAAGGCAGACCCCACCTACAGTAATAAGTAGGTCTTCATGTACTCTCTCATGCAGCACTGCGGCACTTTTGAAGCTGCTTTCCTGTAAGAGCTATCTCCAATAACACTCACTTGGACTACTCAGCGCCCATTGAAAAAATATTTACTGTCGGTAGAATTTATACACTGCATATGAGAGCAACAAGAAAGCAGGAAGACAGACCCAACCTACAGTAGTAAGTAGGTCCCCATGTAGTCTATCAGCCAACACTGTGTCACGTTTACAGCTGCTTTCATGTGGGAGCTATCTCCAATGCCAGTAAGGTGGAATGCTAAACGTCCTTTGAAAAAATACATACTTTCCATTACATTATACCACTGGGTATGGGAGCTACAAGAAAGCAGGAAGACCCCATCTACAGCAGTAAGTAGGTCCCCATTTAGACTATCAGCCAACACTGTGTCAATATTTGCAACTGTTTTCCTGTGGGCGCTATCTCCAATAACAGTCACTTGTACTGCTCAACTCTCATTGAAAAAAATATTTACTGTCGGATAAGTTATACCACTGCGCATGGCAGCTACAAGAAAGCAGGAAGGCAGATCCTAAGTACAGTGTAAAATAGTTCGCCATGTAGTCTATCAGCCAGCACTGTGTCTCATTTGCAGCTGCTTTACTGAGGGCGCTATCTCAAATCCCAGTCACTTGGAGTTCTCAGCTCCCAATGAAAAATACATGTTTTCCGTTAACTTATAGTACTGCGTGTGGGATCTAAAATAAAGTAGGAGGCAGACCCCACCTACAGTAGTAAAGTAGGTCCCCATGTGGTCTATCAGCCAGCACTGTGTCACATTTGCAGCTGCTTACCTGTGACCACTATATCCAATCCAACTCTCTTGGCCTCGTCAGCTTCCTTTAAAAATACAAACTGTCGGTAGAAGTTATACCACTGCCTATGGGAGAAACAAGAAAAAAGGATGGCAGACTTCCACTACAGGTTTAAGTGAGTCCCCATGTAGTCTATCAGCCAGCCCTGTGTCACATTTGCAGCTGCTTTCCTGTCATTGCTATCTCCAGTTGCAGTCACTTGGACTACTTTGATCCCACTGAAGAAATATATGCTGTCGATTAAGTTATACCACTGAGTATGGGAGGTAAAAGAAAGCAGGAAGGCAGACTCCAACTACAGTGTTAAGGAGGTCCCACATAGTCTATCATACAGCACTGTGTCACATTTGCACCTGCTTTCCTTTCGGAGGTATCTCCAATCCAACTCACTTTGACTGCTCATCTCCCATTGAAAAAATACATGCTGGCGGTAGAAATTATACCACTGCCTATGGGAGCTACAAGAAAGCAGAAAGGGAGACCCCACCTACAGTAGCAAGGAGGTCTCCATGCAGTGTCTCAGAGCTGTTTCACATTTGCAGCTGCTTTCCTGTGGGAGCTGTCTCCAATCCCACTCACCTGGACTGCTCAGCTCCGACTGAAAAAATGCAGAATGTCTGTAGAAGTTATACCACTGCGTATGGGAGGTACAAGAAAGCAGGAAGGCAAACCCCACCTACAGTAGTAAGTAGGTCCCCATGTAGTCTATCAGTCAGCACCGTGTCACATTTGCAGTTATATTCATCTAGGAGATATCTCCAATAACACTCACTTGTACTGCTCAGGTCCCATTTAAAAAATATATGCTGTCGCTTAAGTTATAGCACTGTGTATGGGAGCTGCAAAAAAGGTGGAAGGCAGACCCCATCTACAGGAGTAAGTAGATCGCCATGTAGTCTATCAGCCAGCACTCTGTCACTTTTGCAGATGCTTCCCTGTGGAAGCTATCTCCAATCCTACTCACTTGAACTGCTCAGCTCCCATTGAAAATATATAGACTGATGGTAGAAGTTATACCAATTCATATGGGAGGTACAAGAAAACAGAAAGACAGACCCCACCTACAGTAGTAAGTAGGTCCCCACGTAGTCTATAAGCCATAAGTGTTTCACATTTGCAGCTGCTTTCTTGTAGGAGGTATCTCCAATCCCACTCACTTTGACTGCTCATCTCCCATTCAAAAAATACATGCTGTCTGTAGAACATATACCACTGTGTATGGGAGCTACAAGAAAGCAGGAAGGCAGACCCCACCTACAGAAGTAAGTAGGTCCCCGTGTAGTCTATCAGCCACCACTGTGTCATATTTTCAGCTGCTTTCCTGTGGACACTCTCTCCAATCCCACTCACCTGGAATGCTCAGCTCCCATTGAAAAAATACATGCTGGTGGTAGAAGTTATATCACTGCTTATGGGAGCTACAAGAAAGCAGGAAGGCAGACCCTACCTACACTAGTACGTTGGTCCCCGTGTAGTCTATCAGCCAGCACTCTGTCACATTTGCATCTGTTTTCCTGTGGGAGCTATCTCCAATAACACTCAATTGTACTGATCAGGTCCTTTTGAAAAAATATATGCTGTCGCGTAAGTTTTAGCACTGCGTATGGGAGCTACAAAAAAGCTGGAAGGCAGACCCCAACTACAGTAGTAAGTAGGCCCTGATGTAGTCTTTCAGCCAACACTGTGCAGCCTTTGTAGCTGCTTTCCTGTGGCACCTACATCCAATCCCAGGAGCTTGGCTTGCTAAGTTCCCATTGAAAATACAGATTGGTGTTTAAAGTTACGCCACTGCCTCTGGGACCTTTAATAAAACAGGTACGCAGACCCCATCTACAGGCATACGTAGTATATCAGCCAGAACTTTGTCACATTTTCAGCTGCTTTCCTGTTGGAGCTATCTCCAATAACACATACTTGTACTGCTCAGGTCCCATTGAAAAAATAAAAGCTGTCGGTTAAGTTATACCACTGCCAATAGAAGCTACAAGAAAGCAGGAGGGGAGACCCCACCTACAGTAGTAAGTAGGTCCCAATGTAGTCTATCAGCCAGCACTTTGTCACTTTTGAAGCTGCTTTACCATGGGAGTAATCTCCAATCCCACGTCCTTGGCCTCGTCATCTCCCTTAAAAAATACAGATTGTCGGTAGAAGTTATACCACTGTGAATGGGAGGTATAAAAAAACATAAAGGCAGACTCCAAGTACAGTGTTAAGTAGGTCGCCATGTAGTCTATCAGCTAGCACTGTGTCACATTTGCAGCTGCTTTCCTGTGGGAGCTATCGCCAATAATACTCACTTGAACTGCTCAGGTCCCATTGAAAAAATACATGCTGGCGACAGAAGTTTAAACACTTCTGTATGGGACCTACAAGAAAGCAGGAAGGTAGATCCCACCTACATTAGTAAGTAGGTCCCCATGTAGTCTATCAGCCAGGGCTGTGTCACATTTGCACCTTCTTCCTGTGGGAGCTGTCTTCAATCCCAGTCACTTGGACTGCTCAGCTCCCATAGAAAAAATATATGCTTTTAGTTAAATTATAGTGCTATGCATGGGATCTACAAGAAAGCAGGAAGGCAGACCCCACCTACAGTAGTAAGTAGGTCTCCATGTAGTCTATCAGCCAGCACTGTGTCATATCTGCACCTGCTTTCCTATGGGTTTGGAGAAAAATGAGGGACATGGACATTTATCCCAGGGTATAATGTTAGGCCTGATGGGGCAAGGCAATCTGAGTTCTAGTTATATGAATTTAATGCACAATCAAGACCAGAGTCAGAGCCATGGTTAAAGCAGTTGCTGTCATGTAGACAGCAGGCCGCTTTCTGTTCCCTCAAGGTCGGACTGTTTTCGGCTAAAAGTGCTAAACAACTTTGGAGAAAAACAAGATGGGAAAATGTGAGGGAGTTTTCTTATTGCAGAAACCACAAGTGAGATGAACAAGAAAGTGAAATTTATTAGCTGCTGTTGCTGAGCTAGCTTTGAAGCTGCTGTGTATATAAGTTAGAGCTTGCTCTCAATAAAGAAGAAGATTTCTGCTATCACTCACATTGAGTAGGACTGATTTCTTCCCACCCAGCTGAGAATCGGACCCTGGGTTGATTGTCGCATGAAGTCAGCTTACAGCTGGATTTTCAGGCTTTGAGTCTGGATTTTAAAGACTTCGAGTCTGGTTCATTTTTCAGGCTTCAAGCCTGCTTTGAGGCTTCGAGCCTGGTTTTCAGAGCTTGAGTCTGGTTCATTTTTCAGGCTTCAAGCCTGCATTCAGGCTTCGAGCCTGGTTTGCAGACTTCGTGTCTGGTTCATTTTTCAGGCTTAAGCCTGATTTCAGTCTTCGAGATTGGTTTTTACGCCAAGAGCCGAAAACTTCGCGTCATATGGGAGCTATCTCCAATCCCACTCACTTGGACTGCTCAGTTACCATTGAAAAAATAGAGACTGTCGGTTAAGTTATACGGGAGGTACAAAAAAGCTGGAAGACACACACCACCTACAATAGTAAGTAGGTCCCCAAGTAGTCTATCAGCCAGCACTGTGTCACATTTGCAGCTGCTTTCCTGTGGGAGTTACCTCCAATCCCATCCTCTTGGCCTCGTCAGTTCCCTTTAAAAATACATTCTTTTGGTAGAAGTTATACTACTGCGTATGGGAGCTATAAGAAAAAAGGAAGGCAGACCTCATCTACACTACTAAGTTGATCCCCATGTAGTCTATCAGCCAACACTGTGTCACATACGCAGCTGCTTTCCTGTGAAAGCTGTCTCCAATCCCAGTCCCTTGGACTGCTCAACGCCCATCGAAAAAATACAGACTGTCAATAGAAGTTATACCACTGAGTATGGGAGCTACAAGAAAGCAGGAAGGCATACCCACCTGCAGTAGTAAGCAGGTCCCCATGTAGTCTATCAGCCAGCACTGTGTCACATTTCCAGCTGCTTTCCTTTCGGAGCTATCTCCAATCCCACTCACATGGCCTGCTCAGCTCCCATGAAAAACTGCATGTTTTCCGTTACATTTTACAACTCCTTATAGGAGCTATAAGAAAGCAGGAAGGCAGAACCCTCCTACAGCTGTAAGTAGGTCCCCATTTAGCCTATCAGCCAGCACTCTGTCACATTTGCAGCTGCTTTCTTGTGAACATTGTCTCCAATCCCACTCACTTGTACTGCTCAGCTCCCATTGAAAAGAGATATGCTGTCGGTTAAGTTATACCACTACCTATGGGAGCTACAAAAAAGCTGGAAGGCAGACCCCACCTACAGTAGTAAGTAGGCCCCCATGTAGTCTATCAGCCAGAACTGTGTCACGTTTGCAGCTGCTTTCCTGTCAGAGTCAGAGCCATGATTTGTGGAGGAGTGGTTAAGGGAGAATGGACATGGATCCCAGAGTCTAATGTTAGGCCTGATGGGGCAAGGCAATCTGAGTTCTAGTTATATGAATTTAATGCACAATCAAGACCTGAGTCAGAGCCATGGTTAAAGTAGTTGCTGTCACGTAGTCAGCGCAGACAGCAAGCCGCTTTCTGCTCCTTCAAGGTCGGGCTGTTTTCAGCTGCCGAGCTAACAGATCAAGGTGGAAAACAACTTTGGAGAAAAACAAGATGGGAAAATGTGAGGGAGCTTGCTTATGGCAGAAACCGCAAGTAGGATGAACAAAAGAAGTAGGCTTGGAGCTGTTTTTTCAGGCTTCAAGCCTGGATTTTTCAGGCTTCGAGCCTGGTTTCAGACTTCGAGTCCGGGTTTTTCAGACTTAGATTCTGGTTCATTTTTCAGGCTTTGAGCCTGGTTTCAGGCTTCGAGCCTGGTTTGCAGACATTGAGTCTGGTTCATTTTTCAGGCTTTGAGCCTGGTTTCAGACTTTGAGACTGGTTTTCAGACTTTGAGTCTGGGTTTTTCAGGCCAAGAGCCGAAAACTTCGTGGCAGAGTAACTTCTACCAACACCGTTTATTTTTTCAATGGGATCTGAGCAGTCCAGGTGAGTGGGATTGCACACAGCTCCCACAGGAAAGCAGCTGCAAATGTGACACAGTGCTGACTGATAGACTACATTGGGGCCTACTTACTACTGTAGGGGGGGTCTGTCTTCCAGGTTTTTTTTAGTTCCCATACGCTGTGGTATAACTTATACCGACAGCATATATTTTTTCAATTGGAGTTGAGCAGTCCAAGTGAATAGAATTGGAGGTAGCGCCCACAGGAAAGCAGCTGAAATGTGACACAGTGCTGGCTGATTGACTACATGGGGACCAACTTAGTTCTATAGATGGGGTCTGCCTTCCTGCTTTCTTGTAGCTCCCATACTCAGTGTTATAATTTAACAGACAGCATATATTTTTTCAATGGCACTTGAGTAGTACACGTGAGTGTTATTGGAGATAGGTCCCACAGGAAAGCACCTGAAAATGCGACACTGTGCTGGTTGTCAGCCTACATGGGGATCTACTTACTACTGTAGGTGGGGTATGCCTTCATGTTTTCTTGGAGCTCCCATACGAAGTGGTATAACTTAACCAACACTCTGGTTTTATTTAATGGGATTTGAGCAATCCAAGTGAGTGTGATTGCAGATAGCGCCCACAGGAAAACATCTGCAAAGGTGAAACAGTGCTGGCTGATAGACTACGTGGGGACTTTCTTACTGCTGTAGGTGCGGTCTGTCTTCCTGCTTTCTTGTAGCTCCCATATGCAGTGGTATAACTTCTACTGACAGTCTGTATTTTTTCAATGAGAGTTGAGCAGTCCAAGTGAGTGTTATTGGAAATAGCTCCCACAGGAAAGCAGCTGCAAAGGTGAGACAGTGCTGGCTGATAGACTACATGGGGACCTACTTACTACTGTAGGTGAGGTCTGCCTTCCTTCTTCCTTGTAGCTCCCATACGCAGTGGTATAACTTAACCTACAGCATATATTTTTTCAATGGGACCTGAACAGTACAAGTGAATGTTATTAAAGATAGGTCCCTCAGGAAAGCAGCTGTAATCTTGATACAGTGCTGGCTGATAGACTACGTGGGGACCTTCTTACTGCTGTAGGTGGAGTCTGCCTTCCTGCTTTCTTGTAGCTACCATACGCAGTGGTATAATTTCTACTGACAGCCTGTATTTTTTAAATGGGAGTTCAGCAGTCCAAGTGAGTGGGATTGGAGATTGCTCCCAGAGGAAAGAAGGTACAAATGTGACACAGTGCTGGCTGATAGACTACATGGGGACCTACTTACTACTGTAAATTGGGTCATCCTTCCTGCTTTCTTGTAGCTCCCATACACAGTGGTGTTACTTCTACCGACAATCTGTACTTTTTCACTGGGAGTTGAGCAGTGCAAGTGAGTGGGATTAGAGATAGCTGCCACAGGAAAGCAGGTACAAATGTGACACAGTGCTGGCTCATAGACTTGATTATCTCACATTTGCTTTACCCTTCTGAATTATCGTGATCACCGCTAATTGTGTTCAGCCCCGTCCTGTTACACAAGGTGTTATTGTGTACTAGTCCACAAAATTCCTCCAGATTCCATACGGGCAATCTTATCAAACACATTTTAAAAGGATTAGTAACCCCTCCCAAACTATAACAAAGAGATGATTGACCAGTTTGATTAGCAAAGGTTATCCAAATATTATCTCTAGGCTGATTAAAATGCGTCAAGTTGTTAGCTTTTATAGTTACATTAAAAGCTATGGTTATAACAAAACACCTCATTATTATTCATTAAATTCACTGTCTTTTTGTTTTATAACCTTCAGTCTTTTGATTGTTAGCCAGTCCTCCAATGACCGCAAGACGAGGGTGTATTTATTCTCCAATCTCTTCCTGTCCTTTTTCGTCAGATGATTTGATCTCCGCAGCTTCAAGGACAGCTCTTGTCCACCTGGCTGGCACCCAAATGGATCCTGTGGGAGAATCAACACACAAATACCCACGTCCGCAGTATAATACATTGGCCGGAGGCTGCCATATCCCTGTTTTAGGGTCACGATATTTAACCTATATTTCTTTCTTTCTCTTCCTTTGTGCCTTTGGATTATGATGTATTATTAAAGGCGGTAGCTTCTGTTCCCCAAACACACACAGGTGGTTCATAACAGATAAGGCCTTTAACAATTTCATATGTGGGTCTTTCACATCCCCATATTTACCAAGATATCTTTTTAGAGTCCCATTAGCTCTTTCTATTATGGCTTGTCCTGTGGGGGAATAGGGAATCCCTGCTACATGTTTACCTCCCCATTGCCTCATAAACTGTTCTATGCTTCTATTTATATAGGCCGGTCCATTGTCTGTCTTTATTTTCTTAGGAATTCCCATTGTTGCAAAAAAACTATATAAATGACGGTCCACATGTATGGCCCTCTCCCCTGTCTGTGCTTTTGCCCAAACAAATTTGCTCCATGTGTCTATGGATACATGCACATATTTTAGTCTTCCAAACTCTGCCACATGAGTGACATCCATCTGCCAAACTTCATTTGCAGATAATCCTCTAGGGTTCACCCCCAAGCCTAAGCCAACACCTCCATTTTGATGGCTACAAATGGGACAAGCTCTAACAATAGCCTTTGCATCCTTTAGCGATTACTGAAACTCTCGGTGTAAGCCCCGTGCATTCTGATGAAACAGGGAGTGCGCTTCTCTGGCTAGTATCTGTTTGGACAGAGGCGTGTTATGCGTCATTGTTACCAGCTTACCTGCCCTAGCATTACCTTCTGCCAGCCCAATGTCCCATTTATGGCTCCTGATATGTATAATGGCATAAACATGCTCCCTAAGCTTTATTGCCTTCTCCAGCTGTATTAATAATTCAAATAGTCTGGGATTCTGCACTTCCTTAATGGAGACATCCTCGATTCTCTCTACGATACCTGCGACATACAACGAGTCTGTAACCACATTCAGGGGCCCTTTCAGGTTCATCATGGCCCATACTACTGCCAACTTTTCCAAGGTTTCTAATGTGTCTTTCTCTTCTGCTTTTATTAGTTGGTGCTTCCACTCCCCTTCCTCTTGCCAGGTTATTGCCGCCGTTCTAGACTTTCTTCCTGCATCCATGTATGCTGTCAACGCATCTGCGATGGGGGTCGGCTCTCGTTTGGGTCGTACTAGCCAATTCCATTTTCCTAGCCATTGTAATGGTGCTTTTATTATTTTGTCTGTTGCTACTATACTGCCGCCACCTAAGAGCGCCTCCTGAAGATCTTCTGTATTGTCTAAATACCATTGTAAAGAGTCCTTTTTCATTAGTATCTTTATCGTATGCAGCTCAGCACCAGTTACTTGTAATGCTCTTTCATGACCCTTTTTTATTAGTCCCGCCAACATCTCAATTTTTTGAAAAAGGGTTTTTGTTTGTTGTAAGGCTGGGGAAATCCATTCTAGAACCCATACCTCCCCCGTTTTCTTTAGAGATTGTGTCAAGGCCCCAAGCAAATACTTTGTGCTATACCAGATGGTTAAGTCAATAGGTAAGTCAACATCGTGACGTCAGACCTGCCCTTGTATGACACAGTCCATAATTTGTTGAAGCGCATCCTGAAGCTCTGGTGTTACCTGTATTTGACGCGTGGGGTTGATTCCTTTCAAAAGTGGTCGTAGTTTTTCTAACAACTCGTTGGGTATTCGCACTATTGGTTTTAACCATTGCAGATCCCCTAAAATCTTCTGAGCATCATTCGGGGTCTTTATTTGTAGTTGGAGCTGTAGCTTCTGTGGTACTACGAGCTGTTCTGATAAAGACCATCCGAGATATTTCCATGGAGCTGTACGCTGAACCTTTCCTGGAGCTATCACAAGGTGGCATAGAGCCAGTGCCTGTCGAATCTCCTCCACCTGTTGTTCCGTAAATGGTGCAGGCTGAGAAAAGAGGATATCATCCATGTAATGGTAGATAATAACGTTAGGCCATCGTCATCGAAGGGGTTGTCAAGCTGCGTCAACATACAGCTGACAGATAGTTGGGCTGTTACGCATGCCTTGGGGCAAAACTGTCAATTCAAAACGATAGTCGGGACCTTCTCTATTTATTGCAGGCAAGGTAAAAGAAAAATGTTGTGGATCCCGCTGATGTAAGGCAATGGTAAAAAAGCAGTCCTTTAGATCTATGATTAACGGTGGCCAACCCTGTGGAATCATAGCCGGACTGGGTAGTCCTGGCTCCAATGCTCCCATAGGTTCCATTTGTTCATTTTCTGCACGTAGGTCATGTAACAAACGATACTTGCCAGATCTCTTTTTAATAACAAATATAGGAGTGTTCCACGGGCTTGTAGATAACTTTAAATGTCCTTGGGCAAGTTGCTCTTGCACTATCTCATGAGCATGCTCAAGACTTTCCCTTTTTAAAGGCCATTGCTTAACCTATACTGGCTCGGCTGTTTTCCAGGTAATAGGAAGTGGGAAAGTCCATGCAACGGCCATTATACCAAAGGGTGCTCATTTGTTAGGACCATTCCTATCTGGGCTAGTATGTCTCGACCAATAAGACATTGCACGGTTGGAGGCAGCTGCACAACAGAAAAACTAGCAGTTATGGGTTTCTCATCCACATGAACCAAGATGGGTGGAGAGCGACTAGCCAAAGTTCTCCTACCCCAGTCACAGTAGTTGCTGCCAGTTGCAGGGGCCGGTGTTGTGGCCAACATCTTGGGCTGATAATGCTGGAATCTGCCCCCGTGTCCAATAATTCCATCAGGGACCTTTTTTGTCCTTGAAATTCAAGGTCTATTTTGCGTCTAGGCCTTTCACTGAGATCCATAGTCAACAGTGTAAGTCCTCCCGTGGAGCCAAATCCCCCTTCTCCTCTTAAGTCCTCTTTTATTGGTCTTATTCCTTTTGACATTTGTTCCAATGGTATTAGTTGCGCAGTTCTCTGATTTTTCATCATTTGTATGGGTGGAAAGGGGGTGTGGGCCATGATCATAATTTCTCCCAAATAATCTGCATCAATAACTCCGGGGAGAACAAAGAGTCCAAGCATGGTAGTTGACGAGCGTCCTAACAACAATGCGCCCACTGTTCGTCCCCCTGCAGTGATTGGACCTTTCACTCCGGTGGGTATCTTCTGTGGACTTGTTGTCATAATGGCAACATCTACTGCTGCTGCCAGGTCCATTCTGAGGCTCCCACTTGTGGCTGACTGTAGGCAACTGCTGACATCTATTGAGCTGAAGCGGCGACTTGTGTCTGAGCGCGGCCACTGCGGCTCGACGCGCTCGAATTGGAGTTTCCCGACCTGGGACGACATGCCCCGGTGTTGTGATTGTCCATTTGGCATTTTTGACACCAGATTACTGTAGCATTGCGTTCACGACGGAAATGTCCCATTCCGCCACACCGGTAGCACTTTATTCGTCCACTGGAAGAGCCCCTTTAAGTGGTCACAGCGGATGCTCGAAGGGGTGCCTGGGTGGCTAACACCTGATTCTGAGTTGCTTTTGCCTGTTCCTTTAATCCCAATCCGAATTCCTTAATAGCTTCCACGAGAAAAGCTTGTTGACCTGTCGGGACCTGGGCCATACGCTACCAATTGGCTCCTAACGTACTCAATACTGTCCTGGTAGCTGGATTACAATTCTGTAGGGTGCATTGTTTTAGCAAGGCGCCACGCATATATTCTGGAACTGCAGCCCTCTCTATGGCGGAGGCAAATTTATCAATAAAGGTCCCGAACATTTCATACCGACCTTGCCCATATATATTGGCACTCCACCTGGGTCCTTTACCTTTTCCATAGCCTCCCTTACTAATCGCATTGCCTCTCTACACTTATCAGGCCCTATCAAAGCCTGAGCCTCCGTACGGAGGAAGGGTCCCAAACCCATCAGCTCTTCCACCGTCACACCATAGAGAGGGTCGCCTTGCTGACGCTGAGTTTCAACACTTTCATTCACTAATGCCTGCCAATGTGCATTAAATAACAGCTTCTGATGTTGTGTATAAATAAGTTTTACTATGCCTCGACAGTCAGCGGGCAGTAGCAACTGGGTTCCCCATACATAGTCAATCATTTGTTTCACTGGTTCACTATTTACCCCAAACTGGCTGACTGTGGACCGCAACTGGGATAACAACTTCCAATCCAGAGCAGAAATTGTTGCTTGCATACCTCCCCCCACAATGGGTTGGAATACCAGTGGCAACGCCAAAGTTCTGGCTGCTTCCAGTGCATCGTCATCCCCTTTTCCCACACAATCCTTTGCGAGTGCAGCCCAAGCTTCCCTCCGCTCCCTTGCGATGGCCTCCGTCAGTTCTCTCTCTGCCCCAGAGACAGGCTCACCAAGTGGGGGGGGCGGAGACGGGGGTCTTTAGGCCTGCACTCTCGTTCCCTAGGAGGGGTTGATGGGTCATATGGTTCCCGTACTCCGTCCGTGCCTCCAAGGTCATTTTCTACATACGGGTGGGGAGCATTACTTTTGAGACGGTAGGAGCCAGCGAGGTGGATTGGAACCAGTCATGCTCATAGTTTTTATTCTTACTCTATGCTGCCGATGCGTGCTCAGCAGCCTTCTTTTCTGTCTAATGTTGCAGCAACTCATTGTGCACTATCCTCCAAAGCTTCCCTAACTTTTTAGCTGTCTTTTCGTCTTCCAGGGTAGCTTCCCACAGAAAATCCCCAAATTTACGCCATTCGCTCAATTCATGCACTGTATGTGGATTCTGAAACACTCCCTTAGCTTACCCATAAGCTAACAACCCTGGAAGGTCCTCTTGCAGATCTATACCCTTTATTTGCCGCTTCTGCAAGAATGCAGTAAATAAATCATATGCCGCTTGCCTTTCCATATCTATTATCGTCAGCGCGCTGTTGCAGCCCTTCAAGGTCCGGCGGCACGTGTCGGCCGGGATCGTCTATACGGTCACCCAGGGCACGGCATGTTCCTTATTTTCACGCTTATTGCCATCCTTGCTGCATAGGACCCGAACCCCTTCGTCGCTCTGCCGTGACGCCAAGTCTCTATCACATCGGGGTCACCATTTGCTGAAGACGACGGGAGACAGTCACACCCTGTAGTGCTGAGCAAGTCTCAACTTTACAATAATCAGGCTCAAACATATTGCAAAAGCTAAACTCATCATTGGTTCCCAGTTAAATGTGAATCCTGCCCCTGTTTCAACATACTTCGGATGCTTGTGGCTGCTCAACCAAAACTAAGTTCCTGTTTTCTCATCCTGTTATCATACAACTCGCTTACTCAAGGACACCACGTCCAATATCTTATCGCTTAATGCTTACGGTCTAACTAGCTTTATTCTGTCATGTCCTCTTTCCTCTAGCCAAGTCTCCAAAAAACTCTCTACACATATTCAGTGGTATAACTTCTACTGACAGCCTGTATTTTTTCAAAGACAACTGAGCAGGCCAAGTGTGTGGGATTGGAGATAGCGCCCACAGGAAAACAGCTGCAAAGGTTGCACAGTGCAAGCTGATGGACTCCAATGTGACCTACATACCACTGTAGGTGGGATCTGCGTACCTGCTTTCTTGTACTGCCCAGATGCAGTTGTGTAAGTTCTAACATCAGCATTCATTTTTTAAAAGGGAGCTGAGCATGCCAAGTGCTTGGGATTGCAGATAGCTCCCACAGAAAAGTAGCTGAAAAAATGACACAGTGCTGGCTGATAGACTACACGGGGATCTACGTATCCCTGTAGATGGGGTCTGCGTACCTCCTTTATTAAAGGTCCCAGAGGCAGAGGCATAACTTTAAACATCAACCTGTATTTTCAATGGGAGCTGAGCAAGCCAAACTCCCCAGATTGGAGATAGGTGTAATGGGAGAGCAGCTGTAAAGGTTACACAGTGCTGGCTGATAGGTTTCATGGGGATCTACGTTCCACTGTAGTTGAAGTCTGCCTTCATGCTTTCTTTTAGTGGCCATAGGCAGTGGTATAACTTAGACCAACAGAATGTATTTTTGTAGGCAGGTGACGAGGCAAAGAGCGTGGGATTGTAGATAACTCCCACAGTAAAGCAGCTGCAAATGTGACATATTGCTGACTGAGAGACTACATGGGGAACTACTAAGTACTGTAGATTGCGTCTGCCTCCTGCTTTCTTGTACCTCCCATACTCAGTGGTATAACATAACGGAAAGCATGTATTTTTTTCAATGGTAGCTGAGCAGTTGAAAGGAGTAGAAATGGACATAGCTCCCACTGGAAAGCAGGTGCACATGTGAAACAGTTCTGACTGATAGACTACATGGGGACCTACTTACTACTGTAGGTCAGTCTGCGTATCTGCTTTTTTGTACCTCCAATACGCAGTGGTATAACTTAACCGACAGCATATACTTTTTCAATGGGACCTGAGCAGTACAAGTGAGTGTTATTAAAGATAGCTCCCACAGGAAAGCAGCGGCAAATGTGACACAGTGCTGACTGATAGACTACAATGGGACCTACGTAGCACTGTAGATGTGGTCTGCTTTTCTGCTTTCATGTAGCTCCCATATGCGCTGTTATAACTTCTACCGACAGTCTGTATTTTTTTAATGGGATTTGAGCAGTCCAAGTGAGTGGCATTGGAGATAGCTCCCACAGGAAAGCAGGTGCAAATGTGACACAGTGCTGGCTGATAGACTACATGGGGACCAACTTAACACTGAGGTTGGGGTCTGCCTTCCTGCTTTCTTGTAGCTCCCATACGCAGTGGTATAACTTAACCGACACCGTATATTTTTTTTCAATGGGAGTTTAGCACTCCAAGTGAGTGGGATTGGAGATAGCTCCCACAGGAAAGCAGATGCAAATCTTAAACAGTGCTGGCTGATAGACTACATGGGGACCAACTTAGTAATGTAGATGGGGTCTGCCTTCCTACTTTCTTGTATCTCCCGTACTCAGTGCAATAACTTCTACTGCCAGCATGTATTTTTTCAATGGGATCTGAGCAGTACAAGTGAGTGTTTTTTAAGATAGCTCCCACAGGAAAGTAGCTGCAAATGTTACACCGTGCTCGCTGATAGACTACATGGGGGCCTACTTACTACTGTAGGTGGGGTCTGCCGTCCTTCTTTTTTGTAGCTCCCATACGCAGTGTTATAACTTAAAAGACAGCATGTATTTTTTCAATGGGACCTGAACAGTCCAAGTGAGTGTTCTTGCAGATAGGTCCCACAGGAAAGCAGGTTCAAATGTGATACAGTGCTGGCTGATAGACTACATGGGGACCTACTTAATACTGTAGCTTCGGTCTGCCTTCCTGCTTTCTTGTAGCTCCCATACGCAGTACTATAACTTAAACGACAGCATATATTTTTTCAATGGGACCTGAGCAGAACAAGTGAGTAGGATTGGAGACAGCGCCAACAGGAAAGCAACTGCAAATGTAACACAGTGCTGGCTGATAGACTACATGGGGACCTACTTACTACTGTAGGTGTGGTCTGCCTTCCTGCTTTCTTGTAGCTCCCATACGCAGTGCTATATCTTAACGGAAAGCATGTATTTTTTTCAACGGGAGCTGATCAGTCCAAGTGAGTGGGATTGTAGATAGCTCCCAAAGGAAAGCAGCTGCAAATGTGAAACAGTGCTGGCTGATAGACTACATGGGGGCCTACTTACTACTGTAGGTGGGGTCTGCCTTCCTTCTTCTTTGTAGCTCCCATACGCAGTGTTATAACTTAAAAGACAGCATATATTTTTTCAGTGGGACCTGAACAGTCCAAGTGAGTGTTCTTGAAGATAGGTCCCACAGGAAAGCAACTGCAAATGTAACACAGTGCTGGCTGATAGGCTACATGGGGACCTACTTACTACTGTAGGTCGGGTCTGTCTTCCTGCTTTCTTGTAGCTCCCGTATGCAGTGCTATAACTTAACGGAAACCAGGTATTTTTTCATTGGACACTGAGCAGTCCAAGTGAGTGGGATTGGAGATAGCTCCCACAGGAAAGCAACGGCAAATGTGACACAGTGCTGACTGATAGACTACATGGAGACCTATTTACTACTGTAGGTGGGGTCTGCCTTCCTGCTTTCTTGCAGCTCGCATACACAGTGGTTTAACTTCTACCGACAGCATGTATTTTTTCAATGAGAGCTGAGTAGTCCAAGTGAGTGGGATAGGAGATAGCTTTCACAGGAAAGCAGCTGCAAAGGTGAGACAGTGCTGGCTGACAGACTACATGGGGATCTACTTACTACTGTAGGTGAGGTCTGCCTTGCTGCTTTCTTGTAACTTCCATACGTAGTGGTATACCTTCTACCGATAGTCTGTGTTTCTTCAATTGGACCTGAGCAGTCCAAGTGAGTTCAATTGGAGATAGCTCCCAAAGGAAAGCAGGTGCAAATGTGACACAGTGCTGGCTGATAGACTACATGGGGATCTACTTACTACTGTAGGTGGGGTCTGACTTGCTGCTTTTTTGTAGGTCCTATATGTAGTGGTATAACTAAAGCGACAGCATGTATTTTTTCAATGGGAGTTGACCAGTAAAAGTGACTGGGATTGGAGGTGAGGTCTTCCTTCCTTCCTTATTGTAGCTCTCATACACAGTGGTATAACTTCTACCGACAGTCTGTATTTTTTCAATGGGTGTTGAGCAGTCCAAGTGAGAGGAATTAAAGATAGCTCCCAAAGGAAAGCAGCTGCAAACGTGACACAGTGCTGGCTGATAAACTCCATGGGGATCTACTTACTACTATAGGTGGGATCTGCCTTCCTGCTTTCTTGTAGCTACCACATGCAGTGGTATAACTTCTACCGACATTCTTTATTTTTAATTGAGCTGATGAGGCCAAGACCGTTGAATTGGAGATAGCTCCCACAGGAAAGCAGCTTCAAATGTGACACAGTGCTGGCTGATAGACTACATGAGGACCCACTTATTACTGTAGGTTAGGTCTGCCTTCCTGCTTTACTGTAGCTCCCATACGCAGTGGTATAACTTAACCGACAGAATGTATTTTTTCAATGGGAGTTTTGCAGTCCAGTTGAGAGGGATTGGAGATAGCTCCCACAGGAAAGAAGCTGCAAATATAACAGTGGTGGCTGATAGACAAAATGGGGATCTACTTACTACTCTAGGTGAGGTCTGCCTTCCTGCTTTCTTATAGCTCCCATACGCAGTGGTATAACTTCTACCTGCAGTCTGTATTTTTTCAATGGGAGTTGAGCGGTCCAAGTGGTATTGGAGATCGGTCCCACAGGAAAGCAGCTGAAAATGTGACACAGTGCTTGCTGATAGACTACATCGGGACCTACTTGCTACTGTAGGTGGGGTCTTCCTTCCTGCTTTCTTGTAGATCACATAGACAGTGGTATAACTTCTACTGGCAGCAGGTGTTTTTTCAATGGGAGTTGAGCAGTCCAAGTGAGTGGGATTGGAGATAGCGCCCTCTGGAAAGCAGCTGCAAATGTGAAACAGTGCTGGCTGGTAGACTACATCGGGCTTACTACCTACTGTTGGTTGGATTTACCTTCCAGCTTTCTTAAAGTTCTAAGAGGCAGTGGTCTAACTTCTCCCGGCACCCTGTATTTCTTCAATGTGAGGTGACGAAGCCAAGACCATGGGATTGGAGATAACTACCACAGGAAAGCAGCTGAAAATGTTACACAGTGTCTGGTGATAAACTACATGGAGACCTACTTACTACTGTAGGTGGGGTCTGTCTTCCTGCTTTTTTGTAGCTCCCATACGCAGTGGTATAACTTCTACCGACAGTCTATATTTTTTCTATGGGATTTGAGCAGTCCAAGTGAGTGGGACTGGAGATAGCACTCACAGGAAGGCAGCTGGAAATGTGACACAGTGCTAGCTGACAGACTACATGGGGATCTTCTTACTACTGTAGGTGGGATCTGCCTTCCTGCGTTTTTTTAGCTCCCATACCCAGTGGTATAACTTAACCGACAGGATATATTTTTTCAATTGGAGCTGAGCGGTCCAAGTGAGTGGGATTGGAGATAGTGTCCACAGGAAAGCAGCTGCAAATGTGACATAGTGCTGACTGAGAGACTACATGGGGTCCTACTTACTACTGTAGGAGGAGTCTGCCTTCCTGCTTTCTTTTAGATCCCATATGAATTGGTATAACTTCTACCGACAGTATGTATTTTTTCAATGGGAGATGAGCAGTCCAGGTGAGTGGGATTGGAGACAGCGCCAAAAGGAAAGCAGGTGCAAATGTGACACAGTGCTGGCTAATAGACTACATGGGGGCCTACATACTAAATTAGATTGGGTCTGCCTTCCACCTTTTTTTGTAGCTCCCATACGCAGTGGTATAACTTAACTGACAGCATATTTTTTCAATAGGACCTGAGTAGTACAAGTGAGTGTTATTGGAGACAGCTTTCAAAAGAAAGCAGCTGCAAATGTGACACAGTGCTGGGTAATAGACTACATGGGGTTTTAGTTACTACTGTACGAAGGGCCTGCCTTCCTTCTTTATTGTAGCTTCTATACCCAGTGGTATAACTTAATGGAAAACATGTAGTTTTTAATGGGAACTGAGTAGTCCATGTGAGTGGGATTGGAGATAGCTCCCAAAGGAAAGCAGGTGCAAATGTGACACAGTGCTGGCTGATAGACTACATGGGGATCTACTTACTAGTGTAGGTGGGGTCTGCCTTCCTGCTTTCTTGTAGTTCCCATACGCAGTGGTATAACTTCTACGACAGTCTGTATTTTTTCAATAGGAGTTGAGCAGTCCAAGTGAGTGGGATTGGAGATAGCTCACACAGGAAAGTAGCTGCAAATGTGACACAGTGCTGGCTTATAGACTAAATGGGGACCTACTTACTACTGTAGGTGATGTCTGCCTTCCTGCTTTCTTGTAGCTCCCCTACGCAGTGGAATAACTTCTACCGACATTCTGTATTTTTTCAAATGGGAGTTGAGCAGTTCAAGTGAGTGGCATTAGAGATAGCTTTCACTGCAAGGAATGTGAAAATGTGACACAGTGCTGGCTGATAGACTACATGGGGGTGTACTTACTACTGTAGGTATGGTCTGCCTTCCTGCTTTCTTGTAGCTCCCATACAAAGTTGTATAACTTCACGGAAACCATCTAGTTTTTTCAATGGGAGCTGAGCAGTCCAAATGAGTGGGATTGGAGATAGCTCCCAAAGGAAAGCAGCTGCAAATGTGATACAGTGCTGCCTGATATACTACATGGTTACCAAATTAGTACTGTAGATGGGGTGTGCCCTTCTGCTTTCTTGTAGCTCCCATACTCAGTGGTATAAATTAACAGACAGCAAATATTTTTTCAATGGGCGTTGAGCAGTCCAAGTGACTGGGATTGGATATAGTTCCCACAGGAAAGCAGCTGAAAATGTGACACAATACTGGCTGATAGACTACATGGGGATCTACTGAACACTGTAGTTGATGTCTGCCTTCCTGCTTTCTTGTAGCTCCCAAGCCAGTACTAAAACTTAACTGACAGTTTTTATTTTTTCATTGCTAGTTGAGCGGTACAAGTGAGTGTTATTGAAGATAGCTCCCACAGGAAAGCAGCTGCAATTGTGACACAGTGCTGGCTGATAGACTACAATGGGACCCACTTACTACTGTAGGTTTGGTCTGCCTTCCTGCTTTGTTGTAGCTCCCATACGCAGTGGTAAAACTTAGACCGACAGAATGTATTTTTAAAGGGAGGTGACGAGGCCAAGAGCATGGTATTGGAGATAACTCCCAGCGGAAAGTAACTGCACATGTGACACAGTGCTGATATTCCAATGATTATAGACAAACTCTTCAGGGTGATTATAAAATGCATGGAACAACGGTTACCTGAATACAATATTCACTGCTGGCATTAAATAGCTTTAAAAGGCATGGGGTTACACTGGTTTTCGAACAAACCCACTTTGAGCTGTTCACAGGTCTGATTGGTTCAGTCCGATTGCCTCATAAAATGGGGTGTTCATGCTATAACATAGCCAGCAACAGGATAGTTAACCACTCCATCAGCCAGATAACAACATACCATCCCCGGATAATGGGTGGGGCCTTTATCAAATAAAATGGTACTTTCCTTTTTAGTTTTTTACCCCACATTCTTTTAGGTGCAACGCTTTTGCCCTTCTTAGAGGTAGGCTTGGGATCTTAGGATTCCCAGTTTGAGGCTTTGAGAGACTCTGTACCCCACTCCCAGTACGCCTCTGCCTCCTTCACCTACTCTGTTGCTTAGAGCAGTGAGGTTTATGATCTTCTCGGCAGCAGTCGTAATCTTCAGGGGTATTCTCTGTCTCCTTTTAGGCCTCTTTCCTCTTGCCTTTTCCTCCAGCACCTACGGGATGCCTGAAACACTGGCTTTCACATCCAGGTCTCGGTTCTCTAGGCCTTCTTCGTATAAAGCACCCTTTTATAATCTTAAAGTACAGTCCCCACTAGACCCAGATTGTTCTATACTTCTAAGGTATTTCTATTCCACATTCTGTTACTTTAAAATAGGTATTACAGCCCCACCGATTATCTCACACCTTTCTGACGATCACAATGTAAACATTAAACTCTAATATTTTACAAAAAGGAAATCCCTACACTCCACTCCTTAATTAACATGTTACTTTTTATGCAGCTGAAGTTTCAGTTCTCCTGGGACCTCTGCAGCTTCCCACTGATCCTGGGAAATTGGTCCTTAAATAAGACAAGAAACGGAACCTCCCATTGGGGAGTTTAAAGATGATTCTTTCCAGGTTTTTATCAAGACTTTGTCCCTAGGATTAACCGTGTGGATAGCAATATCTAAGGGTGGTCTCTGTACCACCATTCCCTTTTTACAACATTTCAAACAGAGAAGTCCCCGTGTCTGTAACAAAGCTAAGGGTAAACATTTAATCCAGGACATTTCTGTTTCTAACATTAATTTCATTAGCTGTTTCTTAATTTCTCCATTCATTCTGTCCACTGTTCCGGAACTTTGGGGATACCATGGGGTATTGGCTCCTAATACTGGTGGTTTCTATTTCTAATTTCGGAGAGTGGATTAATATACCTTCATATTTTAAGAGCCTAGCATCAGTTATCCGTTTTTCCGCCTTTTGTTGTAATACCTCCCCCAAATGTTGTGGGGAGAAAACACCTTCAACTCCCCTCCAAAGGTAACAAATAAAAGGTTTTCTAACATCAGGCAGGCTAGGCAGAGGACCATTAATCAAATCCACTTTTAAATTCTCAAAATCTCTTTCATCTTCTTTGGGCCATTTAACTAATCCATCTCGAGCTAATTTCTGGTACAAAAATTTTACCTTCTTAATAAAATTTTCAATCCATTGTCTGCAATATCCAACAGACCTAAAAGCTGTCTAACTTGTCTCTTACTCTTTGGAGCTTGTAGGGACAGTATCCCATTTACTCGATCTGGATCAAGTTTCTTACTTCCCTTTATAAAGTAGTGTCCCAAATATTTGATCTTTTCTTCAGGAAACAGTAATTTAGATTTAGACACTTTCAACCCTTGTAAACTCAGGAAATTAAGCAATTTAATACTTTCCTGTCTAACAGCTTCTTCATCTCTCCCTGCTAATAATAAATCGTCCACATATTGAACTAAAATAGCTTCTTTGCCTAACTCATAATTTCTCAAGATCTCTTCTAGTGCTTGTCCAAAAAGACTGGGGGACTCTGTAAATCCCTGTGGTAATACAGTCCATCTCAACTGTTGTTTTTTATGGGTGTCAGGATCTTCACATTCAAAAGCAGAATAATCCCTGCACTCCTCTTTCAGGGAACATGCCCAAAAAGGCATCCTTAAGGTCTAGCACACTATACCACTGGTACTCTGTACTCAACTGACTCGACAAGGTGTGAGGGTTAGATACCACACGGAACCTAGTAATAGTTCTCTTGTTTATCTCCCGGAGGTTATGTACTAATCTATAAGTCCCATTAGATTTCTTTACTGGCAATATGGGAGTATTGTAAGGGGACATACAGGGCTCAAGTAGTCCCTTAGATATTAGTGTTTCTATTTCTGGTTAATCCTCGTCTACCTTCTTGTGACAAGGGGCACTGCTTTACCCTTACCGGCAGCCCAGGGTTTTTCCTAAGTCTATAATTACATCTCTCCCTAATAAATTATGATCAGCCTCCGGAACTAACAAAAACGATCCTACAGCATATTTTGCTGCTTCAGATTCTATCAGTACCACCTTCACAAGAGGTACTTTAAATGTTTCCCCTTTTGCCCCTACTACTTGTCTTACACCCCTGGGGCAATCACTGGATCGTAGATCTCTCAGCCCGAGTCCACTAAAAATTCTGCTTCCTGACGCTGAGGACCTAACTTCAGTTTTATCAAGGGCTCGATTACTCTTGTGGTCCTCAGCAAATAGAGCCCCTGACTCCCCCTATTCTTCCTTAAAAACATTCCATCGTCCTTTGATTCCTTTTTTTTTTCCCTGTTCAATGCACATGTCTCCCAGGCTTTTCTTTCCCTTTCTAGCCCTTTTTCTTGCCAGTCTTCTAATTTTTCTAGTTTCTTTCAGATATCTACCCATGATTTTGCCACAAACTGGGTCTTTAATAATGCCTGTCCCACTGGAGCTGCTGGATCTACTCCAGAGTATAGTTGAAGGCTTTTACATAATCTCTCAAGCCAATCAGTCGGGGTTTTGTCTTTTCTCTGTCTCTCATTGAATGCTTTGTTAATATTCTGTCCTCGGGGAACAGACTCTCTGATTCCCTGGACAATGATGGCTCAGAGGTCTGCCATATGGGCTCTGTGCTCTGCCATCCGATTATTCCAATTGGGCCTTTGCAAGGGCCATTTCACATCTGCGTCTGGTCCTGCCTGGTGCTGTTGATCCCAGATTCTCATTCCTGCTCTTTGAATCATTTCCCTTTCCTCCTTTGTGAATAATATAGTTCATCCCAGGTATAGAGATTCAGCCCTAAGAACTGATCGAATCTCTCAGACATACCCAGAGGATCCTCTACCAAATCTCCTCTTCAGGTGGGCTCTTAGCTTTTTTTTCCTTAAGAGCGAACAAGGATACCTTATCAGAAAGTTGGGATATCCAGAGACTCGCATATTCAATTTCCTCTTGGGTAACGGTGGTCTTATCATTTACCCACAAATTGAGGTCTGCTCATAACCAGTCCTCAAAAGACCCAAATATGGGCCAAATAATATGGGGATTTCCTAATGACTCTTCCCCCCCACCCCAATCTTCTATACAGTAATGTACCATCTTTTCCTTACTCTCTTGTCTTCTACAGGGGGGAATCGTTCCAAAATTTAATCATCATCCCCAGAGGACTTTCTGGCAGCCTATCCTTATGCCACCCATGGGATCAGAGGGCTTGCTCTTCCTCTGTCCCAAATTCTAGAGTGCCCTTGACTCGTTCTCACAATCGTTCCCCTCGGTCGTGACCCACGCCCTCGCGGGCAATGGGAACTGCACTACTGGAGGGTCCGCACTCACTTGGTCTCCTTGAGACCTCTCAGTCACTCGCACTCTAGGATAACCACCCCGACCGAACGGAATCACGCAAATACTTACCCAATCCAGGGTCTTCGTTCGGATCTTCGTGGACAAAAATTATGGGGTACTGCAGGTTTATTTGCTTATTTGCCAAATTTAGAAGGGGTTCGGAATACAGAGTTTGGCAAAGGAATATCCCACACCAGGGCCATCTGCAGATGGGGCGCGCCCCTACTCTGGGAATCCAATACCAAATTTACCTGTATCCGAGTTACGGCACCAAATTGTTATAAGTTGCTGTGAAAAAGTACACAGGCCAATTTAAATGAGTCACAGATCAAATTTATTACGCAAGCGGCAAATAAGCAAAGCAGCACTGGGCAGCCAGGAGACCCTGCTCCACCAACGGCTCGCAATCCTGCCCCCCTCCCATGTCAGAGTTCTTTTATACAGTCCTTATCAGTCAAGTGCATCGCTACCTGGTGTACACTGCGCATGTGACCGTCTTGTTACTACCGGATCTTCTTCTGCCTCCTGGTGGTCGTAGGGTGGTGACTGGGATGAAGTCAATAGTCATATAACTTCTACTGACAGAATCTATTTTTAAAGAGAGCTGATGAGGCCAAGAGCGTGGGATTGGAGATAGCTCCCAAAGGAAAGCAGTTTCAAAGGTCACACAGTGCTGATTTATAGACTACATGGGGACCTACTTACTACTGTAGGTGGGGACTGTCTTCCTGCTTTTATTGTACCTACCATAGGCAGTGGTATAACTTCTACTGACAGCATGTATTATTTCCATGGGACCTTAGCAGTCCTAGTGAGGGTTATTGGAGATACCTCCCACAGGAAGACAGATGCAAAGGTGAAACAGTGCTGGCTGACAGACTACATTAAGACCTACTTAATACTGTAGGTGGGCTCTGCCTTCCCACTTTCTTGTAGCTCCCATACACAGTGGTATAACTTATACTGACAGAATGTATTTTTAAAGGGAGCTGATAAGGCCAAGAGTGTGGGATTGGAGATAGCTCCTACAGAAAAGCAGCTTCAAAGGTGACACAGTGCTGGCTGAGAGACTACATGGGGAGCTACGTACTACTGTAGGTTGGGTCTCCCTTCCTGCTTTCTTGTAGCTCCCATGCACAGTGGTATAACTAAACGGAAAGCATGTATTTTTTCAATGGGAGTTGAGCAGTCCAAGTGAGTGTTATTGGAGATATCTCCCACAGGAAAGAAGCTGCAAATGTGACAAAGTGCTGGGTAATCGACTACATGGGAACCTACTTACTACTGTAGGTGGGGTCTGCGTACCTTCTCTTTTGTAGCTCCCATACGCAGTGGTATAATTTAACCGACATTCTGTATTTTTTCAATGGGAGTTGAGCAGTCCAAGTGAGTGGAATTGGAGATAGCTTTCACAGGAAAGCAGCTACAAATGTGACACAGTACTGACTGATAGACTACATGGGGACCTACTTACTACTGTAGATGGGGTCTGCCTTCCTGCTTTCTTGTAGTTTCCCTACGCAGTGGTATAATGCTCAAGATGACGGGAGACAAGGTCACCCTGGAGTGCAACAAGTCTCAACTTTATTTGCAAAGATACAACTCTTTTATAGATACAATAATCAGGCTCATAAATATTGCAAAAGCTAAGCTCATCATTGGTTCCCAGTTAGATGCAAACGTCGCACTTGTTTCAACATATTCCAGATACTTGTGACTGCTTAACCCAAACTAAGCTCTTGTTTTCTCATCCTGTTATCATACAACTCTCTTTCTCTCATGTCCTTGAGCAGGAGTCCAATATCTTACCGCTTAATGCTCACTGCCTAATGAGGTGGATTCTATCATGTCCTCTTTCCTCTAGCCAAGTCTCCACAGAACTCCCCACATTTCCCCCGTTATCTTTTTGGATAACAATATTAGCCTGCCACATCCTCTCAAGTGTTCTTTCTATTGTCCGTTGAATACAATTTATAAAACAGGGAAACACTAACAATACAAATAAAACAATACCCATAAAACATATTCCATACATTATAACATTTCGCAACCAAGAGCCTATTCCCCATTCCTTAAGCCAACCTTCAAGTCCTAATCCCTCTTCTTGTTTCAACTGATGGAATCCCTGTTGAAGTTCTTTCAGTTTGGCATGTATCGAGGTGGAATTGTCCTACAGATTCATACAACATGTGCCCTCATATTCTTCACATCCATGTCCGTGGGCTAATAATAAAAAGTCTATGGCAGCTCTATTTTGTAACAACGCATAATTTACACTTTGAACGTCAGCTGTTAACATGTCAATCATTTCTGAAGTTTTATTTAACTCGTCTTTAGTCCAACATCCTAACTGTTTAGCCAAGTTCATGGCCTTATTGGCTGCTCCTCCTGGCATAAGGGTGGCAACTATGACTTGCTTCAGTTCACTCCAAAATCGTGGGGGACCAATATCAGTACAATCAAACTCATAAGAACTATTTTTTTTGCGGGAGCTGTTATTATGGTCAGCAAGCTGCATTAGCGTGGTTAAGTTAGGGTGGAATAATGAGAGTTTCCCCAAATAACAGGGTCCACCCGGGGGATTTACTGCTATTCCGTTCCAGGCCCTTTCTCTACAGATTAAAAATATACCCGTGGGCAATTTCTTCAGTGATGTAATACTAGAGACATTACAGCTGGGATACAATTGCTTAAATACCGTTTCTGACTTCAAAGAAGAGTCTACGGTGGCCCAATATTTTCAATTTCTATTAAAGTCATGGATATCCCGTGACATAAAACTTATCCAATTTCCCCCACTTCCAATAGTAACGAAGCTTGCATTGACACTTCCAAACAAGTCTATTTCCTCAGGGAGTGAGGCTAATGTGGTATTAAGGAACTTAATTATCTCACATTGACGTTTCCCGTCCAAATGATCGTGATCATCACTAACTGTGTTCAGCTCGGTCCTGTTACACAAGGTGTTATTGTCTACTAGTCCACAAAATTCCTCCGGATTCCACACGGGCAATCCTATCAAACACGTTTTAAAACGATTAGTAACCCCTCCCAAACTAAGACAAAGAGATGATTGACCAGTTTGATTAGCAAAGGTTATCCAAATATTATCTCTAGACTGATTAAAATGCGTCAAGCTGTTAGCTATTACAGTTACATTAAAAGCTATGGTTATAACAAAACACCTCATTATTATTCATTAAATTCACTGTCTCTTTGTTATATAATCTTCAGTCTTTTGATTGTTAGCCAGTCCTCCAATGACTGCAAGACGAGGGTTTATTTATTCTCCAATCTCTTCCTGTCCTTTTTCGTCAGATGGTTTGATCTCCGCAGCTTCAAGGACAGCTCTTGTCCACCTGGCTAGCACCCAAATGGATCCTGTGGGAGAATGAACACACAAATACCCACATCCCCAGTATAATACTTTGGCCGGAGGCTGCCATATCCCTGTTTTAGTGTCACGATATTTAACCCATATTTCTTTCTTCCCCTCCTTTTGTGCCTTTGGATTATGACGCATTATTAGAGGTGGTAGCTCCTGTTCCCCAAATACACACAGGTTGTTCATAACAAATAAGGCCTTTAACAATTTCATATGTGGGTCTTTCACATCCCCATATTTACCAAGATATCTTTTTAGAGTCCCATTAGCTCTTTCTATTATGGTCTGTCCTGTGGGGGAATGGGGAATCCCTGCTACATATTCAACTCCCCATTGACTCGTGAACTGTTCTATGCTTCTACTTATATAGGCCGGCCCATTGTCTGTCTTTATTTTCTGAGGATTTCCCATTACCGCAAAACTACTATATAAATGACACTCCACATGTATGGCCCTCTCCCCTGTCTGTACTGTTGCCCAAACGAATTTGCTCCATGTGTCTATGGTTACATGCACATATTTTAGTCTTCCAAACTCTGCCACATGAGTGACATCCATCTGCCAAATTTCATTTGCAGATAATCCTCTAGTGTTCACCCCCAAGCCTAAGCCAACACCTCCATTGTGATGGCTACAAATGGGACAAGCTCTAACAATAGCCTTTGCATCCTTTAGCGATAATTGAAACTCTCGGTGTAAGCCCCGTGCATTCTGATGAAACAGGGAGTGCGCTTCTCTGGCTAGTATCTGTTTGGAAAGAGGCGTGTTATGTGTCACTGTGACCAGCTTATCTGCCCTAGCATTACCATCTCCCAGCCCAATGTCCCATTATAATGGCATAATCATGCTCCCTAAGCTTTATTGCCTTCTCCAGCTGTATTAATAATTCAAATAGTCTGGGATTCTGCACTTCCTTAATGGAGGCATCCTCGATTCTCTCTACGATACCCGCGACATAGAACGAGTCTGTAACCACATTCAGGGGCCCTTTCAGGTTCATCATGGCCCATACTACTGCCAACAGTTCCAAGGTTTCTAATGTGTCTTTCTCTTCTGCTTTTATTAGTTGGTGCTTCCACTCCCCTTCCTCTTGCCAGGTTATTGCCGTATTTCTAGACTTTCTTCCTGCATCCGTGTATGCTATCAACGCATCCGCGATGAGGACCGACTCTCGTTTGGGTCGTACTAGCCAATTCCATTTTCCTAGCCATTGTAATGGTGCTTTTATTATTTTGTCTGTTGCTACTATACTGCCGCCACCTAAGAGCGCCTCCTGAAGATCTTCTGTATTGTCTAAATACCATGGTAAAGAGTCCTTTTTCATTGGTATCCTTATCGTATGCGGCTCAGCACCAGTTACTTGTAATGCTCTTTCATGACCCTTTTTTATTAGTCCCGCCAACATCTCAATTTTTTGAAAAAGGGTTTTTGTTTGTTGTAAGGCTGGGGAAATCCATTCTAGAACCCATACCTCCCCCGTTTTCTTTTGAGATTGTGTCAAGGCCCCAAGCAAATACTTTGTGCTATACCAGATGGTTAAGTCAATAGGTAAGTCAACATCGTGACGTCGGACCTGCCCTTGTATGACACAGTCCATAATTTGTTGAAGCGCATCCTGAAGCTCTGGTGTTACCTGTATTTGACGCGTGGGGTTGATTCCTTTCAAAAGTGGTCGTAGTTTTTCTAACAACTCGTTGGGTATTCCCACTATTGGTTTTAGCCATTGCAGATCCCCTAAAAGCTTCTGAGCATCATTCGGGGTCTTTATTTGTATTTGGAGCTGTAGCTTCTGTGGTACTACAATCTGTTCTGATAAAGACCATCCAAGATATTTCCATGGAGCTGTACGCTGAACCTTTCCTGGAGCTATCACAAGGTGGCATAGAGCCAGTGCCTGTCGAATCTCCTCCACCTGTTGTTCCGTAAATGGTACAAGCTGAGAAAAGAGAATATCATCCATGTATCTGATAGACTACATGTGGACCTTCTTACTTCTGTAGTTAGGGTCTGCGTTTCTGCTTTCCTGTAGCTCCCATAAGCAGTGGTATAACTTCTACCGACAGTCTGTATTTTTCCAATGGGAGTTAAGCAGTCCAAGTGAGTGGGATTGGAGATAGCGCCCAGAGGAAAGAAGCTTCAAAGGTGACACAGTGCTGGCTGTCAGAGAATACATGGGGACCTACTTAGTACTGTAGGTGGGGTCTGCCTTCGTGCTTTCTTGTAGCTCCTATAGGCAGTGGTATAACTTCTACCGACTGCATGTATTTTTTGAATGTGAGCTGTGCAGTCCACGTGAGTGTCATAGGGGATAGCTCCCACAGGAAAGAAGCTGCAAATGTGATGCAGTGCTGGCTGATACACTACATGGGGACCTACTTACTACTGTAGGTGTGTGGAGAAAAAATAAGGGAGCATGGACATGGATCCCAAAATATAATGTTAGACCTGTTGGGGCAAGGCAGCCTGAGCTCTAGTTATATGAATTTAATGCACAATCAAGACCAGAGTCAGAGCCATGGTTAAAGCAGTTGCTGTCACGCAGACAGCAGGCCGCTTTCTGTTCTCTCAAGGTCAGACAGTTTTCAGCTAAAAGTGGTAAACAACTGTGGGGAAAAACAAGATGGGAAAATGTGAGGGAGCTTGCTTATGGCAGAAACCGCAAGTAGGATGAACAAGAAAATGTAATCTATTAGCTGCTATTGCTGAGCTAGCTTTGAAGCTGCTGTGTATATAAGTTAGAGCCTGCTATCACTCACATTGAGTAGGACTGATTTCTTCCCACCCAGCTGAGAATCGGACCCTGGGTTGATCGCCGCATGAAGTAGGCTTAGAGCTGGTTTTTCAGGCTTCGAGCCTGGGTTTTTCAGACTTCGAGCCTGGTTCATTTTTCAGGCTTTGAGCCTGGTTTCAGGCTTCGAGCCTGGTTTGCAGACTTCGAGTCTGGTTTTTAGGCCAAGAGTAGAAAACTTCGCCACATATGGCACCCGAACAGGAACCCTCACTGTGTGTTACTGGGTAAACAGCCTGCCTACGGGGAGCTGAGACTTGAAAATCCAGAGGCAGAGGCAGTCGTCGGAGGTGGAAGCCTGCCGGATCCCAAGCAGAGGTTGCTGTACCCGGGGGAGTGACTACAGTTTGCGATGATATGAGGGGCCGGCAACATGTATAACGAGGTAGCACTCTCACTTTTACATCGCTTTTTAGAAAAGCGGGGGGTGGACTTTAAATTGACCGATTTGTCTGGTCTACTTGTATATGTGCCGCGAAGTTTTCGGCTCTTGCCTGAAAAACCAGACTCGAAGTCTGCAACCCAGACTCTAAGTCTGAAAAACCCAGGCTCGAAGCCTGAAACCCAGGCTCACAGCCTGAAACCAGGCTCGAAGCCTGAAACCAGACTCTAAGTCTGAAACCAGACTCTAAGTCTTAAAAACCCAGGCTCAAAACCTGAACAACCAGCTCCAAGCCCACTTCATGCGGCGATCAACCCAGAGTCCGATTCTCAGCTGGGTGGGCAGAAATCAGTCCTACTCAATGTGAGTGATAGCAGAAATATTCGCTTTATTGAGAGCAGGCTCTAACTTATATCCAGCAGCTTCAAAGCTAGCTCAGCAACAGCAGCTAATAGATTACATTCTTATGTTCATCCTACTTGCGGTTTCTACGATAAGCAAGCTCCCTCACATTTCCCCATCTTGTTTTTCTCCGAAGTTGTTTTCCACCTTGAGCTGTTAGCTCGTTAGCTGAAAACAGCCCGACCTTGAAGGAGCAGAAAGCGGCCTGCTGTCTGCGCTGACTACGTGACAGCAACTACTTTAACCATGGCTCTGACTCGGGTCTTGATTGTCCATTAAATTCATATAACTAGAACTCAGATTGCCTTGCACCATCAGGCCTAACATTATACTCTGGGATCCATGTCCATTCTCCCTTAACCACTCCTCCACAAATCCCCCGTTTTGTTTTTGCACAGTCAAGACTGAGTCAGTCAATTTATGCACTGCCTTCGTAATACAACTATATACTATTCTAAACATTTCAAGTAAAAGCAAAATAACCAAAATCCATCTTAACCCTTCTTTGATTAACATAGTCAACCAAGGTGACAACCCCCTAAAAGCTGATTGAAGCCAATTATCAAAAGGGTTATAACCCACCGGAATATTCTTAGCGTGAGCCTTTAAATATGCCCAAGCTTTGTGAATAGATTCACTATGATCAGAAAGATTAAAACAACACATACCTTCAAAGTCTTGACATCCATGCCCTTGTGCAAATAGCAAAAAATCAATAGCTGCACGATCTTGCAATAAGGCAAGTATAAGGCTTTTCTGGTCTGCTAGCAATTTTTCAATAATATCAGTAGTAACATTAGCTTGCTGCTCCGACCAACACACTAATTTTTCTAACTGTTGTAAGGCCTGGGTTGCAGCCAACGCAGGTACAAATGCTGAAGCAAATACATTCGCCGTATTGGACCACAATTGTACTTTACCATCACAATCTCCTTTTAAGTTGTGGGTGATTCTTGTTTTCTGTAACTTGGTAATTTTTAACCAGTCCTGCTGTCGAGGAACAAACAAAGTTAGTTTCCCTAAATAACATGGTTTCTAGATCTTTCTCTTGATCTACAGTAAATGTCTCCTCCTGAGCAATGAGGATATCATGCATGTAATGATACACAAGTGCATGTCTAATACTACTTACATCACTAATCAAGCCTTCTAATGTCATTGAAGTTTGGTTACTTTGTTTGCTAAGCCAGCATCCTAATTTGCATAGCTGAGTTAATAAAGCAGATATTCTTACACCTGGAGCAAATATACTAGTTGCTATTGTTGCTGAGGGAGACCAAAGGTAACGTGGTCATCACATTCACCAGTAAATGCATGCACAAATTGTTTTGGACAATGATGTTTCTAAATCATTGTGTGATTAGGCATCAAGATCGTCGGTAGTCCCAAACTGCGTGGTCCCCTTTGTATTCTCGGGGATATTCCAGGCCATGCCTGGTCCCTACAGATCAGAAAAATTCCATTTGGTAACTGCATAGGCACAAGACTAGACCTGGATCTTTTTGGTGAAGTATAATTGCACCAAGATGTTTTGTTCTTATACACGCCCAGGATGGGATCCACATTCTGTCCCAAATGTTTTGGTATTGCTTGTAAAATTAAACATAACACAAAAATCCATCTTTATAGATCCCAATAATTCTAACTCCTGTGGCTCTGTTGTCATTATTGACAACCATGAAATGATCAAATCCCAGCTGTCAACTTTGCCATTACCCTTATCTAAGGGATTTGTTTTTAATGCATTTGATACAGGCCATTGTGTCACATCTGATGAAACCCCCATCAAACAGGTAGAAAAAGGATTATCTGGAGTGGTCATTGATAAACATATTGTAGACTGATTGCTTGCTTTGGCCAGTGTAACCCACATGTTTTGCTTGGGTTTTTGAAATTGCCTAAAACCATTTACCACAATCATTTGAAGCATCAACAGTATGACAAAATCCATTTTTTTTTTTACTTCTGATAAAAAAAAATCCTTCACCAATGAGTCTAAAACACAAACCACCTTTTAGCTTCTCAATGTCAAAATGTTCTGTTCCTGACACCTAAAACAACTTAGGAAGTTTCCACTGTAAGAAAACCAGTATTCATCATCACATTCACAGCAAAATGCATAACATCATGACCAACAGTTTTTACAGTCTTTGAGGCAGGATATTGAGGATGGAAAGGACGTGCCCAGCAGTCCGTGAGGGCTGGGGCCGGTGGTGTCGGCGCGCGGTGTGTGTGGGGGGGCACTCCGGAGACACTGACCGTGCGAGGGAAGCGGCTGCGCGGCGGCGGCTGCGGATGGGAGGGGTGGGCGGGAGTCTGGCTCACTCCATGCCGTCCCCGGCGCCGGCGGCGCAGTCAATGTTAGTCTCTCCTGTTTTTTCTTTGTCTCCCCTCACGTGTCCGATGAGGAGGAGTGGAGAGCATATGGGGCTTGTCTTTGGGACTTGGTTATAGACGAAGATAAGACTGCTCGGAAACTGATGAAACAGTGGAGAGAAGTAATTAACTGTTTGAAAAAGTATAAGTTGGAAAAGGACTGTACTGAGTAGGTCCACATGTAGTCTATCAGCCAGCACTGTGTCACATTTTTAGCTGTTTTCCCGTGAGACCTATGTCCAATCACACTCACTTGGACTGCTCAGCTCCCATTGAATAAATATATGCTGTCGGTTAAGTTTTACCACTGTGTATGGGAGCTACAAGAAAGCAGGAAGGCAGAGCCAAGTACAGAATTAAGTAGGTCCCAATGTAGTGTAGCAGCCAGCACTGTGTCACATTGTCACCTGCTTTCCTGTGGTATCTCTCTCCAATAACACTCACTTGTACTGCTCAGTTCCCATTGAAAAAATATATGCTGTCGGTTAAGTTATACCACTGCGTATGGGAGCTAAAAGAAAGCAGGAAGGAAGACCACACCTAGAATAGTAAGTAGGTCTCCATGTAATCTCTCAGCCAGCACTGTGTCACATTTGCAGCTGCTTTCCTGTGGGAGCTATGTCCAATAACACTCACTTGGACTGCTCAGGTCCCATTGGAAAAAATACAGACTGTCGGTTGAAATTAAGTTATACCACTGCGTATTGGAGCTACAAGAAAATAGGAAGGCAGACTCCACCTACAGTACTAAGTAAGTCCCCATGTAGTCTATCAGCCAGCACTGTGTCACATTTGCAGATGCTTTCCTGTGGGAGCTATCTTCAATACGACACTCTTTTTCTGCTCATCTCCCATTGAAAAAATACATGTGTCTGTTAAGTTATACCACTGAGTATGGGAGCTTCAAGAAAGCAGGATGGCAGACCCCAGCTACAGTAGTAAGTAGGTCCCCATGCAGTCTATCAGCCAGCACTGTGTCTCATTTGCAGATGTTTTCCTGTGAGAGGTATCTCGAATCCCACGCTCTTGGCCTCGTCATCTCCCTTTAAAATAAAGAGTGTCGGTAGAAGTTATACCACTGCGTATGGGAGGTACAAAAAATCAGGAAGGCAGACGCCAGCTAAAGTGTTAAGTAGTTCTCCATGTAGTCTATCAGGCAGCACTGTGTCACATTTGCTCCTGCCTTCCCGTGGGCGCTATCTCTAACCCCAGACACGTGTACTGAGCAACGTCCATTGAAAAAATATTTGCCGTCCATTAAGATATACCACTGAGTATGGGAGCTACAAGAAAGCAGGAAGACAGACACAACTAAAGTGTTAATTAGGTCCCCATGTAGTCTATTAGCCAGCACTTTGTCACATTTGGAGATGCTTTCCTGTGAAAAATATCTTCAATCCCAGTCACTTGGACTGCTCAACTCCCATTGAAAAAATAAATGCTCTCGGTAAAGTTATACCACTGCTTATGAGAGCTATAAGAAAGTAGGAAGACAGATGCTAGATACAGTAGTAAGTAGGTCCCCATGTAGTCTATCAACCAGCACTGTGTCACATTTCCACCTGGTTTCCTGTGTGAGCTATCTCCAATCCTACTCACTTGGACTGTTCAACTCCCATTGAAAAAATGCAGACTGTCGGTACAAATTATAGCAATGCATATGGTAATTACAAGAAAGCAGGAAGGAAGATCCCACATAAAGTAGTAAGTAGGTCCTCATGTAGTGTATCAGCAAGCACTGTGTCACATTTGCAACTGCTTTCCTGTGGGCGCTATCTCCAATCCCACTCGCTTGGACTGCTCAGCACCCATTAAAAAAATATATGCTGTCGCTTAAGTTATACTACTGCGTATGGGAGCTACAAGAAAGCAGGAAGACAGACCCAACCTACTGTAGTAAGTAGATTTACATGTAGTCTATCAACCACCACTGTGTTACATTTGCAGCTGCTTTTTTGTGGGCGCTGCCTCCAATAACACTCACTTGTACTGCTCAGGTCCCATTGAAAAAATAAAGACTGATGTTTAAGTTATACCACTGCGTATGACATCTACAAGAAAGCAGGAAGGCAGAAACAACCTATAGTAGTAAGTAGGTCCCCATGTAGTCTATCAGTCAGAATTCTGTCACATTTGCAGCTTCTTTCCAGTGGTAGATATCTCCAATCCCACTAATTTTGACTGCGCAGCTCCCATTGAAAAAATACATGCTTTCCGTAAATTTATGCCACTGAGTATAGGAGCTACAAGAAAGCAGGAAGGCAGACCCCCACCTACAGTAGTAAGTAGGTTCCCATATAGTCTATCAGCCAGAACTGTTCCACATTTACACCTGCTTTCTTTTGGGAGCTATCTCCAATCCCACTCACATGGTCTGCTCAGCTCCCATTGAAAAACTACAGGCTTTCCGTTAAGTTTTACCACTGCGTATGGGAGCTACAAGAAAGAAAGAAGGCAGACCCCACCTACAGTAGTAAGTAGATCCCGATGCAGTCTATCAGCCCGACCACTGTCACATTTGCACCTGCTTTCCTGTGGGAGCTATCTCCAATCCCACTCACTTGGACTGCTCAGCTCCAATTGAAAAAATACATGCTTTCCGTTAAGTTGTAGAACTACGTATGGAATATACAAGAAAGCAGGAAGGCAGACCCCACCTACAGTAGTAAGTACGTCCCCATGTAGTCTATTAGCCAGAACCGTGTCACATTTGCAGCTGCTTTCCTGTGGCAGCTATCTCCAGTCCCACTTGGATTGGAGTCCCACTTGGACTACTAAGCTCCCACTGAAAAAATATATGCTGTAGGTTAAGTTATACCACTGTGTATGGGAGCTCCAAGAAAGCAGGAAGGCAGACCCCACCTACAGTATATACAAGTATAGAAGTTATACCACTGCCTATGTGCTGAAGACGACAGGAGACGAGCCCACCCTGTAGTGCAACATGTCTCAACTTTATTGGCAAAGATACAACTCTTTTATAGATACAATAATCAGGCTCATACATATTGCAAAAGCTAAGCTCATCATTGGTTCCCAGTTAGATGCAAACGTCGCCCTTGTTTCAACATACTCTAGATACTTGTGGCTGCTTAACCCAAACTAAGCTCCTGCTTTCTCATCCAGTTGTCATACAACTCTCCTGCTCTCACGTCCTTGAGCAAGGGTGCAATATCTTATCGCTTAATGCTTACTGCCTAACCAGCTGTATTGTATCATGTCCTCTTTCCTCTAGCCAAGTCTCCAAAAAACTCACCACATTTCCCCTGTTTTATTTTTGGACAATGATATTAGCCTGCCACATCCTCTCAAGTGTTCTTTCTATTGTCCGTTGAATACAATTTATAAAACAGTGTAACACTAACAATACAAATAAAACAATACCCATAAAGCCAATTCCATACATTATAACATTTCACAACTAAGGGCTTATTCCCCATCCCTTAAGCCATCCTTCAAGTCCTAATCCCTCTTCTTGTTTCAGCTGATGTAATCCCTGTTTAAGTTCTTTCGGTTTGTCATGTATCAAGGTGGAATGGTCCGACAGGTTCATAGAACACGTGCCCTCAAATTCTTCACATCCATGTCCGTGACCTAATGATAAAAAGTATATGGCAGCTATTTTTTGTAACAGCGCATGATTTACACTTTGAATGTCAGTTGTTAACATATCAATAATTTCTGAAGTTTTATTTAACTCATCTTTAGTTGAACATCGTAAATGTTTAACCACGTTCATGGCCTTATTAGCTGCTCCTCCTGGCAAAAGGGGGCAACTATGACTTGCTTCAGTTCACTCCAAAATCATGGGGGACCAATATCAGTACAATCAAACTCATAATAACTACGTTTTTTGCAAGAGCTATTATTATGGTCAGCAAGCAGCATTAGCGTGGTTAAGTTAGGGTGGAATAAAGAGAGTTTCCCCAAATAATAGGGTCCACCCGGGGGATTTACTGGTATTCCGTTCCAGGCCCTTTCTCCACAGATTAAAAATATACCCGTGGGCAATTTCTTCGGTGATGTAATACTAGAGACATTACAGCTGGAATACAATTGCTTAAATACCGTTTCTGACTTTAAAGAAGAGTCTAAGGTGGCCCAATATTTTCGATTTCTATTAAAGTCATGGATATCCCGTGACATAAAACTTATCCATTTTGCCCCACTTCCAATAGTACCGAAGCTTGCATTGGCACTTCCAAACAAGTCTGTTTCCTCAGGGGGTGAGGCTAATGTGGTATTAAGAGACTTAATTATCTCACATTGACATTTCCCGTCCGAATGATCGTGATCATCGCTAACTGTGTTCAGCCCCGTCCTATTACACAAGGTGTTATTGTCTACTAGTCCACAAAATTCCTTCGGATTCCACATGGGCAATCCTATCAAACGCATTTTAAAAGGATTAGTAACCCCTCCCAAACTAAGAAAAAGAGAGGATTGACCAGTTTGATTAGCAAAGGTTATCAAAATATTATCTCTAGTCTGATTAAAATGCGTCAAGCTGTTAGCAATTATAGTTACACTAAAAGATATGATTATAACAAAACACATCATTATTATTCATGAAATTCACTGTCTTTTTGTTATATAACCTTCAGTCTTTTGATTGTTAGCCAGTCTTCCAATGACGAGGGTGTATTTATTCTGCAATCTCTTCTTGTCCTTTTTCGACAGATGATTTGATCTCCGCAGCTTCAAGGACAGCTCTTGGCCACCTGGCTGTTTTCTGGTTTAGCAAGGAGCAGCTTTTTGCAGCAAAGTTTTCAGCTCTTGGTCTGAATAACCCAGACTCGAAGTCTGAAAACCAGGCTCGAAGCCTGAAACCAGGCTCGAAGTCTGAAAAATGAACCAGAGTTAAGTCTGAAAAACCTAGTCTCGAAGCCTGAAACCAGGCTCGAAGCCTGAAAAACCCAGGCTCGAAGCCTGAAAAACCAGCTCCAAGCCTACTTCATGCGGAGATCAGCCCAGGGTCCGATTCTCAGCTGGGTGGGAAGAAATCAGTCCTACTCAATGTGAGTGATAGCAGAAATCTTCTTCTTTATTGAGAGGAGGCTCTAACTTATATACACAGCAGCTTCAAAGTTAGCTCAGCAACAGCAGCTAATAGATTACATTCTTATGTTCATCCTACTTGCGGTTTCTGCGATAAGCAAGCTCCCTCACATTTTCCCATCTTGTTTTTCTCCGAAATTGTTTTCCACCTTGAGCTGTTAGCTCGTTAGCTGAAAACAGTCCGACCTTGAGGGAACAGAAAGCGGCCTGCTGTCTATGTTGACTACGTGACAGCAACTGCTTTAACCATGGCTCTGACTCTGGTCTTGATTGTGCATTAAATTCATATAACTAGAACTCAGATTGCCTTGCCCCATCAGGCCTAACATTATACCCTGGGATCCATGTCCATTCTCCCTTAACCATTCCTCCACAGCTTTTGGCTTAGTAACAGGGGGAGCAGGTTGCAGTGAAGACCCGGTAAAGAGTTTGCGGACTCTCCCCCGGCTCCTGGGTTCACACCCACCTCCGGCCCGGCTGGGCCTATCTGGCGTCTCTGCGATCACTATTTAGGGGACGGAAATTTGAAATGAGAGGCGGGAGGTGTAAGAGTGGTACAAGATCGAGGCGACCACGCGGACCCTTCCAGCCAGAGAAGGAGAAAAGAAGGAGAAGCAATAGACCAGAGACTCCTCTGCAAGCCGTGGCGAGAATGAAAGCTGTGCCCCTGCAACCTATGGAGATCCATGGCAGTACCGAGAGTTACCAGCAGCTCCATGTGAGGGAGTCCGGACGGGCGAGGGACTGTTTGGGGAGACGGTCATGGCCCAGGCTGTGTTGGAGAGCCTGCACGTCGCAGAGCGGCCCCACACGAGAGGCAAAGAGGAGCTGCAGCATTTGGAATAAATGCGCGTCGGAGCAGCCCGTGCAGGTCTGCCGTGTGTGTGTTACCCCACGGACTTGCAGGGAGGACTGGTGTGGAGTTCACCCGTCCTGAGGAGGGACAAACGGCAGAAGCTATCAGGAACAGACTAACTGAAAACCCCACTGCCTGCCCCCCTGAATCGTTCAGGGGGGGACAGGGTAAAAACACTGGGATCAGGGCTCTGAGCCCGGGAAGAGGGGAGGTGTTGCAAGAAGGTGTTCTTAAAAAGGCTGGTTGGACTCTTCATTGATGTATTACTCTGTGTTGTTTCATTTTGATTATGTTTTGGGTTTTTGGGGGTATGTTTTAGTTGATGTTGCATTAAATTATTTTTCTGTTTTCTTCCCCAAACCCAGTAGCCTGGTCTGTTTTATCCTGAAACTTAAGAGGCAATTAAGCTCTCCCTGCCCTTGAGCAATTCTCAGTCTCTTCTGTACTTGATGCTAATCCTGGTCTTTGTTCCCTGATGGGCCTAAACCAGGACAGGCTGGCACCCAAATGGATCCTGTGGGAGAATCAACACACAAATACCCACGTCCCTAGTATAATACTTTGGCTGGAGGCTGCCATATCCCTGTTTTAGGGTCACAATATTTAACGCATATGTCTTTCTTTCCTTTTGTGCCTTTGGATTATGATGTATTATTACAGGTGGTAGCTTCTGTTCCCCAAACACACACAGGTGGTTCATAACAAATAAGGCCTTTAACAATTTCATATGTGGGTCTTTAACATCCCCAAATTTACCAAGATATATTTTTAGAGTCCCATTAGCTCTTTCTATTATGGCCTGTCCTGTGGGGGAATGGGGAATCCCTGCTATATGTTTAACTCCCCATTGTCTCATAAACTTTTCTATGCTTCTACTTATATAGGCCAGCTCTTTGTTTAAACCATGTGCTACCACCAGCACCTCCTCTCACTCCATCCCGTGCCCACCTCTTCTGTACCTTTCACCTCTCACATTACAACCCGAGATCTTCCGGACGCCTACCACATCTCCCCCTCCCTATGCTCGATGACTCCAGTGTCCTGTGGCACGGGCATATGATCAGGTGCTGGTCGTGTTCCACTTCACTATTCAATCCTGCCAATAGTTGAGTGACTCCATCTTGATCTGCATCACAGGGAGAACTCCGAGAAACACGTCAATCTGTAAGAGAGACTCAGTAGACCTTTATATCTTCTACGCCCCATGCTCTCCCCCTCCCTAAGACGGTTGAGCTGTACTTTTAAAGTAGTGTGAGTGCATTTAAAGACCGCCTGTCCCTGGCTAGTGTGAGGGATACCGTGGCTCAATGCATGGGGATAGCTGGTATGTCCATGACCCCTCCGGGCAGCCTACTCCACTGTTTTTAATAACTGAAATTTTACTAACAAGCATCAGACCCTAACAATCAGCAGCAAAGCTAGCGTGTTTATAGCACTTCTAAATGGTCCTTTCTCCAAAAGCCAGCTGTAGTTTTCTGTGACAAGCCTTGCAGTTTCACACGCTGCCCCAGCCTCCTCCTTGCTCCAAGTTGTTATCTCGTAGATATTTTTGCTTCTTCGTTTCTCACAGTTGAGAGCAGCTCAAGGACAATCTGCACATTAGTTTAGCAACTCATGCCTGCTAAGCTGCTTCTTATCCACTGAAAAAAAACATAGCTGACAAACAAAGTTATTATACTCGTGCTAAAGGTAAAATTCCTAGCAGGTCTATGTTGCAAAGTTGTATGGCTAATACTACTTACATTACTAATCAAGTCTTCTAATGTCATTGAGGTTTGGTTACTTTGTTTGCTAGGCCAGTATCCTAATATGCATAGTTGAGTTAATAAAGCAGATACTCCTACATCTGGAGCAAATATACTAGTTGCTATTATTGCTGAGGGAGAACAAAGGTAACATAATCATCACATTCACCAGTAAATGCATGCACAAATTGTTTTGGACAAAGATGTTTCAAATCATTGTGTGATTAGGCATTAAGATCGTCAGTTGTCCCAAACTGCATGGTCCCCTTTGTAATCTCGAGGGTATTCCAGGCCATGCCTGGTCCCCACACACCAGAAAAATTCCCTTTGGTAACTGTAAAGGCACAAGACTAGGCCTAGATCTTTTTGGTGAAGTATAATTGCACCAAGATGTTATGTTCTTATACACGCCCAGGATGGGATCCACATTCTGTCCCAAATGTTTTGGTATTGCTGGTAAAATTAAACATAAAAATCCATCTTTATAGATCCCAATAATTCTAACTCCTGTGGCTCTGTTGTCATTATTGGCAATGTAGTGGGTCTGGGACGGTAGTGATTTTCCACAGCAGCTCCTGCAGTGCTGTGCTTACTGTTGATATCAATATTATGACTACCGCTTGCACAACATCGGGGCTGTCCCTCCAGCATTCCTTCCCCCACCTTCACCAATAGCTGTGAGTGGGCATGATCTTGGGAGGGACTATGGCCAGGACAGCTGACCCAGGCTGACCAAGGAGATATTCCATACCATATGACGTCAGCTCAGTAATATAAACTGGGGGAAAGGAGCAGGAAGGGGAGGCGAGATTCATTTCTGGCCTTCCCAAAGCAATCGCTACGCGTACTGAAGCCCTGCTTCTCGGGAGGTGGCCGGACATCGCTGCTGATGGGAAGTAGAGAGTAACAGCTTATCTGCTTCTGCTTTGCTTCCCGCGCGCGCGACTTTGCTGCTTATTTATTAAACTGCTTTTATCTCAACCCACGAGATTCCCATCTTATTTTCTCCCCTTCCCTGGCTTGCTTCTCGGGAGGTGGGGGGTAAAGCGGTGTGGTGGGCACCTGGCATCCAGCCAGGCTAAAACTACCACAGGCAACCATGAAATGATCAAATCCCAGCTGTCAACTTTGCCATTACCCTTAACTAAGGGATTTGGTTTTAATGCATTTGGTACAGGTCATTGTGCCACATCTGATGGAACTCCCACCAAACAGGTAGAAAAAGGATTATCTGGAGTGGCCATTGATAAACATATTGTAGACTGATTGCTTTGGCCAGTGTAAGCCACATGTTTTGCTTGGGTTGTTGAAATTGCCTAAAACCATTTACCACAATCATTTGAAGCATCAACAGTATGACAAAATCCTTTTTTTTTTTTACTCCTGATCAAAAAAAAAAAAATTATTCACCAATGAGTCTAAAACGGAAACCACCTTTTAGCTTCTCAATGTCAAAATGTTCTGTTCTTCCAAGTTCCATTCCTGACACCTAAACCACCTTAGAAAGTTTCCACTGTAAGAAAACCACTATTCATCATCACATTTACAGCAAAATGCATAACATCACGACCAACAGTTTTTACACTCTTTGAGGCAAGGGACTGAGGATGGAAAGGATGAGCCCAGCGGTCCGTGAGGGCTGGGGCCGGCGGTGTCAGCGCGCGGTGTGTGTGTGGTGGGCACTCCGGAGACAGTGACCGGGCGCGGCAAGCGGCTGCGGATGAAAGGGCCGGGGGGGGGGTCTGGATCACTCCGTGCCGTCCCCGGCGCCGGCTGCGTAGTCGGTATTACTCTCTCCCGTATTTTCTTTGTCTTTCCCCTCGTGCCCGATGCTGCCCAGTCTAACATGGGGTCGCGCTCCCCCACTCTCCTCTGATCATCCTGCGCTGCACCCCCGTTCGACTCTGCCCACTTGCCATTCCCCGGCAAGTCGTCCCAGGGGTAACTCGGCGGGCTAGGCTCGAATGGGAAGCAGCTCTCCCGCGGGGGCTCTGCTCCGAAGTCCCTTCACCTCTCTGACTTTGTAAAAACTCTTGTGTAGAGGAGAACTCCGCGTAGCCGCACCACCCCCGTCTCCTCACCAGACTCCGTCTTGTAGCTCTCATTTCTGCCACTCCTCCAAGTAGATCGCTCATCTTCGGTGGCCAACGAGGCGTCTGACTTTTCCCCTTTGTCCCGCCTCCATTTTCGTCAGGCGCCAACTTTGGCGGATCGTGGGGTGTCTGACTTTTCTCTTTTCTCAGTATCATCCGCCTCAGCGCCGCTCCCGGCATTACTATCGGTGCTGCTCCTGGCGATGCTCTCGGCGCCTTTCCCGGCACTGCTCCCGACGCATCTCCCGGCGCTACTCTCAGCACTACTGTCTGTGCCTCTCCCGGCACTTCTACCGGCGCTGACCGCTCTACAGGCGGGGGGGGGAGCATTACTTTTGAGACGGTAGGAGTCACCGGGGTGGATTGGAACCAGTCACGCTCATTGTTTTTATTCTTACTCTGTGCTGCTGATGCGTGCTCAGCAGCCTTCTTTTCTGCCTGATCTCGCAACAATTCATTGTGCACTATCCTCCAAAGCTTCCGTAAGTTTTCAGCTATCTCATCGTCCTCCAGGGTAGCTTCCCACAGCAAATCCCCAAATTTACGCCATTCACTCAGTTCATGCACTGTATGTGGATTCTGAAACACTCCCTTAGCATACCAATAAGCTAACAATCCTGGTGGGTCCTTTTCCAGATCTATACCCTTTATCTTCCGCTTCTGCAAGAATGCAGTAAATAAATCATATGCTGCTTGCCTTTTCATACCTATTATCGTCAGCGCACTGTTGCAACCCTTCAAGGTCCGATGGCACGTATCGACTGGGCTCGTCTATACGGTCACCCAGGGCACGTCGTGTTCCCAATTTTCACGCTTATTGCCATCCTTGCTGCATAGGACTTGAACCCCTTCGTCGCTCCGCCGTGGGGCCCAGTCAGTATATCACGTCCGTCGTGTATCGTGTCGGGGTCACCATTTGCTGAAGACGACAGGAGACAAGCCCACCCTGTAGTGCAACAAGTCTCAACTTTATTGGCAAAGATACAGTTCTTTTATAGATACAATTATCAGGCTCATACATATTGAAAAAGCTAAGCTCATCATTGGTTCCCAGTTAGATGCAAACCTCGCCCTTGTTTCAACATACTCCAGATACTTGTGGCTGCTTAACCCAAACTAAGCTCCTGCTTTCTCATCCAGTTATCATTCAACTCTCTTGCTCTAACAGCCTTGAGCAAGAGTCGAATATCTTATCGCTTAATGCTTATTGCCTAACCAGCTGTATTCTATCATGTCCTCTTTCCTCTAGCCAAGTCTGCACAAAACTCCCCACACCTATGGGAGGTAAAAGAAAGCAGGAAGGAATACCACACCTACAGTAGTAAGTAAGATCCCATGTAGTCTCTCAGCAAACATTATGTCACCTTTGAAGCTGCTTTTCTGTGGGAGCTATCTCCAATCCCACGCTCTTGGCCCCGTCAGCTCCCATTAATAAATAAATTCTGTCGATAGAAATTATACCACTGCGCATGGGAGGTACAAGAAAGCAGGAAGACAGATCCCACCTATATTACTAAGTTGGTCCCCATGTAGTCTATCAGCCAGCACTGTGTCACATTTGCACCTGCTTTCCTGTGGGAGCTATCTCCAATCCCACTCACTTGGACTGCTCAGTTCCCATTGAAAAAATATATGCTGTCGTTTAAGTTATACTACTGCATATGGGAGCTACAAAAAAGCTGGAAGGAATACCACACCTACAGTAGTAAGTAGGCCCCCATGTAGTCTCTCAGTCAACAGTGTGTCACTTATGAAGATTCTTTCCTGTAGGAGCTATCTCCAATCCCACGCTCTTGTCCTCATCAGCTCTCTTTAAAAATACAGACTGTCGGTAGAAGTTATAACACTGCATAGGGGAGGAACAAGAAAGCAGGAAAGCAGACACCACAAAAAGTAGTAAGTAGGTCCCCATGTAGTCTTTCACTCAGCACTGTGTCACATATGAAGCTGCTTTCCTGTGAAAGCTATCTTCGATCCCACTCACTTGGACTGCTCAACTCCCTTTGAAAAAATACTTGATTTCCGTTAACGTTACAGCACAGCGTATAGGATCTACAAGAAAGCAGGAAGGCAGACCCAAAATAGAGTAGTAAGTATATCCCCATGTAGTCTATCAGCCAGCACTGTGTGACATTTGCAGCTGCTTTCCTGTGGTAGTTATCTCCAATTCCACGCTATTGGCCTTGTCACCTCCCTTTAAAAATACATTCTGTCGGTATAAGTTCTACAAGTGCGTATGCGAGCTACAAGAAAGCAGGAAGGCAGACCTCACCTACAGTACTAAGTTTGTCCCCATGTAGTCAATCAGCCAGCACTGTGTCACATTTGAACCTGCTTTCCTGTGAAAGCTATCTCCAATCCCACTCACATGGACTGCTCAACTCCCATTGAAAAAATACAGACTGTCGGTAGAAGTTATACCATTGCGTATGGGAGCAACAAGAAAGCAGGAAGGCAGACTCCACCTACAGTACTAAGTTGGTCCCCATGTAGTCAATCAGCCAGCACTGTGTCACATTTGCACCTGCTTTCCTCTGGAAGCTATCTCCCATACAACTCACTTAGAATGCTCCGCAGTCTTTGCAGCTGCTTTCTTGTGGCACCTACCTACAATCGCGTGAGCTTGGCTTGCTCAGCTCACACTGAAAATAAAGGTTTGTGTTTAAAGTTAAGCCACTGCCTCTGGGAGCTTTAATAAAACAGGTACGCATACTCCACCTACAGTGGTACGTAGATAACGTAGTCTATCATCTAGCACTTTGTCACATTTGCAGCTGCTTTATTCTGTAAGGTATCTCCAATCCCATTCACTTAGACTGCTCAGCTGCCACTGGAAAAGTATATGCTCTCGGTTAAGTTATACCACTGCGTATGGGAGCTACAAAAAAGCTTGAAGGCAGACCCCACCTACAGTAGCAAGTGGGCCTCCATGTGGTCTATCAGCCAGCACTGTGTCACATTTGCAGCTACTTTCCTCTATGTGCTATCTCCAATCCCAAACACTTGGACTGCTCAACACCCATTGAAAAAATACATTCTGTCATTATAAGTTATACCACTGCATATGGGAGCTACAAGAAAGCAGGAAGGAAGGTCCAACCTACACTAGTAAGTAGATCCCCATGTAGTCTATCAGCCAGCACTGTTTCACATTTGCACCTGCTTTCCTGTGGGAGCTATCTCAATCGCACTCACTTGGACTGCTCAGATCCCACTGAAAAAATACAGTCTGCCTGTAGAACTTACGTCACTGCATCTGGGCAGTACAAGAAAGCAGGTACGCAGACCCCGCCTACAGTGGTACGTAGATCACGTTGTAGTCTATCAGCTTGCACTGTGCAGCCTTTGCAGCTGTTTTCCTGTCAGAGCTATCTCCAATCCCACGCTCTTGTCCTGCTGACCTCTGATTGAATATGCAGACTGTCGGTAGAAGTTATACCACTGTGTATGGGAGCTACAAGAAAGCAGGAAGGAAGACCCCGCCTACAGTGGTACGTAGGTCCCATTGTAGTCTATCAGCTTGCACTGTGGCACATTTGCAGCTGCTTTCCTGTGGGAGTTATCTCCAATACCACGCACTTGGCCTGCTCAGTTGCCTTTGAAAAAATATAGGCTTTCAGTAGAAGTTATACCACTGCGGATGGGAGCTACAAGAAAGCAGGAAGGCAGACCCCACCTACAGTAGTAAGTAAGTCCATATGGAGTCTAACAGCCAGCACTGTGTAAAATTTGCACCTGCTTTCCTGTGAAAGCTATCTCCAATTCCACTCACTTGGACTCTCTGCTCCCATTGAAGAAATACCACCTTTACGTTGTTATAGCACTGCGTATGCGAGCTACAAGAAATCAGGAAGGCAGACCCCACCTACAGTAGTAAGTACGTCCCCATGTAGTGTATCAGCCAGCACTGTGTCAAGTTTGCAGCTCCTTTCCTGTGGGACCTATCTCCAATCCCACTCACTTGGAATGCTCAGCTCCCATTGAAATATATAGACTGTTTCTAGAAGTTATACCACTGCGTATGGGAGCTACAAGAAAGCAGGAAGGCAGACCCCACCTACAGTAGTAAGTAGGTCCATATGGAGTCTATACGCCAGCACTGTTTCACCTTTACAGCTGCTTTTTGGTGGTAGTTATCTCCAATAACACTCACTTGTACTGCTCAGGTCCCATCGAAAAAATATATCCTGTCGCTTCAGTTATACCACTGCGTATGGGAGCTAAAAGAAAGAGGAAGGAAGACCCCACCTACACTAGTAGCTAGGTCCCCATGTAGTCTGTAAGCCAGCACTGTGTCACATTTGCACCTGCTTTCCTGTGGTAGCTATCTCCAATTCCAATCACTTGGACTGCACAACTTCCATTAAAAAAATACAGACTGTCGCTAGAAGTTATACCACTGCGTACGAGAGCTACAAGAATGCAGGAAGGCAAACCCAACCTACAGTAATAAGTATGTCCCCATGTAGTCACTCAGCCAGCACTGTGTCACATTTGCACCTTCTTTTCTGTGGGAACTATATCAAATCCCACTCACTTGGACTGCTCAGCTCCCATTGAAATAATACAGACTGTCTGTAGAAGTGATACCACTGCGTATGGGACCTACAAGAAAGAAGGAAGGAAGTCCCAAACTTCAGTGTTAAGTAGGTCCCCATTTAGTCTATTAGCCAGCACTGTTTCAAATTTGCACCTGGTTTCCTGTATGCGCTATCTCCAATCCCAGTCACTTTGACTGCTCAACTCCCATTGAAAAAATACATTCCGTCGGTGTGAGTTATAACACTGCGTATGGGAGCTACAAGAAAGCAGGAAGGCAGACCTCATCTATAGTGTTAAGTAGGTCCCCATGTAATCTATCAGCCAGCGCTGTGTCACACTTGCAGCTTCTTTCCTGTGAAATCTATCCCCAATCCCAGACACTTGGACTGCTCAAGACAGAAGTGACTCACAGCGCCCATTGAGAAAATATATGCTGTCCTTTAAGTTGTACCACTGCGTATTGGAGCTACAAAAAAAGCAGGCTGGCAGACCCCAGCTACAGTACTAAGTAGGTCCCAATGTAGTCAATCAGACAGCACTGTTTCACATTTGCAGCTTCTTTCCTGTGAAAGCTATCCCCAATCCCAGTCACTTGGACTGCTCAACTCCCATTGAAAAAATCCAGAATGTCGCTAGAATTTAGAACACTGCTTATGGGAGCTACAAGAAAGCAGGAAGGCAGACTCCAACTACAGTAGGAAGTAGGTTCGCATGTAGTCTATCAGCCACCACTGTGTCAAATTTGCCGCTTCTGTCATGTCGGAGCTATATCCAAACCGACTCATTTGGACTGCTCAACACCCCATTGAAAAAATACATGCTTTCCTTAAGTTATACCACTGAGTATGGGAGCTACAAGAAAGCAGGAAGGCAGACCCTGTGGAGGAGTGGTTAAGGGAGAATGGACATGGGTATAATGTTAGGCCAGATGGGGCAAGGCAATCTGAGTTCTAGTTATATGAATTTAATGCACAATCAAGACCAGAGTCAGAGCCATGGTTAAAGCAGTTGCTGTCATGTAGTCAGCGCAGACAGCAGGTCGCTTTCTGCTCCCTCAAGGTCGGACTGTTTTCAGCTAACGAGCTAACAGCTCAAGGTGGAAAACAACTACGGGGGAAAAACAAGATGGGAAAATGTGAGGGAGCTTGCTTATCCCAGAAACCGCAAGTAGGATGAACAAAAGAATGTAATCTATTAGCTGTTATTGCTGAGCTAGCTTTGAAGCTGCTGTGTATATAAGTTAGAGCCTGCTCTCAATAAAGGAGAAGATTTCTGCTATCACTCACATTGAGTAGGACTGATTTCTTCCCACCCAGCTGAGAATCGGACCCTGGGTTGATCTCCGCATGAAGTAGGCTTCGAGCCTGGGTTTTTCAGACTTAGGGTCTGGTTTCAGACTTAGGGTCTGGTTTTAGGCTTTGAGCCTGGGTTTCAGGCTTCGAGCCTGGGTTTTTCAGGCTTCAAGCCTGGGTTTCAGGCTTCGAGTCTGGGTTTCAGGCTTCGAGCCTGGGTTTTTCAGGCTTCGAGCCTGGGTTTCAGGCTTCGAGCCTGGGTTTTTCAGGTTTCGAGCCTGGGTTTCAGACTTCGAGCCTGGGTTTCAGGCTTCGAGCCTGGGTTTTTCAGACTTAGAGTCTGGTTTCAGGCTTTGAGCCTGGGTTTCAGGCTTCGAGCCTGGGTTTTTCAGGCTTCAAGCCTGGGTTTCAGGCTTCGAGTCTGGGTTTCAGGCTTCGAGCCTGGGTTTTTCAGGCTTCGAGCCTGGGTTTCAGGCTTCGAGCCTGGGTTTTTCAGGTTTCGAGCCTGGGTTTCAGACTTCGAGTCTGGGTTTCAGGCTTCGAGCCTGGGTTTTTCAGACTTAGAGTCTGGTTTCATGCTTTGAGCCTGGGTTTCAGGCTTCGAGCCTGGGTTTTTCAGGCTAAGAGCTGAAAACTTCGCGGCAAGACCCCTGCTACAGTAGTAAGTAGGTCCCCACGCAGTCTATCAGCCAGCATGGTGTAACATTTGCAGCTGCTTTCCTGTGGGAGCCATCTTCAATAACATACTCTTTTTCTCCTTAGATCCCATTGAATAAATACATGTGTCTGTTAAGTTATACCACTGAGTATGGGAGCTACAAGAAAGCAGGAAGGCAGACCCCAACTACAGTAGTAAGTAGGTCCCCATGTAGGCTATCAGACGGCACTGTGTCACCTTTGAAGCTTCTTTCCTGTGGGAGCTATCTACAATCCCACTCTCTTGGACTGCTCAGCTCCCTTTAAGTTATACAGTGGGGAGTTTTGTGGAGACTTGGCTAGAGGAAAGAGGACATGATAGAATACAGCTGGTTAGGCAGTGAGCATTATGCGATAAGATATTGGACTCCTGCTCAAGGACATGAGAGCAAGAGAGTTGTATGATAACAGGAGGAGAAAGCAGGAGCTTAGTTTGGATTAAGCAGACACAAGTATCTGGAGTATGTTGAAACAAGGGCGAGGTTTGCATCTAACTGGGAACCAATGATGAGCTTAGCTTTTTCAATATGTATGAGCCTGATAATTGTATCTATAAAAGAACTGTATCTTTGCCAATAAAGTTGAGACTTGTTGCACTACAGGGTGGGCTTGTCTCCTGTCGTCTTCAGCAAATGGTGACCCCGACGCGATACACGAAGGACGTGATATACCGACTGGGCGCCACGGCAGAGCGATGAAGGGGTTCAGGACCTATGCGGCAAGAACGGCAATAAGCGTGAAAATTGGGAACACGCCGTGCCCTAGGTGACCGTATAGACGAGCCCAGCTGATACGTGCCGCCGGACCTTGAAGGGCTGCAACAGCACACTGACAAATAGGTATGGAAAGGCAAGCAGCATATGATTTATTTACTGCATTCTTGCAGAAGCGGCAGATAAAGGGTATAGATCTGCAAAAAGACATACCAGGGTTGTTAGCTTATTGGTATGCTAAGGGAGTGTTTCAGAATCCACATACAGTGCATGAATTGAGCGAATGGCGTAAATTTCGGGATTTGCTGTGGGAAGCTACCCCGGAGGACGATAAGATAGCTGAAAAGTTAGGGAAGCTTTGTAGGATAGTGCACAATGAGTTGTTGCAACATCAGGAAGAAAAAAAAGCTGCTGAGCACGCATCAGCAGCACAGAGTAAGAATAAAAACAATGAGCATGACTGGATCCAATGCACCCCGCTGTCTCCTACCTTCTAAAAAGTAATGCTCCACCCCCGCGTGTACAGCAGTCAGTGTCGGGAGAAGCGCCTCTCTCGGCACCGACAGTAGTGCCGAGAGAGGCGCCGAGAGCAGCGCCAGGAGCAGCACCGAGAGTAGTGCCGGGAGCGGCGCTGAGGCAGATGATACCGAGAAAAGAGAGAAGTCAGCCACCCCAAGATCCGCCAAAGTTGGCGCCTGACGGAAATGGAAAAGGGACAAAGGGGAAAAGTCAGACGCCTCGTTGGCCACCGAAGATGAGTGATCTATGTGGAGGAGTGGCAGAAATGAGATCTAGAAGACGGAGTCTGGTGAGGAGACGGGGGGTGGTGTGGCTACGCGGAATAAAAAAACCCTTCTTCTCTACACAAGTGTTTTTACAAAGTCAGAGAGGCGAAGGGGCTTCGGAGCAGAGCCCCCGCGGGAGAGCTGCTTCCCATTCGAGCCCAGCCCGCCGAGTTACCCCTGGGACGACTTGCAGGGGAATGTCGAGCGGGCGGAGTCGGCCGGGGGTGCAGCGCAGGATGATCAGAGGAGTGGGGGAGCGCGACCCCATGTTAGACTCGGCACCATCTAGCACGCGAGGGAAGAAAAAGAAAACACGGGAGAGAGTAATACCGACTGCGCCGCCGGCGCCGGGGACGGCACGGAGTGAGCCAGACCCCCTCCGCCCCTTCCATCCGCAGCCACCGCCGCCACAGCGCAGCCTATTCCCACGCCCGGTCACTCTCTCCGGAGTGCCCCCACACACACACCGTGCGCCGATACGGCCTGTCCCAGCCCTCACGGACCGCTGGGCTCATCCTTTCCATCCTCAATCCCTTGCCTCAAAGAGTGTAAAAACTGTTGGTCGTGATGTTATGCAGTTTGCTTTAAATGTGATGATGAATAGTGGTTTTCTTACAGTGGAAACTTTCTAAGGTGGTTTAGGTGTCAGGAATGGAACTTGGAAGAACAGAACATTTTGGCATTTAAAAGTCAGTAACACAGTAAAAAAGAAAGAAAATAGGGTTAAAAAGGTTCTTAAAAAGTGATTTATGTTTTAGACTCATTGGTGAAAGATTGGTTTTTTTTTGATCAGGAGTAAAAAAAAAAAAAAGGATTTTGTCATACTATTGATGCTTCAAATGATTGGCAATTTCAACAAACCAAGCAAAACATGTGGCTTACACTGGCCAAAGCAATCAGTCTACAATATGTTTATCAATGACCACTCCAGATAATCCTTTTTCTACCTGTTTGGTGGGAGTTCCATCAGATGTGGGACAATGGCCTGTACCAAATGCATTAAAACCAAATCCCTTAGTTAAGGGTAATGGCAAAGTTGACAGTTGGGATTTGATCATTTCATGGTTGCCAATAATGACAACAGAGCCACAGGAGTTAGAATTATTGGGAGCTATAAAGATGGATTTTTATGTTTAATTTTACCAGCAATACCAAAACATTTGGGACAGAATGTGGATCCCATCCTGGGCGTGTATAAGAACACAACATCTTGGTGCAATTATACTTCACCAAAAAGATCTAGGTCTACTCTTGTGCCTGTACAGTTACCAAAGGGAATTTTTCTGATCTGTGGGGACCAGGAATACCCTCGAGATTACAAAGGGGACCATGCAGTTTGAGACAACTGACGATCTTGATGCCTAATCACACAATGATTTAGAAACATCATTGTCCAAAACAGTTTGTGCATGCATTTAATGGTGAATGTGATGACTATGTTTCCTTTGGTCTCACTCAGCAATAATAGCAACTAGTATACTTGCTCCAGGTGTAAGAGTATCTGCTTTATTAACTCAGCTATACAAATTAGAATACTGGCCTAGCAAACAAAGTAACCAAACCTCAATGACATTAGAAGACTTGATTAGTAATGTAAGTAGTATTAGCCATACAACTTTGCAACATAGACCTGCTAGGAATTTTACCTTTAGCACGAGTATAATAACTTTGTTTGTCAGCTGTGTTTTTTTTCAGTGGATAAGAAGAAGCTTACCAGACATGAGTTGCTAAACTAATGTGCAGATTTTCCTTGAGCTGCTCTCAACTGTCAGAAACGAAGAAGCAAAAATACCTACGAGATAGCAGCTTCAAGCAGGGAGGAAGCTGGGGCAGCGTGTGAAACTGCAAGGCTTGTCACAGAAAACTACAGCTGGCTTTTAGAGAAAGGACCAATTAGAAGTACTATAAATACGCTAGCTTTGCTGCTGATTATGGAGGTCTGATGCTTGTTAGTAAAATTTGAGTTATTAAAAACAGTAGAGCAGGCTGCCCGGAGGGGTCATGGACATACCAGCTATCTCGATGCATTGAGCCACGGTATCCCTCGCACTAGCGAGGGACAGGCGGTCGTTAAATGCGCTCACAGATCAACCGTCTTAGGGAGGGGGAGAGCATGGGGCGTAGAAGATATAACGGTCTACTGAGTCTCTCTTGCAGATTGACGTGTTTCTCGGAGTGCTCCCTGTGATGCAGATCAAGATGGAGTCACTCAACTATTAGCAGGATTGAATAGTGAAGTGGAACACGACCAGCACCTGATCATATCTTCCTGCAATTGGCTCAGCTAGCATATGTGCTGGGCAGACACGTTATGTATCAGCCAGTGCCACAGGACACTGGAATCATCAAGCATAGGGAGCGGGAGATGTGGTAGACGTCCGGAAGATCTCAGGTTGTAACGTGAGAGGTGGAAGGTACAGAAGAGGTGGGCATGGGGTGGAGTGAGAGGAGGTCCTAGTAGTGGCATATGTGAGCACATTGTGTAAACAAGGGGTTGAAGTTTGGCAGATGGATGTCACTCATGTGGCAGAGTTTGGAAGACTAAAATATGTGCATGTAACCATAGACACATGGAGCAAATTTGTTTGGGCAACAGCACAGACAGGGGAGAGGGCCATACATGTGGAGCGTCATTTATATAGTAGTTTTGCAACAATGGGAATTCCTCAGAAAATAAAGACAGACAATGGGCCGGCCTATATAAGTAGAAGCATAGAACAGTTTATGACGCAATGGGGAGTTAAACATGTAGCAGGGATTCCCCATTCCCCCACAGGACAAGCCATAATAGAAAGAGCTAATGGGACTCTAAAAAGATATCTTGGTAAATATGGGGATGTGAAAGACCCACATATGAAATTGTTAAAGACCTTATTTGTTATGAACCACCTGTGTGTGTTTGGGGAACAGAAGCTACCACCTGTAATAATACATCGTAATACAAAGGCACAAAAGGAGGGGAAGAAAGAAATATGGGTTAAATATCGTGACCCTAAAACAGGGATATGGCAGCCTCTGGCCAAAGTATTATACTGGGGACGTGGATATTTGTGTGCTGATTCTCCCACAGGATCCATTTGGGTGCCAGCCAGGTGGACAACAGCTGTCCTTGAAGCTGCGGAGATCAAACCATCTGACGAAAAAGGACAGGAAGAGATTGGAGAATAAATAAACCCTCGTCTTGCGGTCATTGGAGGACTGACTAACAATCAAAAGACTGAAGATTATATAACAAAAAGACAGTGAATGTAATGAACTATTATTCATTAAATAATGAGGTGTTTTGTTATAACCATAGCTTTTAGTGTAATTATAACTGCTAACAGCTTGACGCATTTTAATCAGCCTAGAGATAATATTTGGATAACCTTTGCTAATCAAACTGGTCAATCATCTCTTTGTCTTAGTTTGGGAGGGGTTACTAATCCTTTTAAAACGTGTTTGATAGGATTGTCCATGTGGATTCTGGAGGAATTTTGTGGACTAGTAGACAATAACACCTTCTGTAATAGGACGGGGCTGAATACGATGATCACGATCGTTCGGACTGGAAATGTCAATGTGAGATAATTAAGTCCCTTAATACCACATTAGCCTCACCCCCTGAGGAAAAAGACATGTTTGGAAGTGCCAATGCAAGCTTCGGTACTAATGGAACTGGGGGAAATTGGATAAGTTTTATGTCACGGGATATCCATGACTTTAATAGAAACCGAAAATATTGGGCCACCTTAGACTCTTCTTTGAAGTCAGAAATGGTATTTAAGCAATTGTATTCCAGCTATAATGTCTCTAGTATTACATCACCGAAGAAATTGCCCACGGGTATATTTTTAATCTATAGACAAAGGGCCTGGAACGGAATACCAGTAAATCCCCCGGGTGGACCCTGTTATTTAGGGAAACTCTCTTTATTCCACCCTAACTTAACTACGCTAATGCAACTTGCTGACCATAATAATAGCTCCCGCAAAAAACATAGTTCTTATGAGCTTGATTGTACTGATATTGGTCCCCCACGATTTTGGAGTGAAATGAAGCAAGTCATAGTTGCCCACTTTTGTCAGGAGGAGCAGCTAATAAGGCCATGAACTTGACTAAACAGTTAGGATGTTAGACTAAATATGACTTAAATAGAAGTAAAAGTTATACCACTGCATATGGGAGCTACAAGAAATCAGGAAGGCACACCCCACGTACAGAAATAAGTAATTCCCCATGTAGTCTCTCAGCCAGAACTGTGTCACATTTGCAGCTGCTTTCCTGTAGGAGTTATCTACAATCCCACGCTCTTGGCCCTGTCATCTCCCTTTAAAAATACATTCTGTCGAAATAAGTTAAACCTCTGCGCATGAGAGCTGCAAAAAAGCAGGTACACAGACACGATCTACAGTAGTAAGTAGGCCCCCATTTACTCTATCAGCCAGGACTGTGTCACACTTGCAGCTCCTTTTCTGTGAAAGCCATCTCCAGTCCCACTCACTTGGACTGCTCAACTCCCATGGAAAAAATACAGACTGTCGGTAGAAGTTATATCACTGCATATGGGAGCAATAAGAAAATGGGAAGGCAGACCCCACCTACAGTAGTAAGTAGGTCCCCATGTAGTTTCTCAGCCAGCACTGTGTCAGCTTTTAAGCTGCTTTCCTGTAGGAGCTATCTCTCATCCCACTCACTTGGACTGCTCAGGTCCCATTTAAAAAATACATGCTGGCAGTAGAAGTTATACCACTGCCTATGGAGCTACAAGAAAGCAGGAAGACAGACCCCACCTACAGTAGTAAGTAGGTCCCCATGTAGTCTCTAAGTCAGCACTGTTTCACATTTGTAGCGTCTTTCCTGTGGGAGCTATATGCAATCGCATTCACTTGGACTGATTAACTCTCATTGAAAAAATATATGCTTTCACTTAAATTATAGCACTGCATATGGGAGCTACAAAAAAGCTGGAAGGCAGACCCAACCTACAGTAGTAAGTAGGTCCCCATGTAGTCTATCAGCCAGCACTGTGTCACATTTGCCGCTGCTTTACTGTGGGAGTTATCTCCAGTCCCACTCACTTGGACTGCTCAGCTCCCATGGAAAAAAACAGTTTCTTTCCGTTAAGTTATACCACTGCGTATGGGAGCTCCAAGAAAGCAGGAAGGCAGACCCCAACTACAGTAGTAAATATGTCCCTATATAGTGTATCAGCCAGCACTGTCACATTTGCAGCTGTTTTCCTGTGAAAGGTATCTCCAATCCCAGTCACTTGGACCGCTCAATTCCCATTGAAAAAATACAGCCTGTCGGTAGAAGTTATTCCACTGCGTATGGGAGCTACAAGAAACCAGGAAGGCAGATCTCACCTACAGTAGTAAGTAGGTCCCCATGTAGTCTATCAGCCAGCACTGTGTCACATTTGTACCTGCTTTCTTTTGGGAGCTATCTCCAATCCCAGTCACTTGGACTGCTCAGCTCCCATTGAAAAAATACCTGCTTTCCGTTAAGTTATTGCACTGCGTATGGGAGCTACAAGAACACAGGAAGGCAATCCCCACCTATGCCGCGAAGTTTTCGGCTCTTGGCCTAAAAACCAGGCTCGAAGTCTGAAAACCAGGCTTGAAGCCTGAAACCAGGCTCAAACCCTGAAAAATGAACCAGACTCGAAGTCTGAAAAACCCAGGCTTGATGTCTGAAAAACCAGCTCTAAGCCTGCTTCATGTGGCGATCAACCCACGGTCAGATTCTCAACTGGGTGGGAAGAAAGCGGTCCTACTCAGTGTGATAGCAGAAATCTTCTTTATTGAGAGCAGACTCTAACTTATATACAAAGCAGCTTCAAAGCTAGCTCAGCAATAGCAGCTAATAGATTACATTTTCTTGTTCATCCTACTTGCACTTTCTGCCATAAGCAAGCTCCCTCACATTTTTCCATCTTGTTTTTCCCCAAAGTTGTTTACCACTTTTAGCCAAAAACAGTCTGACCTTGAGGGAACAGAAAGCGGCCTGCTGTCTACATGACTACATGGCTGCTGTCTACATGGCTCTGACTCTGGTCTTCATTGTGCATTAAACGCATATAACTAGAGCTCAGGCTGCCTTGCCCCAACAGGCCTAACATTATTGTTCTGGTTTAGCAAGGAGCAGCTTTTGGCTTAGTAACAGGGGGAGCGGGTTGCAGTGAAGACCCGGTAAAGGGTTTGCAGACCCTCTCCCCGACTACTGGGTTCAGACCCACCTCCGGCCCGGCTGGGCCCATCTGGCGCCTCTGCGATCACTATTTGGGGGACGGGAATTCGGAATGCGAGGCAGGAGGTGTAAGAGTGATACAAGATGGAGGCGGCCACACGGACCCTTCAGCCAGAGAAGGAGGAAGGAAGGAGAAGCAATAGAGCATAGACCCCTCTGCAAGCCCTGCAACCTATGGAGATCCATGGCAGGACCGAGAGTTACCAGCAGCTCCATGTGAGTGAGCCCGGACGGGCAAGGGACTGTGTGGGGAGACGGTCATGGCCCAGGCCGTGTTCGAGAGTCTGCACGCCGCAGAGCAGCCCCACACGAGAGGAAAAGAGGAGCTGCAGTCTTTGGAATAAGTGGGATTCTGAGCAGCCCGTGCAGTTCTGCCATGCGTGTGAGTTACCCCACGGACTTGCAGGGATGACTGGTGTGGAGTTCACCCGTCCTGAGGAGGGACAAACGGCAGAAGCTATCGGGAACAGACTAACTGAAACCCCCACTGCCTGCCCCCCCGAACCGTTCAGGAAGGGACAGGGTAAAAACCCCGGAATCAGGCCTCTGAGCCCAGGAAGAGGGGAGGTGTGTCAAGAAGGTGTTCTTAAAAAGGCTGGTTGGACTCTTCATTGATGTATTACTCTGTGTTGTTTCGTTTTGGTTATGTTTTGGGTTTTTGGAGGTATGTTTTAGTTTACGTTGCATTAAATTGTTTTTTTTTTTTTTTCCTTATGTTTTCTTCCCCAAACCTAGTGGCCTGGTCTGTTTTGTCATGAACCTGAAGCGGCAATTAAGCCCTCCCTACCCTTGAGCAATTCTCAGCCTCTTCGGTACTGCAGGCTAATGGTGGTCTTTGTTCCCTGATGGGCCTAAACCAGGACAATTATATCCCGGGATCCATTTCCATGCTCCCTCATTTTTTCTCCAAAATTTCCCCTGTTTTGTTTTTGCACAATCAAGACTGAGTCAGTCAATTTATGCACTGCCTTCATAATACAACTATATATGATTCTAAACATTACAAGCAAAAGCAAAATAACCAATATACATCTTAACTCTTCTTTGATTAATATAGTCAACCCAGGTGACAACCCCCCAAAAGATGATTGAAACCAATTATCAAAAGGCTGATAAGCCATCGTAATATTGTTAGCGTGAGCCTTTAAACATGCCAAAGCGTTGTGAATAGATTCATTATGATCAGAAAGATGAAAACAACACATGTCTTCAAAGTCTTGGCATCCGTGTCCTTCCGCCAATAGCAAAAAATCAATAGCTGCCAGATCTTGCAATAAGGCATGTCTAAGGCTTTTCTGGTCTGCCAACAATTTTTCAATAACATCAGTAGTAACATTAGCTTGCTGCTCCGATCACTATACTAATTTTTCTAACTGCCGTAAGGCCTGGGCTGCAGCCAATCCAGGTTCAAATGCTGAAGCAAATACATTCGCCGTAATGGACAACAATTGTACTTTACCATCACAATCTCCTTTTAAGTTGTGGGTATCTCTTGTTTTCTGTAACTTGGTACTTTTTAACCAGTCCTGCTGTCGAGGAGCAAACAAAGTTAGTTTCCCTAAATAACATGGCCCCCCATTTGGGTTAGCTGGGATTCCCTGCCACACTTGATCCCCACATATTAAGAAGATGTTCTTGGGTAGAGCTTTAGCAGACCCATTGCTCCACAGAGTAGGCCCCTGACGGGTCCCGCGTTCCCTACCAGCGTTACTTCCCCCATATATCAACCCAGATAAGTTGGTCATCCAAGTCCCACCAAATTGGCCAATCCACAATATCCTCCTTTTGGATCTACAAATTGACTATATGCACCTTTGGGGGAAACATCAGTCCACTGCTTAACCATATTTTTATATTGTTCCATTCCTCTTAGTCCTTGATATTTAGTCCCAAAGCTAAAACAAGTACGAGTCCAACTCCCATTCGTAATGTTTCCGATTGCTTGACTTCCCAGCAACTCCAACTCAGATGGGTCCCAGGGAAGAGGGACTTTGAGCCGACTTAACGAGTCTGCGGCACAGTCCGATGTCACTTTGCTGGAACAGGAGGCACTCCCGCTGACATATTTCTGGAAATCACTAGGATCAAAATCTGGTATCCCAACCAGGCAGGTGCGGAATGTATCACTCACCGACTGAAGACTCAGACAAAAGTCAACTTGGCCTGTCTGATTCGCCCAGGTGACCCACATGTTCTGACGTGGATTTACTTGATTCAATGGCGATGTGTGAACTGTCACCATCAGGATTATTAGGAGTACCAGCCACTCTAGTCCATTTCGCAGGAACCCATAATGGACCTGTAGGTGTAAGCACAGACATATAACCCCTGCCTAAATACTGCACTTTAGCTGAGCCCTGCCATATACCTGTGGATCTCTGTAAGTTACTCACATTGCTGGCGGTCTTTTGGATGTTTCCACCATTCCTTGATGTAGTCGAGCTGGAGGTTCTTTCTCCTCCCAAAAGATACATAAATGATACATAAATATGATACCCCTGTAATGTGTTGATAGGATTGCCCATGTGGAATCCGGAGGAATTTTGTGGACTAGTAGACAATAACACCTTGTGTAATAGAACTGGGCTGAACACAGTTAGCGATGATCACGATCGTTCGGACGGGAAACATCAATGTGAGATAATTAAGTCCCTTAATACCACATTAGTCTCACCCCCTGAGGAAACAGACTTGTTTGGAAGTGCCAATGCAAGCTTCGGTACTAATGGAACTGGGGGAAATTGGATAAGTTTTATGTCACGGGATATTCATGACTTTAATAGAAATTGAAAATATTGGGCCACCGTAGACTCTTCTTTGAAGTCAGAAACGGTATTTAAGCAATTGTATTCCATCTGTAATGTCTCTAGTATTACATCACCGAAGAAATTGCCCACGGGTATATTTTTAATCTGTGGAGAAAGGGCCTGGAACAGAATACCACTAAATCCCCCGGGTGGACCCTGTTATTTGGGGAAACTCTCTTTATTCCACCCTAACTTAACCTCGCTAATGGAGCTTGCTGACCACAAAAATAGCTCCCGCAAAAAATGTAGTTATTATGAGTTTGATTGTACTGATATTGGTCCCCCACGATTTTGGAGTGAACTGAAGCAAGTCATAGTTGCCACCCTTTTGCCAGGAGGAGCAGCTAATAAGGCCATGAACCTGGCTAAACAGTTAGGATGTTGGACTAAAGATAAGTTTAATAAAACTTCAGAAATGATTGATATGTTAACAGTTGACGTTCAAAGTGTAAATCATGCGGTGTTACAAAATAGAGCTGCCATAGACTTTTTATTATTAGCCCACGGACATGGATGTGAAGAATTTGAGGGCATGTGTTGTACGAACCTGTTGGACCATTTCATCTCTATACCTGCCAAACTGAAAGAACTTCAACGGGGATTCCATCAGTTGAAACAAGAAGAGGGATTAGGACTTGAAGGATGGCTTAAGGGGTGGGGAATAGGCCCTTGGTTACGAAATGTTATAATGTATGGAATTGGCTTTATGGGTATTGTTTTATTTGTATTGTTAGTGTTACACTGTTTTATAAATTGTATTCAACGGACAATAGAAAGAACACTTGAGAGGATGTGGCAGGCTAATATCATTGCCCAAAAATAAAACGGGGAAGTGTAGAGAGTTTTGTGGAGACCTGGCTAGAGGAAAGAGGACATGATACAATACAGCTGGTTAGGCAGTAAGCAGTAAGCGATGAGATATTGGACTCCTGCTCAAGGAGATGAGAGCAAGAGAGTTGTATGAAAACAGGACGGGAAAGGAGGAGCTCTGCTTGGGTTAAGCAGCCACAGGTATCTGAAGTAGGTTAAAACATGGTCGAGGTTTGCATCTAACTGAGAACCAATGATGATCTTAGCTTTTGCAATATGTATGAGCCTGATTATTGTATCTATAAAGGAGCTATGTCTTTGCAAATTAAGTTGAGACTTGTGGCACTCCAGGGTGGGCTTGTCTCCCGTCGTCTTCAGCAGGGTCTCCCTTCCTGCTTTCTTGTAGTTCCCTTACGCAGTGGTATAACTTCTACTGCCAGCATGTATTTTTTCAATGGGAGCTGAGCAGTCCAAGTGAGTGGGATTGGAGATATACCAATCCCATATACCGTGAAGTTTTCGACTCTTCTCCTAAAAACCAGACTCGAAGTCTGAAAACCAGTCTTGAAGCCTGAAACCAGGCTCGAAGCCTCAAACCGGGCTCTAAGCCTGAAAATCTAGCTCTAAGCCTGCTTCATGCGGCGATCAACCCACGGTCCAGTTCTCAGCTAGGTGGGAAGAAATCCGTCCTACTCAATGTGAGTGATAGCAGAAATCTTCTTTATTGAGAGCAAGCTCTAACTTATATACACAGGAGCTTCAAAGCTAGCTCAGCAACAGCACCTAATAGATTTCATTTTCTTGTTCATCCTACTTGCGGTTTCTGCGATAAGCAAGCTCCCTCACATTTTCCCATCTTGTTTTCCCCAAAGTTGTTTACCACTTTTAGCCAAAAACAGTCCGACCTTGAGGGAACAGAAAGCGGCCTGCCGTCTACATGACAGCAACTGCTTTAACCATGGCTCTGAGTGTGGTCTTGTTTGTGCATTAAATTCATATCACTAGAGCTCAGGCTGCCTTGCCCCAGCAGGCCTAACATTAAATCCCGGGATCCATGTCCATGCTCCCTCAGTTTTTCTCCACATTTCCCCCATTTTTTTTTTTGCACAATCACGACTGAGTCAGTCAATTTATGCACTGCCTTCGTAATACAACTATATACTATCTTAAAAATTATAAGCAAAAGCAAAATAATCAATATCCATCTTAACCCTTCTTTGATTAACATTGTCAACCAAGGTGAAAACCCCCTAAAAGCTGATTGAAGCCAATTATCAAAAGGGTTATAACCCACCGGAATATTCTTAGCGTGAGCCTTTAAATACGCCAAAGCTTTGTGAATAGATTCACTATGATCAGAAAGATGAAAACAACACATGCCTTCAAAGTCTTGGCATCCGTGCCCTTCCGTCAATAGCAAAAAATCAATAGCTGCCAGATCTTGCAAAAAGGCATGTCTAAGGCTTTTCTGGTCTGCCAACAATTTTTTCAATAACATCAGTAGTAACATTAGCTTGCTGGTCCGATCAGTACACTAATTTTTCTAACTGTCGTAAGGCCTGGGCTGCAGCCAACCCAGATACGAATGCTGAAGCAAATACATTCGCCGTAATGGACCACAATTGTACTTTACCATCACAATCTCCTTTTAAGTTGTGAGTATCTCTTGTTTTCCATAAGTTGGTACTTTTTAACCAGTCCTGCTGTCGAGGAGCAAACAAAGTTTCCCTAAATAACATGGTCCCCATTTGGGTTAGCTGGGATCTCTGTAAGTTACTGTAGTGGGTCTGGGACGGTAGTGATTTTCCACAGCAGCTCCTGCAGTGCTGTGCTTACTGTTGATATCAATATTATGACTACCGCTTGCACAACATCGGGGCTGTCCCTCCAGCATTCCTTCCCCCACCTTCACCAATAGCTGTGAGTGGGCATGATCTTGGGAGGGACTATGGCCAGGACAGCTGACCCAGGCTGACCAAGGAGATATTCCATACCATATGACGTCAGCTCAGTAATATAAACTGGGGGAAAGGAGCAGGAAGGGGAGGCGAGATTCATTTCTGGCCTTCCCAAAGCAACCGCTACGCGTACTGAAGCCCTGCTTCTCGGGAGGTGGCCGGACATCGCTGCTGATGGGAAGTAGAGAGTAACAGCTTATCTGCTTCTGCTTTGCTTCCCGCGCGCGCGGCTTTGCTGCTTATTTATTAAACTGCTTTTATCTCAACCCACGAGATTCCCATCTTATTTTCTCCCCTTCCCTGGCTTGCTTCTCGGGAGGTGGGGGGTAAAGCGGTGTGGTGGGCACCTGGCATCCAGCCAGGCTCAAACTACCACAGCCCTTTTGGCGCCCAACGTGGGGCGAGATAATTGCAGATTTACATTAACTGCATTGCAATTACAGTAAACCAATGAGAGCAAAGTTCCTGTGCTGGTCACAGAGCCTTGCTGCTATGCAGCTTATCTTACACTTTCTAATGTTTGGGAACACGATGCTCCTAACATTGACTCTCGGCTGTGCTTTAACCTTAATAGCTTTGCTAAGCTGGCTATATAATTTTGTGAAGAGGATGAAAGGGCCTGGGAACATGATGGCCCAAATAATAATAGCAAGTCTCATTCTGTTACTGATGAATTTAGTGTGCTGTGGGAGCTATCTTGTGGAGGCCATGGGGCAAAGCACCTCTTTCTCCTCAGCTCGGACTGATCTAGACAATTCTGTTACACAGACTTCCCAGGTCCTTAGTCACCCTTATACGAGAGTTTTAATATTACTAATTAACATGGTTGGTATATTATATATCTTGTGGAATCTGGAGTCATCTGGGTATCAGAGAGTACAAATTTGTGATGGAAACATGTTAAAATGCCCCCTGAAGCGGCCAGTCCCTGGGTGGCAGGGTATGTGGATGAATTTGGGAAAATTCCTAGGACGGTTATCACCTCCTGTAACCTGGGATTTTACATCTGAACAGATAAAAAACCCTGCTTAACTGACACGCTACCTGATAGAAGGGTGTCTTACCTACCCTAATGAAGCCCATCAGGTTCAGGCACTATACTGGGGCCTAGCCTCTGCCTACCGAGCTGCATTCCAGTCCTCTCAGAGAACTGTGATTGAAATGGAAACTCAAACGGTACCTGAGACCACCATGGTTGAGTCAGTCGCAGTCCAGCCCTCTCAGAGAACTATGGCCGAGGTGGAAATTCAAACTGTACCTGAGACTACCATGGTTGAGTCAGGGAATCAAACAACAACCACAGTGGTTGCCCCAGTAGTGAAAAAGAAGCAGTGGATAAGGAGGTCAAGTCCATATCATCGATTAGTAAGGGCAGACGAGGAGGAAGAGGAAAGGCTAGAAGAAGAAACTGGTCCTTCGGTAAGGAGATCAGGAGAAGGAGTGAAAGAAATCGAAAAGGAAATGGAAACTACTCGGTCCCTCACCTCAACAGAACTTAGAGATATGCGAAAAGATTACAGTCGCCAGCCAGGTGAGCGGATTGGTGCCTGGCTGCTCCGATGCTGGGATAACGGGGCTGACAGTCAACAACTGGAAGGCAGAGAAGCCCAACAGCTAGGATCTCTTGCTAGGGACCGGGGAATTGATAAAGGCATTGGAAAGAAAACCTCAATTTGTAGTCTCTGGAAACGGCTCCTCTCAAGTGTAAGGGCAAGATACCCATTCAAGGAAGACCTTGTAAATGCCCGAGGAAAGTGGACTAGAGCTGATGAAGGGATCCAATATCTAAGGGAATTAGCTGTGTTGGAAGTCATCTATGGTGATCTGGATAATGTCGAGGCCTCCACAGATCCAGACGATGTCCAGTGTACACGGGCCATGTTGAGAAAAGTGATTCAGAGTGCCCCAGCTACATATTCGAATATCCTGGCAATGGTGTATCATCCAGACATGGACATACCAACAGTGGAGAGGGTATCTTCTTGGTTACAGAACTATGAAGAGAGCCTCTGCACCTCCTCATCAGTGTGGGATGATGGCCTGATTGTTAGATCTGCCTCAAGAACTCAGTCATCCACTGTCCCGACCAGGGGAAAGGGAAGTCCCAGACGCAGGAGTACACCGCGAAATGAACTCTGGCTCTTTTTGCGTGGCCAAGGAGAGGATATGAGGAAGTGGGATGGTGAACCCACTTTTAAGCTAGAAGCGCGTGTACGTGAACTAAGGGGGAAGACAGCTGTTAGAAAAGGACCGCCCAGGAGAGCTGTCAGCAGAGTGGCTGCCAAACCAAAAGAGGACAATCAACAATCTCCAAGACATAGAAGAACTGCAACTACTTCCTTCCAAGCCAATGAGGAGACTTCAGGTCTGCAATTGCAAGGATCAGATAGCGAATACTCTGATGAAGAACAGAAATAGAGGGTCCCTGCCTCCAGCCAGGAGGAGGAAAGGGATGACCGAATCTACTGGACTGTGTGGGTTCGATGGCCTGGCACATCAAACCCACAAAGGTATAAAGCCTTAGTAGACACAGGGGCACAGTGTACATTGATGCCATCAAGGTATAGAGGCACAGATTCTGTCTGGATCTCTGGAGTGACACGGGGATGTGAAGAATTATCTGTATTAGAGGCTGAAGTGAGCTTAACAGGGGACAAATGGAAAAAACACCCCATTGTGACTGGTCCAGAGGCCCCTTGTATTCTTGGCATAGATTACCTCAGGAGAGGGTACTTCAAAGACCCCAAGGGGTATCGATGGGCTTTTGGTATAGCCACTGTAGATGCAGAGAAAAACAAACAACTCTCTAATTTACCTGGCCTCTCAGAAGACCCTTTTGTTGTGGGATTGCTGCAAGTTCAAGAGCAACAGGTACCAATTGCTACCAGGACAGTGCACCGGAGGCAATATCGCACGAACTGAGATTCCCTGGCTCCCATCCGTGAGTTGATTCATCAACTGGAGGCTCAAGGAGTAATTAGCAAAACTCATTCTCCATTTAATAGTCCCATATGGCCTGTGAAAAAATCTGATGGAGGGTGGAGGTTAACAGTAGACTATCGTGGCCTGAACGAAGTGACAGCACCACTGAGTGCTGCTGTACCAGACATGTTAGAGCTCCAGTATGAACTGGAGTCAAAAGCAGCCAAGTGGTATGCTACGATTGACATCGCTAATGCATTCTTCTCAATTCCATTGGCAGCAGAGTGCAGGCCACAATTTGCCTTCACATGGAGAGGTGTCCAATATACCTGGAATCGATTGCCCCAGGGGTGGAAACATAGTCCTACTATTTGCCATGGTCTAATCCAAACTGTGCTGGAAACGGGTGATGCCCCTGAACATTTACAGTACATTGATGACATAATTGTATGGGGCAACAAGGCAGAAGAAGTGTTTGAGAAAGGGAAAAGAATAATACAGATTCTCCTGAAAGCTGGTTTTGCTATAAAAAGAAACAAAGTAAAGGGACCTGCACAAGAGATACAGTTTTTGGGCATAAAATAGCAAGATGGACGTCGGCATGTGCCTGTGGATGTTGTGAACAAAATAGCTACTATGTCTCAACCAACTAATAAGAAAGAAACACAAGCTTTCCTGGGCCTTGTGGGATTCTGGAGGATGCATATCCCAGGTTATAGTCAGCTTGTGAGCCCTCTCTTTAGAGTAACCAGAAAAAAGAACTGTTTTGAGTGGGGCCTTGAGCAACAACAAGGTTTTCAACAAATTAAACAGGAAATAGCTCATGCAGTCGCCCTTGGGTCCATCCATACAAGATCAGATTGTTGAGGCCACTGAAGGAGAAGGTGAGTCAAGTCAGTTTGCTGAAGTGAAGGCTATCCAACTAGCTCTAAAGATTGCAGAACGAGAGAAGTTGCCAGTACTCTATCTTTACACTGACTCCTGGATGGTGACTAATGCTCTATGGGGATGGCTACAGCAATGGAAGAAGACCAACTGGCAGCGCAAGGGTAAACCCATCTGGGCTGCTGCATTATGGCAAGACATTGCTGCTCGGGTGGAAAATATGACTCTGAAGGTACGTCATGTAGATGCTCATATGCCAAAAAGCCGTGCCAATGAAGAACAATGGAATAACCAACAGGTAGATAAAGCTGCTAAAATTGAACTAGCTCAGGTAGATCTAGACTGGGAGCGTAAAGGTGAGCTATTCATAGCTCGATGGGCCCATGAAACATCAGGACATCTGGGAAGAGATGCAACATATAGATGGGCTCGTGATCGAGGGGTGGACTTGACCATGGAAGCCATCACACAGGTCACCCATGAATGTGAAACATGTGCCGCAATCAAGCGAGCCACACGAATCAAGTCTCCCTGGAACAGAGGCCGATGGCTGGGTTTTCAGTATGGTGAGGCCTGGCAAATTGACTATGTTGGACCACTACCACGAACACATCAAGGCAAGCGGTATATACTCACCATGGTGGAAGCAACTACTGGTTGGTTGGAAACATACCCTGTAAACCACGCCACTGCCCGGAATACTGTCTTGGGTCTTGAAAGGCAAGTTTTGTGGCGACACGGCACTCCAGAAAGAATTGAATCAGATAATGGAACTCATTTTCGAAATAATCTCATAAACTCCTGGGCAAAGAAACATGGCATTGAGTGGATATACCACATCCCCTATCACCCACAAGCCTCTGGAAAGATTGAGAGATATAATGGGTTACTAAAGACCATGTTGAGAGCACTGGGCAATGGGGCATGGAAGCAGTGGGATAAAAATTTAGCAGAAGCCACTTGGCTGGTCAATAGCAGAGGTTCAACTAACCGTCCTGGTCCTGCCCAAACAAAACCACTACATACTGTGGGAGGAGATAAGGTCCCCGTAGTGCACCCAGGGAAATGGCTGGGGAAGGCAGTATGGGTTGCACCTCCCATGGGAAAAGGCAAACCCATTCGTGGGATTGTCTTTGCTCAGGGGCCTGGCTGTACTTGGTGGGTGATGAGAAAGGATGGGGAAACTCGATGTGTACCTCAAGGAGACTTAACCTTGGGGGAAAAATAACCTGTTACGTGAGTTATCTGTTGTAGATGAACTTTGCAAGAAAAACCGGACAAGTGGACAAACCAAGCCGGTGCTGGTGCCCAACACTGAACATACTGTTTCCCCTGGCCTGGATATTCATCTTGATGGATGAGACAGAAGTTATGACCTGCTCCAGTGAACATCTACAGAGGATGAAAGATATGAGAATGTTGTTTGTTTGTTTGATGCAAGATGCAAGAGGGAATACAAGAATGATGTTTGTCTGTTGAAGAGTGGGGGTACTGGTTAATGAGAGTATATAATAATGTATATGGATTGTTAAGATGGTTTGTCTGAGCATGACATAAATGGTATGGAATAAGGGGTGGAGACTGTAGTGGGTCTGGGACGGTAGTGATTTTCCACAGCAGCTCCTGCAGTGCTGTGCTTACTGTTGATATCAATATTATGACTACCGCTTGCACAACATCGGGGCTGTCCCTCCAGCATTCCTTCCCCCACCTTCACCAATAGCTGTGAGTGGGCATGATCTTGGGAGGGACTATGGCCAGGACAGCTGACCCAGGCTGACCAAGGAGATATTCCATACCATATGACGTCAGCTCAGTAATATAAACTGGGGGAAAGGAGCAGGAAGGGGAGGCGAGATTCATTTCTGGCCTTCCCAAAGCAACCGCTACGCGTACTGAAGCC